>NC_135498.1:89592256-90192256 GCF_052857255.1 Amblyomma americanum | reverse complement strand
TACGTAGGTAGGCCGCTTGTATGGACGTAGGTGATACGCGCTAAAACACCAAGGTGCTGAATTCGATGTGCAATAAGTGCCTTCTACACCGCTCTACTTGGTTAGGCGACCTCGCCTTCCGAGCACGGAAGCCGGGAGCAGCTACACACCAACTATTCCATACGAGCCCTACGCAATAAAGAGTGGAACGAAATATCATCACAGGAGCATACCTGAGAATTGTACTTCGCTTGTGGAACGCAAGCGGTGCAGAGTTTATGACGCACCATCCCTAATGCCTGCGAGGTTGTAAGAGCTGCTCTTCCCCTGTATACATACGCGAGGGCATGCCTGCTACAGCGACACTGCTCTCCCGTTCATCTTTGCGACCTTCGACTCCTCGGCAGTAAACCTGCGCTCTTTTTGGATGCTGTGTACTGATAGCTCCATCCTGATCATCGCAACGACTACCTCAAGTGGGTCCTACATTGGAAAGAGATTTTTACGTGTCCTATGGCTGCTCCCTATCGAAACACAAAGGAAAATTTTCTGTCGTTGGTACAGAATTTCCCGTAGTATTTTGGGACCTGGAATTGTAGTAACAGCAGGAATTCTGGCAGTAACAGCAGAAATTTCTTTAGTTCTTGTCACAGTGACAGATGCAGTTCTGTCAAAGAAGTAGGCTTCGTAATACTAGAAGAAAAATGCATCTGTGACCGAATGGCGAAAAGTTTATCGCCCTTTTCTACCAGCACTGTATAATTTTACTACCGCGAACCTACTACTTGCGAGCTTATAGTTGCGTTGAAAAGAAGCCTGACAGGGTTGACTCTACCGCTATCCTATTTAATGAAGTGATCACTTCCTCTAAGCCGCCGTGGTGGCTTATTGGTTATGGCGCACGGCTACTGATCCGAAAGACGAGGGTTCTATCCCGGCCGCGGTGGTTGAATTTCGATAGAGGCGCGATTGTAGATACCCGTGTACTTTGCGACGTCAGTGCAATTTGAAAGAACCTCAAGTAGTCGATTTTTTTCCGAGCCCTTCACTACAGCGTTCCTCATAGCCTGAGTTGCTGTGGGACGTTAAAAATAGTCATAAACTATAAAGCTCCTGATATTCAACTTCTCATGCGGCCAATCATGCAATGGCTTCACATCCACTGGTAAAATGATTATCCATATTTGCACTATGGTCTAGAGGGCACGATGTATAGTGTTTCATGCTTCTCCTAACCTAGAACGTTGCTGTAATTTTTATTTTTAAATTGCTTTCATGAGATTTATGTTTGCTGTCAGTTCGTTTCCATGCAGCGTCGGCATCCAGGATACAAATTCAGGACGCTTCGCTATTAACGGCGTCCCCATCGCTCGTGGGAAAAACTTGCACGGCCACCACGGCCCATCTCATCGGCCTTCTGCCGCGCGTTCGCGGTGATGGCTTTTCGGGATCACATTCAGCACTTTGAGCAGGAAAAATATATGTATAGCAAACAAGGGAAGGGAAATAGAAAGGCGCGATAGAAGGGCGCATCGTTTGACCGCTACATCACTGCGCCAGGACTGGTAGTAATACTCCCAACAGGGATCAAAGAATGTAAAGTAGCGAATGCAGTTCCATACATACGGACAGTAATCCATTATCGTTATCCGGAGAACTGCCCTCCGTGAACGCTGGATCTGAACGCCGGTACAGAAGTCAAAAACCAAACTGCTAGCGCCCCTAATTCCCATTTGGCCTAACTATGCGAATAGGCCGTCGTTTTTTTTCTGTTGATTGGGCAGATTCTACTGCATGTAGATCCGAATATCACCATTTTCTAACGTACAAAATTAGCTCTATTCCTATTCTCGCAGAGCTGCCAAGGCTGGCTGCGAGAAAATCATCTACACCACCAGCCGAGCACGCGCCCCCTCCCTAGGTTGCGGTACCAGGGCAACACTCAGCAGGATACGTCACAGGTTGGTCAAACATAATGATGTCATTGATTCCACAAGGTTCTTGAGCTCCCCTGTAGGACAGCCCGTGTAGGGTATATTGGTTTCCAATTCTTCTTAGTATCTTTTACGCGAAGAAAATGCAGCCGTTGAGATATAAAGCCGCATATATGGCGAAAGAGAAAACACCGTGTGTTATCGGAGAGATGAGAGAATTATTTATCTTGCCTATGTGAATGAACGAATCCTTCCTGTTTGCTGTACTCATTTCATTGTTCAGAAAGGAAATATGGTACCTAAGGGACGAGAAATCAATCCATCACACATGCTACACATGTGTGGCGTCAGTAAATTTAGGCAGTTCATGTCATGTACTTTTGTTTGCTTACATGATTTTCACGGTGACAAAATTTCAATTCTAACCATATCCAAACAGCCCGTGAGCAATTGTTTACGCATGACGCATGTTCAAGGATGAAAGAAACATGAACGGTCTGGAACAAATACGGGCTGACTGGCTAGCGGCTCGATGAAAAAGCACGAGAGAATTTTGTGTCGCGAGAGAGGCTTTTTTGTCGTGCATTGTGTTGTGCGACAGAGGTTCGTATCCTGGGTTATTTCGCGTGACAGACGTGTTTGCTGTAATTCTGGCGCACTACACACAACTTTCTTGTACTTATCTCTGCGGCGGTACCAGAACGCTAACCCATTATTTCCCGCAGTGAATAACGTTAGAGGATTCAAAAATAGTCCTGTTCTTTTAGTCTATTGATTACACTGGTATTCTTAGGAAACTTTTGCAGACGTTGATTATTGCATCCATCATGTATTCTTTTCATTCTCCAATTCATCTCATTGAGTTCACTCAATCAATGAAATCCTCAATCAATTATCGGTTTCTCAATGAATCGATCGGTTTCTCAATTTCTCAATAATTTTTTCAATCAATTCCCTAGTCAATCAACTTCTGAACCAGTCGATTAGAAATCAATCAATTTCTCACTATTCACTGTCTCAATTTCTCAACAATCAATTTTATAAATTGAAACAATTTAACAAAGTAATCAATTTATTCAATTTATGAAATCCATAAATTTCTTTACGTATATTGCTCTTTCCAATTTCCTGTTTTTTTTTCTTTTCGTCCTAGATTGCGCGTTTCTTCTGTTCTCGGTGGCTCCGTAACAGTGCTCTATCGACCACCGAATGTGTCTTACGTGCCACGGATTCTGCCCTAGAGCCCATAAACCGCTTTCTTTGTGTCGTCCTCGTCTGTGGACCCCAGCTCGAGCAACTCCGCGTAGTGCGGCCCGAAGACCATCGTCCGAAATTCCCGTCAATACTCTCCAGTGGAAAACGGTTTATTGGGCCATTAAAAAGAGAATGTGTTGATCGTCGCCGAAGACTAGCGACAAAATCCGCGGACCCGCCTCTCCCCGCCGCTGTGGCTCAGTGGTTAGGGCGCTCGACTACTGATCCGGAGTTCCCGGGTTCGAACCCGACCGCGGCGGCTGCGTTTTTATGGAGGAAAAATGCTAAGGCGCCCGTGTGCTGTGCGATGTCAGTGCACGTTAAAGATCCCCAGGTGGTCGAAATTATTCCGGAGCCCTCCACTACGGCACCTCCTTCTTCCTCTCTTCTTTCACTCCCTTCCTTATCCCTTCCCTTACGGCGCGGTTCAGGTGTCCAACGATATATGAGACAGATGCTGCGCCATGCCCTTTCTCCAAAAACCAATTATTATTATTATTATTACGCTCCAGTGGAAAACGGTTTATTGGGCCATTAAAAAGGGAATGTGTTGAGCGCCGCCGAAGACTAGCGACCGACCGAGCATGGACACCGGCGACCGCAAGGGTTCCCCCAACCTCGTGTTCTCTGGCTTTTATTCTTTAGCCAATGGCTTTCCCTTATCTCAGCACTACGCCCGTGTCTATCAGAAGTAAACGAACGTCCTCCTTACTCTCCCCTTCCCCAGAGTCTCGGACGGTGGGGCACGCTCCGTCGGCCCCGCGCCCAGAGTGGCCATCTGTCCAAGGGTCGGACCATCAATGGCACCTGTCTCTCCCTATGGCCTTCGTACACCTCCAGGGGCAAGCAATTGCGGCACGCTTAGGTCTCTTCCGTCCTTGCGCCATCGCGGCCGACGTTTTCACAGTGGAAACTAATTGGCCCTACAAGGCGTGAATGTCTCTGCTAAAGTCATTCAAGCTGGTTTTCGAGTTTACGGCGGGGTACTGCAGTTTAGCCACATACGCTGTGCAGCTCAGTTTGCTTTGATGGTATTGGCTACACGATTCTGATACACGTGTACCGAGGCGTAATGCAGTTCGCTCCGCGTCTGTTGAGATGAATTAGGCTGTAATTATTAATTGCTTGCGTCTCGCGTAACATGAGTGACTTAGTGTGTTAGCTTGGCAGCGTTTTGGTAAAATCAGTTTTTCGTGAGATTTCATTACCAATTTAATCTTTTGTGGGAAACGCGTCCGACGTCTTAGTGAAATACCTCACCATATGCACAGTGGCGTGGAATAAAAAATATTACCACAAGTGACGGATCACCGGAGTGAAGTAATCGCTACTTAATGCGCTGCAGTAACGAGAGCGATAAAGATAACGATAATGAGAGCGGCTGACTTTTTCCTCTCAGTTTCTGGGAGGCTAAGAACAAAGTCATGGCATGCGAAGGATTTTAAAACTTCCTTTTGCGCCTCTCGAGCTGGAGGTCACTATTGCATAATTCATTACTTGCCTCCTTACTGGGTTGAATTACGTTGAGGAATCAAATGAGTCTCCGCCAACTGTAAAGTGGCCTTCCGCATGTAAAACGAAGCTATCGGAAATTTCCTCTGATCAATACACACTACGTAGCACCGTTTCACATCATGTCCAACATTCTGAGAAAAAAATTTTCAATACTGAAGGTAATGGTCAATTCTTCCTTTCTTTTTGCTTTTTCATCCCTCGCGTCTGGCATTTTTTAGCAAAAACCTTAATAGCGCAAGCCTGATCTCCAGATACGATTGCTCTCTTTCCCGTTCAAATATTCTTTTGTCCGGAATTGTTGGGTATATATATTGAGTTTATTTCAATGCATGGCGTACCATACTTTCGCTCCTGAAAATTCGATAATAGATCTTGACTAACTGTGCCTCGTGCTCTTTTTCTTCTAGTCACGGCGTTCAACTTGGAAGCCAGACCTGGCACCCGCGCCGACCTGTTTTTCTGGCAACAGCACTCCTCCTGATGTCTGGACTTGCTGTTGGCTCGGAAAGAAGTCCAAGCGATGATGTGCCGCGGCATCTACAACACTGCCTTACCTACACCCCAAGGGCTGCGGCCAAGCATACGCCAGCACAAGCAGTGCACACCTTTTTTGACACGAAGAGAAACAGGAGGGTAAAAATAAAATATTTAATGACAAATGAAGCCCTGTGCCTGGTATGTGTAGTTTCAGCTGGAGACGCGTCACTTGAATAGAAGCTTTGCATTCCTTACGTTCATCCTTTATCGGTCTCTTGTCGACATAACGATTAACTGATTTTAACCCCGTTGTAATGTATGTATGAAGAAAACAACATGGGAGGCGTTCAAGCTCTACCTTAGAGCGTTTAATCTCTACCTCTTGGTCGAGCACTCGTAGGTGTAAATGAAAGGCTCTGACTAAGAAGCCCCGCAGCAGTCCGGCTCCTCCACACACTTTTGTTAGGAGCAAGGGCCCGCTGTTAAAGAGAAAGCTTTCCTACTACCTTCCGTAGCTTGTTCTGTGTGTGTTCCTAATGGCCTTGAACCAAGGAGAACCACGTGACATCGCCGAACCGCAGCTTTAGCGAAACTGATAAAGAGCGGGAGCTTCGAAATCAAATAAAGGTGCATAAGTTCGGCCTTATTTATGCATCACTCCTCACTGCTCCTAGAAGCCCCCGTGTGCTATGGAGCATTCTGACTACACTTCTTCAAGTTGAACGGTGACGACACACTCACTCGCAGCGCTCCTGGTGGCCTCTGCGAGAAGTGGAAAACTTTTCCACTGTTTTTCTCGCACTAACGATGCGGCGGAGCCACGGCAACAACGGCTGCCTTACACTGTGGCGACGGCTGCGCCGGCTTTTCAGCCTAAAGAGCTCCTTAGCACTCTGTATCCAATCTCGACGCCTCCATTTGGTGCACATTCCGCGAAAAATTACAGGCCGAGCTCATCGACCTCCTGGACGATCCGCATCGTAATATTATAATATATAATTGGTTTCGGGGGAAAAGAAATGGCGCAGTATCTGTCTCATATATCGTTGGACACCTGAACCGCCGTAATATTCAGAACATCTTTTTGGTGTCTTCTTGAGCCTCGTATTCCGCTTGAGATAACAGACCCGCTTGAGGCAATGAGGCTATAAGTGTGTTCAAGCGATGTTCAAGTAAATATAACAAACGGGGCTGCCATCTGTTCCGGTTAAATGTTTTCCTTTGCCACGGGATGGCGCCACAGTGCGACCACACATCCATGGCTCGTCCACACCATCGCCTAGATCAGAGCTTGGCCTTGGTGCGCGGTCATTTAAGGGATGCCGCAGCATACGTGATACATGCTCATTGCGAAAGTCCATGCCATAATGTGCAAGAGGGAACAACGAATTTAAGCAAACATTTTATAGTTCACATTACATAGTAAAATGGGACTGTACCCTTTCCTCAACAGGCACTTATCCGCGTTTTTCGGATTGAGTATGTGTGATGTCCTGCATAAAATGTGGAAGGTAAAAAGGTAACATTGTAAGCAGCTCTAAAAACTTCAAACGAGACCGGCGCCAATGAAAACCACAAAAAATTGTCGTTTTGAATTCGTCCAATGAGATAGAGAATTCTCTATGCGTGACAAGTATTTCAACCATAATAATTCACCAGTCTGCAGTTTGCTTTTTGTCACTAACTGCACGGCAAGGCGGTGGTTCTTGATATTTTCTTGCGGTAAATTCTGTACACTGTGCTTAATTATTCTTTACATCCCCTAAACGCAAGCTCGTGTATTAGTTCTTGGGCCCATAGGGATATCTCAGCCTTTAAGAAGTGGGATCTACTTAAGAGGAATTCTAAGAGCTCTCATATAGTCACTGCCAATCGCAATTCTTACGCGCCTCACTACGCCCCCTACAGGACAAATACCACTCCCATATCTCCCCAATTAACCGTGTCCTGTGCAAGGTACGGTCACCCTTGGTTCGCAAAAAAGCCGCATTGAAGCGTCCGCTGATGTGCTCGGAGGGGAACGGAACACAGGGAGATCTCAACCACCGCAGCAAGGTCGCATCAAGCGAGGAACGCTCAAGACACAAACTTCATGCTATCGCATTCAGTTGCATCAATTGTGTGAGTTCCTTTAATGTCGTTTCGAAGAAAGCAAGATGCTTAACAAATAAAAAAATGCCTACTACTGTGTGTGTATCAGTAAGGCTATCTTAGGAAACCGCCAGTCGCTCGACCACAATCGTAGCCAGGGAGATGCAGCTATTTCCTTTCGACCAAGGTTGACCAGAGCTAACCACCATCAAATTTTTTCTGTAGCTCTTTCGCTCTTTGCTTTTGTCTACCCTCATGGTTTCGTCTACCCGTCTACCCAGGCGCATGTTCCTTGGGAGTAGTGGGTTTCTGATTTTCTTCCTTATGTCTGCTGGGATATTCTCGATGTGTTTGAGCCTCGCTCGAGATTCAAAGCTCAGCTTTTCTAGTATGTTTAGCCCCGGATGGAAACGTAGGAGTCTTTTTTGTTGCGCCACTCTGGTAGCCTTAATGAGGCCGTCTAGTCTGTTACAAATCAGCATGTTCAGAATGTTCTCGGTGGATGTGTACGGGGGGAGGCCTAAGGCGGTTTTGATGACTTGCCTGATTATAATTTCAGTCTTGTTCTTTTATGCTTTCTCTAGCCTTAGGTACGGTGCCACGTGTGTGATTCCACCGATTTGAACGATTGACATTGTCTCAAGACGTTCGTATCCTTCATTCGCGCGTGTTTCTTTGCTATTCTTTTGAGTAGCCTACATGTCTGGCCTACACATCTTTCGAGTTTCTGTATTGTTTTTGTGTTACTGTAGCCTAAAACCCAGTACTCTTATCACGTCTATTGAAGGTATTTTGTACCTGTTTACCCTTAGCTTAATCTCATGTTCATGGGGCTTTCTTTGTCGGCTTTCCGGGGCGAGCAAGAGCGCTTCCAATCTGTCGGCAGAACATTTCAGTCCTACTTGTTTTAGGTACGACTCAATTTCCTCGATCGCTCTTTGAAGGGTACTTTCGATGTGCAAGTTATTGCCTCTGGTAACCCAGAGGGTGAGGTCGTCCGCGTATATTGTGTGGTTGAGTCCTTCTGTACCTGCGAGTTTCTCCGGTAGACCAATCATTGCAGTGTTCAAGAGTTTTGGCGATAGGACCGAGCCTTGGGGAGTACCTTTGTTGCCCACCCTTATGCCATTCGCTTCCTTCCCTCCTAGCCTGAGAGTAAGTGTTCAGTTTGAAAGTTCTTGACGTAGTTGTATATCTTTCTCCCAACATTAGAGTTTCTAGGTGTTCTAGTATGGCTTGACCACGTCTAGGCCGACTATTGCTCTCGTATCTGCCATTTGGCTGTCTAGCACTTGCTCTTTAAGTTGAAGCATAACGTCGCTTGCACAAAGATGTGTCCTGAATCCGAGCATCGTGTTAGGGTAAAGTTCCTTCTGTTCTAGGAATCTGTTTGTATGACGTCCTCCATTCACTTACCAACAAATGAGGAAAGCGAAATGGGTGTCAGGTTTTCGAGACAATTTCCCTCCTGGTTTCAGAATAAAGATAAGCAAAACAAAATTATCAAGCAAACTCATGTCTCTTTCGGGTAAGTATGCCACTGCCACTCAGGAGATACTGGAAAGAAGCAAAAACTATGAACGCTGGCGTGCGCAGGGTTTTTCAATAGGGGGAGCCAAGATTCGCGACAGTGCCCCCTTCCCCAAGCCTCTCCCACCGAGGTCTTTATGGTGAAAGGCAACGCAAATATGAGGATTACTTGCATGTGTAATATCGGAAGAAGAAAGCGGTCCCTGCGCCACTGAGGCATCAAAATATGTAACAACGCGCTTCCGAAGGAATCTTCATTTTCTTTGAGTCACAAAAATAGACACATTTGTTTTTGTTAACTGAAAAAAAAAGAACCTGAAAAGGCTGCCTCAAAGTGGTGCGGCAAAACCACAGATCTTTGAACTTAACATCGGGGATCCAGGGCCTCCAGTATCGTCAATAAGCCTTCATGGCCATAACACTGCACTGCTAAAGATGACGGGACAGGTACGATAGAGTAAAGATATGGTTCAGACTTGGTGCCACCTTTACGGGGGGGAGGGAGAGGCTTGCTTTCCTCATAGCCATGGTCATGCGCCGCGCGGAGTAGAGGAAGGTGAAGGCAGAGGCAGGGGTATGGTTGCTTCCCTCTCCCCTCTCCCCTTTGCACACGCCTATATAAGGCAAGCAATCAAATCCCTGCTCATTCAAGCCACGGCACCTGGGTGGGCAGTGGAAAATGCTTCGATGAAAGCGATACCTTTGCTTGATTTTCGGCGAAAGCCCGTCAAAATGAATCAGCGTCTTGAAAGAATTAGTTGATAATTGGTTTTAAAAGATGTTATTATCTTCCACTGCTTCTTGATGTGACAAGCGCTTGAAATTTTGTTTTCATAATGATTCTGTCAGCTTCCCCAAGCAATTTAGCAAGGGTGTTAACATACAATTTCTAACCTTGAACATATATTGGCAGTCTTCTTGGATGAAGAGTAAATGTACTTTTGGATCAAGTTGTATTTGCAAAAATTTGGTTATGATCTGTAATTGTCAATTCAATGATGACAACTTCTCGGGGACAGGGACATCTACTAGAGACGTTATGAGGCAAGCAAACCGTGTCCATTGAAGAAGTAGGTATATTCAGTATGCGTGGAGTTACTAGCATCAAGGAGACTGACAATGTCATCATATTAATGACGTTTTTTTCTTCAACAGATGCTCATTCAAATGGTTTTCAAGCTATTTGGCAAAAATCAATCTAAGATGATGAATTTGAGCGATGTGAAACCAAAATTTTGGATTCGTGCTTATATTCAAAATAATTAAAGCGATCACAAATTATGCACCGAAAGCTGCACTTGGGAGTTTATCCGGTGCGAATATACGCGTGGCCAGAGACAAAGGATTGTGGCGCTCCTGGTACGCCGTACTGTGCGCGTTATAGATGCGCAGAGCATCCGGCGCATGGACTGGATTATCTGGCCGCAGAGTCATCCCGCAGTCGAGCTAGATGCATTGATAGATAGCCGAGAGTCCTCATACCATGCACTACCGGTGCTGTGGCGCTGCGTTCAAGCGATGCGGCACTACACCGGTAGCTAGCTGCATCAGACAGAGTCAACGTTAGGGCTTCTGAGACCCAGTTTGCTCTTCCCGAGCAATGCGACAAGGAATTACTCATGTAAGCCTCATTTCCATGAGCCCTGTCAAAATGAATAAGCCTCATTTTCACGAGCACTGCACGAGTAGGCCTGCTGTTGTGTGTCATTTTCATCTTGGTCATTTTTATTTTTGTTTATCATTCATCATACGGCGTCTCTCTCCTCCCTCCTACAAGTGGAGCGGGACGTTTAGTAGGGGGCATGCGGAGACAGGGTAATCAAGTTTAATACCACCTGCCGCGGTTTATAATTGAAGGCTTCGTACGGACGCCAACGCAAGCAGAGCAGATAGTTTTCGCCTTCATGGCCCTCCCACTGGCGTCGCATAAAGCGGCAATGGTGAAGGTACAACTTAAAAGCAGGGAGCAGCTAGTACGTATGTTTCCTTCTTACGCTTGAAGTAATCCCGAACATAAGCTGTTTTAATCGAGCGCTTATTTTTTGTTTCACGGCGAAGCTAAGAGGATTGCCAATTGACCTGACATACGACTGGATTCTGCGGTTGCTTGTTTTCAGACTCACGAGAACGCCGATCCTCCCTTGCTTACTACGGGTGACCTAGAATTTGTTTTCTTCAATGGAGAAGGACCTCTACACCTCGTGTGACCGCGGCCTTGAGCCGCAAAGAAGACAAAAAGGCCGCCTTGTGGTTGTGGTGGTGGTGGAAAACATTTTTGGGCAGATTCACTTACAGAACGTTCTGCACGACCTGGCCCAGAGGAGGCCAGCCCTGACAATTACTACGTAGAGGTCCTTAGTTAAGGACTCCAGTGGCGTCGGCCGCTGCTCAGGCTCGCCCGACCAAGGCCCGTTCGGTCTGCAGGGCAGAGAAGACGTGCACGGTCGCCTCCCAGTCCTCCCGGGTTGGGTTGGAGTGACGAGGGATAGCAGGGTTGGAAGCAGAGGCCCGCACCATATAGTAGACGTCCGAAGACTTATCCGCACAGTGCGGACAGCTGCCCGAAAAATAGGCTCGAAGTGTTTGATAACTGTCGGGCACAGCAAAGTATTAGTGTACTGCAGGCAGAGCAGAAGCCGCTCCCCCGCTTTTAAACGACCTTTACACATGCGGGTATAAAGGCCATGACCACACTGATAAAGAAGCATTGCTGTTGAAGCAGAAAGCTGTTGTGAATTCGAGTTCCTGATTGTCAGAGTCGGAGAGGAATTCCCGGTCCGAGATCGCGCGGGCGGTGGCGTCAGCTGCCTCATTTCTCTCAAGGCCCATGTGAGCAGGAGCCCAAACGATTTTCCATTGAGCGTTGTTCCCGGTGAAAACCCTGTTTTGGACAAGGCGATAGACCAGGTACGGTACCCAGGCGTGCTCAACGTCCCGACAGGCCCCTCGTGGGTCGTAAATAATTGTCTTCGAAGTAGGATCAGATGCAGCCAACACATTGGAGACCTCCTCTACGTGTATTATTTCATGGGCTCGGAAAGTAAGGCCATTCGGTGTTTTTCATTGCTGGATGACTGGGGCCGTGAACCATCCCCCAAGGTGGAGGCCGGAGTCATCTACGTAGAATACGACGGATTTCGATTCATAGTGGCGGGCCAGAGCTCTCGCCCGCGCCAGGCCTCGGACGTTACGATCCTCACAGTTCATATTCGCGGGAAGAGGGCGCACATGGAGGGCGCATCTCCACTGGGATGGAACACGTACGCGCTCTTCCATGAGAGTGGTGTGTTGTATTTGTAGTCGGGCAAAGAGGCGGCGACCCGCCAATGTCTTCGAAATTCGTGTATAATGGCTGGTCAAGTGGGCTTCCCTGGGCTTCCGAAATCTGTTCACCATGGAAAGCCCCTAGAGGTGCTGGTAGGAGGTATTCGTGGGGAGGTCCAGAGCCAGATTAATAATTATGCGGAGTATGATCCGAGTGCATCCTCGTCTTGCTTCCGCAGGTGGAGGTACGGAGTTTAATATCTAATTCGGCTGGATACAACTACATGCGCCAACCGCAAGGCGTCCTTGCATCGTAACCCCCAGTGCTTCTTAGAAACCCGGTGGACCATGCGGCCCACTGGTGCCCCACCTTACGGAGTTTGGCTAATGTCTTTCCTCATCGTCTCAGTACCCGGATTACGTTATTTTTATGGATGGGAGCTGTCTCAAGAGACAATGCAATTTTGGCTGGGCACTTTGATGAGTGGCGTATGTGCAGAAATTCTGACTTTTCGGGCGAGCATTGGAGGCCGCCGCGGCGAGCATAACGGTGCACTATGGTCGCCACCTCCTGCAGGTTGGCTTCAATGTCTCCGAAGGAGCACTGCGTGGCCCACATGGTGAACGCATCGGCGTACAACGCATGCTGCACACCGGCGACACCGCGCAACTGGGCCGCTAGGTGCATCATAGCAAGATTGAATAACAGGGCCGAAAGCACCGCACCGGTTCCGGGCGCCGGGCCGAAAGCACCGCCCTGGTTCCAAAATGAAAAGGAGCACGTTGGTTTCCCTGGATTCGAACGTAAGATTGTCTGTGGGTCAAAAACTTTCAGGGTACATTTTGGCAATCTAAAATGCGCGAGGCAAAAGAATTTCTGCGCCAACTTTGGCTGTGTATTTTATATTTGTTATTTATTTTTAATTCCCAATTTTATAAATTTTTACTTTCATTTTGTACTTTTGTCATTTTCATTTTTTATTTTGTTATTGTTATATTTATTTATTTTTGTACATTTTATTTATTCCTATTACCTTCTTTAGTGTTTAGCTTTTTATTCTTGCAATTTCAACTTTTATTTTTAACTGCTTAATTTTTAGTCAAGTTATTTTTATTTTTATTTCTTTTATTTTTATTACTTTATTGTTATTCATTTAACTAAGTACTAATAATGCCTAAATAAACAATGTTCAGTAATTACTGATATTTCATTAGTAATTGCTAAGAGCATTGCTAAGAGTGGGGCGCGACATCGCACCTGGGATGATGCACTCACGCTGCTGGGTGTTACAGGCCACTCTCACCTGGACGGTGTGTTCATGGCTCCTTCAACCAGGCCACCTACCGTCACCGTACCTGCTGCTGACTTCGCGGAATTCCAGTCGAAACGCGCCACTTCTGGAAGAATCCTACCGTTTCGTCTGCAACCCGGATCTACAACACCAGCGTTCGAGGCGGTTGGCGCGCAGTATAAGAATCACCCAGCAAGCGCACACTTCTGGCACGACATCGCACCTGGGATGATGCACTCACGCTGCTTGATGTTGCAGGCCACTCTCACCTGGACGGTCTGTTCATGCCTCCTTCAACCAGGCCCCCTACCGTCACCGTACCTTCTGCTGACTTTGCGGAATTCCAGTCGAAACGCGCCATTTCTGGAAGAATCCTACCGTTTCGTCTGCAACCCGGATCTACAACACCAGCGTTCGAGGCGGTTGGCGCACAGTATAAGAATCACCCAGCAAGCGCACACTTCTGGCACGACATCGCACCTGGGATGATGCACTCACGCTGCTTGATGTTGCAGGCCACTCTCACCTGGACGGTCTGTTCATGCCTCCTTCAACCAGGCCCCCTACCGTCACCGTACCTTCTGCTGACTTTGCGGAATTCCAGTCGAAACGCGCCACTTCTGGAAGAATCCTACCGTTTCGTCTGCAACCCGGATTTACAACACCAGCATTCGAGGCGGTTTGCGCGCGCACACTTCGGGCACGACATCGCACCTGGGATGACGCACTCAGGCTGCTTGATGTTGCAGGTTACTTACTTGAACAACGCGACTTGTGTTAAGAGTAACAATTGCTGTCTTTTGGCGGTGTCGTGCCCACTTGCTCTTGAAGACATGTTAAAGCGAATTTTAGCATTTTTTAGTTGCTTTTTTCGGGATTGTGCAACATCTTGCTAATGCTCTCTGGTGATGTTGAATCCAACCCTGGTCTTATGTCTAAAGTGAAGCTGACACATTTTCCGAGGTCCTTGAAACGATCCGTAAGCTTGAAGACGGTTGTGCTTTCCTACTGGAGTAGATAAAAAATGCCAAGGAAAAACATGAAGGAAGTGAAAACAAAATTCGGAAACGCAGTGCTAAGGTAGCGACGTTAGAAGCTACCATCGCATCACGTAGCACAACAGAGGACGAAAAAAATGCCAAGATAGTGTGTGTGTCGAATCAGCTGACAGCCATTGCGTCAAAGGGTTACGATGCGGAAAATATGATGCGACGTTCAAACCTTCTATTCTTCGGAATAGAAGATGAATCAGATGAAGACTGGGCAATGCCCGAGGAGAAAATAATAAAATTCTGCGCGCAAAAGTTAGATATTACTGCTGCCAGCCATCAGTTCGAGCGGGTTCACCGACGGAGGAAATATAATGCTGAGAAACGGAGGTCAATACCTGCAAGGGTGACCTTTTTTTAAGGACAATCACTTATCCTGTCATCAGGGCCTAAACATAAGGGACCAGATTTTGCAGTCCGTGAGGATTTTTCGCTTACAACGCGCAAGGCAGGGCAAAGTTGACCGAGTTCACCAAGCAGCATAAGTTGAAGTATAAGTTATCTGTTGATAAACTGCGTATGGGCTCAAAAACGTACATCTACAATGTCGCTACTGATTCTGCCGTGCAGCTAGGTCAGTAGCTCATAAGAGGCAATAGTACGCATATCCAGAAAAAAACTAAACCTATCATGTCTTCCCCTTTATGACTATCATTTACTAATATCCGAAGTATCTTATTCAAGAGCGCTCATGCCTCATCTTTCCTAAAAGACGGTGACTCGGATATTCTAGCTTTCGCTGAAACATTGCTACATCCCGATATAAAAGACAGCGAAGTTCTTTCTGGCTTCAACTCACATAATATATACAGGCGTGATCGCATTCATAAGCGAGGCGGGGCGTACTCGTATGCATAAAGAAATCGATTGCATCAATTGATATCGAGACCAATTCAGATCTTGAGATTATTTGGACAGCTTGCATTATTTCCTCCGCCAAATTTTTGATAGGCAACTGTTACCGCGCACCGAACTCCGTTGACTCATTCTCAGATAAACTACGTGTAAGCCTTACGAGGCAATTTGAGCTTTTCTAGGCGGATGTAACTTATCTTTTAGATTTCAACCTATTTCAACTAGTTACCCAACCCACCTGTGGTCCCAGTACATTAGACCTCATCTTTACATCAGCCCCTGACACAGTGTGTGACAAATTACTTAGACGGTTCGAGTGACCACAATTTACTTCAACTGACCATTAACATTCCACTTCCGTTCACTGGCATCACGAGGAAAAAGATTCGCGACTATAACAGAGGAGATTACAATCGAATAAATGATGAACTTCAAATGTTTTCTGATATCCTGATGCCCTCTTTTCAAGACAGGTCAGTGGAAGATAACTGGATTCTTTTTAGAAGCAAGCTAGCAAAACTTGTAGGAAAACATGTTCCACTTATCACGCTATGAAATGACAAATCTAATCCCTGGTTTACAAGAAAGCATCAACGCATGAGAAATAAGAAAATCGCGATTGTACAAAAATGCAAAGCAGGCATGTACGCCATGCGCGTGGAGTAAATGTAAAAGCTACCTAATTCTGTATTTCCGCCCTTTTTGATGCAAAAAATATATATTTTTCACAAGTCCTTCCTGCGCTACTTGAGAAGAATCTAAGCAAGTTCTGGAAAACAATACGTCAGAATAGCGTCAGTAATGATATCTCAATAAATGACGTTAACAACACCCCCTGCTCCGATGCTGACTGTCCAATAGCAATGAACTCGGTTTTCGCATCTGTTTTCACCCATGAAGATAATTCTAACATCCCGTATGTGCCAGATGTTGGCTACCCCAACATGGCACCAGTTGACATTACACTCGATGGCATAGTACAGCTGATAAATAACCTTAAAGTATCCACTTCCTGTGGTGTTGATGATATTAATTCAAAAATACTAAAAATACCATTTCTATCTCCAGCATTATCTTACTTCTTATCTTTAAGCAGTCAATATCTACAGGTGAGCTCCCCTCCGATTGGAAAATGAGAAAGGTTGTACCGGTTTTCAAAAGTGGCGACAAACACTTGCACGAAATCTACAGGCCCATCTCACTTACCTGCATCTGTTGCAAGATGCTTGAACACATTTTCGCATCACACATCTACAATCACCTGGAATCTAATCACTTTTGTCACTAAGCAACAAGGTTTCAGAAAAGGCTTTTCCTGTGAGACGCAGCTATTTGAGTTTACAACCGACCTACACTTCAACATTAACAGTAACTTACAAACTAATTGCATCTTTTTGAAATTTGCCAAAGCATTTGATCGGGCAGCACATTGCCGACTAATATCTAAACTTTCTGCGCTCAAATTAGATTCTTTAACTCTGTCATGGGTCCGTAATTTTCTTTCTAATCGCCAGCAGTTCACCGTTGTTAATAATTATTCCTCTCCTCTCTCCGACGTTACAGCGGACGTGCCGCAATGAAGCGTCCTTGGTCCATTGCTCTTCTTAATTTACATTAATGACCTGCCAGTAAGCGTCTCATCTTGGATACGGATATTTGCTGACGACTGCATTATTTATCGACAAATAAAAAGCACTAACGACCAACTTGCACTTCGAAGTGACCTCGATCGCGTTAACTACTGGTGTAAAACGTGGCTAATGACCTTAAACATTTCTAAGGGTAAGATTTCTTTTAGCCGAAAATCAGTCAATTCGGATTTTCTCAACCACATTAATAACGATACATTGGCTCGGACTACGCACTATAAGTATCTAGGCGTCCATCTTTGATCAAACCTTCCTTGGGCTTAACACATAAACACCACTTTCGCTAATGCTTCTCGGTCACTAGGTTTCCTTCGCCGTAACCTGAAATGCACTACCCCTCACGTGCGCAAACAAGCCTACATTACTTTTGTCAGACCGCAGCTAGAGTACGCTTCATCCATCTGCTCACCTTATCAGAAAAATCTAATAGAGAAGTTGGAAGCTGTGCAGAATAGGGCTTGTCGTTTCATTTCGCAAAATTACAATTATCATTCCAGTGTATCCCAACTAAAGATCGAAATTTCGCTCCATACGTTGCAAATTCGTTGTGACATTGCCCTCTTTTCTATCTTACAAATACGTCCATACCACTGGTTCACCGCCAGCAAATCTACAACGTCTCTGCAACTTATCACATAGATTACATAATAACTACAGCTATGCTCGCATTTAGGGCAACACTCATGCTTTCAACTTCTTTCCCGCGTGCCATCCGTCTCTGGAACGAACTTCCTGACTGCGTCGCCCTGCAGGGTAATCATGACACCTTTCGCAAACATCTACTCAAGCACTTCATTGATAACGCTTAGCAAGTCATTTATATAGTCACGATTCATACAACTTTATTTTCAGGTGCTTGGCAGCCTCTTTGTTCTGTTGGTGCGCAGCTTCTCTCATGTATGCCTGATATACTCTTCTGCTTTTCTATAACATTTTGAGCATTCCCCCTATTTTTGTTATATGACGCGTTGTTGTTTTTACTTTTAGTTCTTGTTGTGAATTGAGCAATCTTATTCGAACTCACCTGTTTTTTGTGTTTTGCTGTACTTTACTATCCTTTTTTATTTCTAACCTATATTGCACAAACTTCTGTATTTGACCCCCCTTGCAATTTGCCTCTTCGGAGGCCTTTAAGGTATCTCTTAATGAGATAAAAATAAATAAAATAAATATATGTTATAGCAATTATGCCATTGATGACGTCATAGTGTGACATTTCGTTGACGGACGGACGGGCAACGGTGAGCCATTAAAGGCTCTCGCCAAAAAATTGCCGAATGCATTGAAAGGAGTTTCTGCCACAGTTTCACAGAGGTGGGTGAGAATGATCTCGTGGGTAACGTCGAATGTCCCCTATCCAAGGCGAGTACAACCTTGTCATTTTGGAGGCGTTCGACGTTGTCGAGGACAGCCAGATTGACTTGTAGAAAGACATCCTGTGCAGATCTCTGTGCGCGAAACCCCAACTTGGTGTCTGCGAAAATGTGTTCGGACTCCATTAAATCGGACAACCAGCCGCGTACTATCGTCTCCATGAGTAATGGCCTAGCCAGCTATAGGAATGAAGGTGACCAGGGCGGACTTCCAGTCGATGGGCAGCGGCACTTCCTCAAGCCAAATTGAGTTAGTCATCTAATAAAGATAGCTATGCCGGGTTGCCGAGGATGGCTAACAATTTGACTAATTTTGTCCCGGCCCGGAGCAGGGCCACGTTTCATTTTGGCCAGGGCCGCCCACAGGTCATGGATCTGGAATAGTTGATCCAGGTCAACGTTCTCAGAGCTTACATATGAGTACGCCGGCCCGCAGGGGTACTGTGTGGTGCACAAATACCGGTCCAGGAGCTTGTGCGCCTACTGAGTTGTGTTGCCCTGAAAGCTGTGTATTGTTCTTTGGATCTGTTTTTGAGTTTCCGTGCGTCTTTGCATTTGGTCAATTAGGGCGCAAAAGAGTCGCCACGTGTTCTGGCTAGACATTTTTCGCGCGGCCTTTTTTCATCGGGACACACAGTTCGAGTCGCCCAGTTGGGCCGCATACTGAGCCGATTGTTGGGTTAACTCGGTGATGCGAGTTTTAAGTTTCAGGTTGTGCTTTTTTCAGCGCCACCGACGGATAAGGCGATGCCGGGCGTCTCAGAGTTGGAGTAGGTGGTTTTCCAAATCCGAGCGCGCCTCTGAGAGCTGAATTTGAATTTCGGAGGAGCGAAGGCCAGAGACCAATTGTTCGGACCAAGATTGGTAGTTTGCTTGCAACACACTGAAATAGGCCCAAGTGCCAACACTTGTTGGAAAGCACAACGGCTCTTCTGAAATCGAAGAACAAGGTCATGAGAGTGTTGTGGGAGACTTTTTGTATCGCTTCAGGCAAAAACGTCGGGGCTGTACGTAAGCCACCCGTCTGTGGCTTTGACCAGAACAGAAAAACTATTTGGCAGCTTAAGATGGTTAAGGATGACTTGTGCGAAAAGGTCGAGGCCCTTTCGTACGGTATTATGCTAGCTGGGGTTTATGCGTGTTTTGGGTTTTGTCTGTGTTTTCTTTTTTTTTCTTTATAGGAGTGTATAAATAGGATCCCCTTCAAAAATAAACTGTGTTGGCAGCATGCACTCGGTTTGCCGTGTTGTATCGTCCGTTTTGACCGGTGTGAAGCTAAGCGCTCCCCAATAATAATGAACGACCGACAACTCCCTTTTAAAGCACTGTCCACTTAGAATGGCAAAAATGGCCTTCCCAGATTCCTCCCGGTTGGTGCACTCGAAGGTGCAGCAACACGGCACGTTTCTCTGTTGACAGTCCGTTACCAGGGTTTTTCTAAACGCTAAGCATGACACAAAATTCTCTGCAGCACGCCACGCAAGTCGTCTTCGAGCTGAGGCACTGGCGTCCGGAAAGCCACTGGAAAATTTTTGCCAACGCGTGGCCATATGACCGCACGGAGCGAATCGGAGGAGCCGCGACGCAGAGAGAGCGGCTCCGGTACTTTCCCAGTTCCAGTGAAATCGCTAAGCATCACCAACTAGCGCCATCTGTCAGCATCCAATAGCCGGCAGCGCCTAACTGAAAGGGAATGTTGTAATTTTTAACACAGCCATAAGTGAAGACCCAGTGAAATGATGTGCGAAGATGTTGATATAGACGGCGTACACTTCCTACACGCTGTAGAATTTTACGAAAATTTGGGGGACAGTTAAGCTCTGCCTGAAGGGCGTGACGCGGCAGTGTTGGTGGTGTTTTGCTACATTCATACCTAATTAGCACCTCTTACTAACTGCGGAAACTCATTAGAATAGTTCATTACTGTGCTGTACCATGTGATACGTGACATGACGCACAAAGCCCTGCTTTAACCATGTCAAGCAAATGTGCCTCAGTGGCGTAGCGTGCCTGACTCGCAACCCAAGGGTCATGGATGCGTTCCCGAAAACGTGCCTACGTTTTCTTTTCAGCGTAACTAAGTGACATCATTATAGGTTGCAAATACTTTTCATTGATGCTACGACCTCACCGCCACAATTTAAGTCATGCTGTAATCAATTTTATTCCACTGCTCAACGTTCGAGCCACAATCCTTTCGACCAATCCTGAATTAGTGTGACAAAGCGGACGATTTTCTTCCGAACTTCGTCTGTAACGCTGTCACATTGAAACGCTTGATATGCTCGCACCGAAGACGTTTGGCGCCCGCTGGAAAGCACGGGCGCAGCTTGTCCTTTGTTTGAGCAGCCCAGTCATACTGTCGTTTGGAGCCACCATACTTGGGTACAGCCACAAGTCTGTACCGCCGTCCAAAATTCTTTAATGGAAGCAAGGCGGCTACCTTGTTAAATTTCTTAATTTCTTCAATAATATTTTTATTCTTACAATTATCATATCATTTACCCACTCGGCTATAAATATCAGTCTCGATCTCCTACGTGCGTTATGCATATCCCGTTTCATTTCGTTGATCCTTTCTTTAGTTCTTCCTTCCACACCATTCATTTTATTGTCGTCCAGGAAATATTTACCTGAAAAACTCTCGGTGCCCCCATATTCTTGGCTAATCCCCCTGTATGGGCATGTGCCATAGAATGGGGATAAAAATTAACAACAACAACACGGGCGCATACTAACAGCTAGCCTTCGCCAGTTAATTTTTAATGCCGCGCAGACTTCAAGTTCAACAGACTTCTTGGACTTTGAAATGCTACACGGCCTCTTTTTGGAAAACGCAGGCCTGGCTCATTCACTCGATCAGCTGCCATTTGACACGGAGGGCTCAGAACATTCACACATAAGTATTATGAAAAAACAAAACAAATGGCGCTGCCCTTTTACAATGCGCCGTAATAGAAGTATTAGGTTTGCCGTAATCGCGCCAGATTTACGACAGTGGGAAAGATGCAAGCAACTTTTTTATGCACTGCACCATTTCCCCGCCACGGCTAGTATAAAGAACATATAATTACCGTTCAGTTTCAGTTGCCTGTCGGTTTGAGTCTGTGCCAGAGTTTGCTACACATGACTTCTTTACTCCCGCGGCTACAGAGCGTAAATAATGCTCGCCTTGTCAGCATACAGCGACAGGTAGAGCGTTCAAAGCTTTTGCCGGGCAGCTGCCACACAGAGCCACAAGCCAGTTATCACATCGTATAGGGATGAATGCGTGGCTCGCTTCTCAAGAGGGTTTCACCTGTGTTAAACCACCGCTTTCCCTTCAATATCTGACGGCTGCCCGTAAACGCCGAGAGAAATCTTCTTCTTCTTCTTTTCCTTAGTAAGCATGGCACATACCCACGCAGGGGGTTTGGCCAAGGTTCAGTATATAATCCCAATGAGGTATTTGCGTGGTGAAAAATAGGCGTGAGCAGAATATAAAAATTGGACCAGTAAAATCAATTAAAGAAATATTAATTACCAGGAATAGAATCGAGCGTTTTTGGACATGCGACAAAATTTTGTATACAACTAACAAGGTAATCGATCAGTTGCACTTATGTAATCATGAAGGTAGCCGCAGACACTGCTTAACGGGAAACCCTTTGCGCTCGCACCAAACGAAAGAAAAACTGGAAGAGACAGCGGGAGTCCTAACCTCGAAAGAGGGACCTCCAAATACTGTTTTCTCTGAACTGCGAACCGCCGGCAAGAGAGGAGGAAATGATCTATTGTTTCAACTTCCCCACATGATACACAAAGGTTTGTCGCCGCGAACCCACATCTGCATGAGTACAAACTTAAGTGAAGGATTCTGCATCGCAGAAGCGTCATTGACACCTCACAAAGCCTTGATTTATACCACCTGATATTCCATGGGAACTTTAAGTGGCTAAAATCCACGGTATTGAGCATTGGATCACTCAGGTTTCCTGAAATAGGTTGGAAGCGCTGGAAACGTGATGTTTCTAACAGAATGATGTGAGGGGCGGTATAGACTACAGGAGCGCTGAGAGCTGACCTTGCCAATAAATCAGCCACCTCGTTAAAATAGACGCCGATTGCCCAGCTGCCCAGACAAAGCGGATCTCACGCACTGTGCGCGGAACAAAAAACCTAAGCGAACGATTCAATAAAGATTTCCCCGCATTTTGTAGAGAGACTAGAACTGAAAAGCAGTGTGCAAGAATAAGAACCCGTGCTACATGTCTAGAAAGTTTGAGAAGAGCTAAACTAATGGCCAGAAACTCTGCGAAGAATGAGTATAATCTGGGATACGAACGGAATAGCTCAAAGCCAGCTCCTGCGAATATATCCCAATCGCCGCCTTCTCACAGCTGCCGGAGGCATCAGTGGAGATAACAGTATGAAGAGGAAAATCCTGTAGGTGTTCGGAAAGGAGACCATTTAGGATATTTGCGGGCATAAGTTTCTCATGGGATGGAAAAATATGGTCATATAGAAGACGGGGTCAGCCTGCGTATCTGCAGTTTGATGCAAGGAGATCAGATTAACTTGAAGCGGGGCTAATAGATTCTGCGCGAACCTAACTTGGGAAAGCTGATAGCGTGGCCAATGATTACTGAAAAACAGGTGTGGTTGGGATAGAAAAATCTGACTACGAACGCCGGGGGCCGGGTCAAAGGACCTGAGGAAAGTACGAACTGTTAGAAGTGGGAAGCGGGAAAAGAGATCGGGGATACGGGCTTCCAAATAAAGGACAGCGTTTGAAGCTGATTTTGGGAGCCCGAGGCATAGCCGTACGGCACACCTTTTCAGTAAAGGTAATGGCTGAAGCTTGTATTTTGCGCTACCAGAGAACAAGACACAACCAAATTCCAGAATCGGTCTCATATAAGCCTTATAGAGCAACAGTAACGTGTCACGACGCATGCCAAACTTTTTATTGCCAACTCATGTCAAACGGCCCAGAGCACGTTCCTTTTTATTGACATTATTCTTAATGTGGTGTCGCCAGTCCAAGTCTTGATCATAAGTAACGCGTAAGTATTTAACCGACCCCACCTGCCGAATTGGAGCGGAGCGGTATACTAGCGAGATGTACAAAGGAGTGTCGGGCAGAAATACCAGCACACCACATTTGCCGACATTAAGTGATAAATTAATTTGGTTCAACCAGACGTCAATAGCATTCAGGCATGCCTGCAAACACTCGTATAGTGCATGAATATCATTTTCTGATGCGAAAAAAGCTATATCATCTGCGTATACATATACTGCAATGTCTCGATGAATGGGTATGCCCCGAACCAATATGTTGAAAAGCAGTGGAGAAAAAACAGATACTTGCGGCACACCTCTTGATTGAACATAGGTACTAGAACAGAAAGATCCGTCTGTACAGAAGAAAAATCTATCTTTTAAAAATTCACAAATCCAAGCATAGATATAGTGCAGTGAATGTAGCTCAGCAAGATTGTTAATAAGGACCGTGTGTTCAACGCTGTCATAGGCTTTAGCAACAAATAGTGTCACCAAGGCCGCAAATTCTCTCTCGCGCATTGCTAGTCGTATTCGGCTCTCGAGATCCACTTGCGGGGATCATATGGAACTACCGCGACGAAAGCCAATCTGTGCGGAGCTGAGGCCGTTAACGTGATGAACATGCTCTGTGAGGCAACTGTGTACTACTCTTTCTATTAGCTTTACTAAATTTGAGGTTAAAGCAATCGGTCGAATTGGTCTAAATGAAATCAATTCTCTGCATTTTTCAAAAGTAAAATTATTTTCGCAATTTTCCAACTGTAAGGAATCCAAGAGCTTTCCAAAGACGCATTTACAATATCCAGAAGGTGAGTTGGAAAATCTTGCGCTAAAATATTTTGCATGCCCACAGTAACACCATCAGGTCCCGGGGCAGCAGACTGCATCGAGGAAACAATTGGGAGGAGTTCCGACACGTCAATCTCGGGATAGTCCGAGCTGTGGGTGAGAGTGTGCAAAGGTTCCGTTTTCTGCACTTGGAAACGTAAAGCCAGCCCCTGAGCGATACGTTCAATGTGTTGCTTAGCTTCCTGTGGAGACAATACCATTGACTTTATGGGATTGGAGGCCGGAGAGTTGTTATTCTGCGCCATGAATCTATATAGCGCCTTCTTATTCTGAGGTTTAGAAAGATATGTGTTAAAATTTTGATTATGATACTCCTTTGCTTTTTTAACAGCTCTTTTGAAAGATGCCGAGTAGAAGTTGTCCATTTATTTATCCAATTAGCTGGGCTCTTACTATAGGAAAGGCTTTTCCATGCTGCTTTCCTAAGGCGATAAGCTTTCTCACACTCCTCCGTCCACCAAGGAGACGGCTGTCTGGCAGGGGCAGTAGCGCACACAGAGAATACAGAGCTCTCAGCAGCATCTTGCAGAAGGGAAATTGCCCGCTGAGCTCTTTCTGCTCGACGTGAGCTAACTATTGCGGGAAGCGAGGCAGATATCAAATTTTATACGTAATGTGATTTACAAATTTCATGAGTGCACCTTCTTTTCTGATAGGAGAGGGCATAATAGTAAAGATTATTGGAAAGTGGTTACTAGATGTACCTAAGTCTACTGTTGACCATGCAGATACTCCAACCCCACGAGATGCTGATGTTAAATTTATGACTGAAGGAGAAACTCCACGCATAAAGGTTACTGCTCCAGAATTGCAGCAGCGCACTGCATTCATAGACACCCATGACCAGAGAAGTTGGCTGCAGGAGTCAGAGCCACTACCCCAGACATTGTGGTGCGAATTAAAATCCCCTGCGATGACAGTGTTGTTTGCTCCGCTCAGTAAGGTATCCAAACAGTCTGTCCTGTGAACACCTACAGGAAAGTAGACGTTAGCAATAGTTACTGTGGCGCACTGTGGAAGGGAGATTTCAACCGCCAAAAACTCACAATCAGGGAGAATAACTTTCTGCGAGATTGATGCCCGGTGACATATTTTTGTAGAGATCATGGTTATTAACCCACCACCCCTGTCATTATTGCGGTCTACCCTGAAAATACGGAAATTTTTTTATTGAAAATGATTTCAGTGGAGACAGCCACGTTTCTTGAAAAATCACAATATCTGGATTGTGTTTTTGAATAAGTATTTCAAGATCCGTGAGAGAAGAAAGTACGAAACGACAATTCCATTGCAGAACTTTTAGACCCGCCATGATTATTGACTGAGGAAAGAGGCAGCAACAGCCTCCTTCAGCACATAAGTCTGGGGGATTAGTTTGAGGGGTCCTTTCTTTGCTTTGATTTGCGGAACGGCTGACATCGAGGGTGAGGAAGAAGCTCGACGCTTCTGGGAAGGACAAAGCATTTCGACATCCATGTTACTAATTTCTACGTGAGAGACACTGCCAGGAGCGCTGTTGGCAAGCAGGACTAGGGATGCGTCAGGAGGCGACATGGAGTCACTCTTACTAGCAGCACAATTTAGGAGTAATGCAGGCGTCGTCGCCGAAACAGATGATTGAGAAGGCAGAGACAGGCCTGCTACAAGTTGAGATAAAGCTTCGAGCGGTTGGGATCATCACCCGAGTGGTTACACTTGCAGAGGCAACACTGGGGCTGATCAGAGGAGCAGCTGTCATCCGAATGTACTTCTCCACAAATACGGCCGCGGGTCGCCGATTTACACGCTTTGCCACTGTGACCGAACCGCCAATAATTGGTGCATTGAAGTCGACGGGGTTGCAGATGATCCACACGATACACTATTGGCCACACGTCGAGCTCAGCAGGACAGGAAGAGCCAGAACAAGTAGTTATCACTGATTCTGTCGCTACATGCACACCATTGAATTCTCTACTGCACCGGTAGACGGAAAGAACCCCCACACCTGCATCCTGAAACTCCTTCTGTATTTCCTGTGGCGAAGATGCTGGGTTCACTCCACGAACAATACTTCTGAAGCATGCGAGCTGCTCAGGGATGAATGCTTTCATCGCTAAAGACTGAAAAATTTTGCACTGGAGTAGGTCTGTGACGCAAAGCAATGTCAGAGGGCTTGAAAGCAATGCCTCTAGGGCCAAATGGTCGCACGTCAGGGATCTGAAGGTAGTGGGTAGTGAGAGACCTTAGCTCCTCCTGAAGAACCTTAGAGGTTTTCATCTTGATCATTCCTTCACCGATCGGTACGAGCGCCACAGGGATGACGTCAATTCCATTTTTCCTAAAAAGGTCCAGCGGCAAGCTTTGAGTGGGAAAGCTGGCAAACCAGGCTGCCGACCCTCCGCCCGGGAAGGTCAGCGATATGCCTGAGCAGAGCGCTCCCTCAAGTGCACATTAACCGCGCCTACAGACTTGACCTTAGACCTGGCCAAATCCCCCACGCAGTACGGCCTCACCTGAGATGAGCACGCAGACACCACCTGGAAACCACAGGCATCACAGGAAACAGCCGTTCAGAAGGAAGGAAGGAAGGAAGGCCTCAGACGTTGCTGGCACATATCCACTACGGAGGAGTGGCCAAGACACAGGCGGTTAATTACTGCATACAGGAACGTTTTGACGGGAAAAGGAGTGGTAATAGTATGTAGTCTGATAGATTGGAAGAGGGAAGGAAAGGGGTCCAGTTAACTTGGAGATCAAAGACGGGACAATTGCTTTATGTGCATAATAGTACACAATGCCTGTAATGTTGCAATGTCGTACTGACTGAGGGCGGGAAAAGAAATTAGAATGGGAGTCGCTGCGTTTCTTGAAGAACATTTTGCACAGCAGAGCGCACACTCCTGTCGCTTCGTCCAAGCAAAGAAGCGCGAATGGAAAGAACAACCGCGGAAGACACAGGCAAGCCAAGTTGATGAAATGGAATTTGCAAAAGACGCTTCCTCAAATGAGAAAAGCGGCGGCAGAACAGAAGGAAGTGATCTATTGTCTCAGGTTCGGCCCAAAAAGGGCACAGTGGAGAAGCTGCCAGGCCAGATCTGTGAAGGTAGAAATTTAGAAGGGGAACCCGGCAACGCAAGCGCGTGAAAGAGACCTCTAGTCTGCGTGAGCGCCAGTCTTTGCTACTCCAAGGATGCTGAAGATGCTGATATTCGGGAGATGATGTAAGAGCCGAGGCAGAAAATTCCTGAAATATTGTGTAGCTGCGAAACCTCACCGCAGCTGTATATGCACACGATGGCAGGACAGCAACAATTGGGCCGCTGAGAGAGGCTCTTGCTAAGGAATCTGCAACCTCATTTAAGTGAAAGCCCATGAGACCAGGTACCCAAAGCAACCTTACCGAATTTAGATGGTGCGGAATCAGAAACTTAAAGAGGTGTAATGGCTGAGAGTCGGTGGGTGAGGATAAGGAAAAGCAAATGGACAGAGAGTCTATCATAACCGCGACCTGGGAAACGGTAGATTCTAATTTTCGTAAGGCTAAGATTATTGCTAGTAATTCAGCCATAAAAATTGGAGTGAAGTCAGGAAGACGGAGAGAAAAAGACCAATCCAGTGAAGGCGAAAAAATTCCCACACCTGCTTTTTCGCGATCCTGCGAGGCATCGGTAGCAATAAGAACATGACAGGGAAAGGACCTTAGGTGGTCCTGCAAGAGGCCTCTTCTTCTACTTCACCCCAGGTATATGGCACATAACCACACGGGGGGATTGGCCAAGGTGTAGTCGAATAAACAAAGTTTCCATGGAAGATGACGACCAAATTGTTGCACCAATCGTAAATTTTGAAAAATTAATGAATAAAAACAAGAGAACAATATTGACAGTTAAATAACAGACAGCAGTTTGGTGAAAAGAGAGGAGCTCGTAGAACTTTAAAAGGATTAGCACATCAATCTACCAGTTGCAATTATGTTATCGTGGAGAAACCCACAAATAAAACCCAATGCAAATCCCTTGGCGTTCGCACCAAACGATAATAATACTGGCAAAGATAAAGGGAGCCCTAACC
This sequence comes from Amblyomma americanum, assembly GCF_052857255.1. Lineage (NCBI taxonomy): Eukaryota > Metazoa > Arthropoda > Arachnida > Ixodida > Ixodidae > Amblyomma > Amblyomma americanum. Next base: position 90,164,046 of record NC_135498.1, on the reverse strand, counting down.
TGGAGAGAGGGACCTCCAAATAAATCTTTCTCTGAAGTGCGAACTTTTGGCAGTAGAGTAGAAAATGGTCTAACGATTCAACTTTCCCACAAGCGTCACAGGTTCGTCGGTGTCAACCCACACCTGCATAGATATAAATTCAAACTTGGAATCATGCACCGCAACCGCGTCATTGTTACCTCACACAGCCTGGATTTACGCGAACGGACGTTCCAATTATATGCTAAGTGCTGATAGTCAGTGGTATTTAGTAAGGGATCTCGTAACCTGGCTGATATATGTAGGAACCGCTGAAACCTGGAAATCTCCAGGAGGCTGAAATTCGGGACGGGATGTGTCACTGACCCGTCAAGAGCCGACCTTGCTAAGTAATCAGCCACCTCATTTGAATGAATACCTGCATGGCCAGGGACCCAGACAAAACGGACCACCTTCAAAGTGCATGGGACAAAAAATCGCAGGATACGGCTTAAAAAAATCTTCTTGTGAAGTGTCAAGGGAGACGAACACTGACAAACAATCAGCGAGAATAATAACATGAGACACATGGCATGGAATTTTGTGAAGGGCCATTCCAAGAGCCAAAAATTCCGCAAACAATAAAGGAATATAATATGGGATGTGGACAGAATACCTCCATGCCAAGTCCTGCGAAAAGATGCCAACTGCAGCTTTTTGGCAGTTGACGGAGGCATCGATAGCAAGCACCGTATGATGGGGGTATTCCTCTATGTGATCCGAGAGAATACCGTTTAAAATGTTTGCGGGCATGTGTTTCGCATGAGATGAGAAGATGTGGTCGAAATGGAATTCCACTGCTTCCGGCGTGTCATCAACCCACTGCAAAGAACTGAGATCAACAGCAATCGGTGTTAAAAGGTTCTGCGTTAACATAATTTGTGGCATTTGATACCGTGGCCAATGATGAGAAAAGAATAAGGCCGGCGGAGACACAAAAATAGGAGTACTGACATCAGTCACTGGGTCCATCGACCTGAGGAAAGTTTGCACCGTGAGTATTTAAAACGAGAAGTTAGATCAGGGATACGGGCTTCCAGATAAAGCAGGGCGTTTGAAACTGATTTTGGGAGACCAAGGCAGAAGCGGAGAGCGCGCCTTTCCAGTAAGATTAAGGGTTGAATCTTTTAGCTTGCGCTACCAGAGAACAGAATGCAACCAAATTAAAGTATAGGTCTTACGTAGGCTTTGTATAGTAACAATAACGTGTCGCGGCGCATCCCAAACTTTTTATTGGCGATTCTTGTCAGCCGGCATAGAGCGCGTTCTCCTTGAAACGCATTGTTCTTTATATGAAGGCTCCAATCTAATGCTGGGTTATAAGTACCACCCATATATTTTACGGATTCCACTTGTGGAATCTGGAGAAAGCGATGGACTAATGAAATGTGCAAAGGCCTGTCTGGAGGAACTACCAAAACTCCGCATTTGTCTACATTCAGGGATAAATTAATACCCTGCAACCGTATTCCAAGAACATCCAAATATCCCTGCAGAATGTGGTAAAGGGAGTAGATATACCTGGCCGAGGCGAAAAAAGCTATGTCATCTGCATACACAAAAACTGTTATATCAGGAAGAATGGGGATGCCACTGACCAAAATATTAAAAATCAGAGGGGATAGTACCGATCCTTGCGGCACACCTCTTGATTGATATGTATTTGAACATAGGGTTCCCTCGGCGCAGTAAAAGAATCTGCCCTTCAGAAATTCGGATATCCACGCATAAATGTAGGTTGAAGGATGTAACTGAGCAAGTCTGTTAAGTAAAATAGTATGCTCTACACTGTCATAGGCCTTTGCTATATCAAGAGTGACCAAAGCTGAAACTTCCCTTCTGCGTAGCGAGAGCCGGATTCTGCTCTCTAGATCCACATGCGCGGACCATATAAAGCATCCACGACGAAAGCCAATCTGAGCTGAGCTGAGACCGCTGATGTCATGAACATGTTTTGTGAGGCGACTGTGCCCTATTCTTTCTAATAATTAGACTAAATTTGAAGTCAGCGCAAATGGCCGAATATTATCTTAGACGTATCCTTTTCCTACATCTTTCATTAATAAAATGCTTGGAATCCATGCATTTTCCAGAGAAGCATTGACCATATGTAAGAGGGCGCTTGTAAACTCCTCGGCTAAAATTTTAATCATACCAACAGTGACACCATCTGGTCCAGGAGCTGCAGGATGCAACATTGCCAGAACTGAGAGGAGCTCTGATGCGTCAACCTCGGTATAATCTGAAGAGGGTGAAATTGTGCACAAAGGGACGTTGCTCTGCGTCTGGAAGCGTAACGCCAATCCCTAAGCAATACACTCCAGGCTCTCCTGAGCCCTTTGTGGTGATAACACTGTTGAACAAGTGAGAAGAGGGACGCCAGAACTCTTGTTACGTTCCATGAATCTATACAGTGGTTTTTGATGACGAGGATTTGAAAGATATGTGTTTAAATTTTGGTTGTACTCCTCCTTGGCCTTTGCAAGTGTTCTTTTGAAAGATGCAGAGAAGAATTTGTAATTTAACCAATTAGCCAGACTCTGGTTGCAGGACAGCCTCTTCCAGGCCGCTTTTCTGCGATGATAGGCCTTCTCACATTCTTCTGTCCACCAAGGAGACGGCTGTTTAGTAGAGGCTGCTGCGGGTACAGCGAATATTGAGTGGTCTATTGCATTTTGCAAAAATGAAACCGTCTGCTGAGCTCTGTCATCCCGGCTTGTATTAACTATAGAGGCAGGTTAGGCGGACATCAGATTTTTATAAATTTTGTGGTTGACAAATTTATGGGTTACACAACTAGCTTTAAGAGGAGATAACCGGATAGTGAAAGTTATAGGAAAGTGATCACTAGACGTACCCGAATCCTTTGTCGACCAATCAGTCACATCTAGCCTACCTGCTGATAATGTTAAATCAATGGCTGAGCGAGCAACCCCTCGCATAAAGGTTATTTCTCTAGAATTGCAGCAGCGTACAGCATTTGCAGACAGCCACGACCAGAGAAGCTGGCCGCAAGAATCAGTACGACTTCCCCAGTCACTATGGTGAGAATTAAAATCGCCTGCGATGACAGCACTGTTTGTGCCAGTCACCAAGCTGTCTAAGCAGTCTGTCCTGTGTATACCTAAAGGAAAATAGACATTAGCGATCGTAATATCAGCACAATGCGGAAATGAAATTTTGATCGCTAAAAGCTCACAGTCAGGGAGAACAATTTTCTTAGAGATAGATGCCTGATGACAAATTTTTAGATAGCATGGTTACCAAGACACCTCCCCTGCCAACATTTCGATCTGACCGGAAAACTCGAAAGTTTCTCAATGAAAATTTTTTTTACGGTGATAACCACGGTTCTTGTAAAAGTACAATTTCAGGCTTATGCTTGTGAATAAGTATGTCTAGATCTGGAAGAGAAGACAAGACGGAACGGCAATTCCATTGTAACACTTTGATACCTGCCATGATTATTGACCAATTGAAGAGGCCGAAACCGCCTCTTTAAGGATATCAACATGGGGATGAAGTTTGGGTGGTCCCTTTTTAGCTTTCATCTGTGGAGAACTAGAAGTACATGGTGATGAGGAAGCACGGCGCTTCTGCATAGGGCACGACATTTTGACATCTGTTGTGCAGATGTCACTGCGACATTCACTGCTAGGAACAGAGATGTTAGGTGGGACCTGGGAAGCATCAGAAGGTGATGTAGAGCGGCTAGCACTAGCTGCAGAAGCTGAAACAGATGAGGCAGTCAAGTTGGACTCAATGTCCCCAACAGAAGCGCGCGCACGACTAGCATATGAATCTTTTTTCCTGTTAAGAACAGCGTAAGCATCGGCTCTTGAGCACCGCTTCTCTTTGATAATGTCCAACAAGCTACGCTCTTCACTACGTTTTGCGCAGTTGGCATCATCAGCTGAGTGACTGTTGCCGCAGAGGCAACAATGAGGCTGCTCTGAGGTGCAGTGATCAGCAGAATGACCTTTCCGCATAAACGGCAGCGGGTCTCCGACTTGCATGCTTTGCCACTATGCCCGAACCGCCAACAGTTGGTGCATTGAAGAGGGCGGGGTTCTAGAGGGTCCGCACGGTATACAATCGGCCAGATTTTTAGTTCAGCAGGGCAGGAAGGGCCAGCAAAGTTGTTATTACAGACTCGGTAGCAACACGCGAGCCGTTCACCTCTCTACTGCAGCGGTAGACTGAAAGGACCCCAACGCCTGCATCCTGAAATTCCTGTAGAATTTCTTGCAGGGACGATGCTGGGTCGACACCTCTTACGATACCCTTGACACATGCAAGCTTTTCGGGAATGGATGCTTTCACCGGCAGCGAGCTGAAATTTTTGCACTTAAGCAAGTCTGCAACACAAGCGATGTCCGAGGACTTGCACACAATTCCTCGACGGCCAAATGGCCGCATCTCAGAGATCTGCAGGTATTGGGCAGTCAATTATCTTAGCTCCTGTTGAATTAGTTTGGGGGTTTTTATTTTGATCACACCCTCACCGATTGGGACGATAGCCAAGGGAACCGCATCAATGCCATTTTTGTGAAAGGACTCAAGTGGCAGGCTTTGGGCTGGCAAGCTGGCAAACCAAGCTGCCGACCCTCCACCTGGGGAGGTCAACGACATCTCTCAGCAAAACGCACTCTCAGGTTCACATGAACTGCGTCTTAAACTACACCTTGGCCAAAACCCCCCAACGTAGAACGGGCTCACCAAGGATGAACAAGCCGGAACCACCAGAAGATGCAGAAAACAGCAGCGGCCTGCAAGAACACGTCCGCGCCTCTTGACAGCGAAACTTCTTCCACGTATCTTCTTCTTCTCCTCAAGTATTATGGCACATACCCACGTGGAAGGGATTGGCCAAGGTGCAGAGTAGAATGCCAATGAAGCATTTGCGCGGGGAAGGAAACGTCAGAAGACTGAATCAAGATTAAAAAAAATTGAAAAAATAAAATGAATTCAAGAGGTATGAGTTATCCGGAATAGAATCAATCTAGCCTTTTTTGGACATGCGAAAGAATTTTGTATATAGCTAACAAGATAATCGATTAGTTGCACTTATGTAATCGTGAAGGTAGCCGCATTCACTGCTTAACGGGAATCCCTTGGCACTCGCACCGAACGATAGAAAAACTGTAAGAGACAGAGGCAGTCCTAGTCTCGAAAGAGGAACCTCCAGATATTGTTTGCTCTGAACCGCGAACCGCCGGCAAGAGAGGAGAAAATGATCGATTGATTCAACTTGCCCACATGATACACAAAGGTTTGTCGCGGCGAACCCGCACCTGCATAAGTACAAGTTTAAGTGAGGGATTCTACATCGCAGGAGCGTCATGGACACTTCACAAAGCCTTGACTTACACCACCGGATATTCCATGGGTACTTTAGGTGTTGAAAGTCCACGGTATTGAGCAACGGATCAATCAAAGTGGCTGAAATATGTTGGAACCGCTGGAAACGTGAAGCTGCTAACAGAATGAGGTGAGGGACGGGATATATTACAGGTGCGCTGAGAGCTGACCTTGCCAATAAATCAGCCACCTCGTTAAAATAGACGCCTGAATGCCCAGGTACCCAGACCAAACGGATCTCGCGCACTCTGCTCGGAACAAAAAACCTATGTGAACGAGTCAAGAGAGATTTTTCCGAATTTTGGAGAGAGACAATAACTGCAAGGCAGTCTGTAAAAATAAGAACCCGTGCGACATGTCTGGGAATTTTGAGAAGAGCCAAACCAATGGCCAAAAACTCTGCGAAGAATATAGGAGTATAATCAGGGATACGAACGGAGTAGCTCCAAGCTAGATCCTGCGAATATATGCCAATCGCCGCCTTCTCACAGCTGCCGGAGGCATCAGTGGAAAGAACAGTATGATGTGGAAAATTCTGTAGGTGTTCAGAAAGAAGACCCTTTAGGGTATGTGCGGGCATATGCTTCGCATGGGACGAGAAAATAAAGTCGTAATAGAAGACGGGATCAGCCTGCGTGTCAGCAACTCGTTGCAAGGAAATCAGATCAACCTGAAGCGGAGCTAACAGATTCTGTGTGAACCTAACTTGCAGAAGCTGATAACGTTGCCAGTGATTAGTCAAAAAAAGGTATGGTTGGGATACAAAAATTGGAATACTAACGCCTGGGGCCGGGTCAAAAGACTTGAGGAAAGTACGCACTGTTAGAAGTTGGAAGCGGGAATAGAGGTTGGGGATACGGGCTTCCAGATAGAGGACAGCATTGGAAGCTGATTTTGGGAGCCCGAGGCATAGCCGTAGGGCACGCCTTTCCAGTAAGGCTAATGGCTGCAGCTTGTAGTTCGCGCTACCAGAGAACAAGGGGCAACCATAATCCAGAATCGGTCTCATATAAGCCTTATAGAGCAACAGTAGCGTGTCACGACGCATGCCAAACTTTTTATTGCCAACTCGGGTCAAACGGCCCAGTGCACGTTCCCCTTTAATAACATTATTCTTAATATGGTGTCGCCAGTCCAAATTTTGGTCATAAGTAACACCTAGGTATTTAACCGACTCCACCTGCGGAATTGGAGTGGAGCGGTAGGCTAGCGAGATGTACATAGGAGCGTCGGGTGGAAATACCAGCACGCCACATTTGCTGCCATTAAGTGATAAATTGATTTGGTCCAACCAGACTTCAAGAGCATTCAGATATGCCTGCAAATACCCGTAGAGCACATGAATATCCTTTGCTGATGCGAAAAAAGCTATATCATCTGCGTAACATAAACTGTAACGTTGGGATGAATGGGGATGTCCCGAACTAATATGTTGAAAAGCAGCGGAGAAAGAACAGAGCCTGGCGGCACACCTCTTGATTGACCATAGGTATTAGAACAAAAAGATCCGTCTGTACAGAAGAAAAATCTATCTTTTAGAAATTCACAAATCCAGGCGTAGAGGTAATGCGGTGGTTGTAGTTGAGCAAGCTTGTTAATGAGGACTGTGTGCTCTACGCTGTCATAGGCCTTCGCAACGTCAAGCGTCACACAGGCCGAAACTTCTCTCTGGCGCATTGAGAGTCGTATTCGGCTCTCGAGATCCACATGCGCGGACCATATTGAACAACCGCGACGAAAGCCAATCTGTGCGGGGCTGAGGCCGTTAATATGATGAACATGCTTTGTGACGCGACTGTGTACTACTCTTTCTATTAGCTTTACTAAATTTGAGGTTAAAGCAATCGGCCGAATATTGTCTAATTGAAATCCATTGTCTGCATTTTTTAAAAGTAAAATTATTTTCGCAATTTTCCAACTGTGAGGAATCCAAGAGGTTTCCAATGACGCATTTACAATATCTAGAAGGTGAGATGGAAAGTCGTGCGCTATAATCTTTAACATGCCACAGTAATCCCGTCAGATCCCGGAGCAGCAGAGTGCATCGAGGAAACAATTTGCAGGAGCTCCGACACGTCGACCTCAGGATAGTCCGAGCTGGGGGTGAGAGTGTGCAAAGGTTCTGCTTTCTGTACCTGGAAACGTAAGGCCAGCCCCTGCGCGATGCGTTCAATGTTTTGCTTAGCCTCCTGCGGACACATTACCATTGACCTTATGCGATTGGAGGCCGGAGAGCTGTTATTCTGCGCCATGAATCTATAGAGAGCCTTCTTATTCTGGGGTTTTGAGAGATACGTGTTTAAATTTTGATTATAATCCTCCTTTGCCTTTTTAACAGTTCATTTGAAACATGCAGAGAAGAACCTATAATTTATCCAATTAGCTGGGCTCTGATTATAGGAAAGGCTTTTCCAGGCTGCTTTTCTACGACGATAAGCTTTCTCACACTCCTCCGTCCACCAAGGAGACGGCTGTCTGGCAGGAGCAGTAGTGCACACCGGGAATACAGAGCTCTCAGCAGCATCTTGCAGAAAGGTAATTGTCCGCTGAGCTCTTTGTGCTCGACCTGAGCTAACTATGGAGGGGAGTGAGGCAGATATCAATTTTTTGTACATAATGTGGTTTACAAATTTCATGGTTGCACCACCTTTTCTGATAGGCGAGGATATAATAGAAAAGGTTATTGGAAAGTTGTCACTAGATGTACCTGAGTCTTCAGTTGACCATGCAGATACGCCAACCCCACGAGATGCTAATGTTAAATCTATGATTGAACGGGATCCTCCTCGCATAAAGGTTACTGCTCCGGAATTACAGCAGCGCACTGCATTCATTGACATCCAGGACCACAGAAGCTGGCCGCAGGAGTCAGAGCGACTATCCCAGACACTGTGGTGCGAATTAAAATCTCCTGCAATGACTGTGTTGTTTGCGCCGCTCAGTAAGGTATCCAAACAGTCTGTCCTATGAACACCGATTGGGAAGTAGACGTTAGCAATAGTGACCTTGGCGCACTGTGGAAGGGAGATTTCAACCGCCAACTCACAGTCAGGGCGCATAACTGTCTGCGAGATTGATACCCGGTGACATATTTTCGTAGAGATCATAGTTATTAACCCACCACCCCTGCCATTAACGCGATCTACCCTGAAAACACGAAATTTTTTAAATGTGAATGATATAAGTGGAGAGAGCCACGTTTCTTGTAAAATCACAATATCTGGATTATGTTTATGAAGAAGTAATTCAAGATCCGGTAAAGAAGAAAGTACGGAGCGACAATTCCACTGCATAACTTTTAGACCCGCCATGATTATCGACTGGTTAAAGAGGCATCAACGGCCTCCTTCAGCACATCAGTCTGGGGAATTAATTTGGGAGGTCCTTTCTTTGCTTTGACTTGCGGAACAGCTGACTTCGAGGGTGAGGAAGAAGCTCGACGCTTCTGGGAAGTGGTGAGCATTTCAACGTCCATGCTACAAGTATCTACGGGAGCGACACTGTCAGGAGCGCTGTTGGCAGGCGGTACTTGGGGCACGGTAGGAGGCGACATGGAATGACTCTTACTGGCAGCACTTGGGAGTGATGCCGGCGTAGCCACCGAAACATATGATTCAGTAGGCAGAGATTGGCCAGCAATAAGTTGAGATAGAGCCTCGATGAAACTGCCCAGCATTCGCTCGACCACCACAGAAAGAGCCTGTTCTACTGAGGACACTATTGAAATAGTCAAACTTGACGGTATATCAGCAACAGAGCTTCGCGCACGGCTGGCATATGTATTATCCCTCCGATCCAGAAGTGCATAAGAATCTGCTCTCGAACATCGTTTCGCTTGAATGATATCGAGCAGGCTTTGTTCGTCGGCTCGTTTCGAGCAGTTGACATCATCAGCCGAGTAGTTGCCCTTGCATAGGCAACACTGGGGCTGATCAGAGGCGCAGCTGTCATCTGAATACCCTTCTCCACAAACCCGGCAGCGGGTCGCCGACTTACACGCTTTACCACTGTGACCGAAACGCCAACAGTTGTTGCACTGAAGAGGACGGGGCTGCAGAGGGTCCACACGATACACTATCGGCCAAACCTTGAGTTCAGAAGGACGGGAGGAACCAGCAAACGTAGTGATAACTGACTCTGTCGCAACACGGACACCATTGAATTCTCTACTGCACCGGTAGACAGAAAGAACCCCCACACCTGCATCCTGAAACTCCTTCAGTATATCCTGCGGGGAAGATGCTGGGTCCACGCCACGAACAATACCTTTGGAACATGCGAGCTGTTCCGGGATAAAGGCTTTAACCGCTAATGACTGAAAAATTTTGCACTGGAGCAGGTCTGTGACACAATCAATATCAGCGGACCTGCAAACAATGCCTCTCCGGCCGAACGGTCGCACCTCAGAGATCTGGAGGTAGTGGGTAGTGAGAGATCTTAGCTCCTGCTGAATGACCTTGGGGCTTTTCATCTTGATCGTTCCCTTACCGATCGGCACGAGAGCCACAGGGATGATGTCAATTCCATTTTTACGAAAATTGTCTAGCGGCAAGCTTTGGGTGGGCAAGCTGGCAAACCAGGTTGCCGACCCTCCACCCGGGGAGGTCAGCGACATACCTGAGCCAAACGCACCCTCAAATGCCCATTAACCTGGCCTACAGACCTAACCTGAGACCTGGCCAAATCCCCCACACAGAACGGCCTCACCAGAGATGACCACGTAGGCACCACCAGGACACCACAGTTGAGCTCGAAGCCAAGCACCAGCAAGAACACGTCAGCACCGTCCAACACCTCTCAAACTTCCCTCAAACTTCCCTCAAACGTATCAAGTCAAAGCCTTCTTCTTTTTCTTATTCTTCTTCTTCCTTATCTTCTCTATTGGTGGCCCCCCAAAAAACTTCTGCAGAAACTTCGTCTTCTTAAGAAATTTTTGTCAGCGCTGTTTACACAACCACTTAGGAGAAAAACTGCAAGCAGCAGTTGGTTTCATGTAAGCAGTTTTATCAATTCTAATCAGTATTGAAACACTTCAGTAATTACTGCGTATTAAGTGTCTGTATGCCAAGAATTTTTCTTTCATGTTAGCTAACATTACATGCCATGCACACCAGTTTTATTTCTTCTGTTTGTGCTCATTTTGAGGCTTTCCAAATTTTTTTATGCCTGCCATTTCTTAGACCCGCACGTAAACGCGATACCTATATGAATCCGCTTGAAGCCATACAGTAAGGAAACAGGACAATTTCTTCCGGAGCTCAATTTTATTTTCATTTATTGTAGACTTAATGCCAACCGAGGTAAGAGAAGCCTCGATGGATATCTTTTAGCGCAAACAGCTAAAGTCAGCAGAAAATTGCGCAATGAAAAAGAAACCTCTGGCTCAGCGGCCAGGAGGAGTTATCCAGTATACTGGAAATTTCTGGCACACCACAATTCTGTTGTTCCTCTTACAGACTCCGTTCTTACATCTACCAAGAGGGCAGTAGAATTCAACATAGTTTGGCATCCTCTTAATCACGTCAAGTGGAATATCCTGAAACGAAAACGCTATATTAGGAAATGAAAAATGAGGTGTTATACACAAAACGTTTTCAAGCAAACGAATTTTCAGAATGCGTTCGTATGAAATATGTCAAGATGAGTTTTTGACACGACGGGAAACATGCTGGAATGTTTTTGTAATTATTGTAAAGTGTTGACAGTAGTGAGAAATTAAGAGTGTAATCATTTTTAGAGCAAACATGTTTAAAGAAAAAGTACAACAAAAGGGATGACTAGATGTTGGCAGTTTGATCCGAACCCACAATCTCCACATGTCGCCCTACGTTGATCTATCAAATAAGCTACTACGGCGGCGGCCCAAACCATCTAGTTTGCTTGAGCCTTTCCTTTAGATTCCGCTCCCGTAAAGTTTCACAGGTTGAAGCCGTCTGAGGCGGTTGCATTTCTTTGTGACGGTCCTAAAGACACTACTGCGTCGTGCCCACCACTCCGTGGTCCTTTAAACAAAGTGGGATCACAAGAACACCTCGTTGTGAGAGAAGCAGCATGCCCTCCATTGTTTGCTAAAAGCACAGAATTTCTTTTAGCTTTTCCTGTCGGCGTAATTTAATTCGTTTATCCAAGCTGTCTTGCAAATTTTGATTCTTTGTTTCACACAACAACCAAATTGCTTAACCTAAATGCGGTAAATTTGTAACCGGTCTATGTTCTATATTGCTTCACAACCACCCATTTCTGTACTTTTGGGCAATAAAAAAGTTGGAAACGTGCTCAGCCTTAGAATTCTCTAATTTGTAAAGTCAGGAATGGTTGAATCCTAATATCAGTCTAAGTGCTTCTCATTTGTAGCTAACTCTCATGTTATCAGTTAAAAAGAATTGGCCGATGTTTTCTTTATGCTGAACTGTGCTATTGTAAAAAAAGGCACTTACGAGACATTTTCTTCCATTTTTCAGGCTCTTTGTGCTTCCGTCGATGCATTCAATCTTGCAACCACTGTTAAGCTACACGTAAGAGAACTCGTATTAAAGGTGCTGAACTCAAAATAGGGTATTCTAATGTGCCTGAAGAGCAAAAGTAATCGGTCTCTTGTAAAGTGGAATTAATTAAGTAATGTTGTAGGTGATGTGCAAATGGCCGCAATACATGTGTTTTTCATAGAAGCAAGAGGCAAAATGAATTAAAGGCCCGCACTAATTTTTTAATGCCTGTTTAGGCTATCAATAAAACGAGTTGGGCGCACATAAAAGAAGAACACAGAAAGCAAATGAATGCGGAATGAGCACAAAGCACTCTCTCCATCTTCATCGCTTTCCTGTGTTCGTCTTTCCGCTGAGCGCCAATCATTCTTAACATTAGCCATGCACCAACTCTACCAGCAAGACGTTGTTCTAAACTACAGCTTTAGGCGTGTAACGAAATTCTTGCCCTCAAGTGCATTCATATTTAAGCCACTACAATAAAAGCATCGAAGGATACACGTACTCGCCATTCGGAGTTACGGAATATATGGATAAAGAGACGCGTCAGGGAGCAAGCAAAAAGTACAACGCGGTACATGCGGGGTTTCGTATCGTCTTTGTATTCTGATACCGGTTTCTGGCCAGTTCTTTATTAAGAAGTAAAGCATACATTTAAGTTCAACTGCCACTTTCCGTGTATTTTAAATAACAGGCTGCAGCATTAACCTTTTAATATTCATTCGCTCCTTACTGTTGTTTGTGGCCCGCACCGATGTCCTAAAACTAATCAGTGAATTATCTTTACATGGCTAATAATTAAACTCTCAGCATGCTTCTGTTCAATCAAAGACAAGGAGTTATGACATACGGGGCCTTTCGTTGTATTCAGACCAGGAATAAGGCACGGCTCTGAGAATAAAAACGGAAAGAATAAAACAGAAAGAACGGGCGGGAGTTACAATATATCCCAGCAAAAAACGCTTAGGAGGTGCAAACATTACTGGTACCAAACACATTCGTTCTTAGCAGTTCTTAGTTTCGCCGCTTGTAATTGATCTGAGCACAATATCGGAAATGCATTCGGATGGTACTGATCCGGAGTTCCCGGGTTTGAACCCGACCGCGGCGGCTGCTTTTTTATGGAGGCAAAACGCTAAGGCGCCCGTGGGCTGTGCGATGTCAGTGCAAGTTCAAGATCCCCAGATGGTGGAAATTATTCCGGAGCACTCCACTAAGGCACCTCTTCCTTCCTTTCTTCTTTCACTCCCTCCTTTAGCCCTTCCCTTACGGCGCGGTTCAGGTGTCGAACGATATACGAGGCAGATACTGCGCCATTTCCTTTCCCGAAAAAACCTATCATCATCATCATCATCATCATCATCATCATCATCATCATCATCATCATCATCATCATCATCATCATCATCATTATTACTATTATTATTATTATTATTATTATTATTATTATTATTATTATTATTATTATTATTATTATTATTATTATTATTATTATTATTATTATTATTATTATTATATTAACAGCAGCAATTTGTTTTTATTCCGCCTGGATTGCCTCAGCGGTCCTGTTTTTTCATGTCTTATTTTGTTTCTCGCGTTACGGTTGATGCGTATGTGCGCGTCCAGAGCATCAAATTATTATTATTATTATTAACAGCAACAATTTGTTTTTATTCCGCCTGGATTGCCTCAGCGGTCTTGTTTTTTCATGTCTTCATTTGTTTCTCGCGTTACGGTTGATGCGTATGTGCGCGTCCAGAGCATCAATACAGCTCTACTGTGCCAAAAGGCATCATCAATGTTTACATTGATTGATTGATTGATTGATTGATTTGTTCATTGATTGATTAATTAATTGTTTGACCCGTCTCCTCAGGCAGAATTCATTTGGTATCCTGGAGGTAGTTTCCGTATATCTAACTTAGGCTATTGGAGCAAAGTGATCCACAGGAAGTGGTTGAGAAAAAAAATTCCCCATGCAGCCGCAAATCAAATCTCGGGGTGGCGAGAAGATATAAGCAATCTTTCTTCCTTTATTTTTGTTTTCGGCAGCACTTACCTTTCTCGTCGTATACGTCGTTAGTGGCCAGCACATGGTATTCTGCCAATAAATAACAACCAGTGGACAATACATTACTAGTAATGAAAAATTATATTGTTTGATTAATAAAACAAATTTAGTAAGAAGCGTTTACCTACATAATTCCCTCAGCCTCCGATCTCCATTCTAGTATCCATGCAAGTAGCACACTTACGTTGTATTTACTTTATGGGGCATTGTGCAAAGTTGCATACATTCAAATGTCGCAGCTTTTTGTTAGGGTTGGCCACCACTAACCGGATTTATTTCTTGCGAGCGAATCTTCAAAAGGCTGACATTGTAAGGGTGGTGTAGATTACGTTAAGTATCCAGCTGAGTAAAGTGCACGTCACGACGCTGTGAAAATAACGGGACGTGTTTCGACATTGCCTTGAAGGCGATATTCTCTAATTTATTTTAGCTTTATGGCCTCAGGTAAACAACTTCGAAAACTTTTTGCTTAATGGCAAAATGATCACATTGTTAATTCATCAAATGCCTTCATTAACAGCGAGCAGTAACCTTACACCACCCCAAATTGTGCATGCACACAAACGTGTACAAAGCGCGCTGGTGACACTCGGCTGTACTTAAGATTCCCGCCATGGGGCCCTCTTTTGTTCCATTAAAGTTCTCCTCCTCCGCCTCCCGCCATGGGGCGTATAGCCGCACTTAGCAACGCGGATGTGTATTTCCGAGTCAGTAGCGTATGCACGCAAATTGCCTTGGCTTTCTTTTTTTTTACAGTATAAAATACAAGGTCCGACAGAAAGATATGCCCTATGCACCCAACTAACACATGTTCAGGAACTGTGCAGAACGTTCAATCTGCCGAAACAGACAACAAATTAACAGAACGTCCCTATTGAACTGTAGCTACCTTTCTTTAATTTAGCATTATTACTTTTTGTTTTCTTAGTTTCAATCTCGCCCCACTCTCCTCCCCTTCCCTCCCAAGGTTCCAAGAATTGCATCTGTCCGCCGCGGTGTCTCCGCTGTGGCTCCGTGGTTACGGCGCTCGGCTGGTGAGCCGGTGGACCAGGGTTCAATCCCGGATGCGGCGTCTGCGTTCCGATGGCGACGAAACGCAGAAATACGCCTGTGTGCAGAGCGATGTTAGCGCGCGTTAAAGAATCCTGAGCCGTCCACTAAGGCGTTGCCCATAGCCCACGTGTCGCTTGGTGACGTTAAACTGGAGAATTTAAAAATTGAAATTAAAACAATGTCATCCTCGCTAGAAGACCCACATGTCCGGTTTCTCTCTCCTCCAATGTCGCTGCACCTTGCCACCAAACAGACCTCACACGTTCCCAACCCTGCTGTCACTCCTTTAACTTTATGCTACGCTTTCCTCCTTGTACTCCTACAGTTAAAAGAACGGGAGCTTAAAAGCTGCACTGTAAAACATTTGGTGGTTTTCCCTCAAAACACCCGGGGGGTATATTACCAAGAAGCTTGATGCGTTTGTATTTGCTTTGGTTAGTTTATCCCCGCTGGCCCTTCGTCCGATCCCGAGGTCTCTGGTGGGCGATGAATTTCCAGACCACTCTGCGAACATTGTGAACAAGCGGGATCGTTACAGCATGTTCGAGAGGACTGTAGCTAATTTAGGCGCCTGATTTCGCAACCTAATCGGCGCTTTTGAACTCGGAGCAGCCTAAAGCAATGGACGTACATTTTTATCACGAGGTCTACATAGTACACGTGCCAAGTTCTTTTCTGTTCGTTGGCTCAAGTTCTCGCAATACATCGTGTGTGTTCCTCGTCAGCGGGAGTTTTTGCTCTTACCATCCTGCCTATGCCCACTACCATGATATTCAATTGAGGTGCTGCGTAAGGGCGCTTTTAGCGCGCACACCTTCCGAAACTGACGGTCGCCGCCGACCTCCAAACTAAAGCCGCAGCTGGGTGTCGGCGCGAGGGCGCCAAACCATCCATGACCAAGTTGAAGGAGTGCCCTGCGAAGGCATCATCGAGCCATCGAGGAGCTCCCGGACTGCAATACTCCGTTTTTACGTCGATTGCTGTAGATTTAGCAGCTTTCGCGCAGCAGCGACACGTTTCATTGGACCGACGACAACAGCAATTTTTTAATGTGGACGGACATTGTGAGCGGCTGCTGGGCAATCTAAGTTCACGTAAGCAGCCCTAGCAACACAAGCCCCCAAACGCAGGATAGTTTATTCGAGTTTCAGGTTATGGCTGTTCGACAGCACCAGCAACACATGTCCAACATTCTGGAAAAGAAAATGCTGAAACCTAGAGTACTGTAAAATTGCATAGATGCAGCTAAGTTAACCAATGAGATGGTTTCGAGTGGATGACGCAATGAGCGTATTAATCCCCTACAACATCTGACGCTCGAAAACTGCCTCGTTTTTGACCCGCCGCGGTGGCTCAGTGGTTAGGGCGTTCGACTACAGATCCGGAGTTCCCGGGTTCGAACCCGACCGCGGCGGCTGCGTTTTTATGGAGGAAAAACGCTAAGGCGCCCGTGTGCTGTGCGATGTCAGTGCATGTTAAAGATCCCCAGGTGGTCGAAATTATTCTGGAGCCCTCCACTACGGCACCTATTCTTCCTTTCTTCTTTCACTCCCTCCTTTATCCCTTCCCTTACGGCGCGGTTCAGGTGTCCAAAGATATATGAGACAGATACTGCGCCGTTTCCTTTCCCCAAAAACCAATTATTACGTTTACGAAAATATTGAAGGTAATGATCCATTATTCTGATCTGCACTAAAATCCTTATTTTAAAGCGTATCCGTCGATCGCATCGAACAGTTAAGACTGCCATAGAAAATCAACGGAGAACGCTTCTGACGATCACAAAAACGTTAATAGAAAACAAATGCGAGACTGCTGTCGGTTGATCAACGGATATGTTGATTGTTGTAGCGAAATTTTACATCTTATTAAAAGATTGCGTTCATAAATGGTTCCAGAACTGTTGGGTGTGTTTCAGCGAGTTATGCACACTGTGTAATCGGAATTAAAGTGCGATATTTGCCCGGTCTGCTAGATGCCGTCATTGCGCTCGGCACTGTGACAACCAACTGCAGAGGCTGCAGGCTTTATTTGAAGCCATCAAGTCTTCTAAACTCGCTCTAAACGGAGACAAGGGCCGCTTCGCCTACGAGGCGCTCCTGTTTATCCATCATATCATCAACAAGGATGGAGTACGCCAGACCCGTGGAAGAAAGCTTCTTTACGCCAATTCCCGCCGCCTCACGAAAAGAAAGCTCGCAGCAGATATCAGGGGCTCTGTGCGTATTACGGACAGATTGTTTAAAACCTTTACTCATCCCCAATCATGTGACGCAGCTGATAAAAGCCGCCGTGTCATCCAAATGGTTACCGTCGCTTTGAAGATAATTTCGCACTTCTATATACACGATACATGAGATCAGTCGTTGAACCAAGGCAAGATCATGCATATATCTCATTGTTTATTTTTAATTGCTCAGTATCGGTATTTAAATTTAAAACGAAACGGAGCCAAATACCACTTGGAGCGATAAGCATGACATACGCATGCCGCACGCGATATTTTACAGCTGACCCGCCGCAGGGTAGTCAGTCCACGGTTCTACTTTGGTCAATTTTTCGTTTTAGCCTTACGCACCGCACCCATGCAAACAAGCAGGTGACGTAAGCAGGACCCGCTCAGACGCTACATTTATAATGGAACGCCAGTTTAGGCTGTAGTCAGGCCTCCGTGCAGGCCCGGCTACTGCGCGCACGCGCGGTCACGTGGTGAGCTGTCGGATTTTTCTGACCTGAGATTTCCTGGGTTAAGGTGTTACGCAACGTTTAGATATATGCTGTGTTACGGCAATAATGGCGTGATTTAGTCGCCATCTCGAGATCTGAGAGCGGACGGAGAAACAAACGCGAAACGAGCAAATGTAAGTAGATAGAGCTAACGCTCTTACGAATAACATTTGGAACTTACCGCACAGTACAAATAAGGCTAAAATATAGCCGACGGCTCCTGCATCCATGCTGCCTAGTACTCGTACCGGCGCACTATGCTCGTCGGAAGGTGGGTCCCTTAAATATACATATACGCCATAGCAACAGTTAAATAAAAATAACATGCCTAAAATTTCCTAGCATTGTTTCTGAATCGATGCTCCAGTCGATTGCGAGAAGGCGCAGCTAAAACACGAAAAACTCACCTCGTGAAAGGTGATGTCTCAAATAGAAACCTACAATGTGGGAGCTATTTCGGATCCGTTACGAAGTGTGCGGAACACAAAGAGCCCAAAACCCTTTGTGCAGATAAAGACTGTGGAAAGATATAAAAGAGGTGAGTTTATGAAAGAGGCGAGTTTCCAACAGCTGCACGTAAATGTTTGCCGGCGTGGCACAGCAGCCTGCACGTAAGATCGGTCATAGCATGTGGATGACAAGAACAATAGAATTGCTTTCGGAAGCCGCAACAATCGCAATAGCACCATGGCAGTTGGTTTGTTGCTCGCTCCTGCAGAATTCTACATCTCCAGCGTGTTGCTTTTTCCGAGAAATCATCTTGACGTCACTGCCAGCAGGTTATGACGCGATATTGGCCCAGCTGCAACGACGGTCACTACAACGAACCATTTTGGCTTTGTATACCTTCATTTTTAAACTATAACCGCAAGAGACAGGAGTCACACCATGCACAGCCTCCTTTAAACAAGCAAATGCAGGTGAAATCCTAGTAGACCTTCGTCAGGCTCCGCATACAATATCACGCGCACGTGCCTCTTATAAAGTTTTCAAAAATGCGTCAGCACTGCAGCCTTAAGGGCCACTACGGTCCTCCCACGTAATGAAAGTCTGCACAAGTATGTACCAATATGGGCATTGCGAGCAGTCTTGGAGTTGGCTGCTTCATGTAGATCATGTTCCTTTTTGCAGCGGTGAAATACTTAACTTTTTTCTCGCGCCTGCCTAAGAGGCAATTTTTTATTTCTATACAATTTTTTGTACGACCGCAAACATTCATCACTATCTGAGACGTCTATGAGGCTACTGCCTTTTTCTGAGAGCACACAGATCCGTAGCATAGAGAATGGTCACAAAAGAAAGAACTGTTAGACTTCGGCTGGAAATTATCTTTGCGGGGTTTGATGTGGGCCACCTGATTTAAAAGGATTTGTTTTCGTTACCACAAACGCTGGCTAAAGAAAGTTTTTGTCACATCTGAAGAAGGTGCCAAAGCGTTTTCTACGGGATAATAATAAGCATATTAAACGAGGAACATAAACATTGAATCACCAAGGCTCAAGTGCATGTGTGCAAAATGTCATAAAAAAGTGGATTTGTCGAAAGATCGAAAAAACAAGCGATAATACATGTGCCACAGGATGTAGAAAAAATTTCTTAAAACGCACTCAGCAAATTCTCTGAAGAATAACGCAGCCAAGGCAGGAAAACAGATGCGCCATTTTGTTATCCGAAAGCCAAATCAACCTGAAGCCTAACCATTGTGTGTCCCATTTAGTTATGGTTAAGGCTCCAAAGAACTCACGGCTTTACTCTTTCTTGTATTACTACATGGTGCTGCACATCTGAGGTTTTGAGGAAGTCGCCTATCTTGCAATCACCTGCCGAGTGGCCATCTCACTTCGCTTGAACGGGTCGTGTGTAATTGTGGAAGCGCTCGTTAGTATACATGTCAATTTATTCTCACTGACAAATTTTTTTGAATTTTATAAATCTCACTGACAAGGTACGGTGATGTCCTACGCAATGTTGCTCCGACAGGTGACAAGTTTTTTATTGCAGCGTGCCTCCGGATGCTGCAATACATTTTTCTCAGCTCCCCGGAGATCAGGACAGACACCGAACATATCCTACACCCATGACACGCATGCATTACCTCCACTTATTTCCTTTATCATTCGTATTCTTCATCTAGTGCTTGGCTTCACTCGGTTCCGGCATAGCCTTGGTATGAGCCTTGGGCACAGTTTCTTTCATGTCCTCCTCCGATGAACACGTTTCTAACTGCGTTCATCGGAGGAAAGAAAAGTGTTTTACGCTAAGGTGAAATTCATCTCAGCTAAACCAAAGCAGTGCGTAACATTGCAAGCCACCAAGGATAAGAATACTTGATAGTTTCCTCTCTCGGTGTTTTGTAGCGACAACTACGAAGTTTAAGCAATGATTATCATCAGCAAGTGCAGAGCTGAAATGCAGTATATTTAGCGTCTGAAATAAACTGTCAGCCCCCTTTCGAGGCTGCTTCAATCATTTCTCGATACCAAAAATCTGCAGCCCTTGCAAAAAATGGCGCCTGCTGTACTTACAACTCCAAGCTGGAGTTTTAAGCCCAGCGGTGTTGTGTATGTGCCTACTTGTTCTTGTACTGCGTCTGTTTCGCTGCTTCCGCTATTGCGCATTACGAACCAACTAGCCCATCAATTTACTCTATTAAATTATATATCCCTTCTCGCCGGGTGAGCAAAATACTTCCCTGGAGCAACTGCACCAAGAGTTCGCATTCGAACCTTCGTAACCAACGATGAAAATTGCCCAAAGTTCTGGGTTTATAGGCACCCTAAAAAAAAGTGGTTCGTCTCCGTAATACTGATAATCTTTTCATGCAGATGTATTTGTGTTTATGTCTGGGGGATCCAGCCAGGTTTATCGATCTCGTTTGGCGTCATAGGAATTATGAGGTTTAAATGACAGCTGCTATGGATCCTCCAGTGGGCCTCACACAAAGAGGAAAAATAATGATTTATTAGAATGCTCAATCATCGTCTGGTTAAGCTCAAATGCTTACACAGTCAGCAAGATTACAACAGCATTATCCCTTATATTGATGTATATGGTTGTATTGTATTCTATTCCAGTTGTGTTATGAACTTAACTGGCCATTCAGAAGCAGTCCCACGGCGCACCTATCTACCGGGAAGTGTAGTTCCACGACGCCATTGCCGCGCACAACTAAGCGAATGTTCCGGTCATCTCGTCGGGAAGTCTCATCGCGACTCAATTCATTCAGCACAAAGCCTCAGAGGGGCTTCTTGCTCCATTGGCTGACGACGCTTTGAACAGATCACTGAGATTGTGCTACAGAATACAATGGCTGGTCCTTCCTAGAAAAACTTGCTCTATTTTCTTTTCTTCTGCCAGCACGATAACACGATGACAAAATTCACCGACTCAGTGAGCAACAAACAACGACAGTGGTGACTTACCTTGCCACGTGAACTCCCTGCAAGAGGATTCCTTGCTGGGGCCAGATTCCATGCCTGGACATAAAACTGTATTGACCCCATTTAAAGATATCGTTCACCAAATCTTATCAGCTTCGGAACCCGTAACATAAAGTCGAAAGAATGCGTTCGATCACACTGCGGAGAATTTTACCTAAATATTTACCTCACTTATTGGTAAAGAAAGTAACATGGACTCCCCTGCGACCAATATACAAGTAGGCGACCATGCTTCGCCATGGTTAACCATGGCAATCATGTAAGGACAACAGTGTTTTCAATTATTGCTCATGCTGTAATGCAGTTAAAACACCTTATCGCGGGCGCATTTTTCCCTAATCGTATTTGCTCCTTAAAGATAATTCCAGAACGCATGAAGACAAAGACGATGACAAGGAATTTATTTAGAACAAGTGTAATGTGATCAGCAGGTGGCGCCATCCTAAGGGACATATCAGCTACCCTAGTGACGTCTCGCTTGCTGTGTGCATCACTGCCGCCAGCACTGCTGGCAGGTTACTGCCATTTGATTTTAGCATGCCATCTGAAACCTCCTATGGCTTCCCAACCAGACAACGGAAAATGGATGCTCTCTGTGGTTCTTTTCGTAATTCGACTATGATAGAAAAAATGCAGTTTGTCAAATCGCAGAACTGTTGAAAAGTAAGTCGAACCAATCTTTGTTCTCAATGAAGGATACGAACGCAAAGAACCGTGAAGTTCTTAGTGCGCTTTCGCAGTGACAGTGGAGCGTCATCTGTTATCTCCCGTGGTCTTTTAACAGAGAACTCAGGTTGCAGTTACGGAGGTTTCATTTCAACTCGCCTTTCTTCACTATAACAGGTATAGTTATTCATTCCTCATGAACGAGGGCCGAAGACATCGTCTTACAGCTGCCATTTTGGTTACAGCATCTTCCATGAGAACTTGTGCGGGGTGACCGAGGCTGTCATTCTGATTACAAATGGCACGAACTTCCGTAGGCTATGTTCGCTGCCAAAAGACTTTTTCCTCTCAATATGCGAAAATAGCGAAGTGTTAAGCTTACTCTCATACAATGCATCTCGCATGTACTGCACCTAGGTAGTTTGCATCATGGGCAGAAGCAACGATTGTTTAATGCTCTGGAAGCATTGTTCGTAGTTTACTTCGGAGTTGTTTGAGCTGTGTACATGGTGGAAAAAGCTACATCTTTTTTTGACAGATTGTGTTATTGCAGTAAACATCGACTACCTAAAAAATGTACAACAGTTCTCCATATGTTTTTTTTTTCGTATAAGACCAGCGGTGAGACCCATGTGGTTAAATTACAATAGCAGTTTTTATATGAGCGTGTGGATTGTTCACAATCATTGGAAAATGTGGGACGGTTGCTTTGCTGCATGATAAAACACGGTTTTCACAGAATCGGCTAAATTTCTGAACACCTGGGCTTCATGCGTGGTATGCTTAGGGCTTGTGACTACATTTTTGCTTTGCTTTATATTTTTCATCCAGATTGAATAAAAACATGTAGAAATAACCATCCATTTCACTACCCGGTAATGCGACAGTTTAGTGCAGCAGCTCAGGTGTTTTGAACCATAGGTGATAGGGGACTGAGCACGAAGCGCGGAGCGGCGGCGGTTGTTGGCCTCGGCTTCTGTCGAGCGCACAAGGGTAGGGATCTTGACGCCGCCGGAGCTGAGCCCTTGCTCGGGCAACGCTTTAGGCTGCAGCAGGCACACAGAGAGCCCGATGTTACTCTGACGGTCTCACCTGCTCCGTGCTCACGCAGTGCCCTCCTCCTCCAGCGTCCTTGTACTGCATCCGCCCTACCCGCCTTCTTCGCTCTCCTCTTCGCGTTCTCTTCGCTGTAGCTTCTTTCATTCCCCGCTCCGCTCCTCGCTCGATCTCATCGATCTGGTTGTACTTTCATCTTTGCTTCCCGTTCTCTCTCCTGGTTAGGAGGCGAACACCGACACCGCTCAACCAGACAACGGCTGCCTGAGTACTGCGGCTGAAAAAGTTTTCTGAAAATTCAATGCAGTAACTATTGCTATTATGTCGAAACAATATTGATGTCAGGAGTTGGAACAATAAACCAGCTACCACTAACGCACGCAAGAACGGCCACTCTTGCTCGCAAAGCAACCCTGGGGCGATCACTACATCACTGTCGACACCAGTATTAGCTCCTTTGTTGGAATTTCGCACTACGTAAGATTTGAATCTAGTTGCGTAGTACATAGCTAAGAGGTGGGGCAGCCAGAAACGAAATCCTGATCTCAGCACATGCTTTTTCAGTAACCGTCTCACAGCACGATAAGCTTCTCAATGGTTGGCTCACGAAATGCGTAAATCGTCGTACGGGACTAAAATTCAAAAATTAAAGAGTATAATGGCGCCCTCCTCAGTCCATCCGCGAGTGCCACCCGGTAACCCTGCGGAACTATTGCAGGGCAGTAATATTATGTCTTACATTCTTAATCTAATACAATATCTTAAGAAGGGAGTAAAAAAACAGTACAAACCCTAACCACTGCAAACTAAATCGGCACTTCCTAAACGTCATGGTGAAACATTTTTTCATTCATTGCAAACTCTATTGAACCAAAAAGGTTGCGTTGTCAACGCCGTGGATGTGGTGTTGAGTCCAGTCTTCAGGCGATGGCCGCGATTTCGTGCCTGCAGGAGACCTCCAGTGCCCAATTCACCACCAGCCTCTGAACTTCGGGTTCCGAGCTGGTTACCGCAGTCGCCCACTGTTCTTTGGTGAAACATACATCCAGCGAAAAAGTAATGCATTGTCCCGTATTTCCACGCAGTGATTGTGGAAGCGGAACAATACTTTTCTATAAAGCCGTTCGTTGTCACTTGCTCGCCCCAAGGATACTAACCATTGGGCGGAGAGAGGGACGATTTGTTTTCCCACTGTGACGTTTGTTTCTGTGCACTATCCCACGGCAAATTTCTTACAGCTTTCTTGTGAACAGCTGTCAGAAAGTCTCTTTTTGAGAGCTAGAATGAGTACAAAATATTTTAAAAACAATATTTTAGGAAGGCCAACAAATATTTTATAGCTTATTAGAATTCCAAAAGACGTACTGAGAGGAAAGAACGGCTGGCGGTTTAGCATTGCTAAGCACGAAATATTCTGCGAAAGCTCAATTTTTTTTTTGCATGAGGACACAACATCCGGGTACCAGGAAGCGCGATTGAGTTATCCAGTGACAAAGGGAGCCAGGCATGCGCAAATTCAACTTTTCCATCGTTAATGCCAATTTGCCCGATGCATGCCGGTGGCTTATGCTCCAGTGCTCCAGTACCGCGTTTCTGCAGCAATGCTGTCAACGCCGAAGCGTATTGCTCTTGTGCCTTGTTTCTGTCACAACGTTGTCCACGCCAAACACGGAGCGCACATCTCTGTCACTACCGCCCCATAGCTCAAAGCGCAAACCTTCGTTTTATAGTAGTATTAGTTAAGGAGAAGACGATGTGCAATACACAGCGCGAGAGTGTATTCTGGTTTAGCAGGAGGCGAGGTCGGCAGCGGCGATAGCTTAGAGCTCTCGCGCAGTGTCAAGTGAATCTGATCTGTTCGCGCCGCCATGGGTTCCAATCCGAGTCGCTCCAATATTTATTTGGTTTATGTTTATTTCTTTATTTCACTGCCTACAAACTTACAAATACCGCAGCATCTTGCTCAAGGCTTGCCCATCGGAATGGTGCTTTCGCATTAACACTCCAGAAGGCGAAGTCAGCTCATTCAAGAGCATCTTTTCTGACTCCTAAACGATGTATAAAAATCCACAAGCCATAACTCCTGGAAGACTGCACGCAAGTATAAAGGGATATATTAAAGAAGTCGATTCAAAGTTTAACGAACGCAGTGGCGCATACATTGGACATTGTGGCTTTCTGGTGTATTGAGCAAAATTTTCCTAATGTTCATTTGAATCTACGCTCAGAATCAATGCTGCAACGCAAAGAAAAATAATTGCGGAAAAACAGAAGACGAAATACGGGCCGCTTGAGGCAGATGTCTGCCTGCAATCGTATGCGCATCATTGTTGTATTTTCACGTATCTTTGCTTTGCAAGACATGCAAAATACTCGCACAAGCGAAAAAAAAAATATTACATCGAATGGGAAGCACACTATTTCTGGCACTTGAAGAAACCATCACATACGGCCGGCTTCTATTTCTTAAATGTGGTCCTAAAATCGCAGGCTGAAATATACCCTCAGCCATTCGCATAGAAATACGAAACAAGGCAACAATAGAATCATTGAGCAATTTAAAACTTGCACAGTTAACATGTTTCAATATCGCTTAGTTGTAGCAAGCACAAAATAAAATGATTGATAACAAAAGCGCTTTCTTGCAAGTCAGAAAAGTTGTGTTTGCCCCATGAAGAGAAGCACTTCCTATACACAGAAAGTTCATTAGAACTCTAAAATCGAACTTCTCATTGTAAATCAACCTTTCAAGGAAGCCAACAGTCGCTGAAATCAAGTCAAGCATAGGGTGATGTATGTATTTTTTTCACTTAGACTGAATCGATCAGTGCTAAATTAGTAGTGCAAACACTTTCACGTCACCCTCTTCACCCTCATCCATAACGTTCTACGTCACAATCGCGGTGATACAGGACGTGCTACGTCCACCACTATAGAAGAGGGTGGCGCTGATGAACACTCTGATTCAATCATACGCAATAAGCATATATACCCACGAGAGCAGCAGATTGGACAGCCGTCGCCGTAGCTCAGTTGGTAGAGCACCGAACAAGATATTCGGAGGTCGTGAGTTCGGGTCCCACCGCCGGCATGGTTGCTTCTTCTGCTGCTTTATCAGTAATTTTCTTTAAGCGACAGATTAGTCAAAGTATTAAAAAATAATAATTAAAAAAATAAAAAAACAATCGAAACATTCCTTTGCGCACGTTGGTTTTGGGGACTGTTGCCTTCATATGTTTGTGAAACGAGCCCCTCATTTCCTTTACATTGCCTGATATATATATATATATATATATATATATATATATATATATATATATATATATATATATATATATATATATATATATATATATATATATATATATTGTCACGTAGTGGTGACGGCAGTCGAAGCAGCGATGAAGACGGACGAAAGGGTCTTCTAAAAGAACTGTTTATTGGGCTGACTTGCACCCAAAATGGACTGAATCACTCGGCGGCGGCGAAGCGACAAGCGTGCTCGGCGGTCGTCGAACAGAATGCCCGCCGCTGTCCGCCGTGCTCAATTTAAAGCTGATAGCGAACATTCGAGATAAAGGGCGCAAAGTTACTAGAACATTCCGGAACAACGTAGAATCAGCTTTGCCTGGCTGCGATCAATCGAGATAAATCCAGTCGCGTCTTGCGTCGCAAACAAAGCGATAAGGTGGTGTCGCGGCAGATTTGAAAAACGAGCAAACACTGCAAATGTTGGCGGCATTACTCCCCTCTCAAAGAAGCATCGACCCGATGCATTAAAACAAATAATGCGACTAGTAAGAGAAAAAGACGGATCTTGCGAAAATAGAGCATGGAAATGCAGCGGCCTTTAGCGCGCATAATACGGCTTCAGACGGACTACATGGACAACTTCTGGTCGTACGCGGCGTCGCTGGGATGCAGTCATTGCGTCAGGGATGACTTCATAATCCAGTTCACCCAGCCGACGAAGAACCCTGTACGGGCCGAAATAGCGGCGCAAAAGCTTTTCACTCAATCCACGGCGGCGAATGGGCGTCCACACCCAGACTTGGTCTCCTGGCTTGTAATCCGCGTTGCGTCTTCGTAGGTTGTAGCGTCTGGCGTCGGACTGCTGCTGATCTTTGATCCGTAATCGGGCAAGCCTTCGAGCTTCTTCTGCGCGCTGAAGGTAGGCGGCAACGTCGACGTTCTCTTCTTCTGTAACGTTGGGCAGCATGGCGTCTAGCGTGGTCGTGGCATCCCTGCCATGGACGAGCCTAAAAGGCGTCATCTGGGTGGTCTCCTGCACTGCGGTGTTGTAGGCGAAGACGACGTAAGGCAGGATGACATCCCAGGTTTTTTGTTCGGCATCGACATACATAGCGAGCATATCGGCGATGGTTTTGTTCAGGCGCTCGGTCAGTCCGTTGGTCTGCGGATGGTATGCAGTAGTCCTGCGGTGGCTGGTTTGGCTGTAGCGCAGGATGGCTTGCGTGAGTTCCGCCGTAAATGCTGTTCCTCTGTCCGTGATGAGCACATCGGGGGCGCCGTGTCGAAGAAGAATGCACTCCACGAAAAATTTGGCCACTTCTGCTGCTGTTCCGTTCGGTAGGGCTTTCGCCTCGGCGTAGCGGGTAAGGTAGTCGGTCGCTATAATGATCCACTTATTTCCAGATGTTGACGTTGGAAAAGGGCCAAGCAAGTCCATGCCAATCTGCTGAAAGGGTCTTGAGGGAGGTTCAATGGGGTTCAGAAATCCTGCTGGTCGTGTGGGAGGAGTCTTTCGTCGCTGACAATCTCGGCATGTTTTCACATAGTGTGCGACATCGGCAGACAGTCGGGGCCAGTAATACTTATCTTGAATGCGGCGGAGGGTGCGAGTAAACCCGAGATGTCCAGCTGTCGGCTCGTCGTGTGAAGCCTGTAGAACTTCCTCGTGGAGACAAGTAGGTACAACAAGGAGGTAGGCTGTTTTGTTCGCTGTAAAGTTCATCTTCACAAGGACCTCATTCTGCACACAGAAAGAAGTCAGTCCTCGCTTGAATGAGGCGGGGGGTGAAGAAACCTTGCCTTCCAGGTACTCGATGAGGCCTTTTAGGTTGGGGTCCGAGCGTTGCTGCTGAGCAAAAGAGCTTGCGTTGATGGGTCCCAGGAAGGCGTCCTCATCGTCGTCCAGCGGCGGTGCATCTACAGGGGCTCGTGAGAGGCAATCGGCGTCAGTGTGCTTGCGTCCGGACTTGTAAACGACGGTGACGTCAAACTCCTGGAGACGCAGACTCCATCGAGCGAGTCGGCCAGAGGAATCCTTCAAATTGGCAAGCCAGCAGAGCGCGTGGTGGTCGCTGGCCACCTTGAACGGCCGTCCGTAGAGGTAGGGGCGGAATTTCGACGTAGCCCAGATGATGGCAAGGCACTCCTTCTCAGTGGTCGAATAGTTAGCCTCGGCCTTAGAAAGGGAACGGCTAGCGTATGCGATGACCTTCTCCAGCCCGTCACTTTTTTGAACGAGAACGGCGCCTAGTCCCACGCTGCTTGCGTCGGTATGAACTTCAGTATCGGCGTTTTCATCAAAATGCGCAAGGATCGGTGGGGACTGTAAACGACGCTGAAGTTCCTTGAAGGCTTCTGCTTGCGGCGCTTCCCATTTAAACGGCACGTCTGCCTTCGTCAGTTGGGTCAGAGGCTCGGCGATGCGCGAAAAGTTTTTCACAAATCGTCGGTAATATGCGTATAGTCCGAGAAATCTGCGCACTGCTTTCTTATCGGCCGGCGGTTGAAACTGTTCAATAGCGGCTGTTTTCTGCGGGTCTGGGCGTACTCCTTCCTTGCTAACGATGTGGCCTAGAAACAGCAGCTCTTCGTAGGCAAAGTGGCATTTCTCTGCTTTCAAGGTTAGGCCAGCCGACTTGATTGCGTCTAGTACTGTTCGAAGTCTTTTGAGGTGCTCTTCAAAGTTCGAGGCGAAGACAACGACGTCATCTAAATATACCAGACAAATCTGCCACTTCAGGCCTGCCAGCACTGTATCCATTACTCGCTGAAACGTCGCTGGTGCGGAACAGAGACCAAATGGCATCACCTTGAACTCAAACAGCCCATCCGGAGCTATGAATGCTGTCTTCTCGCGATCTCTTTCGTCGACCTCAATTTGCCAGTAGCCGCTCTTGAGGTCCATCGATGAGAAATATTTGGCGTTGCAGAGGCGGTCCAGTGTGTCGTCGATGCGGGGGAGGGGGTAGACGTCCTTCTTTGTTATGTTGTTCAAGCGGCGGTAATCCACGCAGAATCGAAGTGCGCCGTCTTTCTCACTAGAACAACCGGTGCCGCCCATGGGCTGTTTGAAGGCTGGATGACGTCGTCGCGAAGCATTTCTTCGACTTGGTCCCGGATGGCTTGTCGTTCTCGCGGAGACACACGGTAGGGGCTTTGACGGAGAGGTCGGACGTGTTGATCCGTTATAATGCGATGCTTGGCAATTGGCGTCTGTCGCACCTTCGGCGATGTCGAAAAGCACTCACTGTAGTTTTGAAGCAGATTGCGGATCTGGTCTTGTCTGTTCCGGTGCAGGGCTGGGTTGATGTCGAAAGTGGGCGAGTTCTCTTGGTCAGGCGGTTCTTCTGCGGAGGGGTCGGAGAGGGCGAAGGAATCTCGTACGTCAGATATTTCGTCGTAGAAAGCAATCGTCGTTCCTCTGTTAATATGCCGGTATTCTTCGCTGAAGTTAGTCAGCAGTACTTCGGCCTGGCCATTGCGGAAATGTGCGACGCCTCTTGCGATGCTGATTCCTCGGTCTAGTAGCAACTGCATGTTCCCCTCGATGATGGCTTCAGTGTTTATGGCTTTCGTGGCGCCTACGGTCACGATAACGCTTGAACGGGGTGGGACGCTCACTTCTTCCTCCAGGACACTTAGGGCAACGTGATTTTCCCGAGTTTTCATCGAAGCGATGGCTTCATCCGTCGAAGGCGTGATCAGCTTGGATCGCAGGTCGATGATTGCCTGATGCTCATTAAGGAAATCCATACCCAAGATCACTTCGCGGGAGCATTGCGGTAGCACAACAAAGGTCGCAGGATAGGTATGTCCTTTGACAGTCACTCGCGCTGTGCATCGTCCTGATGGCGTAATGAGGTGGCCCCCAGCGGTGCGAATTTGTGGGCCGTCCCAAGCCGTTGTGACTTTTCTGAGCTGCGCAGCGAATGTTCCATTCATCACCGAGTAATCGGCTCCTGTGTCGACTAGAGCGGTAACTTTCCGGCCGTCGATAGTCACTTCTAGGTCGGAGGTCCTGGCTCTTGCATTGCATGTCGCTCTCGGCGTCGGGTCACGGCTTCGTCGCGTATGCAAGTCACGGGTTGGGCGTGTGGTCGAAGCTCCTCTGGGTGGCGGCGTCGATTTCAAGGTAGCTTGCGTCGTGGTCGAGGTTCTCATTGTGTGCGGCGTCGGTGCAGCGAGTGTCGGTTCTTCATGCGGCGTCGCGGGTGCAGCGTCTTCATGGGGCGTGGTCGGTGGAGGATCATCGGCGTTTAGCTCGTGAGCAACCTCACCTCCAGAGGTTGCTGCCTTTAGTTTCCCCTACGGGGGCTGGGCGACCTTCCTCGTTTCGCGGCTGCGTAGCTGCGGCGTGGCGATGCAAAGCGCGAGGTTGACGGCGATGGTGAGCGCGAAAAGCGGTTCGGCGTGTACTCTTATCGACGCAGGTACTCGTCGATTTCGTGCGGACGTTGTCCGAAGCGTGGTCGTGGGGCGTTAACGGCAAATCCTCGAAGACCGATACGTCGGTACGGGCAGTGACGACGAATATGGTCGGGCTCACCGCAATGGAAGCACAATGGCCAGTTGTCGGAAGTCCTCCAGGCGTCGCATTTCCTGGGGCTTGAGCGTCGGTCATAGGCTGGGCGGGCGGGGGCTGGGAGGCGGCGTTGTGGAACGATTGGCTCATCTCGGGGAGGACGTGGGGGTTGTCGCTGGGGCTGAGCAGTACTTACTGCAGCGGCGTAGGTCATGGCCTGGGGTTCTGTGGCCGTCGGGGTGCCAAGTGCCTGTTGCACTTCTTCCCGTACCACATCCATCAGAGTCGCTGCTTGTGGCTGTGGGGAAGATGGCAGTAATCGGCGTAGCTCTTCTCGGACGATTTCGCGGATAACTTCCCGCAAGCTGTCGCTGGTGGTGGCCGGCGTGTCCGAACGGATTGCACAGGCAGAGGAAGGGCGATTGTACTGCCGAGCTCGAACGTCGAGGGTATTCTCAATCGTGCGTGCTTCTTGCATAAACTCCTCGACAGTTTTTTTCGGCTGGCGGACGAGGCTTGCAAAGAGTTGTTCTTTTACGCCGCGCATTAAAAACTGAACTTTCTTTTCCTCGGTCATCCAGGGATCGGCGCGGCGAAATAGGCGCTTCATCTCCTCGACGTAACTGCGGACGGGCTCATTCGGAAGCTGGATCCTGGACTCGGGGAGTCGTTCGGCTCTTTCTTTCCTCACGACACTGGTGAATACCTTCAATAGTTCTCTCTTGAATAGCTCCCATGTCGTAAGGGACGACTCGTAGTTTTCGTACCACGTGCGTGCGGAGCCATCCAATGAGAAAAAAACGTGTCCAATCTTTGCCGCATCATCCCACTTGTTGAATGACGCCACGCGCTCAAATTGGTCCAACCATTCTTCAGGGTCTTCGCCTAGGGATGCATTGAAAGTTGGCGGCACCCGCGGCTGCTGCAGTATGATCGGTGTCGACATCTTCGGTGAGGTTGCGGTGCTCGTAGCCGCGTCTTTTCGCTGTCTGGTGCGGTCCGGCAGTTTCCCGAACTCAGGCTCCTCTCCCTGGAGACGTCGGCTGGCTCGCTGAGCTGCTGGCTCGTCCTCGAGTGCGAAGCGCTCAGGGCTGGCTTCACGACTTGAAAGGGGCGTCCGGAACATGGATGGCTACCCAGCACCTCCACCAGATGTCACGTAGTGGTGACGGCAGTCGAAGCAGCGATGAAGACGGACGAAAGGGTCTTCTAAAAGAACTGTTTATTGGGCTGACTTGCACCCAAAATGGACTGAATCACTCGGCGGCGGCGAAGCGACAAGCGTGCTCGGCGGTCGTCGAACAGAATGCCCGCCGCTGTCGGCCGTGCTCAATTTAAAGCTGATAGCGAACATTCGAGATAAAGGGCGCAAAGTTACTAGAACATTCCGGAACAACGTAGAATCAGCTTTGCCTGGCTGCGATCAATCGAGATAAATCCAGTCGCGTTTTCGTCGCAAACAAAGCGATAAGGTGGTGTCGCGGCAGATTTGAAAAACGAGCAAACACTGCAAATATTGGCGGCATATATATATATATATATATATATATATATATATATATATATATATATATATATATATATATATATATATATATATATATTGTAAAGGTGTTTATTCGAACCGCAGGTCAATAGGCGTTGGTCGCAGGGCGGCACGACGAACACACTCACAGGCGTCACTCGAGATTTACAGCTGCATTTCGTCTACCTCTCTTCTGCGCTGCTTGAACTGCTGCCAGTCGGTCCCATTACAGTTACTTCCTCGCCAAAAAAGGAGCCGTCCTGGCGACTTACGGGGAGGAAAGCATGGGCGGATCATAATAAGGCTTGAGGCGCTCGACGTGCACAGTATCGAGCCCCCGGCGGCGGTGGTCCGCAGAGGGGGCGAGCGGCTCAACGATGTAATTCACGGGAGAAGTTTGTTGCACCACGCGGTAGGGTCTGCGATATCGGGAAAGCAGTTTTGTGGCGAGGCCGGTGGTGGAGGAAGGCACCCAGAGACAAACAAAGGCGCCAGATGGGTATGACGCGGGAGGGTACGAGGAATTTTGACGGTGCTTCTGATGCCATTGGAGCTGTGTAGTGAAAGAGTAGGCAAGTTGGCGGCATTCTTCGTCATACAGGTGAGCTTCGGAAAGTGATGTGGTCTCGGAAGGCTCAGGCGATAAGGAAGAATGGCGTCCATGGTAGACGTAGGCTCCCGGCCATATAAGAAAAAGAAAGGAGGAAACCCGTCGTTGTCTGCGGAGCCGTACTATACGCGTACGTGACGAAAGGGAGCACTTGGTTCCAGTTGGAGTGGGCGGTGTCAACGTACATGGCGAGCATGTAACTGAGTGTGCGGTTGAACCGCTCAGTCATGCCGTTAGTCTGGGAGTGATAGGCGCTGGTGCAGCGATGAACGATTTGGCAATGCTTTAGAAGGGCCTCGACGGCGTCCGAGAGAAAAACACGGCCGCGGTCACTTAGCAGTTCTTTAGGGGCGCCGTGACGAAGAAAAAGACTCTGTAGAATGAAGTGAGCGACATCACTTGCGGTAGCAGATCTGAGAGCCGACGTTTCAACGTAACGTGTTGGGTGGTCAACGGCCACGAAGACCCAGCGGTTGTTAGCCGATGTATTTGGAAGCGGTTCATAAAAATCAATGCCGACGCGGTCAAAGGGACGGCCAGGGCAATGTAACGGCTGCAAAAAAGCGGCAGTGGGGTGAGTAGGTTTCTTGCGATGTTGGCAGGCGGTGCACGACCGAATGTACTGACGTATGTAGCGGTACATACCTCGCCAGTAATATCGCAGACGAAGGGGAGCATAAGTTTTCAGTACACCAGCGTGACTGCATTGTGGAGGGGCGTAGAAAGAGTAATAATAATAATAATAATTGGTTTTGGCGGAAAGTAAATGGCGCAGTATCTGTCTCATATGTCGTTGGACACCTCAACCGCGCCGTAAGGGATGGTATAAAGGAGGGAATGAAAGAAGAAAGCAAGAACAGGTGCCGTAGTGGAGGGCTCCGGAATAATTTCGACCACCTGGGGATCTTTAACGTGCATTGACAGCGCACAGCACACGGGCGCTTTAGCGTTTTTAATCCATAAAAACGCAGCCGCCGCGGTCGGGTTCGAACCCGGGAACTCCGGATCAGTTGTCGAGCGCCCTAACCACTGAGCCACCGTGGCGGGTGTAGAAAGAGGAGCAGATGGCAGCACGGAGGTGTCGAGGGATCACCAATAGCCACTCCTGCCCGTCGGAGAGGTAGTTACTTCGGTATAGGAGGTCATCACGAACGGCGAAGTGGTGGGCTTGGCGTCGAAGGGTCCGGGACGAAGAATGCGGCGAGGAATTGTTCAGGAAGGTGAGCAGCGAGGTGATCCAAGGATCCTTCAGTTGTTCGGAGAGCATATCATGAACGTCGAACGGCAAGAAATCGTAAGCACAGAGTAGGGCAGAGGCTCAATCGCATGGGAGCGATGAACGAGAAAGGGCGTCGGCGTCCGAGTGCTTCCGGCCAAAGCGATAAATGACGTGAATATCAAACTCTTGGAGACGTAAAGCCCAGCGGGCGAGTCGGCCTGAAGGATCTTTGAGGGAGGATAGCCAGCAAAGGGCATGATGGTCTGTGACAACATAGAAGGGCGGCCGTAAATGTAAGGTCGGAACTTGGCAATCGCCCAAAGGATGGCAAGGCATTCTTTTTCTGTGACAGAATAGTTCGATTCTGCCTTGGTGAGGGCGCGGCTGGCGTAAGCGACAACATATTCCGGATACCGAGGCTTTCGCTGGGCGAGAACTGCGCCCAAGCCCACACCGCTCGCATCAGTGTGAATTTCTGTCGGACAGGCGGGATCAAAATGGCTAAGGATGGGGGGAGATACCAGCATGCGACGTAAAGTGCTGAACGCTGTATCGCAGGCTGGTGACCAAGTCGAGAGGTTTGGGCTGCCGGCAAGAAGCGGCGTTAAAGGGGAAATGATACAGGCGAAATTGCGGATGAAGCGGCGAAAATAGGAGAATAAGCCTATAAAACTGCGAAGTTCTTTTAGGGTGGTCGTTTTGGGGAAGTCAGCGACGGCGCGAACTTGAGAGGTTCAGGAAGAACGCCGTCCTTGGAGATGACATGGCCTAATATTTTCAGCTGCGCAGCACCGAAGCAACATTTCCTCAAGTTTAGCTGTAGCCCGGCGTCAGTAAGGCACGTGAGTACGCGCTGGAGGCGCTGCAGATGGGAAGGAAAATCTTTGGAAAAAACGACAATGTGATCCAGGTAACATAGGCAAGTTTCTCATTTGAGGCCGCTGAGAATATTATCCATCATTCGAATGTAGCTGGAGCATTGTAGAGGCCGAATGGCATCACATTGAATTCATAAAAGCCATCTGGGGTGATAATTTTCGGCCGGTCAGCGGCAGCCATCGGCACTTGCTAGTAGCCGGAGCGCAAGTCGAGAGATGAAAAATATTCCGCTCTCTGCAAGCAATCCAGTGCGTCGCCGATTCGGGGTAGAGGATAAACATGTATATATATATATATATATATATATATATATATGTGTGTGTGTGTGTGTGTGTGTGTGTGTGTGTGTGTGTGTGTGTGTGTGTGTGTGTGTGTGTGTGTGTGTGTGTGTGTGTGTGTGTGTGTGCGCGCGTCCGTGCGTGCTTGCGTGTGTGTGTGTGTGTGTGTGTGTGTGTGTGTGTGTTGTGTGTGTGTGTGTGTGTGTGTGTGTGTGTGTGTAACGATATATATAAACCATGTCCCACCGGTGGCATGGTTGTTTTTACTCTTGCTTAATAATTAGTTTCCTTTAGGCGACAGAATAATTAAAATATTCTCCCGTGTCAGCAATGCAATTATAAAAATATAAACGTTCGCCTATGCACCTTTGTTTCGCTGACTGTTCGCTTCTTTTGTATATATATATATATATATATATATATATATATATATATATATATATATATATATATATATATATATATATATATATATATATATATATATTTACGGGCTCACGGCCCGCTCAGCAGAAATCATCCAGGATGTAGCAGCCCAGAAAAAACCTGACCGGCAGCAATTCATTTTGGTCTCTTCCGCGCTGTGTCTTCTTTGTAACATTTTTGAACTGCTTGATAGTGGGGAGGGGGGGGGGGGGAAGACCAGCGTAAGGCCATTGCGATCCGCGGAGGCAAGCGGTGGGCACGGCCGCCTTAAAGTGATGCGTCTCAGCGCAATAGACACAGGCTCCACTGCACCGGGGCATCGACTTACTTTCCACGGTGGTCCGGTTATGTCGTTGCATTTTGTGAGGAAGGATCGAGGCCTTCCGGTTCATGATGAGGCATTCTGTGTGTAGGTCCTTCGCTCGCACGTAGTTTGGTGCGCTCTAGTCATCTACACATAGTGAAGACGTGAAAGTTTAGTTGGGCACCGAACTATCCTGGCAAAGTTCAGAGCCATATATATTTATATATGGCTCCATTTTCTAGGCAGGTATTGAATGGTACTCAAATACTTCGCTGATAATATCAATGACATAGTTAAAGGGTGGCACCTGGAAACCATCTGTATCACTAGACCTGCTATAACAAAGGGTTGCAAAGTGGTTTTTGATATATATATATATATATATATATATATATATATATATATATATATATATATATATATATATCAGAAACAACAGCACAGCGATACTGTAACTCCACATAATGTTGAATAAAGTACAATTACGCCAAGAAACAAATTCATACACACAGTTTTGAAAACGTTATTACAGTAATAACAGTTTCATAAACTTACAAAAAATGAATTATCTGTGCAGTGTCATATCAAATTGTTTAGAGAAAGTGGGCCGTTGTAATTAATGCTCTGTCGTATGAAATTGGTTCAGGTTTGCAGATTGATGAAATGATTTTTTATCCGCGTACAGTAATTGCGAGACTTGTGTTCAAGCGTGTACATTCCATTGAAAAATTTGACTGCGTTTGCAGATGTAGTCCTGTAGCGCCTTAAGGAGGTATGTTTTTATAGCTGCAGGTTAGGAATGATATTCAATTAATGAAAAATGGCTTCTTTAGGTTCGTCTCGTGAAAAGTTGGCAATTATCCTTAGTACTCGTTTAAGTAATTTTGTAATGTTTGCAGTAAAAAGCAGTAGCCTATAACGGAAGGAAAAAGGAACTGAAAGATTATTGTTTTCACACAGCGTGGAAAAAATACCGAAGCATAGACAAGATACCCACTACCTTTGCTATGTTTTATCGTATCGTCTATATGTTTATTTCATGATAAATTTTTGTTCAAATACACTCCAAGGCTTTTGAATTCCGAAACAAGCTAAATTTTAGTTGACCCAAGGCACAGTGAAAATCCCAGAAAATCAATTATCCTATTTCTGGGACGGAAAATTATTGCTTTGGTTTTGTTAGTATTGATATTCAATGAATTAATGGCTCTGCAGTTATGAAGAAAATGTAAACACTGATTTGCCTGCAGAAAGATATCATATATATGAATTAATTTAAAAGAGGCATCTTATCAGCACACGTTATAAATGTGCATTTGTTATCTAGATTGTAATGTCAGTTATGTAAAAATAAAATGACAGCGGTCCAAATATTCTGCCTTTAGGGACACCAGCTCGTACAGCCTGTATACCGGAAAGCTGATAGTAATTTTGACCTGCTGACCTGCTGACAACGAAAGGTTTAGAAAGATCGAAATAATTGAACTAAGACGCCCCGTAAACCGAATATGTCTAGCTTGGCTATTAAAGTCTCATAGATAATATAGTCGAACGCTTTTGAGAATTCTACAAATATGCCGAGAATAAGCTCTGTGTTTTCAAATGAATTTAGTATCAATTTTTTCTGTAAAAAAAGGCCGCTCTCCATCGATCTGCCTTCTCTGAAACCATGCTGGCATTCAGTTATTAGGTTATGTTTTTAATAAAGCTAGCAATACATTTAAATATAACCTTTTTTCAACATTTTAAGAAGACGGGAAGTATTGATATAGGACTATAGTCAGAGAGGTCATTTCTGTCACCACTTTTATATATAATAGAGACTCTAGCTATTTGCATCTGTTTTAGAGACACTCCATTTTCTAGGTAGTGATTGAATGGTACTCAAATACTTCGCTGATAATATCAGTGACATAGTTAAAGGGTTGCACCTGGAAACCATCTATATCTCGAGACCTGCTATTACAACCAAAGTCGCAAAGTAATTTTTAGTTTCATGCTTATCATTCAGTGACAAAAACGATGTTTCAGGGTTGCGAATTGTGCCGTGCAGTTCCGTGTGCACTGCGATCTCTGTTTGCCTGGGAAGGAGCTACGTACGCCACAAGGAAAACATTCAGTGTACAGTTGACACGACCAACGAGTCGATTGCACTGGGCACGGTTGACGGACGTGGTAGAGTGCCGAATGCTCAAACAGCGGAGCGCTGTCGCAAATTCTCGAGACATGAAGTAGTTCCCACGGTCTGCGATGAGGCGTCGAGGCACGTCGTGCTGTAAAAGGTGATGCCGTTTCACAAACAAGACGGCGTGACAAAATGATGTGTCCTGGACAAGTAGGGCTAGAGCCCAATTAGAGAAAAGGTCAGTGGGAGCCAAGACATACCTATTGTCTGCGCTTGCCTTGGGAAGCTGGCCCAAATGGTCTCGCCTGATCATTTCGAAAGCGGCTTGGGGTTGACGGCAGGGAGGTTTCGGTACGGGCACGTCTGGCACGACACCCCGTGTTCTCGGACGTCACGAACCATATCAGGCCACCAATAGCGCCCCGAAACGAGCGTGAAAATTATCGCGACCCCGGTGGCCGGCCGTGGGAGCGTCGGGAAAACTTCGCAAGACATGATACCGCAGAGTTGTTGCGACCAACGGCAACCACATGGAAGGCCGACCACGCAGCCGTTTTACATGGTACAAGAGACCTTCCGATAATCGATAGGCGCTGCGCAGCTTGCGGTTGTATGTCACAGCACCGATGGTGAGGGAGTGGACTATGGCAGCCATGATGTGGGGGTCGTCAGGCTGCGCAATCTGCAGGTCCGTCAAAGGCGTTACTGATAAAGGATGGCGCGAATGAAAATGGAGTCCTGATAGGCGGAGCCACGGCGATGCACGGTGGTGAAATGGTTGAACTTCGCATTCATATGCGTGAAGGATTGCAACCAAGTCAGAGCGCAGTTGTCCGTCACTGCTGTAAAGGGGCGACTATATAGGTAAGGTCGGAATCGTCCAGACAACGGCGATGCACTCGAGCTGGGACAAGTGCCGGCGCCGCTCAACATCCGAGAGTTGGCACATGCCACAAGCAAGCTTGGACACGCGGGTCGCTAGACTGGTCTTCCCGCAAAACAACAGCTCCCAGACCATCTTGGCTGACGTCCGTGTACAAGATGATCGGAGCAGAATCATCGCCGGGGGCTAAAGTAGGGGGTCAAGGAGGGCACGCCTGATCTTGACTGAGGAGGCTGTGATAAACCTCCCAGTGGTGAGCTTGGCGTGCGACCAGGATATGTTTCGGTGGTGGTTTCATTGTGTTGTTTGTTGTGGTGAACGTCATGCTTGAGTGGTTGCACCCAGGCGTTGATGTTTGTTATCGGAGTGTCTGAGTGGCGCTGCGTGCACCGCAAACTGCGTTCCAGTTAACGAGTTTGTGTGTTGTATAGGCGGTCGCGTGACACGCTGAATGTGAGCACCGGCGCCAGCCTACTGTTTTAATATAACGAAAACAGATTAATAAATGTTGGAATTCACCGCACAGAACCAATCAGGATAAAATAGAGCGAAGGCTTCTTGTATCCATGCTCGCCTATAGTATTTGTATGCTCCCACTATGCTCGTCGGAAAGCGTGTTCCCTTGTATATATATATATATATATATATATATATATATATATATATATATATATATATATATATATATATATATATATATATATATATATATATATATATATATATATAATACTAGCTGTGATGTAAAAATAACGTATCTCAGCATTGCTAGCATTGTCATCAATCTATGCGCGACATTCAACTCCGGAAACTCGAGTGCGAGAGAGCGCAGGTGAAACGCGAGTGACCGCATCCCGTTAAAGGTGACGTGTCAGCATAGCTCAGTAAGGCTTGTTGCTAGGCTAGTTGGTTTAGCATTTTGATGCTTGGAAAAAATCCACCTTGGTGCAAATGAATTCGCTTTTTGTCTGTGTGAGTTTATTTGCGAAAAGGGGGATTTTTTCCAAGGTTCAAAAAAGTGTGAGCATAGGAAACCCACAATACCGGTACTGCTTGGGGACCGCTACGAAGTGTGCAGAACAAAAAGCATAGAAAACCTTTTGCGCAGATAAATATTGTGGAAAGAAACCGAACATTAGAAAAGAGGCGGATTCCAAACAATTCCACGTAAAGTTCTGCCGGCGGAGGTAAGCCTCTCGCATGCCTTTATGTTTATTAGCAAAACGACGATCTAGACGAATGGTCTCCGAGACAGAGACTGAGTTTAGCCAGAGTGTCGGCGTTTCTCCGATTGCTCTGGATGAGAAGCCTCAATACCCTATTGGTGGATATTTCCCGTATGGGTTGGCCACTAGCAGTAATGCAGATGGCAGGATGGCCGTGGAGGACGGGTTGACCTCGAAGCAGCAGTAGCTCAGACTTCTGAGGTGAGCACTAGAGGTCGGCTCCGGCTACATGGCGCTCAATGACATCCACCGCTTGTTGAAGTGCGGATTCAACCTCAGCATCGTTGCCTTTTGAATCACAGAGGGTGATGTCTGCGTATAAGGTATGGAATAGCCGGAGGATAGCGTCTAATTTCGGAGGTAGCGTGAGAAAGGCGAACTTGAAAAGAAAGGGGGAGAAAATGGATGCTTGGGTGATGCCATTGCTACCGAAGGTTACAGGGTCAGAGAGGAGAGAGCCAAAGCTAATTTCCGCTGTACAACCAGCGAGTAAGGTGCGTATATACTCGTAAGTACGGTAACCAGGAATTAGTAGGGACAGGTTAGCGAGAATAGCTCTGTGCGAAACATTGTCAAATGCTTTGGTTAAGTCGAGCCCATAATAGCCTTTTTGCCCGCTCTGGTAGAGGGGCACAATATCTCTCGATAGAGCTGGATCATAATGCCTTGCGTAGACAGATTTGAGCGAAAGCCAATCATGGTGCGAGGTAGGAGATCATTATCTTCAAACTAATGATTAAGACGGTTGAGAATGACGTGATTCAAAAGTTTACAAGCACCGGAGGTGAGGGAGATGGGGCGGAGGTGTTCGAGAGCTAGTCGTTTGCCTGGCTTCGGTATGAAAGTCACGCGTGCATGTTTCCATGCTGCAGGGATTTCACCCTCTCTCCAGAAATCATTCATGAAGACAGTGAGAGCCTAAATGAACGGGTCATCTAAATTACGTATGGTATTGTCGGAAATACCGTCCGGTCCCGGGGCAGAGTTAGGCCGGAGCTGATCGAGTGAGAGCGAATCTTACCTCTGCCTCCGAAATCTCGGCATCGAGGGCAGGGTTGGCACCACCCATGTAGGGAGGAGAGGGTCCGGGGAAGTAGTATTATTATACCGGATACAAAGTTCATCGAGAAGATCCTGGTCTTTACAGGGGTGTTAATGGACTATGCTGGAAATGCTGTCTCGTTGGGACGTTTTGCAACCGTCCGGGTCTAAAAAGTATCGGAGAAGGAGCCAGGTGCGACTTAGCCCGAGCTGGCCCCGCATGTTGCAAAATTGATCACATTGCTGGGTAGCCAATGAGATAGTGTGCGCCTCAATGTGTTGTCTATCGACGCAATAGCGTTCTATTGTGGCGTTGTGTTTACCAGCTGTTTTGCATACTTGCGCGGGCCTACCACAGGTGGAGGAGACGGCTGTCTGTACTGGATTGATCAGCCGTGGCAGGTGATTTCCTGAGTAGCAGCAGATACGTCAGCCTGGAGATTGGAGATCCACTCGTCCAGGTTATTATTAATCCGGGTAGGGGTGTTCCGAGCACGTAGAGAACGAAACTTGTCCCAATCTGTGATCAGGCTCGGGCGACCTTTCCGATGTTACGGGGACGTGCTGAGGGCGGTGGCGAGGATATAGCGGTCAATGCGAAGGGTATTTCAAGTGTTGAGCCACCCATCCATCAGAACGTATTTGCAGAATGTTAGATCAGGTGAAGTGTCAACAGACATGCTGTTTCTTACACGGGTGGGAGTGTGAGGGTCAGTAACAAGGGTGAAGCCCAGTTCTTGTGCCCGTAACCAGAGATAGTTACCCTTTCGGTCGGCGGCGCGGTAACCCCAAGCGGGGGGGGGCATTTAAATCTCCTAAAATGAGGAGACCTGAATGGTGCGCGAGCTTGTTGACACGGGAAAGAATGGGGTGAAGTCGCGTCTTCTGTTATTTGGGGAGCTATAATGGTTAATAATGAAGAGGCTTTGGTCGCCCTTTTTACAAGAGCAAGACGCTGTCTACACCAACCTCGTCTAAGGAGTGTTGGACTGCCGGCAGGTTGCGTTGAATCGAAATAGCGGTGTCGAGAGCGGTGACATCTAGGGGGAGTAGGGTTTGTAGCCAGGAAGTTTCACTAGGCCGTGAGTTTCGTGGAGGGCGATGATATCAAGGGGATCTCCGAATTTTGGACGTACTGCACAAGGTTGTCTCACTTGCGGCGAAACCCCCTGCAGTTTCATTGCCACACGTTAATTAGGTGCAAGGGCGCCATGGTGAAGTGTGGTTGAAGGTAAGATGGGTTTGGGGGCTGGAGCGGAAGGCAAGCGATAGTATGGTTTAACTTTCTCCGCTCCTGTTCTACCCGTCACAAGTTCCCGACTCCCTACCATCACCAAACAAACGGCCTTACTGAGCGCCTTACCCGCACCCTGACGGACATGCTGTCCATGTATGTCTCCGACGACCAACGTAACTGGGACGTCAGTTTACCATTCGTGACGTTCGCCTACAATTCCTCACGCCATGATACCACCGCATATTCTCCCTTCTACCTGCTATTTGGCTGCGACCTGTTGTTACCCTTTGAGAGCTTACTGCTATCTGACCCTTGCATTGGCATTTATGCTTGTGACGCCATTGCCCGTGCTGTCGCCGCCCGCGAAATCGTTAGGGATCGTCTCCACATTTCTCAGACGGCTAAAAAATGTCGTTACGACCTTCATCATCGTGACGTCCATTACCCTCCTGGCTCCCTGGTACTCCTCTGGCTCCTTGCACGCCGTGTGGGACTGTGTCAGAAGCTCCTGCCTCGTTACGTCGGTTCTTACTGCGTCTTGACGAAACTAAGCGATGTGACCTACGAACTCACGCCGCTGCACCCCCACTCTCCTTCCGTGGCACACTCCACACAGCTTGTGCACGTCGCCCGTCTTAAAACCTACTACTCGGACCCCCGCTAGGCCACCCCGGA
The DNA here is from genome assembly GCF_052857255.1 of Amblyomma americanum. Lineage (NCBI taxonomy): Eukaryota > Metazoa > Arthropoda > Arachnida > Ixodida > Ixodidae > Amblyomma > Amblyomma americanum. The sequence goes on along the minus strand of NC_135498.1, from coordinate 90,120,967 downwards.
TGTGTGCCTTCTCCCACGGTGGTGGTGAAACACTTTCATTGGTTAAAAAAGAGTAGTTACAGGGAGGTATGACTCGACCGACCCTTAAGAGGCCGGCCCTCACAAACACTAGGTGGGGTCCCTAGTACGGGACCTCAGTGGCGTCAGCCGCTACCCGGGCACGCTCATCCTAGGCCTTTTGATCCTGTCGGTCAGAGCAGCCGAGCACGGTCGCCTTCCAGCCCACCCGGGTGGGGTTGGGCGGAGGGGGCGGAGGGGGGGGGGGGGTGTATTGTTACGGTACACAGTCGCGAATCGCAAGGACGTTGCTCTGTCGCTGCGCAGTGGCGACGACAAGGACGCTGCAGCTAGTGCTTGACTGACCGGGCTTTTTGGTGTGTCTTGGGTGTAGGGCATATCGTTCCTGGTGCTGAACTAACCCCGTAATAATATAAACACCTGCCCTGGAGGCTGAGCAACTGCTCTGTAACCAAGATGAGCGCCATTCATGTCATCTGCCTAGTGAATCCAAGATCGCTTGAGCGAATTCCTGTAGATGCTGCTGCATTTCGCTGAGGACGGGAGGCAAACACGTGCTTCTGCTAGCATGCCACTTTATATTAATGAATCCTAAGTGGTTGATTTGCTTGTGAACTTAAAAAAAAACGGTTTGGTGAGAATGATCCGAAAGAGTGCTGAATCATGTCGAGTGGGTATTCTTTCCAACCGCATTGGGTGTCCTTGAGAGCACCGAAGTGCGAGCAACCAGCTACAATTTCTGGCCACTGTACTCATTAAATTCAAAAGGAAGTCTCCTGCGCGACCACCAAGAAGCCGCACTTGAGCCACTGAACCACATTGTTTCTCAAAATAGACATTGCTTCCTACCAGATGCATGAGAAAAAGTTAGCTACAGTTTAACTACTGGTGAACCTGGATAGAGAGCAAAAGCTGCGGTGTATCGGGCAAGCAGACGTGGCTTGACGTCTGTAACGTTGAGTCCGTCCCGCACACTAGATAGAAATTGCACCCACCCTGCCATCAACCGCCGCGGTGGCTCAGTGGTTATGACGCTCAGCTATTGAACCGGAGTACCCGTGTTCGATCCCGACCGCGGTGGCGGCGTTTAGATGCAAGCGAAACGCAAAGGCACCCGTGTGCTGTGCGATGTCAATTGACGTTAAACATCCTCACGCAGCTCGGTTAGGGTGTCTACCGAGATATGAGAGACAATTACTGCCCCATATCCTCTCCTCAAAACCCAACTTTCAGGTTCCGGGTTCAAACCCGACCAATGCGGCTGCATTTCGATGGAGGCGAAACGCTAAGGCGCCAGTATGCTGTGCGATGTCAGAGCACGTTAAAGATCCCCAGGTGGTCGAAATTTTTCTGGAGCCCTCGAGCCACTTCGGAACCTCATTCTTCCTTACTTCTTTCACTCCCTCCTACATCCCTTCTCTTACGGCGCGGTTCAGGTGTCCGCCGATATGCGAGACAGATACTGCGCCATTTCCTTTCCAAAGTATTCAATATTACTTTCATTTCCGCAGCGGAAAGATTGGCTAGCGTTTTCGCGTCACGATTATGGGCACAGACAGTGCAACTGAACGAGTCATTGGGAAGGGTTCCCCTATGTGTTTGGAAAAACGAATGACGTCATCTCAGTTTTCATTATCATCAAACGGAAGTCAGCGTGCTTGGAATGTGGCTGCACAACACAGGACGATGTAGCAAAACCATCGCCTCTTCTAAGAATACAACAGAGCAAGTCGCCAGAATCAGCAGTAAAAAGAAGCGGATGAGAGAACAGGATATCCTAAGACTCATCGACAGTCTCGTCACGAGCAGGGTAACGTACAGTCTCCGCTACCACGAACTAAACAAGCAAGAGACTCTACTAATCGACACCATACTATACAAAGCGTACAAAAAGGCGGTCAATCTTCCAATATCAACACCAACCGAAAAAATAATAACACTGACAGTACTGACCACCTTCGACGAACTACAAGAAGCACAACGTAGTGCGCCACTAGACAGACACTCAAATCAGAATGGGGAAAAACCCTAATGGAGAAATTAGGGCTACCCTGGGCACACAAAAAGACAAGGAGATTTATAATGAAGAGAGTAACAACATCCGGGTAAGACCTATACCAAGTCACATGGACCCCAATATACACCATGAAATACGACATGCCAGAGTCCGAGCACTCAACTGGGAATTCAGCGACAATCCCAGCGTAGTCTGCACGGATGCAGCAAAGTACCGATACCGACGCAAAACGATCACCGTTGTAACAGACTAAGGAGGGAAAGAAATAACCAGCGCTAATTTAACCAACCCCAGCATAGAGGCAGCTGGAGAGGCCGCCATTACTCTGGCAATATCGTACGGCAACGCAACAGGACAAAACCACACTATATGTCGTTCTCCAAACAAGCATGCAGAAGCTACACAAGAGGCAGGATCGACAGCATCGCCAATCATATTCTACACATGACAAGAAGGCGGATAAACTCTAAACATTGTATAGTATGGGTTCCGGAACAGGAGGGGATGAGGGGCAACGTGGCAGCAGACGTGTTAGCTCGAGGGTACGTCAACCGAGCGGACTCGACACTTTTCACCACGGGCAACTTTGACCCTGTTACCCCACGTACTGAGACATACTCGATGATTACAGAGGTCAGCGGAAACGCTACCCAGCCCCACACAAAAGGCTATCTGAAGAAGAGGGGGTAGACTGGTGCAGACTACAAACGGGTACCTACCCGCACCTGCAGAAACACAAAATTTTTCCTACACAATATCTAGACGAATGTCCGTGGCGCGAGGGAAAGCCTACACTCGAGCATGTCACACGGACCTGCCCTGAGGAAGACTTAGAGCCTAAAATGGACCACCCAAGTGTGATGCAGTGGGAGCACTTGCTGGGCAACCAGGACGGGGAATCGCAACGATTCCTCGCACGCCGAGCCAAGCTGAAAGCTGTCAAGTGCGGCATCCTGGACCGAGGATTGACCACGGCGCTTAGTGACCCGTGAGGCTCACGAACAATTCCAACTTGATGCCATTACAGTTTTTTTTCTATCCATCCATTCATCGTAGTTGCGCTCGCCTTCGCTCGCTTCGCCAGCTGCGTTGCATGCCTGATAACATGTCGGAGGATTAAAAAGAACTCGCGTGCGCCGCAACCACAGCTTTGTCGTCTTTAATGCGGCAACAACATAGCTAGACAGCCAGACTAACCTGGACATGCAATAAAGATTAAGCAAGGCTGACCATGCTATACCTTAGCTTTCGCTAGGCATATCCTGGCATAGCCAAGCTAAGCCACTGGCAATTTTTTAGTTTTCTGCAATATTCTGCGCTAACAAAATTGGATTAGTTTATGAGGAGAGAAAATGACATAGTAATTGTTTCGCATATCAGTGAACACCCGAACCATGCCGTAAGGGAAGGGAGGAAGATGGCAGTGAAACAAGAAAGATATAAAGAGGTGCCGTAGGAATATTTTCGACCTCCTACTGATCTTTTATGTGCACTGATATTGCACAGCACATGGCTGCCTTTCCGTTTCACCTCCACGGAAACGAGGCAGCCACGGTCGGTTTCGGGCCCGGGACCCGAAAGCCATTTGTTTACTACTGTTACTACTGTTGCTTGAGTCACTGGTCAAGGTATCCTGTTTCTCTATTTGTAGCTTCCTTTTTTCACTTCTTTTTTCATTGCGCAGTTAGGGGTTTTAGCACTTTTGTTTTCTTCATTCTTTCGTCCCTGTTTTTAGCGCTACTACTATGTCCCCTCAAGGGGCTCACCGAAAGTGAGGAACATACTAGTGCTACTTTTTAAAGCGAACGCTTTACTATTCCCCTCCGCAGGTTCTTCGCTGTGTGCGCGGGTTTGCCCTTGAACAGACCGTGAAATATGTGACAGCTATGACGTCAATCAGCCGCCGCCACCACCGAAACCGAGCGCTCGCCTGTTTACATAGCCCGTCGACGTTCATTGTGTTCGTTGGCGTTGGCGTTGACAACGTTCGAACGTTCGGCTCTCCGATGATTTTAAGGAAATGAATGGGCGCGTAACTGGCTTCTTGGTTCAGTGGACGCCTCAATCGCGCTCTGAGGTACGTGGAGGTAGAGAGAGAGAGATGTGGGCTGCATGCATTAGCACTGACCACGTTGTGGCAGACACACGGCACTGAAGTAATAGGCCGCAGCTATCACTGGGTGACCAACCTCTCGCGATCAACCATTAAACTGACATCAGCCAAGGTTGCAGGGTGGGCGCGCTACCTATTTAGTGCGGGGAATGCAGTCAACGTTACAGACGCCAAGCCGCGTCTACTTGCCCGATACACCATAGCTTTCACTCTCTAACCAAGTTCAGCAGTTGTTAGCAGCTAATTTGTTTTTAGCCAGGGCCACTCAGCGACAACGATCCGACCGAGCGAGCGCGGCTTCTTTAAATGTGAAGTATACAGTTCACCAGCCTATATAATTGGTTTTTGGTGGAAAGGAAATGGCGCAGTATCTGTCTCATATATCGTTGGACACCTGAACCGCGCCGTAAGGGAAGGGATAAAGGAGGGAGTGAAAGAAGAGAGGAACAAATAGGTCCGTAGTGGAGGGCTCCGCAATAATTTCGACCACCTGGGGATCTTTAACGTGCACTGACATCGCACAGCACACGGGCGCCTTAGCGTTTTTCCTTCACCAGCCTGAAATATGAGCATTCAGTCCTGTAAGCGTGTTAGTCTCTAGAAGCTAAGGCTGCGGCTATCATGGGAGGTGGCCCTGCTTGGTGAAATGAAATGAAATAAAAAATTGTTTTAAAGCGAAAGCTTTACTACCCCCCTCTGTAGCTTGTTCGCTGTGCGCCCAAGTTTGACCTAGAACCGAGCAGATACCACGTGACAGCTACGACGTCACTCAGCCGCCGCCGCCGAAACCGATAAAAAGCGGGAGCTTCGAAACCAGAGGAAAGGAACATAACTGGCCCCCTGCTACTGTGGACACCTCAGTCGTGCTTTAAGCTACGTGGTGGTAGTGACAGATGTGCGCTGCATGGTAGCTTCCTGCCCTTACATCCGTGGGATTTAGGCGTTCTCGCGTATGTGGCAGGGGCTCCTGTGGTATCTGTTCTGCTAAACCGTCGTGAGAGAGAGAAGTTGTTGCCAGGAAGAAAGAAAAGGAAAGTGCACAGGCCTGCCCACTGGCTCAAGCCGAGCCACAATCGCTACCACGTGCAGATAGTAGGAGAGTTGAAAGATGGGATAGAAAGACAGGAGAGTAAAGACGCGCTAAAGACAAGGCCGATCCCGGAGGCAGTGCAATATCGGGCCAACCGGTGGCGGGAGTGAAGCATCATTCAAACTCTCCGACACATTTCCAAAACTAAGTCCAATTGTACCCGTGACATACTCTACGGAGTCAGGAGATTGAACTTCGCCGCTTCAAATGACGCGGTTCTTGCGATACGCGTTCTTTCTTTTAACCTTTCCTCTCGTATCTCTTCCAACCCTTCATACTATCTGCACGTGGCACCGATTGTGGCTCCGCTTGAGCCAGTGGGCAGGTTCGTGCAATTTCCGTTTCATTCTTCCCGCCGTCGCAACGAAAACACGCTGCATGCGTTGGCATTGACAACGCTGTGAGAGAAACGCGGCACTGCACCTATAGGCCGCCGGCGTTCATTGGGTCACCAACCTATCGCGATCAACCATTAACAGCCCCGCCACTTGCGAGGCTGGCAGGGTGGGCGCACCGCCTATAGTGTGTGCGGAACGCACTCCACAGACGCCAAGACGCGTCTGTTCAGTACACCAGCGATGCACCAGTCTTCTCACTCTAACCTAGTTCATCAGTAGTTAAACCCCAGCTAATTTTTTGAGGAAAGCAAATGACGCACTAACTGTCTCGCATACTTCGGTGGACACCCAAAACGCGCCCTAATGGAAGGAATAAAGGATGTAGTGAAAGAGCAAAAGTAGAAAGAGGTGCCGTAGTGGAGGTCTCCTGACAAATTTCAACCACGTGGGGATCTTTAAAGCGCACTTTCATCGCACAGCACAAGGGCGCCTTTTGCGTATTATTTTGGCCTCAATAGAAACGCCGCCGCAGCGGTCGGGTTCTAACCCGGGTACTCCGGATCAGTAGCCCAGTGCCCTAACCACTGAGCCACCGCGGCGGATAGCCCTGCTTGGCTGCCCGGACCTTAAGGCCCAAAAGGCTTTTTTGGTCAGGAGGGCTAAGCTGACGGCTCCGACCAGTGGGGTCCTGGAATAAGGACTTCACCTATTGCGGTGCTCATTAAAAATCCTCACCTCTTTATTTTGGCTGAACTAAGGCTTTTCGTCACTATCGCAATCGCTCGCGGCGTTCCCCACAAGACAATGCCGTTGTGTGTTCCGAACACCCGCCTACATTTTTTCTCGGCTAGCCTCACAAAAAAAGGCGCAAAAATGTACTTCTCATGCTGAATTGCGACTGAAAAAAGTGCAGTCGTTTAAGTGCACCGAGCTACACGTTTCGTACGCAACCGAAAAAAATGGAGTCACGCTATGCTGATTACAATATTTTAGCAAGGGTGATAATAATAATTGCTTTTTGTATGTAAAGGAAATGGCGCAGTATCTGTCTCATATATCGGCGGACAGCTGAACCGACCCGTAAGAGAAGGGAAAAAGGAGGGAGTGAAAGAAGAAAGGAAGAATGAGGTGCCGTAGTGAAGGGCTCTGGAATAATTTCGACCACCTGGGGGTCTTTAACGTGCACTGGCATCGCAGAGCCCCCCGCAAGCGCATAAATATCATGGTCTTGCCCTTTGCGATTTGCCCTTGGATGCGAAAGACTGCATTTCTGCAAATGATATGAGCACCAGAGATTTTTTTCTCATATTAGTCTGTCATACTGGTGCTGCATATGCTGTTGGTAGCATCATAGTCACAGACGCGTCTTCAGATTTGCCCACTTTCACCCTGCTCACTGGCATTCATTCTGCAAGCAGGTGCTTGCTTTTCATCTCGCAAAAGCTTGAAACATTGCACTTTGATGAACATTTTCAAGCCTATGTGGTAAGGAAATTTCACAATGAACTTTTGTAACTGACATAACGTGTCTTGGAATGAACAGCAATGCAACTCACATTATAGGTGATGAACACCTCTAATGTGAGATGCTATAATTTAAGAGCTACTTCCCTGAAATCTGTCGGACATGTGACTTGCTTAACTCTTGAAAACGTCTGTGCTGACTACAAGTACATGTCGTCTAATGGTTATGCTATGTTGTGCTTATTCACGCCTTCATTTTTCTCTGTCTTTGGCTGTAGTACTAGATGTGCACTTGTGATTAAATCATTCTTGACAGAAAGAAATGACATGTTCCATGCATACTTGAGTTCTCTTATTGGCGTTTCATTCATTGCTGATAGTACAATCACAAAGGCTCAACATACAAAGTAAGGCTTCTTTTTATACTGCAATCGGTACAATCCAAGACGATTAAGAACAGAGCTGTATACTATTTAGGAGAATGGAGACTTTGAGCAAAGACACCAAAAAGAAACAGTGAAAATAACAAGACTCAGAGAAAAAAAAACAATTCTGTAGAGCAGTAGCCACCCATATATTGGGTGGATGCCCCAAATCTAAGCGCATGCTGATGCTAAAGACAGAGACTATTAAATTTCGTCTAGTACTTATGGGCTGCAGTACTACTGCAATCCATGTCACAATTTCATTCAATGCAGTGGAACCGATGTGATTGATCTTATAGCTGCCACCGCATTTTGGCTGGCTCACAAGCATCTTCGAGCAGCACACTTACGAAAGTGATTGCGTTTGCTCGAGGCATCTAACCCAAACAAGTTTTGATAGGTTGTATATGCTACTCCTATCTCAGCGTGTTACGAACGTGCTGGGTTATGAGCAGTAGGCGCCATGGCTTTTATGCTCCCGCAAGTTCAAGCAATTTGGGGGCTAGAAATTGCTTTAAGGATCTTTTAAGTGCTGAAGATAAAGAGTAGGAGGTTTGCTATAGTGCAGAGTGCAAGGTTATTTAATTTTTTTAAGCAGCTTAGGAGTCCTTTAACATATGCATGAAAACATCTGCGCAAAATTTCAGTCTGCTTCTTAAGTTGCACAGGCCTATAAGTGGTATACAAGAACTTGACCATTTAAAAGAGACCGAGCTTTATTCGGAGATTCAATGCACATGCTAACTAGCGCTAAAGACAAGGACAGAAGAAAGAAAGACGGACACCACGAACGCTAGACATCAAGTGGTTTTATTCCGGACAGACAGATTCAAGATATACGCAAACATGTACAACGGATCACACCCTAATGCGCATGCATGTGCAACGGCACCATCTCTTTCATGAAATACAATCCTTTGGGTGACAGAGATAACGTTGGGCTGTTTACGCACGACTGTCGTTCCAGTATTTCGCTTTCCTTCTGGGCTGAACTTGCAGAAATGACCCTAGTCTGATTATAAATCAGAGAACATTTATCCTTGCAACGCTTGCAATGTGCATCCAAGTGTTCCGGACCTGATAATGCCTCGAGAGCCAGCTTGTGCTCCATTAGCCGAACATTGATACAACGGCCAGTTTGGCCGATGTAGCAATTCCCGCATGACAAGGAAATTCTGTAAACCACGTTCGTCCTGCAAGCCACATATGGCATTTGATGTATTATCAGGCAATAGGGCTTTTTCTTTTTTGAGGCAGCATCAACAGCTTTAAACGTTTTTCCGAGTTTATCGGGTGCAGTAAGCACAACTCGGACCTTGGCTTTCTGCGCCACCTTCTTTAGGCGGTGTGTCAGCTTGTGGATATAAGGCTGTGATACGCATCTAGCTTGCTCATGAGCTTGTAGCTCGTTCGTCGTTGCCTGTTTCGCACAGGTGATCATTTTCAACAGGCCTTCAGCGACAGATGTCACGAGTTCTCTAGGGAAGCCTGCCTTCGTCATGCGATCTGCCTGCAGGTGCACACGCTCATTCACCTTGTGTGAGCAGGGTTTGTCTAGGGCAGCACGAAGGCATGTCTTGGCGATACCTCGTTTTACTAATTTAGAATGGGCCGAATTAAAATTCAGGAGTTCGTTTTTAAACCTTAGCTGGTACATAGAGCAAACCCCTGCGTAACTCAGAAAGAGCCGGTAATCCAGGAACTATAGACTGCCGTCTTTAGGAAGCTCACGAGTGAAATTAAGACCATAGCCAGAAGACTTATAAACTTTTAAGGTTCGTTCAACTAGAACATGTTTTCGATCATCCTGAGTAGTTTTTGTAACTACCAAGAAATCGCGGACATATTTGAAGATCTTTAAAATCTTGTCGTTGTCAAGGCACGGTTCTATGCACCTGTCCACACTTGCTAAAAACAATTCCTTTAGCGTGGGGGCGACACAAGAACCGATGCACACACCGTCACGTTGAACGTACATCCCACCATCAAAAGTTCCAAATGTGCTAGAAAGGTAAAACTTTAGAAGCGTTAAAAAATTCCCCCAAAAATTACCCGCACCATTTCCAAAGCCCACAGATCCAATAGATTCAATAAAACACAAAACAAACCGTAAAGTGTTTTTCAGGTTTGGATGCAGCAGAATCAAAAGAACGTGGCGCAGAAAGGAAGAGACCGAACTAGCAATGAACCATCGAGACTGGTAATCAGCGAGCGAGGCCGCCAATTCACAGCCGATATCGCTGAAGAGTTAAGTTTTTGAAGCGAAAAGATTCACTACGCTAGTCAACACCGCGCTTCGCGCGAGCCGGCGTATGTTCCAGTTTCAGTTCCAAAAACTTTTATTTCCATCAGAAATGGAGGCCCTCTACTCCCTACCCCTGGCGCGCAGGCCTAGGGGCAGAGGCCAGGGCCTCTGCGACTAGATGCAGGCAATGAGTTGTTGGCTCTTCGCGGCCTCCACCGCCAGATGGGTGGCTTTCTTCTGGGTCGCGGGGTCCGCACTTTGCAGAAGGGTTTCGCAGGCTTCTCTACTATCTATTCCTTCCCTCACCCCTGGAGAGTATACACACTGCCAAATTATATGGTCGAGGGTCCCCCTCTCTCCACATCTTTTACATTTATCTTCTATGTCCTCGTCTTGTAGGACGTGTGACGCCCATACCGGGTTTATGAAATTTCCGGCCTGTAGCCTTCTCCAGGTTACTGCCTCTCTGTTCCCGAGCTCCTTGTCCGGAGGAGGGACAGTTCTTTTCTGCAGTCTGTAATTCTCTATGATTTCTGTGTATGTTTGTAGTCTCTCGTCGAGTTCCTTGCAATCTTTCGGTTCCGCTTCGGCTCGGAGGTAGAGATCTCGAGCTAGAAGATGCGCCGCTTCATTGCCTGGTACTGACGTATGAGCTGGTGCCCATATAAGGCTAATTTTTCTATGCATCTTTTTCCCCGTTAGAATCCGCACCGCTTCCGATGCGACTCTAACTCTTCCATAATTGTAGAAGGCTGTTTTACTGTCATTTATATAGTTTGCCTCGGTTCCCACGCAAGCAAGCGCTATTGCTACCTCTTCTGCTACTTCCAAATTGCGGCTGCGTATCGTAGCTGCTGATATTGCTGTACCCTTGCCATCCACCATTGAGGCTACAGCTGCTCCCAGTCTACCGCTCGCCGCATCCGTGTATGCTACCGTCTCCTTAATCATTTCGTTGAAGCGTCTCATGAGGGCTTCGGCTCTCTTTTCCCTCCTCTCAGTGTTGAAGGTAGGGTGCATGTTTCTCGGAAGTGGGTCTATTCTGAGATGTCTCTTACCTCCTTCGGGATGTCTTGTTTTTGCGGCATGCCTCTGTCGGCCTGCAATCCTACCATGCTTAAAATGGCTCTGCCTGTATATGTCTGGCTGTCTTTCCTGCTGAGCTGTTCTGACCGCCTCGGCCGTTTCCTTCCACGTGTTGTGTATCCCCATAGCTAGGAGTCTTTCCGTTGAGGTGCTTATGGGTATTCCTAACGCTCGTTTGTAGCATCTCCTAATAGTTGAGTCCAACTTATCTCTTTTTGGGGCCCGAATGTTAAGGTATGGTGTAGCGTAGCTGAGTCGACTGATTATGTATGCTTGCACCAATTTTATTAGGCTCCTTTCTTTGAGTCCTCTCCCTTTGAGCGCTATTCTTCTGAATATTACATTTACTCGCGCTGCATATCCTTCCAGTTTCTTTATTGTTTCATCATTGTATCCATTTTCCTGAATAAAAAGGCCTAAAATTCTTATCTTGTCAACCCTAGGCACCGGTTTGCCTCCTACCATAATGCTAAGATTGCTATCGCTTTTTAATCTTAAAGATTTCGGGTTGTACATTAAGAGTTCTGACTTTTCTGGCGAGCAGGCTAGCCCCCTTCCTGCCGCGTACTCCACTACTGTGTCTGCCGCAGTTTGAAGTTTGTTTTCTATCTCTGCATCGCTGCCTTTGTTTACCCAGACATTTATGTCGTCCGCATACATGCTAAAGTGTAAGTTCTTGATTCCTCCCTGTTTCGCTGGGAGGCCTCTCATGGCTAGGTTGAAGAGGAGCGGGGATAGGATCGATCCCTGTGGTGTACCTTTGTTGCCTAGCTCTATTTCTTCTGGCTCCAGGTCCTGGTATCTCATTTTGGCTGTCCTATTAGACATGAAGTCTTTAATGTCGCTATATCTTGCCGCCTACACCGATCTCCTGAAGTTCCGATAGGACCGCCTCATGTTTTACATTGTCGAAAGCTTTCTTAAGATCTAATCCCAAGATTGCCTTTGTGTCCTTAGTCCGAGAGCCTATGATGTCATGTTGTAATCTCAACATAACGTCTTGAGTACTTAGGCCTGGCCTATATCCGACCATCTCGTTTGGCCATAATTTCTTGTCCTCCATGTATCTGGTTAGCCTCGCTTGGATTACATGCTCCACCAACTACCCTACATATGAGGTGAAGGGATTGGTCTGAGGTTCTCCACTTTTAAGGGCTTTCCAGGTTTGGGAATAAGAATGATGCTTGCTGCTTTCCATTCTTTTGGTAGCTTCCCCTTTTCCCACACCTGCTGAATGTATTTAGTTATAGCAGTGATCGACTCATCATCCAGGTTTCTTAGCATTTTGTTGGTTATTCCGTCCGGGCCTGGAGCCGATTTAGTTTTGAGCTTGATTATCTCCGCTCTCACTTCTGCCTCCGTTATGGGCGTGTCCAGTTCTTCATTGCCCGGTCCCTCATAATCTGGCAGGTTAGTGCGTGCTATGTTCCCTATGTATGTTTGATTTCCTCCATGAAGCTATTGTGATGACCACCATAATGCGCAGGTCCACACGGGACGGAGAGGCAAAGAGACACCGTATGGCTCAGTTTAAACAAACAGGTATATTCAATAATTACACATGATTAAGGTTATACATCAGAGGCTGGGGCGTCCGAGCTTACGTGCCGACGACTTCATGGGGGCGATGGAGTGGCTCCGGAGTTGGGCTCGAGCGGTTGCTGGCAGAAGCTGCACGCCGTCGGGCTTCGGCACTGAAGGCCCTCTTGGCGAACGATGTCGTCCTCAGCGTGTATGCAGTAGAATTTCAATAGTCGTCCGTTTCTTCGAGGATGGTTCACAAACCCTTCCTCTAGTGTCGTTCGGCTTGGAAGATGAACAGGAGGCGAGCTTGTAGATGATGACAGCAGAGCATAATTTTACAACAGAACAAACTTTGCACTACTTTACTCATCGACCGGGCAGGTTAGTGCCTAAGTAGCATCACATTACATGCTAAGCATGGAGCCCCAGCTCAGACTGGACTGCATCCGTTTACATGTGCTTTTAAGCACTTGATTAACAAAGGACTAAGGGCGGTCATTTCCAGTGGCCCGCCCAAAGCATCAATTCTCCAATCCAAAATAACATGCGAGATGGGGACAACCCCCTTGGGTTGGGCTTAGCCTCGAACCCAGAGTCTGTTAACAATACAAACTAAATAAACAACAAAAACGCCACCACTCTCTCTCAAGTGAGAGTATACACAGGCTCTCTCTTCGGAGCTAATTCACTAGCGCCTGTCTTTCCACATTCTTGGCGAGTACTGCCTGTCCGCCATGACAGGTGTCCGTCACGGCCCTTCTGGGAAGCTGTGGGTGCCTTCCCGGCGATAGCCCACGACAAAGGGGGGGGAGGGAAAGAATGTTGTCCCAGTGGCCCGGAAATTGGGGAGGATAAAGCCTGTTTCCCCGGGGCGGCGGCGGGTCCGGTTTTTCTGGTCGTCACTCAAAGAGCATGGCTGGGTAATTGATGATGCCGCGGTCACGGGTCTCCGTCTACGCCGCGCCGTCGAACGTGGATCCTCGTAGCATACACGGAATGTCACACTCGCTCACCCTCCAGAAGAATGTTCTCCGAACATTTGAGTCCACGCAGCTCCCCTTGTCTTTCTGAATCGCCTCGCACAGTGCGTCCGACAAAACACTTTTCGCTGCACTCAACACCACTGCACAACACCATATGCCTCCGCTGTCAATACTGGCGTCTCCAGGGGCAGCACTGATCTTCTTTTACAGATAAACATGAAACTCAGCACCCAAGCCTCTCCTTTCTAGTCCAAACTGGACGAAATAAATTTACCACAGTTACAAAGGAGCTCCCACTTCTAGCACGATCACGGCACAGACAAAAATATAGATAACGAAAGGAAGTAGGGCAGGTTCTGCATGCGCTCCGCATGCTCTCCTGTGAAGGTGTTACTTAATGACAGAAAGGTTTAACTACCAACTCCGATAACTTAACACATAAGCACATAGCAATGTTATGAGCTGCGGCATTACACAATTCTAACCAGTTCACAACTCCGCTCTGTTTATGCCATTAGTCCGACTTAGCTTTCCGATTTCGCAGCGGATATCGGCCTTCATGAGTCATACTAAGTAAGTCTGTGCCCCTTTGTCTGCTTTGGGACTCGCGAGGGCTCGTGGCAGGAGCCTCTCCTGGCGTTACCTGCGCGGCAACCTCGCGCGCTTCTTCTTCTAGCAATGCATGAAGTAAATCCGGTGGCATTCCGGCCGTCACCTCGGGCGCCTGCCGAACAAATGCAGGAGAGGGCGTTTCTTGCGAACTATCTGCGCGCTCCGCTTCACTTCTGTCCCCATCAAAATCCGCGCTTTCCCTTTCCTCATTTCGTGAATACTGAACCGGTGCCGACTTGAGGCGATTTGCGTGTATCCTTATCAAACGCCGGTTCACGTCTCGGACTCTGAAGTTTACCGGAGAAAGCTTCTCGACAACCTCGCACGGTCCTCTCCACTTCGTCTGGAACTTACGAGCTAGCCCAATCTGCCTGTGGCAGTTTTCAATGTACACGCTGTCCCCCACATCAAACGGCGCGTCTCTAGCACTGCGATCGTGCACCTCCTTCCTGCGCTTCGCCGCCTTCTTTAAGGACTCCTTTGCGATGTCCCTCGCCACTTGCAAGCGCGATTCTAGCTCAACCTTATAGTCGTCCAGTGAAGCGTATGGGACACGACGGAGGCCCTCTGGCACTTCACTAGGCTGGTCCGGGTCTCGGCCGTAGAGAAGAAAGAATGGCGATTCGCCCGTGCTCTCGTGTGCTGCGGAATTGTAGGCAAACATTGCATACGGGAGCCACAAGTCCCAGTCCCGCTGGTCGCGCGAAACAAAATGCGACAGGAACCCGGCCACGGTTTGGTTCAGTCGCTCCACCGCGCCGTTGCAAGCCGGATGGTACGGTGTTGTCTGCTTCTTAGCGATCTTAAGCAGCTCGCAAACTCTCCTCATTAGCTGCGACACGAAGTTCGTTCCCCGATCTGTCAAGAGTTGCCTCGGGGGTCCATGTCGGAGCACGATCTGTTCGACAAATGCTCTTGCAACCGTGTCTGCCTTCTGATCTGGGAGTGCTACCGCTTCCGCGTATTTTGAAAGGTGATCGACAAATACTAAAATGTACCTGTTTCCGGAAGTGGTCGTGGGCAATGGGCCCATTATGTCCATACCTGTCCGCTCGAAGGGAGCCGAAACCTCAGGGAACGGCTGAATTGGAGCTGGTCTTCGTCCCTTGGGTGTTTTTCTTTCGAGACAGGAATGACACTTCGCACAGTAGTCTCTAACATCCTGTCGCATGCCACTCCAAAAGTACAAACGCTCCACACGCCTGCGTGTCTTCGCTACGCCAAAATGACCGGCGCATGGCGCATCGTGAAACGCGCGAAGAACCCTTTCTGTCCACGACCGAGGTATGACGACTCTCTCCCAAGCGGTTTTCTCTGGTCTCCCTTTCCTGGTTGGCCTCGTGCGCCGACACAGGGTGCCGTCTTTGCCAATGAAATAACCTAGCTGTTCGGGGTGAGACGGTGCGTCCTCTAAGCTTTCGATTATTCGCTTCAGGTCCGGATCTTTGCACTGCTCTGTGCGTAATTCGGCGGGGTCGACTACGGGGACAAACTCATCTATAGCTGCCACGGCAGCTGTGCGGCTGAGTGCATCAGCATTCAGATGCGTCTTTCCTGACTTGTGCTCAACTTCAAAGCAGTATTCCTGCAGGTGTAGATTCCATCTAGCGAGTCGCGAGCTAGGGTCCCTGACACTCATCACCCATTTCAGAGGATGGCAGTCTGTGACTAGCTTGAATTTGCGGCCGTAAAGGTAGCATCTGAAGTGCTTTACTGCCCAGACAACGGCGAGGCACTCCCTTTCCGTAGCTCCGTACTTTTGCTCTGTGGGGCTCAGCTGTCGGCTAGCAAAAGCAACGGGATGTTCTTTGCCCTCGATAACCTGAGATAGCACGGCACCAACTGCGAACTTTGACGCATCTGTGGCCATAACGAAGGGCAAATTAAAATCCGGGTGGCGCAACAGCGGTGCACTCATTAGCTTCCTTTTCAGGGCCCCAAAAGAATTCTCCGCGTTTTCGTCCCAGCGAAAGGCGACATTTTTGGCTGTTAAGGCGGTGAGCGGCTTAGCGAGCTTGGCGAACTCCTCTATGTGCCTTCGGTAGTAACCGATCAGGCCGAGAAACTGCCGGACCTGGCGGACGCTTGTCGGGGATGGAAAATCCGAGACACACCTTAGTTTCTCAGGGTCCGGTCGCACGCCGTCAGCTGAAACAACGTGCCCGAGGTACTTCACCTCGTTTTTGAGGAATTGGCACTTAGAGGGCTTCAGCTTGAGACCCGCTCCTCTTAGTCGCACCAAAACCTGCTCAATATCGCGCAAATGGTTCTCAAAACTGTCACTGTATATGATAATGTCATCCATATACACGAAGCACAGCCTCCCCAGAAGACCTGCCAGGATAACATCAGCGGTTCTCTGCCAGACAGCAGGGCTGTTGGCCAGACCCATCGGCATTCTTTTCCATTCATAGTGCCCTGAGGGCGTGTTGAATGCCGTTTTCTCGGCATCTGCCGGATCCATTGCTATCTGCCAGAATCCCGCCGCCATGTCCACTACCGTGAAGTACCTGGCAGAGCCCAGCTGAGAAAGCGTCTCCTGTATATTGGGGATGGGGTATGGATCGATGCGAGTTACGGCATTTAGTTTGCGGTAGTCCACTACCAATCGATACGAGCCATCTGGCTTTTCCACCAATAGTGCTGGTGCTCCCCAGGGTGACTTTGAGTGTTCGACAATGCCGCGATCAATCAGGTCCTGCACCTGCCGCTCCATCTCCTCCCGTTGGGAGTAAGGAATCCTGTACGCACGCTGGTAAACGGGCGATGAAGTGCCGGTTTCTATCCTGTGCTTTATAACGCCACAGCAGCCCAAATCCAGGTTGGACGCGGCGAATACCTCCGAGTAGTCGTTCAGCAAACCAGCCAGAGCCTCCCTCTCCCTGGATTTTACGTGAGAAAGATCGAACGACACCTTTGGAGCAGCCGAAGGACTAGCATGCTCTACAGTTGCGAGTACCGTATCGGTGGGCTCACGTTGCTCTATCGCAGAGGTGAAGAAAGCCAATGTTTTGTTCTTGGGAAGGCTCAGTGGCTGCTGGCTACAGTTAACCACCCGTAGGGGCACTCTGTGGGCGTCATTAACTGTCACGAGGCACGCGGCTGCCTTCAGGCCATTGCTGAGAGAGTCGACCGGCTCAAGCACTCCCACGGCGCCGCTCTCTACATCTGAAGGCACAAACGCGTACAAAATGTGCTCCGACCAAGGAAGGACGACCGCCTCCTCGACCAGCCGGACGGCAACCCGCGAATATACCTTCTCCAATGATCCCACTGTTTGACGGGTGTCAATATCGGTAATGCGAATCTCAGCCCCTCTCCTGTTCAAAAACGGAACTTTTGAGCCGCCCGCATTAACCTCTTCCTCAGAGAATGAGACTACTACCTTCCCTTTTCTCAAAAAATCCTGCCCTAATATGCCTGACACTCTGTTTGGCAGAGACACCGTGTCCGGGCATACGTAGCAGGGGTGCTCCAATGCAATTCCGCCGAGGGAGAAGTGTAACCGGTAGAGTCCACTTATGCCAAGAGGATCCCCCGTTATGCCTACAAATTTGGTTGCCATACCACCAGACGCTTCCAACACCTCGCGGTCCCCCTTCCTTCGAAGCGTGTTAAAACTGCTCTCCTTAAGCAATGTCACCTTTGACCCTGTATCTATCAACAATTCCATGCAACAACCATTTAACTTGCAACGCACAACAGGGCATGCCTCGTCGGCCACACAAACTACCACCACCTCATCATCTACTGCTCCCTCCCCACGCTCCTCAGGCTGGGGAGGACTAACTAGTTTTTTGTCTCGGTATCTGGAGCCCCGCTGTCGGCTTGCTTAGGGCGTGTCTCGCCTGTTTCTCTTTGTGGCTCCCCACGGCGCACGTTTTGGCAGAACCTGGCGATGTGTCCGCGACCCTGGCAAGCGAAGCATACGATTTCTTCAAAATCTCGCATACCGCGCCTGTAGCTTTGTGGCGGTCTCCGGTTTCCAGCGAATGGGCGCTGTTGAGCGCGCGCTTCAACCTGGCGTTCTACCTGCTTAGTTAGCAGCTGTTCCAAGCGATCTAACCGCTCTGTCAAGAGAGCAACCTCAGGGTTGAGCACCGCTCTCTCTATGACGCGTACTCTCGCTGCGGCTGTCGTTAACGCCTCATTTCGTTCCTCATCCAATGCGGCCTCCACGGCTTGGTCGAAATTGCTCGGCTTGCGCGAGAGCACGAACCGGCGCACGGGGTCTTGCAGACCAGCCACGAACAAAGCGGTCATTTCTTCTTTAAGTATATCCTCCGCGTATTTCTTCCTTAACTGGTCTCCTTCCTCCTCCCTGCTTAACGTATCGCGTGCTAGGCGCTGAAGCCGCGACGCAAATGTTCGCACGTCCTCCCCTACCATCTGTCCGGCGTCACGGAACCTCTGTACCCGCACGTGACGTGGTTCAGTGTCGAAATGCTCAAACGCGAGCTTCTTAAATTCCGCAAATGATTTTGTGGATTTTACTTTTTCGTCTCGCCAGGCAAAATCATGAGCAGCTCCTGCCATCTTACACCTCGCCATTCCCAGCATTTGAGCATCGGACCATCCCCCCATTTTCCCAATCTCTTCTAGCATGGAAAAGAAATCGCAGATTGGAACCCCCGTCTTATCTCCCGTAAACGTCGGAATGACGCTTCCTAATGCCAGCATGCTTGCTCCGAGCGACGGCTGTGGAGTGGAAGCTCCCTCAGATACAGTCATTTTTTTTTTCAAGCCCTCCAGTGCCTCAAGCCTCTCAAATGGGGGTAAAAGTCCCACAATCAGTCCCGTGATTCCCTTTTGATTACAATTTTGAAGTCATGAATGTCACAGCATTCAGAGGACATTTGCTTTTGAGACCCCACTTCTGACACCAGTGTGATGACCCCCATAATGCGCAGGTCCACACGGGACGGAGAGGCAAAGAGACACCGTATGGCTCAGTTTAAACAAACAGGTATATTCAATAATTACACATGATTAAGGTTATACATCAGAGGCTGGGGCGTCCGAGCTTACGTGCCGACGACTTCATGGGGGCGATGGAGTGGCTCCGGAGTTGGGCTCGAGCGGTTGCTGGCAGAAGCTGCACGCCGTCGGGCTTCGGCACTGAAGGCCCTCTTGGCGAACGATGTCGTCCTCAGCGTGTATGCAGTAGAATTTCAATAGTCGTCCGTTTCTTCGAGGATGGTTCACAAACCCTTCCTCTAGTGTCGTTCGGCTTGGAAGATGAACAGGAGGCGAGCTTGTAGATGATGACAGCAGAGCATAATTTTACAACAGAACAAACTTTGCACTACTTTACTCATCGACCGGGCAGGTTAGTGCATAAGTAGCATCACATTACATGCTAAGCATGGAGCCCCAGCTCAGACTGGACTGCATCCGTTTACATGTGCTTTTAAGCACTTGATTAACAAAGAACTAAGGGCGGTCATTTCCAGTGGCCAGCCCAAAGCATCAATTCTCCAATCCAAAATAACATGCGAGATGGGGACAACCCTCTTGGGTTGGGCTTAGCCTCGAACCCAGAGTCTGTTAACAATACAAACTAAATAAACAACAAAAACGCCACCACTCTCTCTCAAGTGAGAGTATACACAGGCTCTCTCTTCGGAGCTAATTCACTAGCGCCTGTCTTTCCACATTCTTGGCGAGTACTGCCTGTCCGCCATGACAGGTGTCCGTCACGGCCCTTCTGGGAAGCTGTGGGTGCCTTCCCGGCGATAGCCCACGACAAAGGGGGGGGGAGGGAAAGAATGTTGTCCCAGTGGCCCGGAAATTGGGGAGGATAAAGCCTGTTTCCCCGGGGCGGCGGCGGGTCCGGTTTTTCTGGTCGTCACTCAAAGAGCATGGCTGGGTAATTGATGATGCCGCTGTCACGGGTCTCCGTCTACGCCGCGCCGTCGAACGTGGATCCTCGTAGCATACACGGAATGTCACACTATCATCTGTTCCCTCATATTTGTGCCGTGTTTTGGCCAATCTAATGTTCGTCTGTGACTTTGACTGGGTTGGGTCTAGCAGATGTCTCAGGATGTTCCAGGTTTTCGCTAGGCTCATTCCCTTCTCTATGTCATCGCATTTACTGCACCAGTTTTGTTCGCACAACTGTATTGCGTACTTTTCGATCTATCGGTTTAGCCTAGCTATTCGTCTCTTCAGGGTCCGATTCCATCTCTGTTTTTTGAGTCGGTTCTCTAAGCCTCTTTTTCACTCCCACATGTGCAGAAGTTTACTATCTCCCATTAACGGAGCTTCTTGGCCTTCTAGAGTTGCCGCCGCTTCGGTGGCATGTCTTTTAAGTGTATTTGTCCACTCTTCTAGGTCCGTGATTGTAGTAGCGGCGGACTTTTCCCTTCGCTTCTTGACTTTGTCCCATTCTGTAACTTTTGGTTGCTTCAGCCGTTTTTCCTTGATACCTTTGGTCGTTGTTGTAGCTATTATATAGTGGTCACTACCTAGGTCTTTCCCCGCATTTTCCCAGGACACCGCCTTGGTGTTCTTCGACAGTGTTAGGTCAGGTGTGGTGTCTGCAGTGACACTGTTCCCTTTCCTCGTCGGGGTTCCTGGATCAGTGTGTAGTGTCAGACTCAGTTCTTGTATATCCTCCCAAAGCTGCCTTCCCTTACTATCTTTTCTATTGTATCCCCACTCCACATGCATGGCGTTTATATCTCCTACTATGAAGAGGAGGTTTCTTCCTGCTGCTTTCAGGGCTTTCCTGAATATGGCCCTGAGCCTTACTTTTTGTTTGGGACTTGAGTAGATGTTAAGTAGGAAGAGGCTAGGCTCTTCTTTCCTACCCGTGAGCATTTCTACCAAGACTCCTTCTATGTCCCTGGATTGAATCTCATGTTCGATCGTCGCTATGTTTCTCTTTACTAGAGTCGTTACTCTCGATTTCTCTCCCCTGTCGCTGTGGAATGCCAGATATCCTTTGAGGGATGCTGGTTTCCCGGTCTCTTCTATCGCTATCGCTAGCGGCTTCTCTTCTAACGTATCCACGTAATTTTGCAATAACGCTTGCTTTCGCTTGCGTTGGAATCCTCGGCATTTCCATTGCCAAATAATGGACTTATTGCGTGCGTTTCTGGCCATATTGAATTTGGGTAAAAGCGTCCTTCAAGTTTTGCTGTCGTTCCCATAGGACAACCAGGCGGCGTATGTCAGAGCACGAGTGACGTCACGCATGGTGCAGGTGGCCGCCGCCGATTCTTTCTCTCTCTCTCGCTCCCTAGTGACTACAGCGCATGCGCCACAAGTAGCACTGAGCCACTGATGTTCCGCCGCTGTCTTTCTTCTTTCCCTCTCTCCTTTATCCCTTCCTCTACGGCGCGGTTCGCGTGTCCACAGAGATATGTGAGACGGTTACTGTTACATTTCCTTTCCTCAAAAACCACACAAAAAAAGGGAGCCGACGGCGTTCATAGAGCTCTTTGGCGTTGACAACTTTGAAAGGGACGTTCATTTTCAAGGAGGGAAAGGCGCAAACCGGCTCCGTGACTCAGTGCGGACGTCAATCTCGCTTCCATATACGTGGCTTGGTGTTCAACTGCAAGAGCCTGCTTTGATTTCGTTCCGCACACTGGATAGGCAGCGCGCCCTCCTTACCACTCTGAGAGGCGGCATGCAGCGCTAATGCATTCTGGCCACATCTCGCACTCACCACCGCCACATGTACCAAAACACGAATGAGGCGTCCGCATATCCAGGGAGCCAGTTATGCGCCTTTCCTTTCCGCAAAGCCATCGCCGTCAAGAACATTGTCAACGCCAACGGCAATGAACACAGTGAATGCCGACATCTTTCGCTGTGTATATCCTGGATTAGCTGAGCTAATCTACTTTAATATTTTGTCGTTAATATGTTGCTCTTTTAAAGCAAGCAACAAATTAGCGAGGCTGTTCAATCTACAATAATTAGAAGGAATGAACTTCTCAAGAGCGAATAAGCCTATTCACTTATCGACCAACATTACTCGTCTTATTTGAATCGAAACAGGTGACTCTTACGGTAAGACGAATAAATACCATCGCAACTCGGCGCTGGTGGTGGTAGTGGTTTTCTTACTAAACTAATAGTTAAAAGGAAGGAAAAGATTTTTGCTAGCCCCGGAATCTGCCATTGATACTTAAGCACCTGACCTGGGGCAGCGGAAATAAAGGATAGTAGGCAGAATGGAGAAATGAAATGAAATAGGTGAGAGGACCGGAAGATAAGATATGGGGAGAAGTAATATATACAAACAATTTACACAATAAGAAATGTGTCCAGGTTGTGCGCGCGATTCGTTCATGATGAAGGAAACAAAACACTTGCGCACAGCACTGTGTTGGCTACAACTGGAGTGGGCCGTCCAGTTATTAATCGTTCAAGGTAGAACTCTCGGAGCGTTCGGTCACTGCGTGTAACTACATGACGGAGAACAGACGGGACGTCAAGCCCGCGTGTTTGAGGAATGCACAGAGGCTCACCAAGGTTCGCTCACGAGGGTGCGCACTGCCCTGCGGCCAGAATAGCGTCTTTATGGAGTCTGGTAGTATGCCCTGTTCCCTATAGGCCGCAAGCATATCGCGACGAGCATCGGCGAGCGCGGCACAGTGAAGGAGCAGGTGTTCTAGTGTTTCCACTGCACCGCATCCGTCACACACATTACTCGTCGCGATTCCGTGACGCTCCCGTCGTTCCCCGTGTCACACGCCGCCAAAGCGTGCTGAGGATCATTACACGTTGCGACCGTGTAAATGCGCGACAGCCGGTGATACAGTAGATGCGCTCACCTCGTGCGATGCGTGGGTCGGGGTGCTTCTTTCGGAGATGCTCTTGGATGGCCACACGCATGTCCTCCAGCGCAAGGGGCAGGTCGCTGGTAGTTAGTTGATGTGCAGGGGTCACGAGCACCCACTGTGCATGCACGGCACATCCTCTCTGCTCGAGGCGCTCGATACGCGACCGAATTTCCCGCACTAGTGGGGTACCGCGGCCGTTAGATTGCAGGCGGCTGAGGGCGGCGCGGGAGTCGCACAGCAGAGCACTCCTGGGCGGCGGAGGGCCGAGGGTGAGCAGCAGATCCAGCCCGAGCCGAATCCCCATCAACTCCGCCGTGGTGGAGGAGCCCAGGAAGGCTGCGTGTTGCTGGCTGTGCAGTCGCAGGGCGGGGATGGTAGCCGCCGCTGCACGGGAGCAGCTGTCGCGGGCCACTGAGCCGTCTGTGTACACGAGGAGGTGGTCCTGGATCTCCTCGTGTATGACGGCTCTGGCCAGCTGCTGCACAGCACAGAGGGGTGTGCTCCGCTTTCCCGCGATGCCGACGATCTCTCGCTGTACCTCCGAGGCAGCAGGCCAGGGCGCGCAGGAGCCGTAGGGGGTGGTCCTTGAGTCAATTGCTCATACTCGAGCAGCGCCGCGCCAATTCGTGAGCGTGGGTGTGAGCGCATACGCTGCAGCAGCGAGCCGCCGGCCGGTGCATGGTGAAGCGGGCCGATGTTATTCAGTGCCCTGCGCGCTGCTTGGAGTTCAAGTGGCCACGCTCCTGCCTCGGCCAACGTTGCGGCACACTCCGAGTTTTCGGGCAGGCCTAGGCACACGCGCAGTGACTTGCGGTGCTGGAGCTCGAGTTTCTTCCAGCACGGCTTGCGCACCGTGACCAGCGGCAGCGCATAGAGCACCGCCCTCAAAGCTGTGGCAATGTATAGCCGCAGCGCGGCTTGCTTGGAGATGTCCTGGCCTCGAGCGGTGAGATCGTGCACGGCGGCGGTGATCCTCTCCATCTGCAGACAGGACTTGGTCCCCGCGGGGCGGAAGGAAAGGCGCCAGTCGATGTCCAGGCAAAGGTACCGCACCGATCTACGCCAAGGAATCGGAGTCCCGTTATGTGACAGTGGCGGAAGGTGCGCGCGCTAGCGGGAAACGCAGGCCATGGCCACCGATTTGTCCGCGCTCAGCGACAGACCAAAGCCGCGCAAGCTGGCGTCGATTGCGGTCAGAGCTCCCTGAAGGCACCCCCGCACGCGGAGCGCCTCGCCTGGTGGTCTCCGGCGCCACAGAGCTATGTCGTCTGCATATATGGATATGTACACATGGTGTCGGCCGCTCGTGGGGAGGCAGGCTGCAACCACCGACATGGCCGCATTAAACAGAAATGGTGAAGAAAGAGAGCCCTGCGGCAGGCCCATGCCCACCGGGCGAGGCTTGGAGAGCTTACCTCCTACTCGTACGTGCATGGTGCGCCCGCTCAGGAAGCCGTGAACCGGCCTCCTCAAGCACCGCTCGAATTTCGACGGAGGCTAAATTCGACAGGCCTGTGTACTCTGCGATGCCCACGTTGAGGAACAGCAGGATGTCGAAATTTCCAGAGTCGTTCACTACGGCGTCCATGATCTGAAAGCCTGAGTCACTTTGGGCCCTTAAACCCCAATAAACCAAAAAGCCTATGTTTGCTTCTTGCTTTAAATGAGCAACATGCAAAAGGATCTTTATGACGCACTTTGCCTCTCACCTAAGCTGCATGAGAGTAATGATGGTTAAGCAATTACGAAATATCAGGGAAAGTTTGATTGCGTTCGGTGAGCGTCCGAACACAAGTGACACCCCACGTGCTCGAAGAATTATGTCGCGGCAACAGTGCGTTTTATGTTTTCGCGAACACGTAAAGAGATATTGAAACCGAAAGCTTCACTACGCTATTAAAGTAGTCGTCGCGTAGGCCAGAGAATAACCTTGAACGACCTTCAGCCAAACCACGTTTTATTGTTTACGATGGTTTAACCTCCCAAAGCAACTTATGCTATCAGGGACGCCGTAGAAATTTCGACCACCTGTGGCTCTTTAAAGTGCATCGACATCGCACAATACACGGGCCTCTAGGATTTCGCTTCCATCGAAATTCCACTGCCGCGGCTGGGAACGAGTCCATGTATTTTCTCATGTCCTTCCAGCACATGTACCCTAGCGTTCTTTAAGCGTGCGGTGCTATCAGAGTTTAACTTAATCAAAAACCACATGGCACAAAAGTGATGCTGAGACGACGCAAAATCAAGCAGGACAACAAATGAGTGAGGTTACTCAATACGAATTACTTTGAAGGAATTAACTTCTTACGAGGTATACGCGTCAAACGATAATGTAGTGGCGTGCAGAACAACCGCTGGTCAATGGAGGTTGCTTTCTTTGCTCCATATCTGTGGGCGCAGCTTACGTGTCGTACAAATCAAAGCAGTCAGACACACACGCGTCTCAGGCACTCCCATTGGTCGCAAACCATCCCAAAGCATTCCCGCCGCGATGGCTCGGTTGTTATGGCGCTCGGCTGCTGACCCGAAAGGCGCGGGTTCGATCCCACCCGCGGCAGTTGAGTTTCGATAGAGGTGAAATTTTATAGGCTCATGTACTGTGCGATGTCTGCGCACTTTGATGAACCCCCCAGGAGGCCGAAACTTCCGGAGCCCTCGACCACGGCGCAACTCGTAGCCCGAGTGGCTTTGAGATGTTAAATCTCCCCATACCCAGCAATTCTGGAGGTTTTTTGAGCGGGAAACCGTTTATGAACGCTATTTCTGCGTATAATAGAAGATTTCACTACGACAATAATTCTATCCGCAGATCACCTAATGGCAGCTTTGCATTGTTTTCTATTCACGTTTTTGCTATCGCCAAAAGCGTTCCCGCTTGGTTTTCTACGGCAGTCTTAACTGTTCGATTCGATAGAAGGAAACATTCTGAAATGAAGATTTTGCTACATACCAGAATAATGAACCGTTACCCTTGTAGGGGTGTGTTTATTCGGTGAACCCAGATGATTCCAGCCGCTCAGGGGAGACTCGCAGCGAAGCGTCAGGCGTGGCGAAAGAGCAAGGCAGCGAACAACTTCTTCGTCCTTGAGAGCGGCAGCACGCGACGCATGTCAGTGGTTATATCGATGAAGATTACCACACTACAGTTTCCCCCCCGGGCAGAGAAGGAGCCATCCTGGCGACTCATGGTGCCGAAAGGACAGACGGATCGTAGTAGGGCTTGATTCGGTCCACATGAACTATTTCGCGTCCACGGCGACGCAAGTCCGCAGATGGCGTAACGGGCTCAACTACGTAGTTCACAGGAGATGTTTTTTGAAGCACTCGGTATGGACCGTGATACCGAGCAAGAAGCTTCTTTGACAGGCCGGCGGTTGTGGCAGGAACCCAGAGCCACACCAGGGAGTTGGGCGCATATGAAGGCGCCTCACCAGTGTCACGATGGTGTTTTTGTTGCCATTGATTTTCCTTTGTGAGCGAACGAGCGAGCTGACGGCATTCTTCTGCATACTGGGCGGCGTCCGAGAGTGGCGTCGATTCAGAAACATCAGGGCGGTAGGGAAAAAGCGCGTCCATTGTGCAGGTTGGCTCGCGCCCGTAAAGAAGAAAAAAGGGAGAGAATCCAGTGGTGGTCTGTATCGCAGTGTTGTACGCGTAGGTTACGAAGGGAAGAACGTGGTCCCAGTTGGAATGAGCGTCGTTGACGTACATGGCCAGCATGTCACTCAGAGTACGGTTGAAGCGTTCTGTCAGGCCATTCGTCTGAGGGTGGTAAGAAGTAGCGGTGCGATGAATGATGCGACATTCTTTCAGTAGGGCCTCGAGAGCGTCGCACAAGAAAACGCGTCCGCGGTCACTGAGCAGTTCCTTCGGAGTCCCGTGGCGAAGAATCAAGTTGTTGAGAATGAACAAAGCAACGTCTCTTGCAGAGGCAGAGGGTAACGGTGATGTTTCAGTGTAGCGAGTCAGATGGTCTACTGCCACAATAATCCACCGGTTTCCAGCAGGAGTAGTCGGAAGAGGGCCATAGAGATCTATGCCAACGCGGTCAAACGGACGAGCAGGGCAGGGTAACGGCTGCAACGAAACAGAGGACTTCTGAGGAGTTTTTCGGCGTTGACAAGATTCGCAAGCGCGCACGAAATGTCTTACGAAGCGGTACATTCCACGCCAGTAAAATCGCAGACGTAGGCGTGTGTAGGTTTTCAATACGCCACCGTGAGCACATTGTGGGTCACCATGGTACGCAGCACAAATGTCGGCGCGGAGATGACGCGGGATGACTAGAAGCCACTTCCGTCCATCAAGCAAATAATTGCGGCGATAGAGAAGACCGTCACGAATGGAGAAGTGGTGTGCTTGGCGGACGAGCGCTTTGGAGGAATGACCGGGAGTAGGACTTGAGAGAAAATTCAAAAGTGCATTGATCCAGGGGTCATTCCGCTGCTCGGTAGCCATGTCGATAGTTGTAAGAGTCGACATATCGTAGGCACAGACGTGGTCAGACGAATTATCTCTAGGCAATGGCGAGCGGGAAAGAGCATCCGCGTCCGTATGCTTCAGCCCTGATCGATAAATGACATGAATGTCAAACTCCTGGAGACGAAGAGCCCAGCGAGCAAGGCGACCGGATGGGTCTTTCAGAGAGGCAAGCCAGCACAAAGCGTGGTGATCGGTCACAACGTAAAACGGTCGACCATACACATAAGGACGAAATTTTCCGATAGCCCAAATAATGGCCAAACATTCCCTTTCTGTGACTGAATAATTAGATTCTGCCTTTGTCAATGTTCGGCTGGCGTATGCCACAACATACTCGCTGTAACCAGGCTTACGTTGGGTAAGGACGGCACCAAGCCCAATACCGCTGGCATCAGTGTGGATCTCCGTAGGCGCAGCCGGATCAAAGTGGCGTAGAATGGGCGGCGAAACCAAAAGGCGGCGTAAAGTGTCAAAGGCTTTATCGCAGGCTGGAGTCCAGGCGGAAAGGTCGGAGCTGCCGGCAAGGAGCTGGGTCAGAGGAGCGATGATAGAGGCGAAGTTCAAGATGAAACGTCGAAAGTAGGAGCAGAGGCCGATAAAGCTCCGAAGCTGCTTCAGGGAGGTTGGCTTCGGGAACTCTGCAACTGCGCGAAGTTTGGTGGGGTCGGGAAGAATGCCGTCCTTAGAAACTACGTGGCCTAAAATTGTGAGTTTTCGAGCGGCAAAGTGGCACTTCTTCAAATTCAACTGAAGCCCAGCGCCGGCGAGACACGTGAGGACATCCTTTAGGCGGAGAAGGTGAGAAGAAAAGTCGGCAGAAAAAACTACGATGTCGTCCAGATAACAAAGACAGGTCTGCCACTTGAGTCCACGAAGAACAGTGTCCATCAGGCGCTCGAAAGTAGCCGGGGCATTGCAGAGGCCAAAGGGCATAACGTTGAACTCGTATAATCCATCCGGTGTTATAAAGGCAGTTTTCGAGCGGTCATTATCAGCCATCGGTACCTGCCAGTAGCCGGAGCGCAAATCCAAAGAGGAGAAATACTCGGCTCCCTGTAAACAGTCCAAGGCGTCGTCGATTCGCGGCAAAGGATAGACATCTTTGCGCGTGATTTTGTTAAGCCTACGGTAATCGACGCAAAACCGGATGGAACCATCTTTCTTGGTGACCAAAACAACCGGAGAAGCCCATGGACTGTTAGATGGCTGTATGACGCCCCGGCGAAGCATGTCGTCCACGTTGTCAGCAATGACTTGGCGCTCAGAGGCCGACACGCGATAAGGACGCTGTCGTAAAGGTGCGTTTGTACCAGTGTCGATTGCGTGCGTAACGACAGACGTGCGACCCAGAGCAGTGTGAGGAAGGTCGAAGGCAGAAGTGAAGTTCTGTAGAAGAGCAGCGAGTTGATCGCGTTGTGCGGGTGGGAGATCTGCGTCAATAGCTTGTTGAAGAACATCGGGTGGTGTCGAAGCGGTCGCTGTATCGCAAGAGCTGAGCACATTAACGTCTAATGAAGTAGGCGTTGCAGGAAGAGTATTTACAAGCGCGGGATCAAGTTCTTCAATACGACCGAGACACTCGCCGCGTAGCAGGACGGACGGGCACGAAAATGGATTTGAGACGTACATTGCACTAAGGCCATCTTCGATCTTGAGGACCGCAAATGGAAGCAGGAGGCAGGGATGGCGTGAAGCGGCGTCGGAAGGTGTGAAGAAGACAGTCGAACTAATAACGCTTTCACAGGAGAGTGGAACGAGGGCAGCAGAAAATGGAGGAATGTCTGTGTCACTGGCGACGAGGAGTTTTGCAGGCCGGGTAGGGACGTCACACAAGACGGTATCACAAAGAGGTAAAAAGGAAACTTCCGCGCGGGCGCAGTCAATAACGGCATGATGAGTGGAAAGGAAATCGTAGCCCAGGATGATGTCGTGTGAGCAGCGAGACAGTACAATAAACTCGATGGTGTATAAGACGTCTTCGATGAGAACACGGGCCGTGCACGCCGCTGAGGGATGAATGCGCTGTGATGAGGCGGTGCGAAGCGAAAAGTCGGAAAGTGCGGTGGTCACCTTACGAAGACGACGGCAAAGAGCTTCACTGATGACTGATACGGCAGCGCCCGTGTCGACTAGAGCGAGTACTGCGACGCCGTCGACAAACACTTGAATTACGTTAGTGGGAGAACACCGAGGACTTGAAGAGTTCGAACCAAGCGCAGTTCTTGCCCCGGGAACTGCGACTGTTAGTTTCCCTCAACGGTGCCGGTAGAACGTCGGAGTGGGGACGGGGAACGGCGACGAGGGGAAGGTGATCGGCGAGCTGTGTACGTTTGATTGTCACGAGATACAAATTCGGAACTGGGCGGATTTCTCGGCGAGGGCTGGTCTGTATTGTAGGAGTTGTTCCATAGTTCAGGTCGAGAAGGTGGAAGGCGTTGGCGGCAAAGGCGTGCGACATGGCCCGGCAGCCCGCAAGAGTAGCAGATTGGTCGGTTGTCCGCGGTACGCCAAGGGTTCGTAGGGCCTTGGCGTACCCTTGGAATAGGGACATGGAATGCAGACCCAGGCAAAGGCGAAGGAAGGTTGGAAGGAGCGGCCTGGTAGGAAAGAGATGCTGATGGCATGAGCGGCCTGGCCGCAACTTGGGCGTAAGTCAGTGGTGCCGTTACTTGCGCTGGCACGGGGCTGGGCGGCAGCACAGGGCTGGGCGGGAGCATGGAGCTGGGAGGAAGAACGTCAGCGATGTGATCTTGAACGGCACGCCGTATGGTAGGGGCCAAAGACGGAGCCATGTCAGGAACAAGGCGGCCACTATCCTGTAACTGAGGGACCAGCGATAGCTGGCGGGCGACCTCTTCTCGAACGAAGGCTTTGATTTGCTGAAGTAAAGGGCTGTCCTCTGATGGGGTAGAACCGCCCAGCGCAAGTGTAGAGATGGCGTCGTCTCTAACACCGGACCGCCGGGTAGAAGCGCGCTTCTTACGAAGCACGTCGTAGCTCTGGCAAAGCTTGATCACGTCACTCACCGTGGCAGGATTTTTTACCCAGAGCATTTGGCACGCGTCGTCAGAGATGCCTTTCATGATGTTCTCGATCTTATCCGCTTCAGTCATTAGCGGATCGACACGCTTGCATAGGTCCACGATGTCCTCTATATAACTAGTGAACGACTCATCGACTTGCTGAGTGCGCTCACGCAAGCGTTGTTCTGCCCGGAGCTTGCGAACTGCAGGGCGGCCGAACACTTCTGCAAAATTCTTTTTAAATGCAGACCAAGATGGCAGGTCTGCCTCATGGTTGCGAAACCAGAGGTTCGCCACGTCAGTCAGATAAAAGATTACATTGCTTAGCTTGATAGCGTCGTCCCATCTGTTGTAGCTACTGACGCGCTCATATGCCGCCAACCAATCGTCGACGTCCTGGTCGGCTGTGCCACTGAAGAAGCACGGATCACGCTGCCGTAGAGCTCCAGAACACAGCACGGTGGTTGGGAGGGGCGACGATGTCGTGGCAGTGTCATCCGGCATGCTGGAAGCAGAGGGTAACGTGCGGCTTCTTAGTTCCAGGGTGGACGGGAACGTACCCAGCAGCACCTGCACCAATTGTAGGGGTGTGTTTATTCGGTGAACCCAGATGATTCCAGCCGCTCAGGGGAGACTCGCAGCGAAGCGTCAGGCGTGGCGAAAGAGCAAGGCAGCGAACAACTTCTTCGTCCTTGAGAGCGGCAGCACGCGACGCATGTCAGTGGTTATATCGATGAAGATTACCACACTACACCCTCAATATTTCTATAACAATGTCTCACAATTTTGGAATTTTCAGTCTTTGCCCGAGAAAGCTGCACGTCTATACCATCAAAAGTTGAAAATTGGTTTTTTGGGAACGAAATACAGCAGTATCTGTGCCATATTTTTTCTTGTTCTTTGAACAGTTTTATCCTAGCGTTCTAAAACCAAACAATGTAATCAGAGTTGCGCGTAATCGAAAATGATATGGCGCAAAATTAATGCTGACTCGACGCAAACTCAAGCATTACACATCTCATTGCCGCGTGCGGACGATGGATGGTGAAATCCGCGTGAACCGTGGCTTCAAAATTTCTAGCTGCGTCATCATTGTACATAATGATGGAATTTTCTGTCACTATAAAGTGGTTTGTTTGAGGCCACGTGTGCCGCAGGGCTGCAAGTGCTATGGGAACGCCGCTGGAACGGTGAGCGTAGCGCCAACGGGCCCGCACTAAAATACGATGTGTATAGGTACACCACCTCATGACGACGTCACGGTTGCAGTGCCAAGGCCTTGAATATAGGTGGTGTTGCTATGATCCGAGCGGAGTGGGTGCTTGGGGAGAAGGCGGAGTGGAGCCATAACTCTCCTGAATGGCGTTGGGTGAGAAATGCTGGCCGCAGACGCGCTGCATATCAAGACATAGTTAATAATAATAATTGGAGTGGAGCCAAAACTCTCCTGAATGGCGTTGGGTGAGAAATGCTGGCCGCAGACGCGCTGCATATCAAGACATAGTTAATAATAATAATTGGTTTTGGGGGAAAGGAAATGGCGCAGTATCTGTCTCATATATCGTTGGACACCTGAACCGCGCCGTAAGGGAAGGGTAAAGGAGGGAGTGAAAGAAGAAAGGAGGAGAGAGGTGCCGCAGTGGAGGGCTTCGGAATAATTTCGACCACCTGGGGATCTTTAACGTGCACTGACATCGCACAGCACACGGGCGCCTTTACGTTTTTCCTCCATAAAAACCCAGCCGCCGCGGTCGGTTTCGAACCCGCAAGACATAGCAAGATCACAGATCTGCATGTCCGAACTGGCTACGTTCGTGCGACATTGAGGCGTACAGACGTAGACTCAAAAAATGAGCACTGCATGCTACTGATGATGTCATTGTAATTCAGGTTAAAGGCGGTAACCCTTCCTTGGACTTGTGTTTGCGTGCTCCCGAAAAAACGCATTGTGGTTTATTGTTTATAGGGGGATTAACTTCATAAAGTGATTCAGGCTATGGTGGACGCCGTAGTGAGGGACACCGGAAATTTATACCACATGGGGTTCTTTAACGTACACTGACATCACACAGTACACGGGCTTCTAGAATATTGCCTCCATCGAAATTCGACCGGCTAGGCCGGAATCGAACCCGCGCCTTACGGGTCAGTAGCCGAGCGCCATAGCCACTCAGCCACCACGGCGGAAACGCTTTGTGATGGCGTGTGAAAAATGAGTCCCTGAAAAGTGTGTGGGTCTCACTGGTTTCATTTGTAGGACAGGGATGTTGCGACTATCGATTTTGAGCAGTCCACCCTGCGGAAGAGACAAACCAGCGTTATTTTGTCGCCTTTTGTTCTGCGTGCCACTGCATTCTCTTTTGACGCTTATACCTCGTGAGAAGTTAATTCCTTCGAAGTATTCCGTATTGAGTAGCCTCACTCATTTGTTGCCGCCGCGGTGGCTCAGGGGTTATGGCAGTCAGCTGAAGACCCGAAATGCGTAGGTTCGATCCTGGCCGCGGCGGTCGAATTTCGATGGAGGGGGAGTTCTTGAGGCCCGTGTACTGTACAATGTAGGTTCACGATAAAGAACCCTAGGAGGTTGAATTTTCCGACGCCCTTTAGTACGCCGTCCCCCGTAGCCTGTGTGGATTTGTCACATTAAACACCAATACACCAATAAATCATCTTTTTTTTCCGATTTAAATGAGTAGCATACAAAATGATGTTTATGACCAGCTTTGCCTGTCGTCTAATTTGCATGGGAGTAAAGATGGTTAAGCAATTATGGAATATCAGTCGAAAATTAGCATGCGTTCGGTGAGCGCCAGAAAGGCAAGTGGCACCGCGCGTGCTCGAAAAAATATGTTGCGGCATCAGTGCAATTGGTGTTGCGTGAACATAAAATCAGATATTGTCATGTTTTTTCACCACTTTTGTCGTACCGTTCTATAAGCGTACAGTGCAATCAGAGAGACAAACGTAATCGAAAACCATATGGCGTTGAATTAATGCTGGATCCACGCAAAATCCAAGCACTAGACATCTTATCGTCGCTTGCGGATGCTGGAATTCTGAAATCCGTGTGAAACGTAGCTTCAGAATATCTAGCTGCAACGTCGTTGTGGCTAATATGGCAGTTTAGGGCTACTGTGAACGATTTGTTAGACGCCATGGGCGCCGCCGGGCTGCAGACGTGCAGCGGGGCCGCACTCGAAGACGACGTGTACGTACTCCTGCACCTCATGGAGACATCATGGTAGCAGTACTAAGGCCTTGTATATAGGTAGTGTCGGCGTGATCCGAGCTTACTTGGGGAGAAGGCGGAGCGGGAACTTATATCTTCTGGATGGCATTGGCTCAGAACGCTGGTCGCAGACGCACTGCACAGCAATACATAGCCTCCTGTATGCAAATCACAGATCTCATTGTAAAAACTTGCCACGTTCGTCCGACATTGAGGCATACTGATGTAGACGCCAACACTGAGCACTGAATGCTACTGACGCTGTCACCGTAATACGCGTTTTTGGTAGTAACCATTACTCGAACTTGGCCGCGCGGTTTGCGTCTCCTGAAAAAAACACGTTTCGTGATGGTGTGTGACCATAATGGGAGTCTCTGAGATGTGTGTGGGTCTCAGTGCTTTGATTCGTAAGACAGGTACACTGTGAGCACCCATATGCAGTATTGTACTCGGCGGAAGAGATTTAGTTTAGACGACAAAGACAAAGCAGCGCCCTTTGACCAGCTGTTCTGCGTGGCGCCACATTTCCGTTTGACGCTCGTCTCCGAGGTGGAGATTCAAAGGATGTATTATAACAAAAAAAATCATTTTGCTTTCCGTTCACTTTTGGGTTTGGTGCCTGTTCACGCTGCACGAAATTTTCAAATAAATGTTTCATTCATTAAAAAAGAAAATAAATGAAAGAAGGGTGTTGGGTGCAGCATAGTCTTGACATCCAGGGCTTGCTGTACAGTCAATTCACAGGAAGGCTGGGTTGCGAGAATGATCAAAGTTTCGCGTTAGGAGGAAGCTTCTGTGTCGTGTTAAAAATTATTGGTTATCAGGAAATGAAGTGCAAGGTAACTGTCTGGGGTCTCAGTGGCAACCTCAACAACGCCGTGAGGGAAGAGAAAAACATGGGACTGAATGAGAGAAAGAGATTCCGTAGTCTACAGAGCGCACCGGAATAATTTCGACCAACTGGGGATCGTTAACGCGCATTTACATCGCATAGCACACGGGCGTCTTTGGCGTTTGTCCACCGCGTTCGCTGCGCCTTGTACGTTGCACGCAACACGGAGCTCGTGCCCTCTAAGTGGCGACAGCAGGTCATCACGTGATGGCCAGACTAGCGGTCACGTGCACAGTGGTTATAAAAAGAAGCCCAGCAGCATGAATCTGCTGGCATGTGCAAGGAACGGTACGTTGCACGTGAGCTGTCGCCGCGCCTCGCAGTAGCAACCACTCTTCGCGAAGCGGTCGAGGAATCTCCGCAGCGTTTCCCCTGCATATAGCAGATAGGATTCAGCAGCGCATGTTGCTTTTAGGTAGCGACCCAAGGTCCATTCGGTGGCAACCCCTGCATTCTTGTCAAGGTGTTCGAGATAGCGGGCGCCGTCCACCACGAGGAAACGCCAGGTCCGGTAAGTGTTCAAAGAGGTCTACGCCAGGTTTGGCATTGTCCAGCGCTCAATGGCATGTGCGAGATTTCAGTGCTTTGCCATGGGTGATGGGCTCTTGCAATTTTTTGGAGTATTCGCAGCGGGAAGAGAAAAAAAAACCGAGTTCTGCCAACGTGTGCGAAGAACGCCGTTAGGGTTCACACTTGTCGTTGCTGTGGGGACGCTGGGTGGGAGCGCCAGTTTGAAGTTCTCACAAGCGCCTTGGCGGCTTGGACGTAGCATCATTCTACTATGTTGACTGCACACCTCTTGTGATTTCAGTGTCACCGAATCCATGCAGTCTTCTGTCCTCAACAAGCGCCAGCGATATTTGTCGATCGCCGCTGGCAGACGGCACGTCATCGCCGTCTGGCGTCTAGCGGAGCTTCGGCGTCCCTCGTCTCCGCAAGCCTACGCAAGGAACAAAAGCTTCTTGGACTTCCTTCACCATAGGACCCGAGATTCCTGGCGAATTTTTCTCGTGTACCATGGTGAGTTGGATCTCTTCAGTCGTCGACACACAGCAGTCGTTTTCGAACTTCCTGTTTAGAAACGCCTGCTAGACGAACGCGTTCGTACTGTTCCTTATAGTGTATTTCTAGGAAAATTAATTTATACTACTATCTCTTTTCCTGCTCTACACTGCACAACTCCGCACTGTTTTGAAATTTGTTCTATCTTGCGTGCCTTCTTGATTTATGTTTTTTTTTTGGAGCCTTCCTATACTGGTGTTAGCTACCGGAGCCAAGTGAGCGTCCCCGCGTCTGGACCACGCCGGGCGCACAGGGTTATGAAAAGCTGTGAATGAGAGTTGCGTCCGTTCTTTCTCTCTGGTTTGGTCGCTACTTGCTATTAATTTTCAAGTTGGAACAGGCAAACGAGTGTTTCACCGCTTGGGTATTCCTGTTAACGATAAGGATAGCAACTTAGCGTTCACCCGCCTTTGTGGCTGAAGGCTCCTAGCGACTGGGTGAAAGGCTCCTAGTGACTGGGTTGTTGCACCGCTTGGCCGATTGCAACTTAGCGTTGACCCGCCTTTGTGGCTGAGGGCTCCTACTGACTGGGCGAAGGGCTCCTAGTGACTGGGTTGTTGCACAGCTTGGGTATTCCTGTTAACGATACCGATTGCAACTTAGCGTTGACCCGACCTTTTGGCTGAACGCTCCTTGTGATTGGGCGAGGTTCTCCTAGTGACTGGGTTGTTGCACCGCTTGGGTATTCCTGTTAACGATACCGATTGCAACTTAGCGTTGACCCGCCTTTGTGGCTGAGGGCTCCTAGTGACTGGGTTGAAAGACCCGGCTTCTGTTCTGGCTCTGGCGACCTCGTTTCGAACGCGCAATGCAAAAGGCGTCCATCTACTGAGCTCGGGTGGTCTAAATCACACTACGGTGTCCGTCTTACCTCATGCTTTTTGGTCTATAGGGCATTACGTCTCAAAGCGGTTCAGGCTGTAGAGAACGCCGCAATAGAGTGCTGCGGATAATTTAGACCAACTGAAATTCTGTAGCGTGCACTAATATCGCACTGTACACAGGCCTCTAATATGTATTTCTCATTCATCGAAATGCTACCGCAACGGCCGCAGTCCAGCGGGTCAGCAGCCGCGCACCATAACCACTGAGTCACATTGTTCTTTAGGGACGTAAAAAAAGTGTAATGGTCATTACTTAGTATTTTATTCAGCTCTACATTAACGGAACGAGCACGTCTTAACCTTCGATAACGTAACGCCGGAACGAGGCACGATGAAAGAAGGGATCCTTGGGGCCAATGTCCCATTTTTACAGCAAAACCTGCAATAGGGGTGCAATCAGCCAGTTAGTGGTTACAGTGGCAGCTGTAACGTATTACGCTCAACGTTACGTTACACGGGCAGATTTTTATGTTTCTCATTACGCGTTTCGTCTACCGAAAAAGCAAGCCAGGAATGCGCCTTTCCTGTCCTCAGAACGAAGAGTCAGTTTAGACTGCGAATAACATTGTCTAGCCTTATTTGAAGTCGAGACGCTCCGCTTCTAGAAGCATAACTGGCTCACTTTGCAGGTGGACACCTCACTCGCGCCGTCAGAGAAACATGAACGCCGACTGGAAGGTTGTTTTCTGTAAGTGTTCGTGTTTTAATCCACCGCCGCTGTTGTGGTGTGCACCGGCAAAGTGAACCGCTCATGCGCCTTTCCCGTCCTCAAATCGAGCGGAGGGTTCAGACTTATACAAGCAATGTGATCAAAACTGCAAATAAGGCTTGACTGGAAACTAGACTGATTTGCTTCAATCAAGTGGGCCCTGGACTTCCACGTCCCGCACTCCACTCGCAAGCAACGCTTTTGTAGGCCTGGTCGCGGCTCCTGTGTGTCAAACTTCCTGTATTTTAAGGCGAAAGCCTTACTATCCCGATTGTGACAAAGTCAGTGGCATGTAAAGTTGAGTGTGTGGTAGTGTATATATGTGGCTGTACTTGCACGCGGTACACAAAATCCCAGTGAACGGGAGTGACGTCATAAAGCGGCCATAGGACGCACACTTTAAGCTGAGCGCCTCATTTAGACCATCGCAAAAATTTTGTCCGTCTTACATGTCTTCCGCCGGCTGACCTCAATGCTGCGCCAGTATTGCCGACTCCATTCGTACCAAAAATGTGAGCAACCGCACGACGTACAGCGTTCCAGTGGACTCCTACTATTTATGATTGCATATAGCTTATATATTCTAGTCAAGTTGGAGGCTAGCTTGCGATAGTTATTCGAACAGACGACATATGTACCTTCAATTGTATGCCTCCCACTCTTTACCTGTTCCTAAAGCTCGGTTGAGGTGCCCAATGAGATGCGACAGTTGGTGCGTCATTTCCTTGCCTCAAAACTAATTTTGGTAATAAAATTATGGCCCTCCGCGGTGGTTAGGGCGCTCGACCACTGATCCGGAGTTTCCGGGTTGGAACCCGATTGCGGCGGCTGCGTTTTTATGGAGGAAAAACGCTAAGGCGCCCGTATGCTGTGCGATGTCAGTGCATGTTAAAGATCCCCACGTGGTCGAAATTAACCCGGAGCCCTCCACTACGGTACCTCTTTCTTGTTTTCTTCTTTCTCTCCCTCCTTCCCCCTTTATTATTTTTATTATTATTATTATTATTATTATTATTATTATTATTATTATTATTATTATTATTATTATTATTATTATTATTATTATTATTATTAATATTATTATTATTATTATTATTATTATTATTATTATTATTATTATTATTATTATTATTATTATTATTATTATTATTATTATTAAAATTTTGACGCAATCGTTACCGTACACTGTTTCGCGGGGTGTCATACGGTTTCTCGTTGAGAATTACATACAATTCACAGGTTGTAGGCTAGCTCGCGACAGGTATTCGAACCGAGTGTCCCGGCGTTTCACTCGGACCTTCGTGGATTGAGCCTTCGGAAGCGTGTCTCCGTTTCATTGCTCAGTGCGCAACCTGCGTCGAGGTCAAAACGCTGACGATCACTGTAATGCTTTTTTC
Source organism: Amblyomma americanum (assembly GCF_052857255.1). Taxonomy (NCBI): domain Eukaryota; kingdom Metazoa; phylum Arthropoda; class Arachnida; order Ixodida; family Ixodidae; genus Amblyomma; species Amblyomma americanum. The sequence goes on along the minus strand of NC_135498.1, from coordinate 90,082,570 downwards.
CTTAAGGTGTCTTTGAGGTGACCACGAAGAGGCGAGAAAGTTAGTGCGCAATTTACTTTCTTCAAAACTAATTTTCATTGTAAGAATGTGACTCAACCGTTTCTCGTACACCCTTGCGATTGGTGTCATCAGGCGCGTTTGAGGTGCCCACCGAGACGAAGAGAGTGCGCCATTTCCTTTCCTCAAAACTAATTTTCATACTAAAATTGATGCAATCGTTCGCCGTACACCGCGTCGGATGGTGTCATACGGTTTCTCGTTATATATACAATACGCTTCTTAGGTTGAAAGCATGCTTGCGACAGGAAGAAGGCCGAGTAGGCACGTGAGCTTACAGAAACCCAACCGAACAGTGGTTTGTGAAACGTGAAAACGGCCCGCAGCTTCAGACCTATCGGCTGTTAATGCCTGTCAGCTTTCGCTGATATGGGTTAAGCCGGTAAGCTTAAGGTCACTATTTTTCTTATTTGGTACATTCTCTTTCATAATTTGTCGGCCGCGTCTACTGGCACAGGCGAGGGATAGTGGGGTCGTTGCGTCAATTACTCGAAACCGGAAAGGAAAAAGAAGCAAAATAGAGTTGAAGAAAGCGTAATAGTGTGGCAGCATGGCAATAGGTGTTTATTAATATTTTCGAGGTAATGTTATCTTTTGGTGACCAAAATATGCGCTCATTGCATTTTGGTGTTTATATCATTGTAGCGAATTTTTTGGCACGCACGAGGATCTAATGCCACAACGGGCATGGGCAATATCCCCGGCACATTCCTCCCTGTTAACATTCCTGTCTATTTTTGAGCGCTAGGTAACAAGGCGACCAATCCCGGCCTAGAAATAGTTATAGCTGCCAGCATAAAGGTTTTTTGGAAATTATTTGTTTTGCGGAAAGGAAATGACGCAGTAACTGTCACATCCCAGAGCCGCCATAAGAGATGTGATAGAGCGAGTGAAATAAGAAACAGGGCAAGAGGTGCCGTAGTAGAGGGCTCCGGAGTAATTTCGACCACCTTGAAATATTTAACGTACACTGAGCACAGCACACGGGCATCTGCTGCGTTTCACCTACGTCGAAACCCAGCCGGCGCTTCCGGGTTCCACCCGACTACACCGGCTCAGTAGGCGAACCCCCTCTAATCACGTGAGCCACCACGGCGGATATGAAGCAGTGCATAAATGAAAAACTCTGGGGGCACTAAACTCTGCTTAGGGGCAGGAATGCGAAAACATAGAACCTTCTAGAACGCGGGTTTTTCCCGCGGTGTCTCTAGGCATTGCATTTTTTCTGTTGTTTTTACTTGTATTTGTTTATTTATTTTATTTTCTTTTTCTTTTCTGTGTTCAGTTCTTATTAAAAAAATTTTATTTCATATTCTAACCGTCCTAATCCTTTTTCAGTTGTTTACTTTTTACTTTTTATACTCGTTGTTTTGGATTTGTTTGTCTAATGACCAATTAGAATAAATAAAGGACTAATTAATGAATAATTACTAACAACCCATTACTTAGTAATTGATGTGAGTATATGGGTTATAGCAATTATGTCATTCATGACGTCATCGTGTGACAGATATCACGGACGGACAACGACGAGCCATTTAAAAATATTCGCCTTAATAGAGAAATGAGCGCCGCACTGGTGGGCTCCGGATGAATTTAGACAACCTGGCGTCACTTAACGTGCACTGACATCGTAATGCACACGAGCCTGTTTAGAGGGCTAGCTATTACTGGCACGTTAAAGCCGCCGCGGTGGCTGAATGGTTACGGCGCTCAGCTGCAGGACCGAAAGACGCGGGTTCAATCCAGGCCGCGTCGGTTGAATTTCGATGGAGGCGAAATTCTAGAGGCCCGTGTACTGTGTGGTGTCAGTGCACGTTAAAGAACCCCAGGTGGTCGAAATTTCCGGAGCCCTTTACTACGGCGTGCCTCATAGCCTGAGTCGCTTTGGGACATTAGACCCCCATGAACCTATTCCTGGCACTCGCCTGGTTTCACGACGCCCGCGATCACGTGACCACGACCGCAGTTGCGCACACCAAGAATGGGAGAGCAGCAGGTTAGATGGAAATTCGAGCACGATATTCTGAGCAACAGGGTGAGAAGTCACTATACGTTGCAGCGAAATGCAGGTGTCGACGACAAAACAGTCGTACAGCGCCTGAGGTGAGAGATTGCCAGCTGTGCGGCTGCCCTGCGCGGAAGGTCAGCAAGCGCAGTGTAGAGACCTTATGTGCCGGCATGGGGAGTTCAGTCGCTGCGAGAACGCTGTTATTGAATAGAAAGAATGGTGTCGTGCAGATAACTTTCTAGGGACGCGACAGTCTAGCGATACGCAAGAGTTTAGAAACGCGTTCCGTCTGGATTTCGGCAAAGAGAATTCATAACTAGGTTGTCCGTCACCGCATTCTTCCCTTTCAGCGTTATTGATCGGAAATGGAGGTTCAGCAGTTTGCCGCAGTTGCTTCTCCAGAAGCGAGCCGAAGAGTTGCGCCAGAAAAGCAGAGGCCGTAGACTTGGGAAGAGGATTTATTTCATGTATTCAGTATTTCGCGTGACGAGAGAGCCCGAATACTCGCCGCAGAAGCGGATGTTCACTGGCTGATTCTTAGTGTCAAAGCACTTCTAGCTGCACTTTCCGGGTTACAGTGGTGTGTTGTGTGAAGCCTCTGATCAGCGAGAGTAACTGCCTCCCTGGGTCAGCATACTCCTCAGTCGTGCTCTGAGTATACAGTGGCGTCTACTAACAGAGTAGGCAATTATGCCCCAAGCCCTTTTGCTTTTTTCATAACCAGCGGAAGGTTTTAAAAAAAAACTAATGCGGTTTAGCTCAGCTTATCCAGGATATACAAAGCGAAAGATGTCGGCGTCAACTGTGTTCATTGGCGTTGGCGTTGACAATGTTCTGGAAAGCGATGGCTTTGAGGAAAGGAAGGGCGCATAACTGGCACCCTGAATATGCGGACGCCTCATTCGTGCTTTGATACATGTGGCGGTGGTGAGAGAGAGATGTGGCCTGAATGCATTAGTGCTAACAGCGTTGTGGCTGACATGCTGCCTTGCAGCAATAGCTAGGTCGCAGCGTTCATTTGGTGATCGATCTCTTGCGATCAACCATTAACTGCATGCCACCTCTCAGAGTGGCAGGGAGGGCGCGCTGTCTATCCATTGTTCGGAACGCAATGAAAGCAGGCTTTTGCGGTTGGACACCAACGCCACGTACATGAAAGCGAGATTGAGGTTTCCACTCACCCACGGAGCTGGTTGTGCGTCTTTCCTTTTCTGAAAATGAACGGCCTTTGTAAGGTTGTCGGCGCCAATGAACTCGATGAACGCCGTCGGCTCACTTGTTTTTTGGTTTTGAGGAAAGGAAATGGCACAGTGACCGTCTCACATATCTTGGTGGACCCCTTAACCACGCCATTAAGGAAGGGATAAAGGAGGGAGGGAAAGAAGAAATAATAATAATTGTTTTTTGGAAAAGGAAATGGCGCAGTATCTGTCTCATATATCTTTGGACACCTGAACCGCGCCGTAAGGGAAGGTATAAAGGAGGGAGTGAAAGAAAGGAAGAATAGGTGCCGTAGTGGAGGGCTCCGGGATAATTTCGATCACCTGGGGATCTTTAACGTGCACTGACATCGCACAGCACACGGGCGCCTTAGCGTTTTTCCTCCATAAAAACGCAGCCGCCGCGGTCGGGTTGGAACCCGGAAACTTCGGGTCAGTAGTCGAGCACCCTAACCACTGAGCCACCGCGGCGGGGCGAAAGAAGAAAGAGAAAACTGAAAATTGAAAGTTGGATTTTGAGGAAAGCCGCGGCGATGCGCAGCGGGGAACACCTGTGGCTGGATGCTACTAGTGGCGCATACGCAGTAGTGACTAGGGAGCGAGAGAGAGAGAGAGAGATAAAGTTGCTGAAGGTCTAGCTCTGTGAGACCAGGATATACGTAGCGAAAGCGCGGTGACTTCTGCATGGGAAGAGTACATTCTCTAGATGCGCCTTTATTCAAGGGCAAATGTTTATCCGTCGTGGCGGAGTAGTTGCGTCTCCGCCTCAAGCGCTAAAGGCCCTGGTTTGGTTCCGAGCTTCGGTACAGGTTTTTTGTTTTATTCAATGAGTGTACGGGGGGTTTCAATGGCTCCCATAGATGCCGCCACTGAATACGTTGGTTAGCAGTTAAGCGCAGGCTCTGCTAAGGTGCGTTTATTCTCCAGCATAACGCGCGCGCGCGCGCTGCACGGCGATGTCACGTCTGCCAAAGCGAGACACTCTATAGTTCAACTGTGCTCGACCACCGACGCGTTCAGCGACTTCGGCGCGCTCTGACCGCACTGGCGGAGACTTGGAGCACGTCTCTATTTCGCGCAGAGTACGCCAGTCGCCGCCGGCCCGGCCAGACCGGTTCGAATCCGCGGCGAGGCGCGTGTTGTGACGTCATATGCCTCCTCGGAGCACCGCCACGGCAAAATCGCAAGTTCGCGGCCAGTAAAGCGCTCGCTTTGAAAGGCTGATTTTTTGAGGAAATGAATTCGAGGAGCAACCGCATCTCGGGGGACACCCGAACCGCACCATAGAGGAAGGAAAGTGGGAGTGAAAGAAGAGAGAAAGTGGGGCAGTAGTGGAGGGCTCCAGAATAATTTCGACCAACTTGGGCTCTTTAATATTGCACTAACATCGCACAGCACACGGGCGTTTTTTGCGTTTCGCTTCCATCGAAACGAGACGGCCACGGTCGGGTTCGAACCCGGGTACTCCGGCTTAGCAGCCTTGCGCGCTAACCATCTAACGACAGCGGTGGGTGCCGGATTGACTGCATTGATTTTGAGGAATGAAACTGACTCCTTGGTTAAGTGGACACCTCAACTGCGCTTTGAGATCCGTGTCGGCAGTGTCCACCTGAAATAAACAGTTATTTAGCATATTCTTTCGACGTTATGATTGCTAAACCACCAGCCATTTTTTTCATTCGTCTCTGTCGAAAGAAAGGAGCCGAAACATATACTGCATGGCATGGCCGGTGGCATCCGGCCGGGTTGCAGGATGTGACGACAAGGTTTGTTTGTTTTACGGGGTATAACGTCCCATAGCCACTCAGGCTATGAGGGACGCCGTAATGGAGGGTTACGGGTAATTTCGGCAATCTAGGGTTCTTTAATGTGCACTGACAACGCACACTACACGGGCCTCTAGCATTTCGCCTCCATCGAAATGCGACCACCGCGGCCGTAATCCAACCCACGTCTTTCCGATCAGCAGCCGAGCACCATAACCACTGTACCACCATGGCAGCTCGACGAGAACGTGCTGCGCACGAGAGACTTACACATCTTAATCGTAGCGTTCTACAGCGTGGGCTGCCCTTTTCATTCTTCTTTCCCGGCTCAGTTCATGTGTGCACTCATTGTGAGGCTTGTAGTTGACCATTTCCTCAAAACTAATAACCTAGGCGCAGGCACGCATTGTCACTTGAGCGTCCCTGGTTGCTAGGACGCATCCCCTGCACAGAAAGGATGGTCATATCTGGAAGTCAGGTATGGCTGCTCAAGTCGTACTATCACTTCTGGGCCCCTCAAAATTGCTACATTTGGTATCTAAACAGTGAGCCAACACAAACACACACCGTTCACGTAAGACCACTCTCATGGTCTACCCCGGAGCCCAACTTGCACGCATTACCATGCACATCCCAAAAATGAGAGGATACACTTAAGCTCATTTTTAAGGTTACTACCCGACAGCGTGACAGGTCAATTGCCTTATATGTTGAAAGGTCATTATCTAAAGGGATCCACCACTGCCCTGCGATGGGAGGTTCTTCCAGCGTTAGGCCTTGTGTGACCCAGGGTTGCTCTTCCCGGGCGACCAATCATCAACTGCCACCTGCCACGGTGGGCAGTTTGCTCATAATCGGTTTGGAATGTTGTGATGACACTTCAAGGACACGTCACGTAAATGTCCCACCTGCCTCTTAGGTTGCTCTCTGGGTCCCACCTGCCAGAGTCATGCTCATCATTGTTTCAGTCACAATGTTGACAACGCCGACGCCGAACATTCTGGGTAACGGGGTATTTAACGCTATCGCGTTAAAACAAGCGCACCCTTTAGGAGTGCCCGCAGCTTTAAACCGCCAAACAAAGCACTCTAAAATCCTTACTAAGACACACGTTGTGAGAACCAGGATAGCTGGCTCGCACCGCCATCGTGGACCAAATCGTGTCTAAGGACTCTCCTGGCTCTTTACGTCCAAGTTGTGCTGGGCGAAGAGCAGCAATCCCCTTTCTCTCGCAGATCAGACCTGACCTTCCAAATTGGCTGTTATCTTCCTCTGTCTCCTAATGAACAGTATCTCTTGAATAACAGAGCACGCACATTTTTTTGTGGCTCAGTGGTTACGATGCTCCGCTGCTGACCCGAAAGACGCCGGTTCGATCCCGGCTGCAGCGGTCGAATTTCGATGGATGCGAAATTCCAGAGGCCCGGGTATTGTGCGATGTCAGTGCATGTTAAAGAACCCCAGTTAATCGAAATTTCTGGAGTCCTTCACTACGGCGTCCATCATAGCCTGTATCGCTTTGGGATGTTAAACCCCTTTAACCTAAACCTTATTTTATTGTGTGACACGGCGCCCCTATTCACGCCGAATATTCTGTCTGTTTTCGCACTGGTGAATATTATTAAACGTATGAGACAATTAAGATCTGTACACATCCATAAAAGCCACGAACAGGTGGAGGCGGTATAAACTAAATAGCCCTATGATATCTACGTAACTGTGCTTTGTGAACACAGTTTGCTCGTAAGAAGTGAAAACAGGACACGTAATGAATAGTCGTGCCGCTGTTACAATCCATACCGTGCGGTTATATGCTGCTCTTTCTACCCGACAACAATTCATCCGTTATAGCGCGGTGATGGTGTGGTGATTCCATTTCGACGCAGGCGAAGAGGAGAAATGCGCGTCAGCTGTAAATGTTGGTGTGCACCAGCTGAACTCTTACAAACTTTTTGGGAGGTTTATATAGACTTCTGTATTTATGGTCATGCACTTTTAGACACTTTTGTTTACAGATGGTCTATAGGCCATGAATGGACAAAAAATGGGAAGGCAAAAGAGTTGATAAGAAGTCTATAGACTGTCTATTGACCATTCTTGTAATGTGCAACTTTTGGCCCACGTGCAAATTCAGGAAGTCACTATACGGGACCAATCACTTTTCATCCCGCCTTGTTCTCCAGACAGGTCATCGTAGCGGCGCAAGATGCGCTAGCGTGCAACGTGCCAGACTATCACGGCTGCATGCTCCACATCCGACCACGAATCGACGTTCATCGAATGCTGCGGCGCAGGAATGGCGGAGGAGCCTGCCACATCCTCGAGATTTTAGGTATGACTCGGGCAGCCCAAGAGCAAAGAAAAAAAAACCGTCACGCTATATTGCGGAAGGTCGTACACAAGGGCACCTTTAGGGGCTCTTATGAACTTGCAGAAATCATTGCAGCATCGCCAAGTGTCTGAACGTGGACAAGGTCTTTAGATGGAGGTTAAGACGTATCCACCAACATAGAAGTGGTGTGGGACAAGCAAATGCGTCGCCGTTACAAACGCAGAGATGGGGTTTTTTAATGTTTTCTTGTCATTTATGGGACTTAATGTAGACCTTTCTCCTGAAAGGCTACACTTTTTCTTAACTATCCAGCAAGTAATATGGCGGTGTGTTCGTTGTGTACCAAATAACGTCTGTTTTCCACCGTAAACCACTGCCAGAGCTCACAAAGTGCCTTGGTGGGCGAGACTGAAAAAGCAGGAAGCGCGTCGTCTGGAAGCGCGCACCAATGAAGGCCTTCTCAGAATGACGCCATCAGACTTTACGCTCATTTTGAGTGGTGGCAGCAAGGTCCGAATTAATGTGCTCATACATTCCCGGGTGTTATCCTAACATGAGATATCACCGAAGTGATACATTGCCATCCTGCTTTGTTATATGTACTTGTCCGATAGTAGACTACTGGGCGAGATAGAGAACAGTCACGAAGGAGAGAGCTGGATTGAAGTTCGAAGCGTGAAATTCGCACTTGAACTAACTCCATTAATTATCATCATCAGCCTAACTGCACCCATTGCAGGGCAAAGGCCTGCCCCATGTCTCTCCAATTAACCCTCTCCATAGTCAGCTGCGGCCACAGCATCCCCGCAAACTTCTTAAAGGGGCACTAGAACGCCTTCCGAGGAGAGTACATTAACTCACTTAATCACTGCACTGTGTTGCCATGAAAACCAGAGCGAAATAATACTCTTCTACACGCAGCACACGAACCACAATTACGCGTCCAAGTTGTTGAGCCCTTCCCGGCGACTTTTTCATTCTTGCACCCTTCTCAGTCCCCCGCATCTGCGTAGACAAGGTGAGAGGTAGCCATTGGTTAGGTTCTTTCAGACATCAGGCAGCTACCGTGGCCGCCGCCAATAAACCGCTTAGCTCCGGCGGGTCGGGAAGCTTCGCTCCCAGAGGGGGGTCGGCGAAGGAGCGCCTACCTTCCAGCGTTCAAAAAGTGACGAGAGGAGAGGAAAAGGGGTGAAGATGCTGAAATTCAAATTTTAACTACAGATAACTCAGCTTCTACAAATAACATTTAAAAAATCCTTGCTGGCCACTATTCGTGATGCGGCGTGCTTCAATCTCCCGTGCATGCCGCAACTTTATTTGAGCCCTCTTCGCAGGCCCTTTAAGCTCATTCGTCTACCCAACTTTTTGCCGCCCCCTGCTACACTTGCTGCTTTATTAGGCTGCCTTATTACTTGTTTTATGTTCGGAAAACCGTAAATAAAGGTTGTAAGAAGGGGTTTGATAGTATGGCACTAGGGACTAATCGGTGCCGTCTACGAACAGCGTCAGCGTGGTGCGCCGCTATCATTTCCTGCAATTGCGTTTCAAGAGTAACAACTTTATTGTGCCTGATTCGGGGATGTTAAATAATAAGATTTTCGCGTTTTCTCAGATATTCACAGTCTCAGGGTGCTCATTTTAACAGCCTCTACGTGGCATTACGCGAAAGTTCTGCGATTGGCTTGAGCGTGCTCAGTTCTGGCTTGAGAAACGCCACAGGAAATGCAGTGCGCCACAGTGAAGTCGGCTAAAGCAATAAAACCCGCAACAAACCGCCATAGCGACGCCCTGAAGAAATGCTTAGTTTGGGGAACGCTGTGACATTGTCAACGGCACGTGTTCCTTATTGTTGAACGACTGTAGGTAACCTCTGTCTATATGGAGCTGCGTGTACCCACCGACGCGCGGTTATGCATGGCCTTCGCAGGAGGCAAGGACGCCTTGGATGTGGCGCCGGCCACAGAAACAACTTTCCGGCTTCTGTGTCCTGCAATAGGCCGCCTCTGGTTCGGCCGGATTGATTGTGTAAAACTTCCTTCGCCTCCATTTTAAGTTTCTAGATTTAGTGCAGGACAGGTTTAAGCTGATGAACTCGATAGGAAGGTATCAGATGGTTTAGTCTGAACGTTTTAGCATCGGGCTCTGTGAAGCAAACATGTTGTCAGTGTATGGAAATAGCAAGAGCATACACCACGACGACATTGCCAACTGGCCCAGTTTTCCATTCTTCTGCAATAAATACAACAGGAATGCAGGGCTCGTTTCCTGTAATGTGGACATTAAATTGTTCGCTTTGACCTGAAAGAAAGGCAGAAGCCCGCGGCGAGCGCTACGTTGCGCCGGATGGAGGCGGCACGCGCAAAGGCCAGGTGTCTCTGCGAGCGCCGTTGTCACGTCAGTACCGCTGGAGGAATTTCTGGATGCCGACGCGATGATGGCTGCTAACGGTCGACTTTACGTAACTTTCCCGGCCGTTTCCGGGTCACATTTGGTATATCCTTGTTTATGCTAGAAATGTAACAATCGAGATCTTTCGTTTACGATTTTCTTTTAGAGCACGTGCATTACCCCATGTCAACCACCGCGCGTCCAGGACAATATTGTGCAATAAACCTGCATTTTGTGTTTCGTTTTTTGGGCTTTATTATCCAAAAGCGACAATATAGGGAGAATATGGATACCGTTCTGACCGCGAAATCACTCAAAAAGACAAGCACGACAGAACAAGATAGACACACATTGTAGTGGAGGGCTGCATAGAGTTTGAACTACCTAAGGTTCTTTAGCGTGCGCGGACATCGCACAGTGCACGGGCCTCTAGCATTTTGCCTCCATCAAACTTCGACCGCCAAGGCAGGGATCTATGCGCGTTTTTTGTTTCAGCAGCCGAGCACCGTAACCATCGAGCCACCGCGGCGGCAGACCACGAGTAACGAGACCGCTGATGATGAGATTTGAGGATATATCCAAGGATTGAATTTATTCGAGGCACTAACACAAGGTACGGCGCAAGCGCAGCCCCTGGAACAACAACTCCAAACTGTGCGTAGTAACTCTGACACACGTCGACAAGAAAGAGACTCCAACAAACACTTTATTTTACGCTGTCCCCTTCACGGTGACTCAGTGGTTAGGACGCTCGTTTGCTGATGCCGCAAACGCGGTTTCGATCCCAGCCAAAGCGGCCGTGTTTCAATGGAGGTGGAACGAAAAGGGCTCGTGTACTCTCTTACAAAAATTTCTTTAAACAGCCTATATACTCTTCACAGACTCTTTTCTATAAAGTCGATAGACTCTGAGTCGACAACCCTATAGAACAGTCTATAGGCACTACAAATCCTATGTAGTATAAACACAATGTATACATTTATGGCCATACACATGTAGTATTTTGTCTTCTCTCTGTAGACAGTCTATTGACTATGAATAGGCAAAAAGATTTATACGAAAGTAATAGTCTACAGACTGCCTATACAACATTTTTGTTAGGGCTGTGAGATGTCGGTGGCATTTGTGGTCCCAAGGGGGACTAAAATAATTCGGAACCCTTCGCTGCCCCTTTTCAGCAGATATCACTTTGGAAGCTAAACTCGCTACGCCGTAAAGACGGATCGAAAACAACTCTTTATGCCTGAAGCGCGGTTGTAAAAACTTTTTCGGACCAATGCCACGGAGCACAATAAGAGAACGTTGAGAACAATATGGTACACACAGACTCCCTAAGCATGCTGAAAAATTCTCACCAGAAACACAGTACACCCATAAAGGGGGAAGATTGTGTTTCAAAATTTTCTCGTTAATTAAATCAAAATAATGATATCGTCCGGGAATGTGTATTTTTTATGCTGGTTTTTAAATATGTCATCTAGATGTACCTAAACAAGTCATTGCGCACATATATAGTATGTTATGTAACAACTTTTTCCAGACTGTTTAAGGCATTTTGCTGCTGGGAGCTGGATAAAATGCAATAAACTTGGTTTCACTCAAGATATGCGACTAGGGCACAATTATCGTCCTACTTAATTTATAAGTTGAGCTACACGGTTTTGAATTTGTTACTTCACAAATGGGAAGAAACATTTGTATTCCTATTTCGGAAGGGAAAACTGCAAAACATTCTAAGGCAACTTCTGTGTTAGGCAGACTAAGAATTTTAACTTGCTGCATGCCTTGACGTCAGGAGAAACAAGTGGCATGAATATCATCAGCATGTTTTGTCTGACACGATTGTCACATATAAGCTATCACCATGATTAAACAAAAGTCTGGCTATACACATCTTTCAAGGTCTGCTGTTAAAGTTCTGTAACCAGGCACGTAGCCAAAAATCTTTTTCAGGAGGAGAATAAAGGAAGAAAGAGGTGCTGTAGTGGAGGGCTCCGGAATAATTTCGACCACCTGGAGACCTTCAACGTGCGCTGACATCGCACAGCACACGGGCGCCATTGCTTCTCGCCGCCATCGAAACGCTGCCGCCGCGGGCGGCTTCGAGCCCGACCGAGGCGGCAGCGTTGGTCGAAATTATTCCGGAGCCCTCCACTGCGGCACCTCTTTCCCCTTTTATTCTTTCACTCCCTTCTTTATCCATTGCCTTGCGTCGCGGTTCGCGTGTACACCGAGATATGTGAGTTTTTGTGCCATTTAGTTTCCTCAAAACCAATTCTAATTTTCATTTCCGAGGCAGTTGTATAGGGCGAAGCCCGGGTTGCTGGAGTAGGGCCCATGCCCAACAACACTGCAGGAAGGAGGGTGGTTGAGCACGATTTCAGGTGGGGCCCGGGCCCACTCGGACCCTTTGCATACGTCCCTGTCTTTAACAATGATTTTTGCACGCGACTTCCATTTTCAAGCGTAACTTCCGCCGATAACCCTTAACAGGAATGAATTTCTAGCTTTCGTCAGACAATGGCCAGCTCTGCATTTAGGTCCGAGGCAAGAATACCCCCTTGGTGCGAACCTCCGAAATGACTTGCAGTGTTCTTGTTTAAATTTTATTTTCGAAAATTATTTTACCTCTCAGGCGGCGACAGCTAGATGCACCACATGGCAGTAGCGAGCAGGAGTCCAAGACCGCCTCTGGTAGATGTTGCACAGCCGACTAGCAATCGACGTTTGCCGATTTAACCGACACGACGGCAACTGTTGCAGAAGCCGGTAAGTGTACTAGTTCAGTTCATGCAGAAGAAGGGGTTCTTTCCCGACGTTTCTTTTAACGCCCTTCCACACTGGACAACGTCAGCTTTCGCAGCGATTCAGGAATGTGACAGTTACCGAAGTCCTGTGCAGGTTCGCTAGTGCAACGCCATTCCGTCAAGTGTGACGCTTTTAGTCTCGTGCTTCAATTGGGCTACGGATTTTTAATTACAGAGCAAACTCCTTAAGGGCCCCTGGTAGCCAGGGCCTCCGGCCACAGTTCTCTCTAGGCCGGTTATATGCGTATGGAATGTACCGAATGGAACCGCCAGATATTCTCAGCCGCATTGAATGAAGCTAACCGCCTGAAGTACGGCCTGAAGTGCGCCCCAGTCCTGCAAGGAGGGATTACTGTGAAGGCATTAATCTTCTCCACCGCCTTTCCTCACGTTGGGTACACTTCATGAAATGGGCATAAATTATTCATTGATAGACTGTGGTCCCGCCTCCCGTCATATCAGTCGCCCTCATTGGGCTGTTGTAGTGTGAAAGAGGCGGGCGGGAGGCAGCTGGAATTTCTTCCCTGCAGAGTCATGTTGTGTGTTGTAGGTTCTAGAGCGAAAGCTGTTGTAGCTTCTAGAACGGAACCTCTACTCCTCCAGTACAAAGCTGAAGGTCATGTGGCTATGAAATTAGACCTTCAAACCAGGAGGAGCGCGGCCTTGGCTCTGACGTCATGCCACGCGACTCTCCAATCTCGCCACAGCTGCGCGCATTGAGCCGACGCCACTCGCTCGCCTCGCAACTATCGAATCACGTGACTCGTTGCACCTCGCCATAGCGGCGCATGTGGAGCCGACGGTAGTCTCGCAGCTGCCGGAAATCGTGTGGGAACGCCGTTCGCTATGTAAAAGATTGTGGCGTGTTCTTAAGTCACACAAAGCCACGGGTAATCAATTGGCCGCAATTAGTGATTCGACGATGTATCCATTAATATTAGATAAACTTTAAAAACTAAACGATGTTTAACCATGTTTAAAAGAGCTTTCGCTCGTTTTACTAGGTTGAAACAGGTAATTTATAAAGCGGCATCCCTGCTTATAGTGCTCAATTCGTCGCTTCACCTGTATGCCCTAAACTAACCAATTAAAACTCGCCATTAAATGATTCACAGTTGACTGCAATTGCGCGAGTGTCATGCTCCCCTCAGGCGTCACTAGCTCTGAAAGCATGGCGATGCTTTATTGAAAATTGTTTCTTCACTAACTCAACGGAGCTCTTGCATTCATCGTATGACGCGTGATTGCCCCCGGCTCCTCATAACCTTGGATTTTCTAGAATGTGAAGCAGCTTTGCTCGGTCCTCCTCTCTCATATTACCGCTGTGTCCTCAAGGAGCGGCGTCAGCTCGTGCCAGGCTGATCCTTGGTGCAGAGGCTGAGAGCACCGACACCAGCTCCGCCAGACAGCGCCACCACTACGAGGGTGGCACCGGACATTGACGGGTGAGTGAGTGAAAAACTTTATTGAGCTCTAGATCCGCTGGTCTTCTGCGGTCTTTAGATGGCTTCGTCCATCTTCTTGCAGAAAGGTCGGCTGCCCTTAGTCCAGGGCTCCGCTTGGGACTGCTGCCTGTTGTCCTCGCCGAATCAGACCCTCTTGGTCGACCCGGCGATCGCTTGAGAGCACTCCCTCCCATTGCTCCGCTATCGGGTTTGACATAACGGGTACCACGTGTATCTTCTCGCATGCCCACGTTATGTGATACAGCGTGGGTGTTTCGTGGCACCAGGGGCATTTCTCCTTTATTGTTTGGGATATATTTTGCTGTGTATGTTTGGGTTTGGGTACGAGCCCGTTTGTAACTGCCTCCACGCGACTGAGTCCTCTCTGCTAAGGGTGCTATGGTGCTATGGTGGATACGGCCTTCTGCAGCCCTTGAAGTAATTTAGTATCGCCGAATAGTCTTGGGGTACAGGTTCGGACCCGTCGAGGTCGCCTACATTGGATGCTCGGTAATAAGTGTACCCACGAGCTATCCTGTCCGCTTCTTTGTTCCCTGCCCCTCCCGTGTTTCCCGGCGCCCATACTATCATATGCCTAATTGGTTCTTCGCTTGGTTTTCCTTGTGTTATGTGGTCTCCCGGGCCAAGTATGCGGAGCGCTCCGTACCCTATTCGGCCGCGTAGGTAGTTGCGGCACGCCGTTTGTGAGTCTGTAAGGATTGTTAGAGACCGTTTAGACCGATAACCCTCCGCTGCTGCTAGAGCGACGGCCGCTTCTTCAGCCTCGACTATCGTGCAGTCTTGTAGTGATGCGCAGATTTTCTCGCGTAGGTTCGAATCACTTACCGTTGCTACCTCGTTGCTGTTGATCTGCCCCTCTGCTCTGGCGTATATGGCTGCGTCCACGTATACTGTCGTTTCTTTGGGTGCTAGTGTCTTTTGTATGTATTCAGCCCTCTCTGCTCTGCGTGCTTTGTGTAGGTTAGGATCCATGTTCCGTGGTATGAGTGCTACTTTTAGTGTGGTGCGATACTCGTCCGGAATTGTTTCGGTCCTCTGTATCTCTTGAAGTTGATCGGCGCAGCATAGTTTCTTCATTAGCTCTCTGCCAGATGGGGTCTGCTGTAGTCTGCGCAATTGCGAGACTAGTTGCGCCTCTCTCAATCCCTCGAAGGTGTTGTGTAGTCCTAAGGCTAGGAGCTTTTCGGTTGAGGTGTTGTGGGGAAGCTGCAGTGCGGTTTTGTACGCTTTGCGTAGAATCGCGTCCGCCTGTTGTAGCTCACTCTTGATGGGATTGTAGTAGGGGAGGCTGTATGTCACTCGGCTGACCACCAAGCTTCAGACCAGCTTGAGTGTGTCCTCCTCTCGCATGCCCTGTCGTCTGTGCGAGATGCGCGTCATCATGCGGGCCACTTGTAGGGTGCATGCCTTGAGTAGGGCGAGGGTGTGGGTGCAGCATTTGTTTGACTGTATCCACGTCCCGAGGATTCTGTTGAGCGTCTTTTCCGGTACCGGCTTCCCCTCGAGGTAGACATTGCGTTTTAACGCCTCGCTGGTGGGGATGGTGGTGGAAACTTTATTAGACACACGGGAGATTAGGACGCGCAGCTCCTTGGACCCCCGCATGGCCCCACTGCACTCAAACGCGTTCATATCCAGGAGGCACATGACGCTGGCTGCCCGGCCTGTGGCGATCGCTTGATTGGCCGGGTACTGGGTGCGCTCTAGGGTCTCCCAAGCCTCCCAAGTGGTAAGGTGCCCCAGACCCTGCGGGTGAGGATCCGCCGGGCAGAAGAAAAGGAGATCGAGAGTAGCTTTGGGGTGGCTTCAGAGGCTACAGGAGGGGTTTGTGTGGACTTGGTGATAGCGCGAGCTTATATAAGGGGAAGGTAAGGTGTGTGTTTGAAGTCAGTCGCCTCCAAAGTGTCTGATGGTAATTGTCGAGAGAGGGATGGGTCGGGGAGTAGAGCCGACGCTGGGCTTTGCAGGCCTGCGTCAGTTCACTGAAGGAACGCATGCACTCCCGCGAGAACCCCAGATCGGAGGCCGCCCGACGGTGCCAGGTTGAGAGAACCTCGGGCTAAAGCGTTGGCAGCCTCGTTTCCGGGATTCCCGGAGTGGGCAGGCACCCATATGAGCGCCATGTGGCGGGGCGGGTGTACGGCGAGGGAGTTCAGTATGCGAAATGCAGGGATGTGAACTCTCCGGCATGCAAAATTTAGTATGGCAGCTTTGAGTCCGATAGTATATACTGGGCCTCCGTGCGCGTGATGGCTATGGCAATAGCGGCTTCATCAGTCTCCTCCGAAGTGGAAGGGAGGGGTTCGTGATGGCTACAACCGCGTCCTCGCCTGTGCATGCGGCATCCACCCACACGGCATCCGGTTCCATGCCATAGTGTTTCTGGAGCACCTGTGCGCGAGCTCTTCTGCGGCGTTCGGGGTAGGTGGGGTGCATGTTTTTGGAGAGAGGTTTAATAAGTAGTTCGCGGTGAATGTGGTGGGGGACCTGGAGCTGTGTGGGGTCCGTGGCTGGTATCCTGATGCCGAGGGTTTGTAGGATGTGTCTGCCAGTGGAGGTTCTCGCGAGACGTATGTATTGTGTCTGTCGGTGGGCCTCGATAAGCTCACCTATCGTGTTGTGTGGGCCTAGCTGAAGGAGTTTTTCGGTTAAGATATTTAGGTTTAGGTGTAGTGCTGTCTCAAATGCTGTTCAAATCATGGCATCCAGGGTGGAGATTTCTGTGCCCTGGAGTTTCAGGTAGGGGAGCGTGAAGAGAAAGCGCCTGAGGACGAAGGCATGAATGGTACGACATAGGTCATGCTCCTTCATGCCCCGGTGGTGTCCAGAAACTCGGCGGATAAGGTGCGAAATCGAGACCGCCGTCTGCTTGAGTTGCTGGATGGAGAGAGTGTTGTTTCCGTTGTTCTGGATGTGGATGCCCAGTACCTGGAGAGTGTGTACCTCAGGGATGTACTGGTTTTCCAGTGTCACGGTTATGGGGGCTGTGGGGCAGTTTCGGGTTCTGTGGCGGAGTATGAGGAGCTCCTACTTCTCCAGAGAGCACGAGAGTCCGATACTCTGCGCATGTGTTTGGGTGAGGGTAGCTGCTGACTGCAGAGTACTCTGTCTCCATCACTGCCATGGGTGGTTCATATAGTGATATCATCAGCATAGAGCGCATGCCGAAGGTGAGGGATGGTTTGTAGTTTGCTGGCAATGGGGATGAGTGTGACATTGAAGAGGAAAGGGGAGAGGACAGATCCCTGGGGTGTGCAAACCCCACCAAGGGTGTATGGGCGGGATGTGTGTGGACCGAAATGAATTTCGGCCTTGCGGTTAGTAAGGAATGCTTGAATATAGGTGTACATACGTTCAAGGGACACTGAGGAGAGCTCTATCAATTTTTTGTTAGCAAAATCTGATAGTTCGGCATTTCATGGCTTTTTAGCCG
Organism: Amblyomma americanum; assembly: GCF_052857255.1. NCBI lineage: Eukaryota > Metazoa > Arthropoda > Arachnida > Ixodida > Ixodidae > Amblyomma > Amblyomma americanum. The sequence continues at coordinate 90,065,090 of NC_135498.1, read as the reverse complement.
CTTGTCCGGGCGCGAAAAATGCATTTATTTTAAAGAAATTTGAATTCAAAGTTGAAAAAGTTTTTTCCGCTGCTCTGATTCAAACTCCGGGAACTCTTATGACGTCACGGCAACTCTTATGCAGTCACAGAACAGAGTGACGTGAAACGTGACGTAAACGCAGACTCAGTGATTTCTGACGGCTAGCGGTGCGGTGCGCAACCTTTCTTTGCCAGCCTCAGAGATTCGTGGCATCCACGAAGTAAGGAAAATTCCTCAAGAGTGGCACCTCTTGTCCTAGGAAGTCATCACGCTTGTACTTGCGAGATTGGCCTGTGGCGGCGATACCTGTATTTTGGTCCTTGCTATTTTCTACATTACAAGAGCTTTGTTTTCAGTAAGAGCGGCGTTTTTGAGATCAGGAGCTGCTATTCTATCGATACAAGCCAACATCAATTTCTCCTCAGTGTCCCTTTCACCTATTTTCAAGAGGAAGAGCGCCGCCATGATCGCTTGATGGTCTAGGCGATGAAAGGCCTTGGAGAGATCCAAGGTGAGGACAGCTTTTGTGTGGGCCGGTATGAGAGGGTCAAAACTATTCTGTGTGAGCTGGAGCATGGCGTCCTGTGCCGACAGGTGGGGCGGGAGCCCACCATGCTGTGCGGGTAGAGGTCTTGCTCCGTCATGTTTTGGGTGAGTCGGGCGAGGGCGACATAGTGCAAAAGCTTTCCCAGGCATGATGTTAGTGAGACCGAACGAAGATTTGCAGGTGTAACGGGTAGTTGGGCTTGGGAATGAATAAGACATTGGCGTGACTCCAGGATTGCGGAAGGGTGCCCTACTGCCAGCATGTATAGAAGTACCCCGTGAGCTGGGCAATCTACTGATCGTCCAAATTGCGAAGCATACTGTTAAAGATACGGTCAACTCCTGGATTGGAGTTAAAGCGGATAGTCGGGAGGGCCGCTCTGACTTGCTACCGTAATCTTCACGTCGAGATTGGAATTCGTGGTTCTGGCATAGGGGGTAGGGGGTTTGAGGTACCGGGAGTTGTATGTGTGTTCCTAAGTATGTCGATGAGTGCGTCGGGAGAAAGGTCGGTCCTGTCTATAATGCGTGTGACGTATTGTTGTATGGCTGTTTTGGATTGCGTGGGGTTCATTAAGTGACGGAGGAGTTTCCAAATGCGTTTGGAGGACAAATTGCCAGCCATACTGTCGCAAATCTGTCCCCAGTTGGATCTACAGAATTCCTCAGAGTGCTCAGTAATTTGTGCTTGCAGTGCGGCTAGCCGCTGTTTAGGGGTCCGATTGAGCTTTTGCCCTTTACAGTGCTCTAGGATGCTATGATGGACCTCCCATAGGTGGGCCAGGCGGTTGTCGAGCGTGGGCGTATCTGGTGTGGTGTCAAGGGGTCGAGTGTGTGCGGAGACATCGTTCATGAGGGATGCCATCCACCGGTAGATGTCTGTAATGGGAGCGTCAGGAAGGGCCGCCCGTGCGGCGCGGACCGCATCCCAGTTGGTGAGTTTGTGTGTTAGGTGAAGGGTCGTTCTTTGTCCGATACTGTAACGGAGAGGATGTAATGATGTGTGATGCATAATGTGTCATGCTTTGTGTTCCACGTAATACCCGCAAGGTTGCGGCTCGGTGTCAAGTCTGGGCTAGTGTCCGCGCTGTCACCGTTGCCAATTCTCGTGGGAGTGTGTGCTCTTCATATTTACTTAGGGTTTTGTGAGGCACCTCTCAACGACGGGCAATGCGGCGGCCAACACAGCTGCTCGAGCTCTCCTCCTCCGAGCATCTGGCACGCAGCCTCTCTCTGACACAGTTGACAACCCCTCACCCTTACTAAGCTACGCAGAAATTACGGAGTACTATAAGATCACAAGAAGGAAATATCCTCTTCCTCACAAAGCCCTAAGTAAATATGAAGAGCACATAATCAGGCGACTACAAACTAATACTCTGCCCAATCCTTACCTAATGAGTAAATGGTACCCAGACACCTACCATTCGTCCTGCCCCTTCTGTGGACCAGTTGGCACACTCTTTCACGCGGTTTGGGAATGTCAAGAAAACCCAGACTTGGACAGCAATCCCGATCCGTCTCATGAGCGCTGGGAGGCAACCCTTCATAGCCACAGCCCACTCGACCAGAAATCGCTGGTTGAGAGGGGCCGGATTATGATGACGACCAATGGGTTCTCTTACTGAACCCACCCAGTTTTTGTGCTCTGAATAAATGTTTTTCCTCCTCCTCCTCCTCCTCCTCGTGAGAGTGTTAAAGTTGTGTATTGTGAGGCGGAGCTCTTGTACCAAGGACCAGAGTCGCCTTCCTCGTCCCGTGGTGGTGCGGTAGCCCCAGTCAGTACATGACTGTTGAAGTCCCCTCCGATAATCAATGGATGCTTGCCTGCAATACGATGGAGATCGCGCAGTAGCGTTTCCAAAGAAGCCATCGGATGACACGGTGTGTGGTATGTATTTGAAATAAAAATAGATGGCGTGCAGTGTGCATCTGGTATGATTTGTTCGATCACGCAAGGCGTCTCAGAGGTGATCTGATGCGTTTGCTGTGCAATGGAGCGATGTATGAGTGGGGAAGCCTTGGGTGTATTCGTTTCGTCGAGTGAGCGGTTGTGTAGTTGAAAAGTGTGGCAGGGGCATGTGTGTTCTGACGGAGGAGGATGTGGGTCATGGGAAGTCTGGAGAGGAGGATTTGGAGGGGTGCGCGCTTGCCCTGGAAGCGGCGGCGGTTCTATTGTAGAATTGATAAGGAATTAGGTGGTCGCCCCGCCATACTGTAGCTTGGGTGGGGTGAGGGAAGGTGGGTTGGGTAGGAGGTTCTGTGGGGTAGGTGGATGGGATTGATGGAGCGGATTGGGATTGAGGGGATTGGGAGGGAAGGGCCTGCTCTATTGTTTGGAGGCGGGTGTCGTGCCGTGCAAGGCTCATCTCAAGTGTGTGAACCATGCACGTGAATGCCACTTCAATTTGTTGCCCGAAGCGCTGGGAGAGGTGGTCGATGAGGTGATTGAATTTTGCCTCTAGACGCACCTTCATTTCGGCGAGTTTAGCGTCCATGCGGGACTCTAGAGATTGAAGGTCGGTCTGGGTGACGGGTGGGTGCTGTGTTGAGCGTTTTTTCTTGTGTGGGGGTGAGGTGGGGCTTTGGGAGTCCGACTGTTCCTTGATATAAGTGGGTTCTTGAAGTAGCAGCGCGGGTTGAGTGGGACGGTCTATTGGCGGAAGCACTAGAGGGGTGGAGGTGGGGGTCTTGATGAGAGGTAAGACGACTCGCCTCCTCTCGCAGGGCCTGGAGCTCCCGGTCACAGGGGTCCACCTGTGTGGGCGGGGGGTGTTGAGGGATTGCTTGTAGCTTTGAGTCTGTTGCCTGCAACTCTGTCCAGGAAAGTTATGAAGGCTGTTGGTCTTGGCGGCGACGAGATGATGAGCGAGACTTGCTGGAGCGAGCAAACCTGGTGCGGTCCGCGTCTCGCTCCGCTGTGTAGGAGAAGTGCTGTTGCGGTGAAGCCGTCGCGGTGTAGTTCCATGTACTGTTGTATTCTCAGCGTAACTACTCGTTCGTATAGTTTTCCCAGGCACGATGATAGCGAGATCGATGTGATGTTCTCAGTTTGCAGTTTTTTGCCTGCTTTAGCAGTCATGACTGCCTCCGCATGCTTCCACTCCTAGGGGAGGGTCTCCGCTTCCAGTGTTCGTTGAGAAAGTCGGTTAATTCTGCGACTAACTCATCACTGAGGTTGCGGATGAGCGCGTTACTGATCATGTCTGCACCCCCGGCCGTGTTCCTGGTTTTGTTTCGAATCACTGCGTAGACCTCTTCTCGCGTGATGGGTGTATCCAGGTTACCGTTTTCTCTTGCCCTGTAGCGCTCTGCGTAAGCGGCTGGATTTGTGCCCCGAATCACTTAACGCGTACCTTCTCCAGGAGGTCCGAGTCTGGTCCCTCGAACTGGTGGATGAACCGTTAGATGGCGTTGTTGTTTTCTGCCTTAGTCTTGGTCGGATCTATGAGAGCCTTGAGGATATGCCACGTCCTTGCTGTGCTCAAAGTTCCGTTGAGGGAGTCGCAGAATTTCTGCCAATTTTTCCCTGCCAATTGCGCCGCGTATTCCTCTGCTTTCAATGTGACTTCTGCGATGTTAAGCTTTATCTTCCTGTTGTACTTTTGTTCCTCCCACCTCTTGGTGAGCCCGCGTCCAGGTCCCCACAGCTTGAGCAGCCTGGCGTCTACCTCGGGTGTCTGCGTCGTTCGCGTGATTTCTTTGGCGTACTTGCGTTATCTTTCCTTGAGCATATTTCCCTTTTCTTCTAACCATTCGATCCCGTTCTCGGCGTGATTCCCATCGCATGCCTCTCGAAAAGTGCTCCAGTCTGTAATTTTTTGCGATCCCAGCTGACGCTTTAGCCTCTACGAGGGTACTTGCGTCTTGAGTATGTAGCGGTCACTACCCAGGTTCTCTAGCAGGTTCTCCCACGCTGTTGGTTCCGCTGCTCGTATGAGCGTGAGGTCGGGGCATGTGTCGGTACTAACGCCGTTTCCGATTCTCGTTGGAGTGTCTGGGTCTGTGGGGAGGCTGCAGTCGGTGTTCTCTGCTGCCTCCGCTAGCGCTTTGCCTTTTGGGTTTGCTGTTTTGTATCCCCAGATTTTGCCCATGGCGTTAAAGTCCGAATTTCGTTTCGGCCTCCCACAGCGCACCGGATGCAAGAAAAGGGTGAGTTGTGCTTGCTAAGCAATAAGCGATGACCAAAGAATAAACACCAGAGATAGGCCTAAAATGAACTGCTTGACTTATCGACTTCAGCCCCTTCCTTGAAGTTGCACATATTGTCATTATACCGCAGGCCTATAAACGACGACTGTGGCCCCGAACTCTGACGTTCTCGTCGGCCAAAAACTTGATCACTGTAATGCACAGCTTCGTAAGTTATCTAAGCTATCAGTATTATATTTGGTTTAGTTTTATGGCCTCAGTTTATGAGAGACGCAGTAGTAGTCGGCCTCTGAAGAATTTCGACCACCTGGGGTTTTTTGGCAGGCAGTGCAATCCGACATTACACGGACCTCTAGGTTGTTTCTTCAGATGATGAACGGTCCTAGGCCGAAACGTCAAGAAAATGAGGTTCTTCACCGCGTCTGTTTTAAAGCGAAAAGTTTACTGGCCGCGAACTTGCGATTTCGCCGTGGCCGCGCTCCGAGGAGGCACATTACGTCACAACGTGCGCCTCACCTCTGATATTATTGCGAAGCAATACTACTTTAGGACGCACTTCAGCCCGTTCCGTGGCGAGGCGGTGGTAGGCACCATTGACCTTTAGCGTGACCTCGCTGCGTGACGTCACACCACGTGACCTAGAGTGACGTCACACCAGCTGTGTAAAAACGGGGCCCCATCTCACGCCGTCGCGAGGCGAGGTGGTAGCCACCAACGGCGGCCTAACTCCCGCTCCTCTCACCAGGGGCGCTACGGTCAGAGTGACGTCACACCAGCTGTATAAAACAGCTCCGCTCCTCTCGCCAAGGCAGTCATACAGGCAGATGTTACGATGGTGCCTACGAACAAGGCAGCTCGGCAGAATGCAAAGAAGAAGCATCAGCGAGCTACGGAGACGGAAGAAGAACGAGAAGAACGACTTTCTAAGCGGCGTGGTTCGCAATCACCAGGCTTAACCAAGCTAAGCCACGGCCGTTTTTTCTCTTTCTCTCGCTCCCTAATCACAAGTACGCATGCGCCACTAGTAGCACCGAGCCGCAGGTGCTGCGCCGCTTCGCAGCGCCGCGCCTTTCCCCAAAATGCAACTTTTAATTTTTAGTTTTCTCTTCTTTCCCTCCATCCTTTATCCCTTCCTTTACGGCGCGATTCGGGTGTCCACCGAGAAATGTGAGACGGTTACTTTGCTTTGCGCGCTCGCCGCGCTATCTAGCATGACGTCACACCGTGCGGCTCGCCGCCGCCGCCGTTTTGTATCACGACACACCACGTTTCTCGTCGTTGCGCTCGCCTCCACTCGCTTCGCCAGCTGCGTCGCATGCCTGATAACATGTCGGAGGATTGAAAAGGAGAGCTCGCGTGCGCCGCAACCGCCGTTGTGGCGTCTTTAATCTGGACTAATCTGAACTTGCAACCAAGATTAACCAAGGCTAACCATGCTATGTCTATCTTTCGCTACGTATATCCTGGCGAAGCCGAGCTAAACCACTGCCAATTCTTTATTACAAATGTAGTGCCAACCTAGTCGTTGGAGATGTTTCTGCATATATAGTCTTAGGTGAAACACCCTCTCTCTCTCTCTCTCTCCAAAATTCGGAAGTTCTCGTCAGCCATGACTTAATCACTGTAAAGCACTGCTTTTTGGGTTAACTAAGCTATCACTACTATTCTTTGGTTTAGTTTTATGTAGAAAGCATTACTACTCTTTGGTTTGGTATTATAGAGTTTAACGTCCCAAAGCGACGCAAGTCTGAATCGATACCTACATATACACAAACAGGGTGCTGACGACCGCGAATAAACCACCACCACATCTCGGAGATTAGACGGCACGTTAGTCTTACGATTCCAGAATTGAGCATTCAGGTATAGTTTGCTGAAACCTGCCTTAGATGCGCTGCTTAGCCAAATCTAGGGGGTCACGTATGATCAAATCTGGAAAGGGGGCTGATGACAGCCAATAAACTACCACCACATCTCGGAGATTAGAGGGCACGTTAGTCTTACGATTCCAGAATAGAGCATTTAGGTATAGTTTGCTGAAACCTGCCTTAGGTGCGCTGCATAGCCAAATCTAGAGGATCACGTATGAGCAAATGCGGACCACGAGTGTGAAACATGCCAACAAATTCAGGCGATGCGCATTTTTCAGCTCGTAGCTGTTTGAGAGCATTTTTTGCTTATATCCAAAAGATTCCGCCTACCTCGGCAGGCTCCAGTTTTTTTGCTAGTTACGTTTTTGCTATCCTCAAAAACGTTCCTCATTTATTTTCTGCGGCAGCCTTTCACTACTCGTTAAAAAAAGACTTTGCTACACTTCGGGAGATTTGAGCATTACCTTCAGTACTGCCACAGCAGTGCCTTACAGTACTCCACATTTTCCTCAATTAAAATTGGTAAGCGTGAATTCGGGACTTGTAACTAGCAGAATAAAAGCTGTCTGGAGCGCATTTTGTGGGTACCGTATGATTTTTTCAATAAAACAGAAGCATATACCAGCTGTACCTCGCAGAACTCACCTAAGGGGCGGAGGCCTGACGCGTAACGTAAAGGGTTCGACTTAGGTTGATAATTTAGCTAACTACGAAAAGGAGAATGACAGGTGCAACATAGCAAGACTGGAAGATTGCAAAAGGGGTCAGGGTACACGCGTGAGTTGCTGACATTCTCTTCGAGATCAAGAAGAAATGACCATGGGCAAGGCATGTGATGACCTCCCCATGCAATGGAAGGCAAGCGTAGCAGGGGGCGGAACAAAGATAATTTGGAAGAATCGATGAAAGTTTGCGGGCATAACGTGGCCGCAGCTGGCTCTAGAAGGTATTGAACCATGTTGTTGGAGACGTATGAGACAGGCTCTTTCCTCGGACCGAAGATGATAAGCATTGTAAACCCCGTAACACGAATGGACGATGTCGCGACTCTGAACTTTCTATGCCGTGCAGGCCAATCTCGGCAGCATTTTTGCTGCGTCGGAAGGGATCGTTTTTTTTAAATAGTCAAAAAAAACAACGGCTTGCCATATAGAAACTTCGGAACAATGAGGTCAAAACTTGTCGAAATCTTGATATATTGAAATCGTTTCAAATTATTTTAACATCCATCTTTGATATGTTCAACGAATCAAACCGGAGAATATGCTACTCGCTATACGAAACTTACGAATCTTTTTAAGCACCCAAACCACAGAGCGGTGAAGCCGCACTATCGGAGCGACATACCAAATGGGTGTTCTCGGTCTAATAGCAACACGCACGCAAGCACTCGCGCATGCACGAACACACGCGTGTGAGGCGCGCAGTCTTTAAATCGTTGTTTCGTTGTGCCAGCGCACCCTTAACATGCAACCACACCAAATAGCTTCCTATGAAGGGTTATTGATTGCAATCGAGAAGGATTCGCTTACAGATATCTAAGGAATTGATATGAAGCGGGTGCATAGACAGAAGCTCCTTTTTTTGATTCAGGCGGTCGCCACGTTTCCTGCCTCAGAGCTACAGAAAACAATAAGACCTTTATGCGTAGAACAAGCTTTTCCGTAAAGCTTCCAAGCTCCCCAGTACACTCTAATTCATGAGGGATTGGGTATACTTGGTGGGCAGTTTTTTTTAGCACAATCTCCTCCCCGTCCTCAGCAGATCTGCTGCTACCTGATCCTCTTCAGCTTCTTTCCAATTTTCAGTGCTCCTAAGGCTTTCTTCCTCTTTCGTTAGTGGCGGGATGTCGCACTACTGTGTGTTACTGGCTCACTCATTGAAGTCTTGATTGCATTTTGTACTGCATAGATTTGTGTAGAATCCTTCAGCTACTTTAACTACCCTAGCCATGTTCCTGATGACATTGCCCTGTTTGTCTCTTAACGCATACATCTGGCTTTACCTATGCCTACTTTTGTCTTCACCGCTTTTAGGTTACCTGTTGTGTGTCGATCATTACTTATTTTCTTCATTGAAATTTCGTTATGTTTGTTATCTTGTGATTATTTATTGATGAGCTTTCATAGCTCTGCCAGTTCTATTGTCAGTTCGGCGCTTCTTAAGCAGAACCTGCGCTCCTGGGAGCGCTTCCCGGTATCCTGTCTAACCATCCTATCACCTAATTCTATTGCGTACTCTGTAATTATAGCTTGAGATTAGCGTTCATTGCTTGAACTTTAAGGTCGCAGTCTTCGCTTAAAGCCAAATATTTGTTATGCAGCGAATTCTTCGCATTTCCATCTTAACGTTAACTCGTGCATGGGCTACAGACTCACTAGTTTCTTCCGTTGCCTATTGAAGTCTAGACTAATTCGAGACTTTGCCATCCTGTGGTAAACAATACTGCAGCAAGACTGTTGGTATTTAAGGCATTGTCAGATATCACAAGCAGATATCACAGATATCACAGATATCACAGCATTATCAGATATCACAGATATCACAAGATATCACAAGCAGAAAACGGTGTATTGAAGAATTCATTTCACGTTTGTTTCCCTACATGCTCGACTACTGCACCGGTTACTGACCACGTCGTATCCTCTGCAGGGGACTGCTGCTGTCTCCTGTCAGCCTCATACATGGAGTATTCACCAGGTATGTACACGCAAGCAGTGGACGCGTGGAGTTATGGTCGGCCTGTGCAGTCTCTAGACTGCACAGCGAGTAGAGGGGGAAGTAGAGGAATTTTTACGGCAGCAGTGTTCTTCGTGTTTTCTGGAAGCGCAAGTCTGACGTGGCCGCTTTGTCTTCAAACAGCGACGGGATCCCCGATTTGGAGGCAGTGTGCTCCAGCGGCCGACGACCACTGGGACAGGTCACGAAAAATAGGGTAGGTGTGGAAATCCGGCATGACAACTCATGCTCTTTCTTCCTTTGTATTGTGCCTCAGTGCCACTAGTGGCAGCACTGGAACACTCAACCTCTTAACCACCTCCATATGCGTTCCACAGAACAGCGAGTCTTAACGACTGGCACAGACGACTGAACTTAATGTTTTCCCTAAGAAGATGCTCATGTGTGTGCTATCACAATTGTCCGAAAGGCCAGCAAAGCACAGACCCCTATCATGCCCCACCCTTAAGATTTTAAGGTGTCAGCGGCTGGGTGCTACTGTTTGTTTTAAGAAGAACCTTTGTAAAGGTTGTTTGTTAATTGGGTTCACGTTTTATGTTTGAAAAAAACACAGAGTGTTAGTATAAGGCATGTAAGAACGTTAGGCGCCAGCGTTACCCAAGCAGCACCGATAATTTGCCAACATTGAAATTGGATGGTTTTTTGATGTCCTTTACAGGACCGGCCTTTACTAGTATATTAAAAACATTGGGCCAATTTCCTGCTCTGCCTGGGTAGCTGCAGAACAGCAGCTCTAGCAGCCGCAGTTGCTCAGTTACATTGGCATTGCGTTCAGTTGCTCATTTTAAAGTCCCAGGATTTATCGCAAACGCGTCCGATATACAGTAGTGAACAAAAATAGCTTTTTGAATTTAACTTTTTTTACTGCGCTAAAATTTTGACAAGGGTTTACTGGGACACAATGTCCGACGTTTTGTACATCAGCAATCAATTTTTTTTCATCATATTACGAGACAATTTGTTCCCACAGCAAAGATTTTGAACTGCATGTTGAGCAGCGTGAACACATCAGCGATTACGTTTCTTTAAAATTAGACAACAATTTCAGCAATACCCTTCCACATTAACCTAATGCATCACTGTTTCGCACGCAAGCCTTTTCCGGCGATCACTGCCTAACTCCGGGGAAGCATGGGAGTTCAGTAAACTGTCTTTGAACGTCTAGCCAGTGCAGAAATGTTTCGCGTTTTTGCTCGCAGCTGCTGGTTGTTTTGCCCCTCGGACAAAGCGCTTTTCTTATCCAGTTATATTCCATTAAAATAAGTTTGTTAGGTGGGCTTGGCCACTCAGTAAGGTCCACCATTCTCTTCTATATCCAAATTTTCGCAAACGAACAAGAATGCTTCGAGTCGCACTTCTTTTGAAACACATAACAAAATCCGAGATTCTTGCGTGCCTGTGGAAGCATAATTATTTAAAGGCTACCCTGATTACCGGAGCTCTTCTATCGGCGTCAGTCAAGGAATCGAACTGCATGAGTGGGGAATTAGCCTTGCGCCGTAACGTTTCCGCCAGTGTTCTTTTACGTGCGAAGTTGATAACGAGGCTCGTATAAATTGTTAGAGGCGACGTAATAAACGAAGCTCATAAATCACGGACAGAAGAAACATCCTCGTGTGATGAAATCACTCGTTTCCGTTCGTGACCTATACACACCAGGTGCTCCTTTATCTACGTCATCCTAATCTAATCTGCAGAAATCTAAGGTTGAACACCCTCTATAGTGCGCGAAAGGGGGCAATGGCCGAGCCATGCGGGGGGCCACCAGTCGAACGGGAACCGTGTTTTCCATCAGCCCTCATGAGGGCGTCCTCACCTTCACCTGATGATTTCACTCGAGGATGTAGGGCGAGGGAGGATGCGCGTATGAAAATTCTTGAGGACGATGTGAGGGAGGAGACATGGTGAGGTGAGGGAGAGCGAGGGAAGACAAGATAAGGTGAGGGCGAGGGAGGGAAGATATGACGAGGTAAGCATGAGGGAGGGCAAAGATACACTGTCTGAGGACGAGGGTGGCGGCCCGAACCGTACTTTGTGTGAACGTTTTCTTCTCTGCATCCCGTTATGAATTCCCATTTTAAAGCGCTAGTTCTTAGGCTGAAGATTCTCGGGGAAGACGTAGTTTCTGCAGTCCGCAAGACGGGGAGCCGCAAGCCTTCTCCGTCACCGTGATGTACTACACCGCTGGCAATGCTATGCCGAAAAAAAGCCCTCTTCTAACTCAAAAAAGCCTATTTTTAAAAATTGTGCAAATATCAAATTTGAACACCCTCTATAGTGCGCTAGCAAGGGGGAAATGGCTGAGCCATGCGGGTGGCCGCCAGTCGAACGGGAACCATTGTGTCTATCAGCCCCGCGTATGTCAGACGATCAGAGTGTAAAGGACAGCATTTACAAATTATACCTAGTAAGGATGATGAATTTCCAAGTTCTAAGCCTTTTTAGGAAAAGTCGAAAGTTGGGCGAGTTGCATAAAATTCATGATGATAAATAGCGCGAAAGGAACATGAGGGACCGAATGGACGATCTAAGCCTGTATCGTAATAAGCCTTGCTTCCTGGAACGAAGTCAGATTTCAGCTGAGAGAGTTTCCAAAGACAGCTGCAGCGCAAAAAAATGCTTCTACAAAATTCCGCCGTAAATTCAAAGCCTGTTCGTGGCGTTGGTGTGTATTTTTTTATTCCTACATCGAGTAGTTCAGAACAGTCGTATCTTCTTTCTATTCTCTATATTCGCTAGAAATGCGGCATAGGAAAGTGGTGCCGCACTGTAGTGGGCAAAGCCAACCACTGTAGTCTTAGCATAGAAATAAAGGACCCCCTTAACCACCTTGGTTAGAATCATCGCTCGTTAAGCCTTTTATTGTACGATGTGCTAAAAATGAATATTTTGTACTACTCTCCAAATAACAGAATGACATCTTTAGGTTCATATCTGTCCCTGGTGAGAAGTGTGGCTGCGTATTCGAGCGCCTGACTTTGTGAACCACATTTCTTGCAGGCATGGTAGGGAATTGACACTCAGCGTTTGGGTAACGTGTAGACGTGCGAGAAAAAAAGTCACAGGTGGTTCAGTTTCGGGTTAACCACGAATAATCGTGCGCAAGCAACATTAGCCCTGGTTTGTCATGGTTCATCTTGACTTTCTATGCTTCTGCTTGACATGAACTGGCTTACTCTGGTTGATGTGTCATATAATGTAAGTTTCCATGATATTGCATCATTTTAAACTTGTACTGCGAAAGAATTAGTCATTCTCTAAATTCACAGAACTCTGGGAGTACTGATTCCGCTCCTGGCGCAGAGCTGCAGCAGTGAAGCTACGCGGCACTGCATGCGATGGCAGGTGCTGCCATCGGTGGGGCTTGTGAGACCCACGTTGTTCTTGTGGAAACTCTCGCGGACTTATCAGCAATTTAACTGTCACGGTGACCAGTTTGCTCACAATCCTTTGTGATGACGTCACAACGTCACGTGACCAAGGTGGTCGACGTGCTAGAAGCAGGCCTCATACAGACAGACAACCGCTTCTCGGCGGAGTGCTAGCGCTAGAGGGCGCTGAAATGGCAACCATAAGAATCGTTCACTTCAGACTGGGGGCAACCTAGCTCACGTGACACTGTGACGTCTTCCCAACCTTCCCGCCGGATTGTCAGCAAGCTGCCCACCGTGACGGGAGGCAGTTCAGTTAGTGATCTTTCGCGACAGGTTCCTCGGGAAGGGCCGGATGGATGTCAAGCCTCACCGACTGCAGCACCAGCCATCGCAGTGCAGAGGTGCATCGCTTAAACGCCGCACCACTGCGCCAGTAGTGGTGTGAGAAGTTCCAGGGATATACGAATTCAGGGAATGGCTTTTTACTGCAGTGAAATTGAAAATAATGCAATATCAAGAATAGCATTATTTTATAATACATGAACCAGGGTAAGACAGTTTAAGTCAAGCAAAACCATAGAAAGTCAAGACGAATTGTGCAAAGCCAGAGCTGACCGTAATGGCGCGCGATAATTCGCGATAAGGCCGAAGCTATAGCGCCCGCGATTTATATGTTTGCTCTGGGCAAACGGCGACGACGGCCGCTTTTCTGCGACTCTGGGCCCAAAACGCTATGGCGTTAATATCCTCAGAGAATCAACATAGGTGGAAGGATGGGCCTCCTAGGTCACGTGACCTTGTGATATCATCACAACGTGTCCACCGTAAGTAAAATTAGTAACTGATCGCGAGAGGTTTCTCGGGAAGAGCAACCTAAGCCTCGCAGCCCTACTGGTGGAAACACCAGCCATTAAGTGGCGCACCGCCTAACTACTGCAGCATTGCGCTTGGAGTGGCATGAGGTCTCCCAGGCCTCCATGAATGGAGTGCTCATGCCACTTTTGGCACTGTAGTGCAGCGGTTTAGCGCCCCAGCCCTGCGATGGTAGGTGCTGCCACCAGTGGGGCTGCGAGACCAATTTCGCGTGTATCGGCATTAATCCATTAAAGGTACCGCGTCATACGCTCAAAGCTAGCCCACGTTTCGCCTAGACTTCTATCGGTATGCAACTTGGGAAACGGTCCCAGGCCACGGTCACGCGCCTAGCTTCCAGACGAAGGCGAACGAGAAGCACCAGTCTGAAGCCAATATTTCGCCTAGTGTCTCTGACATTGGACGCTGTCTGCTGTCCTGGCTATGTCAGGATAGTGAGAGCCCCGGAGACAAAGTAAAAACAGCGCCTATGAAAAGCATCTTCGGGACCATTGCTGCTTGTTGGTTGGCTACAGTGGAGTTTTGCCACGTCTGGCAGTGTCCCTGCTGCACCATCCAAACCTCAGCTATTTGTTTCGTTGAGGAAGCGCTTAGAGTCATTGTCTTGTACGAAGGCGCCCTTTAAAAACTACTTCCAGCCATCCCAATCATCTCTTCCGGATGATGCTCGTTGCGAACTGACACGTCAACAAGCGGGCTGATGGGAAATATTTCGAGCAGTGAAGGGACTGGAACGGGTGGCCGTCGCTCTCGAACTCTACAACACGCACTGGGAAGTCGTTATGCGCCAGAGCATTGCGTGTGCAATTTTTATGCAGCCGGAACGCTAAAGAGGAGACGGCGGATCCTGCCCAAGACAACGGGCATAGACGCGATTCCGTCCAGGAGCACAACATCGCGCACAGTCTCTGCACAGCCGAGTCTCTGCCGTGGTAAGCACAGGAGGCTTCTCGTTTCTAGGATCTCACTTCACTGTCTGAAATTCCAGCGCCGCGCCCTTATTTTTCACGTGCTATCAAGCCTCTGCAACACATTATGAACATCGTACGTAAACTGCTTGCCAAGAAGATCTAAGCTAATTTTCCGCATCCGCATTAAAAAGAGAACACTGAATTACGCCTGCAAGTTGGCTTGCTCTTCTGGTTCGACTGTCAACCCGCACGCTGTTCTTAGATGAGGCTGCACGTATAGATCTCGCAACAGCTTTTAGTCGCATGCTCTCGGAATTCACAAGAACGTTACGCAGAAGCTGCAGCAAATTAGCTTACGAATTAATGAGCGCATTAAACGATGCTGAACAAGGTTGGAAGCCTGGCCAATTACGTGCATCCTTACTCGATGGAGCTGCCTCGAGGAATAAAGTAAAAAAAAATTAAAGCAAGGCCATACGATTACGCCAATACTATGACGTTTCACAGGGTGTGGCCGGTGGAGAGGCGCCCAGCTTTGGGTATGCTAGGAACCACGACAAGGGAAGGAAAGCTGTGAAGAGGACGGGGGTCAGTTTTATTAGAGAAAACTGCGCTGCCAGGGAAAGCGTAAAAATATTACTCGACCGCTTCTTTATAATTGTCTTTCAAGGCTTCTATCACAAGTAATGTCAAAGGGTGACTTGTTTTATGGCGGAATTCGTACATCAGCGCGAAGAGCATGAATGCATAAGGTCCTTGTGCATCGGGGTTTCTAGCGCTGTTTCTAATAGGTTTGTTTCAAAATATATTTTACATTTTTGCGAAACAATTTGGGTCAGCCGCCTCGAAACTTATATGTTTTGAATATACTTGTTTTAAAATTAATCTCAGCCTTTGTGTGAAGAAGCATGGCTCCTCCCTGAAATTTTTTTTCTTGGCAGTTGTGATCTTGCTTCGACGAATAGAATTAGGTTAGCTGCATCAAGTAGTAAGTAAAAATGAAGGCAAGTCCATTAGGATCCAGATTTAATTTAACTGTATTGAGCAATGTTTTTTTTTATAACAGCCACTGGAATTGTTCGAACGTGAGAAAATAATGTACTCTGTGCTACATTTACTCCGCGACGCATGTGAATTAAAGGGGGTGTCGTAAATAAACTCGGAGTACTTTGGAAATTTTACTACTCTTCAAAAGACTGTAAAACAAAAGCCCTCCTGTTTTTCTTGCCTTGAAAACTCAACCATTAAAACTCAGAAAAAAATGCGCCTGCCAAAATAGAAAATAAACGCATAAATATCAAGGGGAAGCTTAGTGGTAATAATTGAGAGACAATCGACGGAAAGGAATCAAAAATAATATACTCCTCCCTGTACCGCAATGCATAACAGGCTCCTCTTCTCTACAAGAGGAGAGGGGAAATTTCCGCCCTCGACTTTGGCACCAGCCAACCGTGGCAGATGGTTCACAGAGGCTCGAGAGAACACCGGACTCCGGGCAGTATTTGCCGACAAGGGGGCTCATATGGACAAGACACTCGTGATTTGTACTTTCGAAGCTGCCTACATTTAAACCGAATTGACTAAAAAAAACTTGTGGCTTACAAATTGCGTTTCACCTTGGTTAATAATAATTCGTTTTGGTAAAAGCATTTTTGAATTTAATTCGTAAAATTGTCTCTGCGTGATATTGTGAAATAAGCGACGCTTAAGACCAATGGAACCAATTGAGACTCAGGCGTTCATTAAGAAGTACTGGCAGGTTTGAAAGCTTGCAGACGAACTGGACACGTTTCCTGTTTTTCGGACCAGCCACAACTGGCCCACATTTCAAAATCGGCTTAATTGCGACTCCATATGACTTAGTACGAGGTGTTATGTGGTTTTGCGATGCTTAACAAAGCAGCAGTGACGATATCAAACGAGTCTATGGTCCTTATCGCCCTCTGCGGCCAGCGCATGACCGCTGATCAGCGTTGTGTACAGATGAAAAGGACGCCTTGAATGCGGCCTTCAAGCTGACTGTGTAAATTTCGTCGTTTTGTTCGCAGCACTTAAGCCATGCTCTCTCAAATGCCTGGTTGTGGAGCATGGTCGTTTTGCTCTGAGAACGCAAAATGCCAATAGACACTGTTAGGCAGACTGGAAGTCAGTAAAACCACGCAAAAGGGCCAGCTGCAGACACAAATTCGTCACGGAACTATTAATTATTCTTCTGCTGCGCCAGCTAGCTGACCTGGAGTCGCAGAGGCTCCAACGTCTGGTCGATAGATTTATGAGCAAAAAAATGAATAAAAGCAGTTGGATCGGTTTAATGTTACAAAATTATACGTGGGCTAATAAATTTGGCCGAATTCCTGTTTCCGAATCAATTTCGAGCCCGTGGGGTTCTTTAACATGCATTGGCATTGTGCAGCACACCAGCGTTTAGCAGTTCAAGTCCATCGAAATTCCACTGCAACAAACAGAATTTGATCCATCGGCCTTGGACTCAGCAGGCGATATATCATGGTCACTGATCCAGAGCAGCGGGTAGGCTTACCCTAAAATATCGGCTTAATTTTGCAACAATACTTTTTGATGGTGGTTTAAAATCGCGAACAAGTTTTGTTGGATCGCGCAATGTTTGTTATACCACTCGAAAACATGTGTAAAGCCCAACTTGATGGGCACATCCAAGGGGCGGCTCACCTGCGCCCCCAGCGCCGCGCCGCGATGGGCGTCGAAAAAAGGCATCCACCTCCATGCTCCAAGAGCTGGCTCGTTCCCCTCTCGAGCCGAGGGAAGGAATTTCGAGCGTGAAGAGAGGGAATTTGGGGGCGCTGAAAGGACAACTTACACCGCGAAGAAAAGTTCAAGGAACGTGAAAGAGCTTCAAGCCATGAAGAAAACAGTCCCCGATAACCTCGCGGTGCTCCCATTGTTGTAAACCGGATCCCGCTACCAACGCGCGCGGAAGCGTGCGCGCTCAGGCGCGGACGTCTGACATCTACAGATATCTGCGCCTTGCTTGCGCCTGCGCGCGCGTCGCGCTTTGCGCATGCGCAGACAGGATCCAGCGTATGCCCGTGCGCGTAGGCACTCCGCCGGTACGCGTAGGATGTGGCCATCGAGTTGGGGCTTAAGTCGTTGAAAAGGCCATTTAGGCCATCGTAGCATCCTGTACCGGAGCACACTCGCTAAAATTCCAACGAGTAGTTTTCGTTATCGCATTCTGTAGTTCCTTTTCGCGCTTTTCAATTTAACAAACCATTAACAGCCATTTTTTGATGAAAACTACATGAACTAACACCTTACTGCCATCACTACTGAGCTGCGTGTGTTGGCTCACTGCAGCTCCCGCGGCAAAAGATGTGCGGCCAGGCTCGGGGCCGAGTGGCTGCACCAGAATGCCAGTGGCCCGACCACAACTGCTTGTACGCCCCCACTGAAAAAGCGACGGGCCTACAACAACCATTCCAAGGTACGTGGCGGGGATGGCTTGTTGCAGTAACCGCTGCGCTGGACGAAAACCCAGTTGGCCAATTTTGAATTTTTGCTTGCCCCACCAAAAAGAGCAGCTTTTTAGATGCGGTAATTGTGTTCTTTTTGTGAGCGTACAAAGCTACATCACAGTGCTTTGCACTAGAATAAAAAATTAGCCGGGGTTAACTCCGCCTAAACCGATGTATGACTTGCGAAAGCGCGGAAACGTAAATGGTGACGCCACAAGCGGCGTCATAGCAATGTGATGGACAAATCTCAAAGCCATGAACTACATTTTCTGGGATGGCTTTGGGCTAAGTTTCTGGAAATGACCCGAGCCCATTTCGGAGGTTGCCTTCGTGTCCAGCACGGTCAATTGTGGTTGGATGTCGACTCTGGTCCAAATCGACAATGGTAAAATTTTGGGGGAGGCCCGGGCCAAATTCTTGCCTCTTTGCGTCACAGTTGCTAAGGCAACGTGCAATGCACAAGCAAGATACACGCGCTACCTATACGTAGGCTTAATATTGGCGTCACAGTTGCTATAGCAACGTGCGATCCACAAGAAAGAGTTGTGCTCAACATAGGCGTCGCAATTGCTTCGGCAAAGAGAGATGCGCAAGGAAGATGCGCAAGTATGATATTTGCTTGAGTCTGAGAATGTGTTGATTTCACGCTAAAATGAAGCTTGTCGTGGACGCAGGGCCTATCTGGAACCCGGGCTCCGTTGAGTAGCGTGTCCGAGCCTTCGGGCTGAAGAAAAATGGAACTTGAGTTTCAGAAAAGAATAACAAGTGGGTTTAATGGTACTTCGAAGAAACACTTACACTATGGAGAAAAGCAAACAGTCAAAATTCAAGGGTTCATGCGTCGAGCGACTAAATGAGCCTTGTCGCCAGGGCCCAGAGCGTCCGTTCTCACTCAGAACGGCCCTTAGATCCCCTAAGGTTCCGCCCCTTCATATGTTGGTGGCGAATTTCTCCAGGATGGGAATAGTTGCACAGCATGTAGCAAGCGGAGACACTCGTTGCAGAGTCCATCCGTGGGAACTGGCGAAGAGGAATTGCAAGTCCGCTTCTATTTCGCACAGAGGGGAAACAGTATTGCAAGCGGCACACTTGTGATTCGTGCGGCGCCGCGGGCCACAACTACAGCAAGGTCTCTCCGGTTTCGGCCGGCTTCTGACGGATACGACTAATTACTTGAAGGCACCGTTCCTTTATTGCCTTGTCGTCTGTCCATCGTCGGTCGCTGCCCCAGGCGTCCTTCTTTTTGGGAACCAGTCAAAGGGAAGGCCATATCCCCCCCCCCCCCCCCCCCCCCGAGCCAAGCGTGGGCTAATCTCCGCGAGGTATTTTCACAGCCAGGCATCCTTTTCTTGTGGGGTCATCAGATGGTCAAATGTCGTGTCGCCAGCAAGGTTGTAATAGCCTCCTCCCCCGCCTAGAGGAGGCTCATCGGGTAGTCCCCGCTGCTGCACGAAGAGACGACTTAATTGCTTGCAGAAGAACCAACACTTCTCCGTCTCTAGTAACGTTGCCTTCTTTTATGTTGACCAGATTCTTTGAGGCGTCTCTAAAACAGCAACCACATTCCCCAGCAGGCACTCACTTCCCCTCCAAGAAAACTAGTTCAAACGAGGGAATGATACAATTTGGTTACAAAAGCTCTTCGAGAAAACTCCACACTGAAGACAATCAGGACCCACGTATGCTGAAAAAACCAAACATTCTACGACACACATTGCCACAAAACACCTCAAGAATTAAAATAAGCCTAATTATCAATTCTGGATACTTGAAGAGCACCCCGGGTTGCTTGGAAAGAACGACTAAGTGTGTGCGCGTTTCCATTCATTTTACCCTTATTGTAACTTATGTCGGAATTATATTGCTGCAGAATCCAGCTCCACCTCAGAAGGCGATTGTTCTTTGATGTCGAGGTTTGCAGCCAGGAAAGCGGACAATGGTCCATTTCTACGATGAGTTTGGCGCCTCCGAGATAGCATTGTAGTTTTTGGATAGCCCAAACAATGCCAGCGCACACTTTTTCCGACGCGCAGTACGCCATCTCTCGAGAGCTCAATTTTAGGCTTAGGTAGAACACGAGATGTTCCTTGCCGTCGTCATCCCTCTGGCAGAGAACGGCCCCTAGCCGTCGATCACTACCATCAAGTTTTACTGTAAATTCTCGGTCGTAATCCGGAGCTCGCAAAACCGGGCGGCAAATCATTACAACCTACAGGTTCAAGAAGGACGCTTCCCTCTTTTGGTTTCAGACTACATTTGTCGGCTCAGTCCTGCGGAGAGCATCAGTCAGGGGGCTTTTCAAAGCGGAATAATCACGTATATAGTCATTCTAATCTCCTGTAAGCTCAAATATTGCCCGAATGTCTGTCTTTGTCCTAGGCCGCGGGTTGTCTGCTAGCGCTGATATCTTAACCTCACTAGGTTTCCTGAAACCTTGGCCTACGTTGCAATCCAAATAATCGATGGTTCCTCTCGCAAGGCAACATTTCCCGGCCTTTACAGTGAGCCCAGCTTTAATCAAACGGTTCAGCACTGCTCTCAGATGCAATAAATGTTCTGCCCATGAATTAGAGAATACAGCATTGTCGTCCTAGTAGGGCACCGCTAATGCTGCACAGCCCTGTACAACCCTGTTCATTGGGCGTGAGAAACAAAACAGTGCATCTTTATGTCTGAAGCTCATCATTGTTGGTTGCTAGCTTTCCGTTGGAGTGAGGAAAGTTGCGTATCTGCTGGTGCGTTCAGTGAGCGTCACTTGCCCGTACCATCGTGTAAGGCCTAGCGTAGTTACATAGGCTGCTCGACTGGCCATTTTCACTCGTTCCTCGATATTGGGAATAGGGGACGCTTGATCCTTGGGGACATCATTTAAATTCCATTATTCTACTACATGCTTTGGGTCTTAAACCGGACCTTCCAACAAGATCATAGGCGAAGCGTGTTCGCTTTCGGAGTGCTTGATTATTCTTAATTCCAGTATGCGCTTTACCTCTCTATCATGGATATTTTTGTACCTTTTAGAGAGTCGATAGCACTTTGACCGCACTGGCTCCTCGGAATTTAGCTCATTATGATGATCAATCAAAGCAGTTCTGTCCGGCCTTTCTACGAAACAGTCATCAAACACTGCTATAAGAAGATCGTACAACTGAGATTCTTTTAGTTCTCCTCTCCGCCTAGTCTTCGTGGGGAGTTCCTTCGCACTGTTTTCATCTCCACTTAGACAGACAATGTTGTCTTCCATCTCCTCAGGAAGGTTCAGCGCTGGTTTCACTGCGGCCTCTCTCTGCACGTAAGGCTTCACAAGGTTACAATGGGAAATGCCCACTTCTTTACGCCTTCCCGGGGTATTCACCACGTAGTCAGTGTAAGAGAGCTTCGTAACAACTTCAGCAGGCCCTTCCCACTGTACATCGAGCCTGTTCTGCCTTGAAGCTCTCAGCAACATTAATTTGTCACCACTACAAAACGTCAGTTGTGCGGGCTGTGCGATCATAGCAGACCTTAAAACGAACCTGGGCCGACTTCATGCTGGCCTCCACGAGTTCTTTAGTGTTATGTAGACGATCCAGCATCGTGAACACGAATTCTACTACCATCGGATACTTCTCCGCGCCCTTTCCAGGCTTCGTGTACCATTTTCAGAAGTCAGCGCAGTGACCTTTCGTACACCAACTCGGCGGGGATAAATCCTGTGGATTAATGCGGCACTGACCGCATGGCGAAAAGTGCCGCAGGAAGACAAGCGTCCCAGTGAAGCTTATTTTCATAGCAAAGCCCCTTATGTACGCGCTTTAGAGAACAGAATGCCACCTTTCTATGCTGTTGCTCTGCGGATGATGGATTGAGCTGTGCGTTATCGTAATGCCGCGTCGCTCTAGAAATGAGGTGGTGAATACACTACCCGGATCACTTTGGATCTCGGAAGGGAATCCAACTCGGGCAAAGACTGATAACAGTGAATTCATGACACTCTCTGTCATCACCTCGCGCAGCCCGACAGCCTCTGGAAACATTGTGGAAGGGCATTACATCGTGAGGATATCATAACACCCTGACTCTATCACGGGAAGTGGCCCAACTACATCTATCACCAAGCGGTGAAACGGCTCAGTAATGATCGGTACTAAAAACATCGGTGCTTTCCACTAATCTCGCGGTTTTCCGACTTGCGGACATGTGTCGCACGACCATACAAAACGCTCCAGGTCCTTAAAACATCCAGGCCGACAGTACCATCGAAAGCCTCTGCTCCGTCTTCCTGATTCCCTGGTGGCATGACCACGAAATGCAAGGGGAAAGCGCATTAAATCTTATCGGTACTTCTGGGGAACGACTAAATGGTCTAGCTCCACTATACGCTTATCCTTGTATAAGCGATAAAGCACACCACTTCTCATCTGGAAATTCTCTTTTTCTCTCTTACTCGTTCCGGGTCATTTGGTTGTTCCACTGCTAGCTGTTCTCAGTTCGCACTCAGCAACGCAGCGAAACTGCTTCACACTGGCTGCAAAACGCCACTCTCTAGGATTTCCTCGTTCCGCGGTCTATCATACTGACCGGTCCCAGGCTGACCGGTCTCGGGTGCCTCGTTAACGCGATTTTTTTTCTCAAGCTTGTTCATTTATTTCTGCCCCAAGTTTAACGGCTGTTTCCTTCGCAGTGGCATTCTCAGGGGTAAGCTGCGCTGCAAGTTATCTGCCTTCGAACTAGTTAAGGCCTGCGCAACTCGGTCTCCAAAAAGAATGCCCTTCTCTCGTATTCACTGTCATATTTCTTGGAGAACAAATACGGATAGCATTTAGGTAGCTTTCCTGAAACTGCGGCTTCGGTTGTAAGCGTACTGAAAGAGCCCTCAATTACCACTCTGGCTAGAGATAAGCACGCGCTTTGTTCCTCCACTGCCTCGGATTCATGCGCCTCTGATACCAAGTGTCTCGACTGAAGGACAATTCATCGCACGTTCATTCAAAATTTGCAAGGTACAGACCGATATCCTCTGATACCACACATGGGTGCATGTACCTTGCCATCTTGAACTCTGCCTCTTTGAGAAGAACCACTTGCAGGGGAGAATTGCTCGACCTCTTCCTCAACTCTATTTCTAACTTACGCAGCTCTATCTCCCGCTCCAGATTTGTTTGCTTCATTCACACATTCATGTTCATGCCTCTTTTCCTCTTTTTGCCAGTCTTTCTGCTGTCTTAGCTGCTCTTCCTTTTTGTTCTAGGCTCCATGCTTTACTGAGCTCGTCATCATCTGCCCTCAAATTAGTGATTGCGTGAATATTCACGTGTTTCGTGCCAAACCCTCTGTATCAATCTCTAATTCTTCACACAGTAGCAACAGTTCTGGCTTCTGCAGGTTCTGTAGGTGCATGATAGTCTCAGTCTAGGATATTTCTAAAGCCACTCTGCAAAAATACCAAACCTCGAGGATTTAAGCACAGATCTCTACCAGTTCCAAAATGTAACCCTCTTTTAGAACCTGGTCCACATCAGAGGGAAGCCAAGCACTCACCCGCACATGTGGTCATGTCCCAAGACAGCTGCTTTCACACTGGCCTACCGTTGTTGCCGCTTGTAGCTTCGTATCCCACCGCTGATCACAAGTTGTCATGGACGCAGGGGTTACCTCGAACCCGGGCTCCGCTGAGTAGCGTGTCCGAGCCTTCGGGCTGAGGAAAGATGGAACTTTGAGTTTGGTAATTTGGTAACAAGCGGGTTGAAGGGCACTTTGATGAAACTTATTTACACTATAAAGAAAAGCAACCAGTCAAAATTCAAGAGTTCATGCGTCGAGCGACTGGATGAGCCTTGTCGTCCGGGACCAGAGCGTCCGTTCTCACTCAGAACGCTCCTTAGATCCCCTAAGGTTACGCCCCTTCATACGGTGGTGGCGAATTTCTCCAAGAGGGGAATAGTTGCACAGCATGTAGGAAGCGGAGGCAATTGTTGCAGAGTCCATCCGTGGGAACTGGCAAAGATGAGTCGCAAATCCGCTTCTATTTCGCACAGAGGTGCAACAGTATTGCAACCGACACATATGTGATTCGTGCGGCGCCGCGGGCCACAACTACAGCAAGGTCTCTCCTGTCTCGGGCAGGCTTCTGACGGATACGGCTAATTGCTTGAAGGCACCGTTCCTTTATTCTCTTGTCGTCGGTTCATCGTCGGTTGCTGCCCAAGGTGTCATTCTTGCTGGGAACCAGTTTAAGGGAAGGCCATCTCCCTCCCCCCATTCCCCTTGCCAAACGTGGGCTAATCTCCAAGGGTATTTTCACAGCCAGGCATCATTTTTGTATGGGGTCATCGGATGGTCAAACGTCGTACCGCCAGCAGGGTTGTAAAAAGCTGCACACAACCAGCGCGCGCGCACATTCGCCCACCCAGCGCAGTCCCCCCCACACACCGCTGCGCCCTCCCCCCCTCGCACACCCGCACAAGCGCGCGATCATTAACTACCCAGCACAGGCAACCCGCGCCATGCTGCTCGTTCTACATTCGTCGTCTGTTTTCCCGGTGTTAATAACACTTCGCTATCCAACGCGGGAAGCGGCACGAAAAGATCATCGACGTCGCATGAATGTACTACACTCTTGAAACCAATTCAACACAGTCGAAGATCGCGAAGTAGGTGCATCAGGTTAACGTTCAGCCGGCAGTGGCGTGTAAAAGCTATTACGCTCATTCGCTTATTACGCCCCTTCACAATTACGCCCCCAATCATGCAAAAGAAAGTTACTTATCCTTCCAAGAAAGTATCGATTCCGGCTTGTTACATGGACTTGTTTTGCGGCTCTTGAAAAACGTTTAATTTTGGCGCTAGAAAAGGAAATGTTTTGTAGCTCGAAATTCAAGTAGTTTTTTTTTGACGTTACCTAAATAGCAAATAGACAACTGTGTTTAATGACGGATGCATTCTCGAAACAAATTTCAAACGCAGCAAATAAAAAACTGTTCAGAATTTAGAGTCCAATTTTTCTGCTCTTGAAACACCTACCCAGAAAATGGAAAATATAATACGTTAAGACTTTAGTTTTGTCTAGTAAATGTGCTTAATGTTAAAAAATGAGCTAGATGGCGAATGACTCTGCTAAATTCCAGATTTTGAATATGGCTCATAAATAATGCACGCTTCGACTTCTCTATAGTTTTGAGCGGAAAACTATACAACCTGTCTGAGCGTGCACTGTAAAACATGTCGCAATATTTCTGCAGTTTCTGAGTTAATTTTCAAATGTGATCCGGTTAGCTGGATTACATATGTGTCGAGGAAGATAGGCAAGACGCTTCAGACCGTAATGTATAACTTGAATCGATCAGTGAATGCAGAATATTTTCTCTCGTAAATACTTCGGTGTTTACCCTGATAAAATAACAATCCACTCTTATTCAGTTCAATTTGAAATGGACCGGCTTTCATGTAATTGACTTGAGACATTGCAAGGATTTCTTGCAAACTCGTCATGCACCAACCGGGATAAATCATGAGGCTCGGAATTCCGTGTGTTCATCCTGTGCAGGCGAAACGATGCACCCAGGGCCATCAATTGCGACGAGGGCGGACCAGCCACTCGACTGAGGTCGCGCAACATGAATCATGAGCCCTCTCCCCTGCTGGAGGTACAGGTCGACAGAGAGATGCTGCGCTCGGTGCAGTTCGGTGAGCCTCCGCCTTCTCGCTATTCGCTGGCGCTGAATTGAGGCCTACTGATGGTGCCTCGGAAGCCGAGCGTCGATTGCTCAATGATGGTTGCAAGAAAGGAATGTGTTATAGGTTGCTCAGAACTTGTGCTGTCCCAAACCGGGATGTCAAGAGAACGAGGCAGTCCTGCTATTTTGCAACTGGAGATTCCTGTCTAGTGTCGCGAACTTGCGATGCCCCGCATCGCCATATCGCGTGTGTCTTGTCTTTCCCCAAACTGTACATTAGTACGGAGTGGGTCAAAGACACTGGACTTCATAAATTATTTTTTCCCTGCCAAAATAGCCTTTCTCCCGTGGGAATATTCGCCCCAGTAAGAGCTACGCGGTGATACGACGCCACAGAAACAAAAGGCTCAATTTTCGATCATTTCAGATTTTGTTCTTGCGTCCCACCTATGAGTCCCGGCCTCTCAGCCATGGAAGTCATGCCATCTAATGTCAGCCATGTTCTGCCTGCTACCAAAGGCAGGCCGAACAACTGCATACGCTCACAAAAATCATTAGCAGAACTGAGCAGTTTCTGTACTTAGACTTAATGCAAATCAAGCAAGAATTGTGATTACATGGCTTGCAGACAACGAAATGATTGCTTGTTTATAAACACAAAAGAAATCATATTACTCAAGTGCGCTAGCACAAACACTCTTATAGCACAGCAATAAAAGCATACACGCCAGGATCTGCATGACATGGAAAATATAATGCTTCCGCACACATTCGGGTTTTGAGTCTGCTGCGCCGCTGGTGGTACCAGTGGTCTACCGACCAAGCTGTGGCTAGTCTATTCATGGGAAATCGCAGTCAGACCTCCGTTCATAACGCTCATGTGGGAACCATGTTACCGAATAAATCTCCCAAAGTGGCCCTGATCGACCTCTCCCGGTAGAAGCACCATGCTTGTTTGCAGAAAATGCCGAGTCATGATTAGAGCGGTCATCGCTGCTAAGCTGGAAAGGGACGAGAAACATCTCTCAGCATGCCACACACCATTCCTTGTGCCCATGCCATGCAGGCCAGCTAAAAGCCGGGCCCACGAGCCTGCCGAGTGCCGGGCTTCTCGCACAGCCCGCGGAGGGAAGGCAGCTGAAGGCACCACCTGCGCCGGACAGACAGCCCCCGCAAGGGCCATTCGCAGAGCTGCTGTTCGGTGAGCCAGACCTGCTGTTCGCTCTGCCGCAGTTCGTTTGCAGCTGGCGCTATCGAACCAAAACCCGAACACTCAATGTAGGGTGCGCAGAAGGCCTGCTCCGCTTACTAGGTGCTTGTGGTATCCTGCGCCGGGCTCTCCCGATTGTCCTGGCCACGTGTACGAGCCGGTCTTGCAATAGTGTAGCCATAGATTAAAGATAAGAGAAGCCAGATAACGATAGAGCGCCTTCCCCATCTCCTCGACCAAGCACAGTGAAAAAGGCTCAGCTTCATGACCTCTCTTCTTTTTATCTTTTTTTACAATAAATTGGCTTTCTTCCGCCAGCGACGATGCGCTGTTTTTTTCATTAAAATTGTTATACTTCCAAGACAATGTGTTTAGCATAATGAACAAGTTAAATACATTTGCTAACTAGAGATGCGCGACAAAAATGATAAGCGAGGTCCTTATTTCGAATTCCGTTGTATTTAGTTGAGGAAATAAGTATTCGGTTTGCTTTCCCGTAACAAGATATTGGAGACAAAAGCATTTTTAGCGCTAAACCATTCATGAAAGCAGTTTTTTCTTGTAATGTAAATATCACTATAATGATCTATATATCTGCTGGTCACCCGACAGCAGTCTTGTATTTCTGTTCTATTAATATTTTTGCTACCGTCAAAAGCTTTCCCCATTCGTTTCCTACAGCAGTCTTAGCTGTTGGATGCGATCGATGGAAACACTTTAGAAGATAGATTTTTCTACTTATCAGAATAATGAACAATTACTTTTATATTTTCCTAACAGTATCTTAGAATTTAAAAAAAAATTTCCCGAGAATATTGAACATGATACTTGAGCCTCCTTTATCTGCAATAAGCACTCACGATTTGTTTCTACAAGGTTGTATTTTTGCAGATTAGAAAAAGTTCTGCGCCAACCGTTATCTGCTTTTCTTCACTCTAAATGACCGACGCAAAAAATGGTGACTAAACATGTGCACTGCAAACTGTCATCAACCAGCCGGAGGCGCACTTCGTTGTAACACATAGAGAAGGCGCCGCGATGCTGCCTTTTACGTACTTCGCAAGCCACAGTCCAGAAGAGAGGATGGCGCCCAGCGCAAGCAGGGTGTTCAATCGGTAGATCTTTACCATAGGAAACTTCGCTGAGAAGGAGCCGGATCCGTGCCGGTGGAAAGAAAGTGAGGCAGAGTCGTTATCAAAAGCTTGCCGGACGTGCGAGCGCGTGGCAGAACTGCAGCCGTGCATAACCTCAGCCTGTGTACATTCACTCCTGCCCTACACATGCTGTACGGGGGTCGCTACCGGCGCCAGTTGCGGCTTCGTCATCCGCCAGGCCTCTGGTCTAGCCTTCGTAGAACCGCCGTGATGTGTGAAGCGGATCGCGTCGCCCCTTTCCAGGGTACTCAACATGCGTGCGAAAACAATCTTTCTATTTTTTTTTGCTTTCGTGCTCTTCACAGCCCTGACCCTAAATTTCCGAAGCGCTCGGGTTGAACGAGCAGACAACAAGCCTCCGAATGTGAGGATGATCAGTCCTCCTGGTTGCGAAGAACATTGGAATGCTAAGGCCTCTGCGTAAAATGCGACTGTGCTAAGCATTATGACGGGAAAGAAATGCTCTTTTTTATATTTGCGTTTGACACAAACAGACCACAATTCACAGGTTGGTTACCTGTTTGTAATGCGAATGATCCAGAGTGGAGTTTGCTTGTGACCACGAATAAATGAGGGCATAGTTGAGTTGACACATTAATGTGGAACAACTAGGCTAGCGCAGCGATGCTCTAGTTGTGAGACAATACGCCTTGTACTGGGAAGGTGTTGGCCCCTTAAGTCGTAGGTGCATTTTCACCGGTGGGTGTCCGAAGGTAAAGATTGATCTGGTGCTGCCCGGCGGTGGTGTTGCGGACACCGACGCCACCGGCAGAAAACTGAAGAAAGAGCTATAGACAGGTAACACGATATCCACTAGGCAACTGCAACGTACGGGGGCCTAGGGATCAAGCATCCGTTGCGAATGCTATGGTTGCTGGGTTGTTGATTGCGGAAAGTGCTGAGTGGGAGTTTCTAGTATTACAGGTAGGAGATAAATTTTTACCGGTGCGTTCCCGAAGGTACACCCTCCGGAGATTGCTCCAGAGGAGTGTCGTTTGTGCGTTGGTCCGCGCTTTCCACGCAATGTCCCCTTCTGCATTCATGTCTGGCATACCCACTTGTTCGCAGGGCTTCACCCTGATGTGTATAGCCTACTATGGTTGACGTGAGAACGTTTACATAACATGATCGCCTCGGACGGCAATTTCAATCGAATTAGCCTCGTTGACTGCTGAACTCGAGGATGGATCTGATATTGTTGCCAAGCATTAGTATTCTTGCTTGCTTCCTTCACGCGAACAATGCCTCGCACATTTCTTTTGTTTCTTTGTGCTTACCATAAACGGATTTTTCGCGGAGGCCTGAATATTACACCGTCCTCGTGATTAGGAGAAGTGGTCATTCTCAAACTAGGGGCCTTTTTGTTCACTGTAACGCCAGGGAGTTAGTACCACTTCGTCGAAAAAAATGCGTTGCGTCAGTGTTGGTGACGGTTTAAGGTGTCGTAGCTGGAGCGGCCGGAGCAACCGGCTGTTGAAGCAACCAAGGAGGACCACCTGGTCACATGACCTTCTGGCGTCATCGCAACCTGCCCACCGAATTGAGAAAACTGGCCACCATGGCATGCGGCACTTAATGACTGGTCGTGAGAGGCTGCTTGGGAAGAACCATTCGGGTCTCACAAGCCCCACCGGTGGCAGCACCTGCTGCACCACTGCGTGAGAAGTGGAATGAGGACTTCCAGCGATCTATGAGTCTTATGTGGAGAATTAGCAATTTCGCATATATGGGCCTTAACCCAGTAACGCCATCCCATCCCCTTAGTTTTTTTTTCACCATGCGCTTGTTTGAGATTACGGATCACTCCAATGAAGAACACAAGATAAAAATGACGGGTGATTTAGCGTGGGTAGGCCAAATGCCAACCAAGTTGGCTAGCACTGCGGCTTTCTCCTCGGCTTCGGTCCGAGGCTTGGTTTTCAAGGTCAGGCAACTTTTAGACTGAGTGCGCCCGTTGCCACACAACCCGGGGAGTAGGTGGTCGACCACCTGGCAGAGTCAAGCAGGTTTCAGGCTAAGACCGTGGAAGTCGTTGAGTCAGGACCTTATTGCTTGCGCACTATAAAAATTCGGGAAAATATGTGGCTGGTGACTCGCATGCAGAGGTGCCCTGAAAGTAGGTAACGCGATCTGCTTTGTCCACCATGGCGCCTAGAGCAGACGCCACGCGGGTGGCGAAACGGCACTTGGCGCAGGTTCAGATCTACGCACGGCACGCGGAAGGTAGGTTTGAGAGGTTGCGAGAAACGAAAGAGCCCTGTTATGTCGGCGCAGAGATGCATTTTCGCCACGCGCTGGCACGTCGCGTAAATTCTTGACCGCTGTTGTCCCAGTGAGGCTGCGGAACGATGTGAGTTACTTTAAACGAGGTTCGAAAGGCGAAATACTAGAAGGCTGTGCTTGAAAGAGGTGCTGTCAGAGTTATCGCTTCAATGGCCGCCAATTCTGTTGATTCCAACGTTTGGACGCGTCGGAAAAAGCTGCGCGCTGTAAAACGACGAGCTTGGCTGCGCAAGGCTATCAGTTGGCTTCACCCCTGCTTCGCGCTTTGTCTTCGTTCAAGCCATGCAAACATCCGTACTTTAACGAGAATGTGCCATTATAGGCGCCAAGTGGGTCTAAACATCTCAGCTTAATTTCGAACGCTGTTATCGGGTTCGACTGTGTACGCTTTATTCTTGAGTATTTAAACTGAAAAAATATAGCAGTATCCACTATTCATGAAACAAAAACTGGCCTCACCTTTTAATCGCTGCCAGACTGCGAATGGCCGTCACTTATATGGTAGCACGAATTCGACGATGCTAAATTCCCTGTGTCGATACTACGCAGAGCCCGAGAGCCCGACGGGTCGACGCACAGGGAGCAGCCGGCCAAACCAACGCAGACGACACCTCGGCCGCAGCTACTCCAGGCTCGTCGCGGCAGGGGCCACGCACACGCTCGACGAAGGAATCCCTGCCATGGGCCTCGGTGAGGCGGCCCCGTTAGGCAGTCGTGCCCGCTCGCCTTCTGCCACGAGTCTTTGGACTAGCATGCTAGAGCTTTTGCTGTAATATATCTTTTTTGGTTCACTACTGTATATCGATGAAGGCGAAATATAAAAACGCTGTTAGGCTGCAAACGTCTCCATATGGTTTCCTGGCCGTGCAGTAGCGATTTTGTGAACGGCGTAAATTTGCTTCCACTCCTAAAAAAATTTCGAATCACTCATCTCTCTCACTCACGAGAAATGTTTCGTTTTATGGCGGGAGCTCTACTCCTCGGGGGACAACTTCTGATTTCTATGTGGCTAAGACAATGACCTTCAATGCCTCACAAGGTCAAACGGAACTTAAGTGCATGGCGGTATGGCCCAAACTACGGTAGTATGAGCTAGTGATCATATGACTATAATCATTCGGCACCTAATCTTGACCCTTGACCTTGACTTTGGATTTCAGACAGTGGAGACATGCTTGACAGAGCTTTGGCTCGAACACTAAGTTCAAGCCATGTTGAACCACAGCCTTTTCATTATTCAAAAAGGTTTCAACATAATTTTCAAATTTATTGGAAGGATCCATTCCTAGTCTCACCTACTTCCGGGCGAATAAAACTTTGACGCATCTAACTGGGACGCGATGGGCTGCCCTGGATATGCAAGGTAAAGGCTTTTGTACTTTACGCAAGATAGGTTAACTCCAGGTTATTGTCAAAGGCCTGATTTCGATTGTCACTCAACCCGTCACTGTCCAACGTATCATCGGCATTTGCAAATAACTGTTACCACCTAGGCAATAAGCATTCCTGCATGCATCTGTCTTGTCTTCAGCACAATTAAACACTAAGGTGCTATAACAGACGGAACAAGTGGCTTATGATGTGCCTATGGAGAGCCTAGAGGCTAATCAGTTATCTGAGCCTATTGAATAGTGAAGATTTTCTCGCTAACTGTCTGTTTAAGCTTCCAGCGCTCTTCTGTGGCTCGCTGTAATGCTTGTATGCATGGCTTTCGCAGACAGCAGCAGCGCTTTGGATGTGGGAACGCCCTATAGAGCGGCAGCACTTCGTCGGCTGCGACGTCCTGTACTAGTCTGGCAATCATGTCCATGCTAGAAATGGTGAGGCTTTCTTCTTGGTGCATCCTTGTTGCAAGTTACCATCTGCCAATTGAGAGTGGAGTGAAAAAGGGGGAGGAGGAGAAAGTGGAGAGTAAGGGTACAAACGGATTAGCTGCTGAGGTAAAGTGAGGGAAAGGAAGACAAGGATGAAGCATACTTTCAGGGGGTGGAAAAAAATGTCTATCTGGACTTATCTCCCTGGCTATCTCTCCTCTCTAGAGGAGAGGAGAGGGTCTGAGTGTCTCAGTTAAGGGTACACAATATCTCAGATGGTTTTCCCTGCATGTCAAGAAGAGGTGCACAAGGGAAAACGGCTTTGCTAAAGTGCCCGAGTAATCTTTTATTGGCTTTTGATATGTACCCGATAAGTCACTTTGGAGATAATTAGCACGTAATTTCTAGAACGTTGCTTCAGTATGAAACAGATTTATTTGACTAAATTGTTGATCTATATTCCAGGAATTGAAATTTATAGAATAGGAATGGCGTACAATGCAGTCCGGAGTGTTGTCGGGCGACTTGCTTACCCCTATCCTTCAAGAAGACAGTTCATGAAAAGTTGAATCTCGTCAAGTTATGGCTGAAGCTTGTACGTAATCCGCAAATATTGCGGTCACATTGTAGTTTTTGAGGCATGAGCCACAGTAAGGCGGGAACGTTCGTAATATTCGGCCGCTGCTATGCGGTTACCTTCATGAACAGCTGTAACCTCATCGCGTAGAAACTTCATGAATCAGTGCTGTGAAATAAGACGGCCACCTTTAAGTATCGAGAAACTTCTTTCGGCATCGCCAAGGTCGATTCATTGTGGTGAACAGTAGCACAAATTCAAAGGGAAACGGAACTAAGTGTGTGTCAACTTGTTTTATTTACGAATATAAAATTTGCAGCGAATGGCATAAATAATATAAAGTATTTATGCTGTACAATCAGCAACAATAGTTCAAACATCTAAGCGTAATATGCAACACAAAACGTGTGTAAACGGGAACGCATTTTTGTTGCAATATTTTCAAAAGAACAGTTGACGTGCGAAAAACATTTTTACTCGGACTTGCTGAGACGTGTCAGACTGCAGGGAGCTCAAGCGAGGAAGACGACAAAGCACTAGTCCCTAGCATGTCCAAGGCTTGCCAAGCGCCAGGTAAAACAGTTCGGCCGCAATACGGCGCCATTGGATTGGTCGTTATGTGGCATTGCTCCCCCTCTCTGAAGAGCACCGACTTGGTGCCGCAGCAATGGGAAGCAGCGAGAGACGTCGCATGTGTCTGAAATCTGTTGTAGACACGCCTGAAGCGCTAGGGGGCATAGTACGGCTTCATCCGTGCAACGTCGACGACTTCGAAGGTCGGCCGTCTAGAGGAGCGAACTGTTTATTGGCGTAGAACTTCGTAGTTCAACTCACTTAGTTGCCGGAGAACCTCGTAGAGGCCAAAATATCGATGCAGAAGCTTTTCGGAGTGCCCTCGCATGCAGATTTGGCTCCAAACCCAGACTTGTTCGCCTGGTTGGTAAATAACATCCCTGTTGTTAAACAAACTACACCGAGTCCACTGCAGCTGGCCGCTAACTCTAATTTTTATGCTAATTTATGTCCCCAGCACATTCCTCCAGTTGACAAGGTGCGGCACACTCTAAAAAGTGGATGAAAATTCGTTTGTGCGTTAAAAACAGACACCCACTGCGCGTGTCAATCTCTCATGTGTCCTTCCAGATAGAAAATTGCGCATGAGCTGCACAAGTTCGCGCTCGCAAGAGACCAACGGTGGATAGACGTGCATGCACATGGCGAGAATGGGTAGACAGGCCATGTGACCACACCTCCTCACATTTCTCTGCGCGTGTGCGCCCTTTGCATGCACGCCAATCCACCGTTGGTCTCTTGCGAGCCCGAACTTGTGCAGCTCATGCGCAATTCTCTATCTGGAAGGACACATGAGAGATTGACACGCGCAGTCGGTGTCTGTTTTTAACGCACAAACGAATTTTCATCCGCTGTTTAGAGTGCGCCAGACATTGTCAACTGGAGGAAATTGATGGTGACATAAATTAGCTTAAAAATTAGAGTTAGCGGCCAGCTGCAGTGAACACGGTATAATCTGTTAATTACCAACAAGGATGCTAGTTACCAACCCGGCGAACAAGTATGGTGACAACACAATTTTCTTAGAGAAAAAAGACACAGTGTAACGAACTCTTGGTAGTGACCATTACTTTTGAAACCTTTTCAATATTTGAAGGCTGCGCAGTTCTCTTGTAAGGAGCGCTCATTTACTCCCTGCTGTGGATGGGTCTGCCACGCTCTCATGCATTATACACCACGCGGCAGATCGGAGTATCGCTAGCGGGCTCAAAACCCCGCCATGCGAGTTGCCCATGTGTCAGTTACCCAAGATCTACCTCACTGTTTCACTTCGCTTTCCTCTCCTGCAATTAACACTGCAAGCTATAATCTCGTGTCTGTTTTTTCCTCTCGGCTGGACCTACGCTGGCAGCCACCCACTCACTGCATATGCAGATGTGAAGGGCTCTGCTCTAGCTGTAGACATCTGTGAAGAGGTGCGGTCGAAAAGTTTGTTGATTCATATCTTCGTTGGAATGTGTGTCAAATTTTTAAATCACATTGCTTGTTGCGATGCAGTGCCGGCACCCCCGGGGTCAGAAAAAAATAGCCACAACGGGGCCGGGTGCCCTGTGCCTCTGAAGTGCCGTCGTCATGTGGGTGCCACGGGAAGTCAAGACCGGCTTCGTCGCCGGAAGGCAGCGCTGCGTAAGATACATTGCAGACGGCCTTGCACTTTTACATTCGCGCACAGTATTACCTGGTACGCAGCACTAGCATGGTCTGTCGCAGAGCGCTAACGTTATATTACTCTCGCCGATGTTTTCGAGATGCCGCCGCTTTCAGCCGCCTCGTATCACAAGCTCGGAATCGTGCATTCTCCGAGGCTTTTGCTTATTGACAAGGATTGCTTCCTCGTACATCCCGTTCCTCTGCCTACTCATCTTTGTGTGTGGCTGCAAACAGCTGCCGTTAGCGACGAGCCTTCCTAGATATTGTTTCGACTGGCAACACACAGCCTCGGCTGGCGTAATATACAGCTTTGATTTCTTTACTATTACACGCATTGTTAGCTGTATTTCAGACATGATAGTCTTCGCAGCTTTTGCGTAACAATTTCAAAATTTTTCAATGTACACATGGTGACGGTCGAGGGAAGAAAAACAGAAATTGTGGTTTGGCATGCCCCTCGGCCCCTAACCCGGACTAACCAAAAAAGGCCAGTTTCAGTGGGGTTCCCGAAAGGAACTGCATTCGCGATTACCAATAATTCGGGACAGAGCAGCACGAGCGCGTCTGAGCCCAGGGGCCTCTGACCTTCTTTTTGTACCCTCTCGGTCACAATCTTATTACGTCACGGATGATGTCAATTTAATGCTCATAGCCATGCTTTGCCAGTCAAGTAAATGGAGTGCTTGTCCCTAATTCTCGGTAAAAATTCCCCTTAATGTCTATGCAAGACATACTCTGGCAGTCAACCGATTACCCCTTCTATGCAAAAGTGAGTAATGCAACTAGCCGACAAATCGCGCACTATTATTCCCGCTCCATGCTGCGTGCTGTGTGATTTGACACGCCCTTGTTGCCTGCGCTCTTATAAGGCGAAGTTGGAGAGCACCTTGGAGCACCGTTCAAGAGTGCGACTGGTTACGGTCGCGTAGCGTCGCACTCCGGATCCAGTGCTTCCAATCCTTCCTCTTTGTTCTCTTTCTGTGCTGCTCCAGGTTCGATATCATCCCAGAAACGTCCACCACACTCCGGCCCCACTCACCGCAACCGGTGTGATGGCTTCCGCAGCTCCCAAGTCAGCGTGTTCGACCCGATCTGTAAGTTTGAAGCTCGTCACTTCGCCACAATTTTTGAACGAAATTTCATCACGGTGGTTACAGCTACACTCTTGTGATCGTAGCGGCCGCAGTGTATGATGGTCCACCAGGGGAGAAATAACAATGACAAACCAAAATTAAAAAAAAACGGCCAGATATGGGAATGAAGGGGCTGGTGCCATTCGTTTTGAGGGGAAGGCGGGGAAGGGGAGGCAGAATTTTTATACATTTCTCTGTGCATGTCATGTTCAGTTGATCGGTCAGCAGTTTTTCAAAATTATAAGTCTCATTGGCTACCAACCTCGCAGCCGTCGACTACAAAAGTGCTCATGTAAAATACCACGTCGTCACCGTGGTATCACTTATTAGATTTCTCCCAAAGCTGCGGGTAATCGAAAGCAGCACTTTTATACTGTGTGGCGAGCACAGAAACCATAGGCCACAGTACAGTGTTGCATTTTCTCGAAAATATGTGAACCTGGAGTATGCGTTCAGTATTTGAATTACCGGTTGCATCTATGGCACATTTGCTGTGAAGCCCTCCGACTAATTGGAGGCACCTCTTCCAAAGACCGGAAACGCGGCTGGAATTCGAAAACCGAAAGTCAGCAGAACAGTGGTAACGGCGGTGAAAGTGTAAATGCACGCCGTTTTAGCCGTCAGCCTCACCCACCCCCCAATGAAAGACCTCTCCGCTAGATCCGGTGCAATTGCCGCCGGCATCTCCAGCATCTCTGAGGCGGCCAGCACGATCAGCGTCCTCAGATTTTCGTGTTTTACGTGGTGCCGATGCTTCCAGCCGCTTCGTTTCACAAGGTTAGGAGCGCGCTTTCCACGAAGCTTTCCCTTATTAACTCCTTTTATACCTCCCGTCCCTCTGAGGTCTTACAGGCGCAATCGGCAACTTGTTCATTTTTTGTGGGGCCGCATACAGCTGCTGTTAGCGACATAGACGAGCCTTCGTAGACATTTTCTTTTCGGGCATTATTGCACTGCTTCCGCTGACGTATTTTACAGCTGTCAGTAATTTAGCTTTAGCATTATGGACATTGTAGACGCTGTATTTCAGGCAGGATAGTCTTAGCCGCTTTTGCATTACGGAACTTGACTATCCGAATAAAGCCTGCTTCTGTTGGGCTTGCATAGAAGCTGTCATTGCCATTAATAGAAATTCGTGACATCGCCCAACCAGCACCTCTGACCCTGGGATCCTATGGCGTTCTTTTCTGCATCCACACAGTCATTTTCTTACGTCACAGATGAAGATAAACCTCTATAATGCTCCAAGCCATGCACGGAGTATTGGCACCAAAGTAAACTAAATGTGTTTCTTCCTAGTTCTCGGTGAAGGTGCCCCTTCCAGCAAAAATCAATGCAAGACACACTCGGGAAGTCTTCCTTTTTGCCTGCTTATGAAAAATTAGGAAAAACTTGCCGACCAACCGAACACTTCAATTTCCACTCCATGCTACGCCTGAGAGCTCTGAGGAGACCTTGTAGCGTGTGCTGTATTTACAAATGCGAAGTTTGGGAGCAGTTTAAAGGCACGGCCAAGAATACAATTAGTTACGGCCGCGTAGGGTCCTACTGTGTCCAATGGTTTCATTGGGTCTCCTCTGACGACGTCGCTCCAACAATGCTGCACGTTCCTCGTCGAGGCGAGGCGAGCTTGGCTCCACCGTCCGGTCTCTCTTCCCGCATACCGTATGATGCGTTCTCCGGCTCAAGAATCAGCCTGTCTGCCCCGATCTGTGCGTTTGCAACTCGTCATTCGTGAGAATGTTTTACATGTCCACAATCTATACCTTTGCCATCGTTCCAGCCATATGTATGGAAACCCGTCTTAGAAAGCAGCCCCAAATTAGCCCCCTTCCATGTTGTGGCGGATACGGAAGGGTGGTCATTTTTACACACAGCCATTGGCGTGGAATGTTAAATTGTCTAGGAAGGTTTTCGGTATGCCACCACCGCGCTATCAATGAAAAATAAAATTTCTTGCGAACGCACCAGTAATTGTACCCTGGACTTTCACATCGGGACGCGAGCATGCAAACCATTGGTCAGGAAACCAGGTTGGTTTTTGAGGCGAAAAAAAGTGAATCTAGAGTATGCGGTGGCTTACAACTGTAGCGATTTTCTGTTGACATATTCCTACAACATAATCCGGGGGATGCTTTGCAGCGCTTGACAGCGCACCAACGTCAGACAAGCTGTACTAAATTGATGATCAGTGTTATGGTAAAGGAAGGTAGAAGGCGAATGGCACAGAACACAACGAATGCAATGCGGAGTCTCTCGGGTCAGAACGACCGGCTTGCTGCTATTCTTCAAGAATAGCTAGTTGAATCTCGCCAATTAACTTACGCCTGAAGCTTGAGATCAGAGTTTTTGTGTAGTATCTGAGGCGTCGGATGTCAAGGGCGTTCGTGTTACTGCTAGGAAAAGAGCGATAATAATCTACCGCTGCTATGCGGCTGCTTTTGAGAAGACGTATACCCGGTAACGTCGAAATTCCGTTATTCAGTGTTGGCAAATGGAACGGCCAGCTAGCCACATCGAGTAGTGAAGACTGCTTTCGGGAGCGCCGAGGCCGTTGAATTTTTGAACGGGAGCTCTAGCTCGAAGGGAATCCGAACTGAACTTTCGTTCACTTCGTCGATTCACAAAAAAAGAAAATCCAGCTAATGGAGCAACAATTGTGTAGGTTGTGTGTTGTAGCAACAGTTCAAAAATTGATTGACTGAACAGTGCAAGGTACAATATAGAACGCGCATATACGGGTGGATTGTGCATTCTGGTGGATTGTGGTTGTTTGAAGAATAGTCTTTGTAGTATTAAGTTGAATTAGGGGATTAGGGTGCATTGAAGGCTGATTACAGTGTATTTGAGGGCGGATTAAAAAGAAGTCATTAGTGTCATCTTCACAGCAATGTTATTAATCTTATGTATCCTCCTGCACCATTCTACACGAAACCTGCCAGCTGAAAACTAATGTCTCTTTATCGCCTCTCG
The DNA here is from genome assembly GCF_052857255.1 of Amblyomma americanum. NCBI lineage: Eukaryota > Metazoa > Arthropoda > Arachnida > Ixodida > Ixodidae > Amblyomma > Amblyomma americanum. The sequence goes on along the minus strand of NC_135498.1, from coordinate 90,026,090 downwards.
GTTGAGGAAAGCTCGCCCCTACAAGCTCACTGCGTAAAGAGTTGTGAAGGAACCTACTCTCGCTGTAAACATCTCTCAAATAGCCCAGTACATGTTTTCTTGATTCGATTCTTCTTTGGTGTATGTTTTAAGCTTTTCTTACACTGACGCACTCGTTTTCCTTTTGGAACAGCGGCATCTCTGGGTCAATCAGCCCAAGCTCCGAAGTGCAATCGTCATGTGGGTGCCACCGGAGGGCGTCGAGACCGGCTTCCTCGCCCAAAGTAAGGGCGATGTGAGGAGCATTTCAAACGGTCATATGAATTTACAGTCTCGCTCAGTATCACCTGCAACGCTCCGGTGGCTCTTGCTATGGCCTGCGGATAAGAGTCTGCGTGTTATAGCGGGAGGTTGCGGCCAGATGCGCTCTGTAGAAGGCGGCAGGATTTTTATGCGTAATAGATTCATAACATCATGATTTTTCAGTCTACCATTGGTTCTTGAAATAAGCCTGAACCACTTATTACGTGTTAAGTAATAACGCGATCCAACCCTTTATGACGAGCGAACCGCTTTTTCACTGTGTATGGTCGCATTGTCGGTAGTAGTAGTAGTAAGTGGATGAAAGGGAAAGAGGAAAGGAAAGTGCACGGGCCTGTGACTGATGTTACCGCGCCACCACCACTGCCAGCGTGCAGATAGAGAGAAGGATAGGTAGAGTTTCAAAGGAAGGAGAGAAAGGGGAAGTATAGAGAGGTGGGAGACGCAGTCGTATCAGACAGTCAGTCAGCTGCTTTGGGCTGGCAATAGCCGTCCAGGCCCGTCTCCTCCAGGAAGGCGAGGAGAGCCCGGAGCGCTTTGGAAGCGTTGGGACCGGTGGGCAAGAGGAGGGCACTGGCCGAGTCATAAGGAAGGCTCAGGTCTCGGTAGCAGGCAGCCAGCTTTGCCTGGTGGATGGCCAAGGCAGGGCAATCGAGGAGGAGGTGATCGGTGGTCTCCTCCATATGGCCGCAGCGGGAGCAGTCCGCCGTGAGGGCCAAACCCTTGCGATGGAGCCTAGCCCCCGGTCCAGGAGCATCCGATGCGGAGCCGGAGAAGGGACCTCTGCCGTCTGGTGAGCCCTTTATCTGGCAGGCGTTGAGGGGGTGTCTCTTGGGCAACCCTGGGGTCTGGGTGCTCCATTAGTAGCTGCCGCTCCGTGACGGTTCTGGCAACATCCAGGGGCAACACAGCGAGAGAGCAGGGGGTACAGCTTCCGTGGGCAGCCATGGCCACGGCATCTGCTTCCTTATTGCCTGGGACTCCGACGTGACTGGTGATCCAGGCTAGGGAGAGTGAGAGGCACGGGAACAGATGTTGTCCAGTCTGGCGGCCAGCTTGCGTACGATGGGCAGCCGGCTCCGTGGCTCTTGCAGAAGCTGGAGGGCAACCATCGATTCGCTCAGAATGGCTGCAGACTGCAGTGCGGGGTGGGACTCCAGGATGTCGGAAGCCAGGTGGAGGGCCGCCAGCTCTGCTGTGGTCGAGCTGGCCACGGACGGATGTCTGGCCTGCCGGATTTCTTCCAACGAAGGTGCGGTGCAGGCAGCCGCAGCAGACGGGCAGGCATACATGAGGACCGACCCGTCCGTTTATAGCTGCGTGCAGCCGGCCAGGGCCTCCTCCAGGATCGCTGCTGCTTCCTGCTGGAGGCCAACTGCAGGGGTGAGGCGCTTCGGCTTGGCGCCCCGTGGTGGCATGAGCACCCGGAATAGGTGGCCCAGGTCCGGTCGTGGAGGGGGAGGAAGGTGCTCTGGCTGTCCACCCACCAGCTGCTCGAGCTCCTGGGCAAACTTCCCCATTCGCGAATGAGGGTGGCCTAGGAGGCGCTCCAGGAGGGGACGTCCGTCCGGGGCGAGGTGCAGTCGCTCAGCATGGCGGAGTGCCGTCCGCTGGGCCTGCAGCATCATGGGCCACACGCCGGCCTCTGCAAGTGTGTCCGGGACCTGGGAGCCACGGGGAAGTCCCAGACACAGACGAACTGCAGCCCTCTGGGATCGCTCGATGGCCAGCTGCTGGTGGATGGTCATCTGGACCAGCTGGAGGGCATACAGGAACTGAGCCCCTGCCATGGCCTGGAAGAACCGGGGCCTCATTTGTGGGGTGACGCCGTTCCCCCCAGCCAGGAGACTCCGGATGGCGCCACGGACCCTGGTTGCCAGTCGGTAGAACGCCTTGACTGCTCGACGCCAGGTGAGGTGGCGGTCAATAAGGAAGCCCAGGTAGCGGCAGGAGTGCCGCCATGGGAGCTCCCGTCCTGCGACGCTGAGGCAGGTCTTTCCCGGGCGTGCTCCTGGCCGGATGTTGAGCAGCATGGCCTCCGTCTTGGTGGGGGAGAGCTGCAGGCCAACCCGTTCTAGGTAGGAACTGACCCTGGTGATGGCTCGTTGTACATTCCTGATGATCTGAACCCTCTGGCGCCGTGGTCCGCGACACCAAAGGGCAATGTCGTCCGCGTAGATGGCAATGCGGAAGTGAAGTTTCAGGCCATCTGGGAGGCAGCTGGGCAGCTGGGCCATCACCAAGTCTAACAGCATGGGGCTCAGCACGCTGCCCTGGGGAACCCCTCTGGTGAGGGCCTGGCACTGGTAGCACCTCCAGCCCGGACACAGCTCCTCCGGTCCTGCAGGAACCCACGGATGTACCCCTGAAGGTTGCTGGTGACTCCAAGGCAGTCCACGGCCTCGAGGATCGCCTCATGGTAGACATTGTCGAATGCCCCCTTCACGTCCAGGAGTGTGAGGCAGATGACGTGGTGGGAGTGGCGTGCATCCTCGAGGTGGGACACGATGTCCGCTATGGCGTAGGCAGTACAGCGGGGTCTCCGGAACCCGGACTGCTGCTCGGGCAGGAAGCCTGTGGCCGCAGCGATCCACTTCAGCCTCCCCAATGCCATGGATTCCATGAGCTTCCCAGGAACTGAGGTCAGAGACACCGGCCTGTATGACAATAGGTCGGCCGGTGGCTTGCCCGCTTTGAGGTCTGGGACCACCAGGGCTGTGCGCCAGGCCTCAGGCAGGCGGCCTGTGGACCAGACCTCGTTGTACGTCTGGAACAGGTGACGCCATCTGGTCCAGGGGCACTGCGTCGCTTGGAGTGCAGCAGGGCAGAGGAGAGTTCCCTCCTCGTGAGGGCCGTAGAGCAGACAGCCGTGATGTCCGCCGCGTGTCTGCAGGCTGGCTGGAGGCGGTTCCGCCTTGGGTACAGCCCTGCAGGAGGAGGCTCCCGGGGGAGGAGGGCCTCTGCCAGCTTGTCAGCCAGTTGCTGGTAGGTGAGACCCCCTGCCACTGCGATGGCCAGGTAAGGGGCCCGTTGTATGGGAGGTTCCAGCAGCGAGCGGAACAGACGCCACGCCCTGGCACTCCCCCAGGCAGCCATCAGGGAAGCACATATGCCCCCCTCGACTCTCTGAGGCGTCGGTTGTGAGACCGGCGGCACTTCGCGTCGAGCCGGTTGTGTAGGTTCCAATGCTCGGATCGATCTGTGCATTGTTGGCCCAGTTGAAAAGGTCGCATTGAAGTTGCACTTTAACATACTATCCTAAAACGCGCCAAATGGCACCACCGTCTGCGCTGCATGGTGTGTCGCAGAGCACTGGCATTGTGCTCCGAAGCGCACTTGTAGCAGTGAGATAGTTAATCCTCAGAAGAGCATTGCTTTGTTAAGCCCTATTTGCAATGTGTACACATCCTAAATTGCCAGAACTACAAAAAGCAATGCTTACAAGATATTTATTGAAAAGAGCCACGTTATTGCTTCACGTGGACGTTTCCTGCACTTAAGTTAGCCCTATGATTAGTCGTCAAGAGTACGAATCATAATTTGAAGGCGTCAGCATTCAATAAGAATTTGCCAGGTCTAATTGCTACTGGAATCGCCGCCGGCTTTTCCCGAGTCTCCGAGCTAGGCGTCACGCCCGGCATCTTCCATCGATTTTCAAGATTTGCATTGTGCCAGTCATTCTGTTCGTTTCGCCATCTCCGCGGTGAAACCGTTTCACAAGTTCCGATATGGATGTTCTCGCTCATTGATGCGTCCTGGCGCTCACCCTCTACATTCTTAGTGATGCTCTTTACCGCCTTCTCATCGTTGTGCGCGACCGCATTCTGCTTTTGTTAGCGACAAAGGCGAGACTTCGTCGATCTTGTCTCATTGGGCACCATGCCACGTCCATGGCTGCGATAAATTGCATTTTTAGCACACTTTTATTATTCAGGCATGATAGCCTTTTCCGCTTATGGGTAACAAAACCGAAGGAACCAAAAAACAGTTTCGTTGGGCAGGCAAGAAGGAACCGTAAGAGTCATTAGTCCCGCAGTCGGTGTAATTGGCTGCTGCGGCTTCAAAGTCTATGACTTCGACCTGACCCGCGAGCTTTCAGCTTCTCATTCGGGTCAGTTCTTAGATGAAGTTGATAAGGACGCACAAATCCGTTACCCTCGTGATCGCACCGGGCACATTGTATGGTGCCCGATTATTGTATTCTCAGTGTATCTGTGTGCCCAGTTAATGGCATAAAGCATAAAGGACCTTCACCGATAATTTTTGTAGGTTTCGCACGATATCTCGCTCTTTACGCAGGGAAAATACGGTCAGCACAGTGTAAACAAGTGGTGTGTTTACTTTAAAACTTTCATCCGGTCTGTCCCACTGTCCACATGCTGCCTGCGCCCTCAAAAAGACGACGCAAGAACTGTGCGTATAGTCTTTAAACCTACGGTTCAGGAAACTGTGTCGAAGATAAGGTGCAATACAAAAATTAAATATAATTCCCTGGTATAGTAATTGCAGCCTAATTAGCAGAAAGCTCATAAGCTTGCGTTGTGTACACATTTTTGCACGTAATGCATGGCATTGTCTTTGCACGCAGCATCACTGCTTTGGATGTGGCGACGTCCTCCGAACGACGGCATCTCGTCGGCTACGACGTCTTCAGCCACTCTGACCCCTATGTGCATGCTGCTGGCTGAATGACGTAAGTGTTTTTTGTGTACTGGGGCGCGTGGGTGGGGTACCATCTCTGTGGCCATTTAAATCATTTCTATTCGGGTATATCTCGGTGGGGGGGGAAGCAGTTGAGTAAGGGTACAAGTGATCAGCTGCTCAGAGAATGTCAGGAGAAGCAAGGCCAAAAATAGGCATATGTAAAAGGACTAGAAAATCTCTACAAACTCCGTTGCGAGCGGTCCCCTTGACCGGAGAAGTGGGGAAGTGTGTCTCAGTCAAGGTTACATAACCTCTCCGAAGTTTATTACAGCATGTCAAGAGCAGGTGAAAGTAGGTCAGTGGCTGTGAGAAAGCGCCAGTGTAACCGTCTATTTGCTGTTAACAGAGCACCTAATTTCGCGATCGTTGCGTTAACATAACACTACCTTAAGTAAATTGTTGATCACTTTTCTGTGTAGTGAAAGTAGAATCTCAATTGCGTAGAATAAGTTGCTGAGAATTTCCGGTCAGAAAGTCCCTCTTACTGCTATCTTTCAAAAAGAGAGCGTATTGAAAAATCAAATCTCGGCATTAAGTTAAGGCTAAAGCTTAAAGGAGAGGACTTGAAACGGCTTGGCACTGGTATTGTGTAGTATTTGAGGCACTGTTAGGCGGGAGCGGTATACTAATTTGGGATGACCGTGATAATATCCGCAAGCACTGTGCGGCTAATTTCTAGAACTGTTATACATAACGTGTGACGCTCTTCTATCCGCTTCTTATCACTCACCCTTACCCCAACCTGCAAGGAGCATCACAAGCGTCCACCGAGATTGAAACAGTTAAGTTTTTCTCTACCCCCTAACAAATTTATGTTTGCTATCGCTTTCAATCTTCTTGTAACCCGATGATAGATAACGTCTTGAAACCCAACCCATACTTCTATCCGATATATCCATCTGTGTACGTCCTTGTTCCTTGCTTTGTTTCATCAAATATGATCAGCCAACTAGCCCGTACCTCAACTCTTGTAAACACCCTTTTAGATCAGAAACAAGCAGCTAGTTTTCGAAAAGGTAGGGGGAACACTTATAAGCTCCAAATTTTTTCATTATCAAGGAGAATTTACTAAACCAAAAGCTTAAATAAAAATGGGAATATGCGCTGTCAACTTCTCCCCCATTTTTAACATATATTGCGCTGAAATGAGAAAGTTGCCGTGGATTCGCTCAAATCACAAACATTTAGGCGAACTACCTCTATAAACCTACAAGAACACGTTGTACAAAAAAGCGGCGCGTTGACACGCAGAAACTGTTATCCGGTAATGCAGGCACACAGTAAGGGAGGAATACCAGATACAATGAAAATGCATTAGAACAGATAGTGTTTCAATTACTCCGCAGCCAAAAATAGAATGAAAGTACAAAGCTTTTCAGTGACCTAAAATTCCAAAGAAATGTTAAAGGACTCCAACTGCAGGAAAAGTACTATACCAGCAGGAGCCGCAGCGTCGGGAAGTAGTACAGCAATAGTTCAGTATTAACGACGTCATCAGCAAGACTTTTTTTAGCCCGTAATTCTCGAACAGTACATAATCATGAATCCTGGCTGACCATATCATGTCCTCTGCAGGGCTGCGACTGTCTGCCGTCAGCCTCGTCTGAGCAGGTACGTGGATGACTTTCGGCCTTCTCTCTTTTTCGGTTCCTCCTGTGTTTTCTTTTAGGCGTAAGTTTCCAGCACGTTTATTTTTCCTTTCGTATTTCCGGGGCAGAAGAATGGAGACGATGAAAAAAGGGAGATGTTGGGCATTCCTGAAGTTCGTAAATGCACTTAAAAGACGCACAGAGCTCGGCTGAACGGCATTGTTCTTGGTATCCTAGACTGCGGAAGTAGTCTGTGTTGCTTGACTACACTTGTTGGAGCGCACACGCACTAGCAAAAAAAGTCGACGCAGGTGCACATGTGTATCTCTTGTTCTGTCAATCATGAAGCACCCCAGCCCGCTCTTAGAAGCAAATGCAGTAGTAGACGGGTAGTTAACATGCCTAGAAAAGGAAATGTCATCAGAAAGTAATAATTTTGTTCAGGAACTTGTTGTCTGCCAGCACAACCGTGAGATGTTGCCACCCTGTTTTGTGCGTGATAGCCTCAGCTCCTTACGCGTTATAAAGCCCCACACACACAAACGCATCCAAAGTAACAATACAATCCACATCGCAACTTCGAGTAACTACTGGCATTAGTGATGAGTTGAAAAGACGGGAAGGACTTTTTTCGACGAGGCGCACCTTAAACCGCCTTTGTCACTTATTCGGAGATGGCTTTTTGCCATAAAGTTTAACGCTTCGGAGAGGAATGGTAATAACAGCATTGGGCCGGCGGTAAAAAGGCAGAGTTGTGCTGGGTTTTTATCAAATTTTGAACCAAACGCTCTCTCACATCTCATATTATCTCTGCATATGCGAGCTTGGCCATGAATCATGACATTAATGTTGGAATTCTGGTCAAGAATATGTTCGCACTGCCAAGAGTGGCTAGCCAAAACTGCGTTTTTGTATCGCAAGAAAATGGCTATTGCCAAGCACTGTTCTTTGTCACTGCTTGGGCCTTCGTTCCTGAACGATTAAGGCGCAACCACAACGCAGCTTTTTTTCGGCATAGCTTCGGCATCTCGGTCACTGCCGTCGCCGGAGGCGAAATTTCGCCAATTGGAGCAAGGTGACGTAGGGAGGTGCAGATATCTGGCGAGGGCAGGTCTCAGCGTCGGCGCCGGAAATACCTCATATGTGGGGATTGGTAGGGACCAATGACCCCGCATTGAAAGCGAAATTTGGGATTGATTCCCGCCGCTGTGACAGCAGAAGCGCCCATTTGGTACCCGTGCTTATTGTTCCCTTTGCCAGCGCAGTAGGTTCCCCTCGACGCTGGGCAGGGCGGTTCGCTATGGACAAGAGATAATTAGGGTCTTTGTCAGCGACCTCCACACCCACTTTCTGAAGACCACTGTGCGCATGCGCTCACGTCTTAGTCGCCCACTTTTTTGGGCGCCGAGCGAAAAGCTAGTAGATGATGTCGTTTCGCCTTTAGAGAAAATTGAGCAAGAAAGTTTTGCAACATATGCTAAAAGCGCAGATTTCAAATCTGACATTTTCTTTGGGACGCCGGAACTGCACTACTGCAAAACTTGGTTATTCGGCCCCTATTAATGTGAAAATCGAGATAATTTTGACTGCTTGGGGTTACTACAAAATTCTATGGCGTCAGACGTTCGTTAAGTAGTACACTGTAGGACTCGCTGCGCAATTTTTCTCGCACCAGCACATGACTATCATCAGCCAGCTTCTCATCCCATAATCCATAATTGTTTCACAATGTTAACCACTTGATAAATCAACATTTGGTTCATTCGAACATTTTTTCGACTAATTTGAAGGCCAAATTCGCGATGTTGTGCTGTCCATTGAGTTTTCAGCTAATGCTATAGCTTATATGTCGTGCAGACCCCTGCATCACCCTTTCTTTTAACATAGAAAGCAAGTTCGTCCGTATTCTTGCAGTGATGGCGCAGGAGAGCATCTGACCAGCAGTGCAAGCATCGGCACTTATTGGATGCGGTACCAGGGCAACACCCACCCGGATACGTCACTGGTTTGTCACTGTCCTGTTATTTGGTAACATCTGTGCCATTATAAACATAACTGAATGTGAGGCATGGAATGAAAAGGTTTATCACAGAGTAATCAGGGACCACTGGGAGCGAATGGATTATTTCAAGGTTCCTCTGCTTCAATTCTTGTTGAAATAGGTACAGTAGAACGTAGCGTCGTGCTGCGCATTTCGCCTTGAGACTTGCGTTGATGCTAAGGTAATGTGCATGCATTTCCTTATGTTCTCGCAGAATCTAAAAACAGGGTTCTGTTTTATTACATCAGTACAGACCGTCCGTTTAAATTGCCAGAGTGATGTTGCCAGCGTTAGGCGCCTTCCAGTATTCAGTCTATCGTGAGTTTCTCGTGATCACTATTATCGTGCCATTCATTTTACTGTTTCCGCAGCCGTGGAATTAATTGCGCACTTTCTCTAGTTCGATTGCAGTAGCTTTTTCTTAACCGTTATAGATCACGCATTTCTACACTTCATTCTTTACATAATTGTACTCGATCCACCACTGCCTATGTGTCTTGCACACCCCGGATTCTTCCTTAACGCGCTTCCATTTGCGATTATTAATGGCAAATTTCGGCTAAAGATTTCAGGTTCCAGGACGAGACGCTTCGATTGATATAGCCTAGGTGGCGGTATTAGGAGGCCGACTATCGCATCAGTTACAAAATTATGATTAACTGCTCAGGGCTCCTACGGCTTCCACTGTCTACTAGCCCTGTGATCGCGGCCTACTCGAGGTCACAGGGGTTCGGTATTTTGCAGCTGGACTAAGTTCTGGTGCGATCAGATTTTTAAGGGCCGGATGATGAGACCTGGGTCTGCTTGGACGAAGCAAATTATGCTGTCTAGTTCCCAATCTGAGGCAGGAAATGATTTCTTTCATCATTCTTTTCTTAATAACTGCAAAATATTAACAGAGCTAACATTCTATTTTGCTTTCTTTCGTTTCACGGACTGTTGGCTCATTATGCAGGAAGCCAACTACCTTACTTTAGTGTGCTCAATAGCGTAACGCGGGCCTCTCTTCTAGCAGTCTTCATGCCATAAGTAACATAACATGGTTCTGGCGCAGCTTCCTTCCTTACTGGTCATTCCAGTTCCACGTGACAAACGGGATATCGCAGGACTTATTACGTCCACCGATATGGATGGGACTAAGGTAGCGCTGATGAACTTCAAAGGAAGGTTACAGGGAACATAAATACCCCCGAAAGCGAAAAAATGAGTTGCGATTGCCGTACCTCAGACGGTAGAGCACCGGATTCGCGATTCTGTGCTCATGGCTCTGAATTCTACTAAGATTCAGTGGTCATGGTTTCGAATCTTGCCAGTGGAATGTGGTTGTTTATCTTCAGCTTATAAATCATTTATATTTCATATCTAAAATGACTGCATTATAATTAACAGAGTTCAAGGGCCACCGAGGAGAAACGGAAGTTGACTTTTATCGATGGAATGCGGGCTCCAAGTCACAAAAAACCACTCTAGTAAAAAATATCAAGAATCGAAATGCAGGTATCGCCGCCGTAAACCAATCACTCAAGTACAAGGGCGATGACGAAGTAGATAGAAAAAAATAAGAATCTCTGAGGCTGTCAAGCCTCCATGAGGGTTAAGCGTGTGGATATTGAAGTATATAAGTATTGTTTTAAAACACCTCGTGCACTTTATTCGCACGAAGAAGACTGAGAAAATGTAACCTGAATGTTGGAAGCCATAAAGAACCTATGCTTGGTGATGCAATAGGCGGTCAGCTGAGTTATGTATTACTGCTTCGCAGCTATGGGCTGTTGGATTTTGCTTACGAAAAATTGATACAGTTGTCCTCAGTGTCCGTTTCACAATCCTCTATGCTTTCCCAGGTACCGCTGAATGTTGGCTTCCTGCATTTGTATGTCGTAACCAGTACCTCATTTCTTTACCCGTGTTAGTCTACAGTCTGTTCTTAATAAGGGAGTGATTACTCATTGGCATCCGCCCAAGCGCCGCCATACGGCTACAAAGGAAAGCTATACAGCTTCCTCAGAAATCATTTGACCCCTACCTCGGCGTTGAGGAAAGGAAAGGTGCATAAGCGGCCCAGCTTGTAGTTGGGCACCACCACTACCTCTATGTTAGCCGGGCCCCTGACGTAGACCCTACTGATCTGGACCAGGACTCGTATCCTTTGTTAACTTTCAAAGATATCTCCGCTTATTACCGGTACTCGCACCGTCAGTACTCGGCTCTTCTCAAGGGGCTAGGGAAAGCGGACGAGATAATACTCCTTAGACTTTTAACACTCTACTGTACCCGGCAGTGCTCAAACATTTCGACACTTCTTTCTCTGGCCTCTGCTCTTTCTGTGGGGAGGCGACTGACACGTTCCAGATGGTCTGGGCATGCCAACACAATCCTTCTATTCCGCCCCTAACCCCTTCCCCTACTCGAGATGACTGGGAGGCGGCCCTGCTCAGCTGCCTGGACCTACCGGCCCAACAAGCCCTAGTTCAGAGAGCTCGAGTGGCGGCCCAGACCAATGGGGTCCCTGAATAAGACACTTCACCTAGTACTGTAAGGGGACCGGCCGACTACGGAGTGCTCCCCACACAACCTCTCTGTAATATTCAAATAAATGCTTTCACCACCACCACCTGAGCACAAATACTGACTAAAATCTACAGTTCCCCAGCCAGGGTTATATTTTTTCCCTGAGAGCAAGGTTGTGCTATGCGTCCCTCCGTTCCTATGCTGGTTCATTCCTAGAAGGGTCTAGACTGCGAATAGGAGTAGACTGGAAATTATACCATCTGATTTTCTTCGTGCAGGCGGGCCCAGGATGAGTTCGCTGCTTGCGTGGTCTGATAGTTTTCTCGGTGTGTCCTGCTAGAGCGGCCCCACGGTGCGCACGCGGAAGATAACTGCCCGAAATTCTGCCAAAGTGGCACGATCGAGACTGTCCCGTTGTCCGGCAAACAGGAGTTCAGTAGATTACCAGGGACGACCGGCGAACGTAGCGCAAAGATACTGGGACCGACTCGGATTACCGCTATCTATGAACGTCAAGTAACGGTTGCACTCAAATCAACGAGTCTCTTTGTCACTGCGCTACGGCTGCATCCGTGAAAAGATAATGAAAATCCTTTCTCTTTTTTTCACCCAGAGTCTCGGCGGCTGACAGAGGCCTTCAATCGCGCCCTCAGAGTGGCCGTCCGTCCAAGGCACGCACCACCAATTGCACCTCACACTCCTCGTGGCCTTCGCAACACATCCAGGTTCAAAGAATTACAGTACGCTTAGGTTTTTTCTTCTCTCTTTTGTTTCGACAAAAGGTCAAGAGTTTATGCAAAATGCCCCATTTTCTGTGGTATTGTTCGATGTGCCAGTAATCATAGATCTAAGAAACATCGCTAACGCTATGAGTATCATCTGTTGATTTTAAACCCTCTTGTACTGATGCTAGCAGTTGCAAGCAATACTCCTTTTGTTAAATTCCCTTAACCCGGTATTCCAACTCGCTGCTCGCTTTCATGGTGTTCACCACCTTAGCCGTTGCTGCTCGATCTCGACAACGGCCAATTGACGCTGGAGGGAGCGTTTTTGATTCGTATTGTAGAACGAAAGACTGTTACTTATTTCTCAGACTTCCATTACAACAGACATCATAGACTGCTGTGTCAGTCATTCCTGCACACGAAAAGTGATATTGTGATACCCTTATAACGTCCTCCATATCACTGGCTCTTCGAAGTAGTGCACAAACATAATGTACGAATTTTGAGGCCCAATTTCATTGGCTCAGTTTTTAAGCTGACAACTTGTGGCTCATGTGTTGTTCGTGGAAATCTTATTTCCCAATTATGTATGTTACCGAAGGAGCGTAGGATTTAATAAAGGGTTGTACACTTACGTGGTTTTTTAGTGAGAGGCGTAAGACATGAATGCATCATAGTGGATGCTCTACCACGTTTTCGCGCCTGGAAATCCGTTAACATAACGACTTCGTCACGTCTGCCCCGTTTCGCCTCCGAACCGTGTCACTATTTCTCTGTCCCCCATGCTTGGTTTGACCTATTCGCTAAAATTTCAAAGAGTTGGCGGCGATTTTTTTCTCAGTTATTCTAAGCGTAGTCCGCCTTCACGCCTAAAAACCGCGCTTCCTATGAATGAGTGAGCGGCGCGTTGCTTACGCTTGTCAAGCATGATTGATGGCAATTTTTGTGCGCCCTTGTTTTAGGCGTGGTGCACTTTCACACTTAAATATCACGCGTAATTCAAGCTTTGTAGGCGTTATCGCATGCCTGCTCATGTTTGGCATGCTTGAAAGCCTTTAGCACCCCCCCTCCATTCCAGTTTAGCACCCCCCCCCCTTCTTTGTAGTTTACTTCGTCCAGGGGTCCTAAATGGGTTGAAAACCCTGTTGTAAACTGTTGAAAAATCCAAGAACGAGTGTTGGGATCTCGCGCAAGACGGGCCAACCACGTGACGGATTTTGCGTAGTGTGAATTAGAATACAATCAGGCTGTGGAGTGAAAGACAGTGGACTCAGTATTGGAATAGAATCATAATTTGAATAGATTCTTATATAAATTAATATTTCTGCATCAGTCTAATTTATCTCCCATAATTTTTTTTTAAATGTAGAAATGAATTCTGCGGCTTGCTAGCGCCCTGATTTTCCCGACTACCATCTTTCAGCTCCCAATTCCTTTCAATTATAGGTGTTTACATCCTCGCACCAGACCTGACTGATATGACTATCACAGTGGAAGTTCAACTTGAACAAATACTGCTGCCCCCACAGGTTTAAAAGCGTACGCTTCACACGTACGTGATCGTACGTACCACCTTCCATCCGGAACAGGAAGTATAAGTATAAAAAGAAGATAGCCTGACTAGAAAACAGAAGCTTAATTTTGGACGGTATGGAATGCTTTTTTACAACAGTTCAACCGAGCGGTCCTGTGATGTATGAGCAACATAAGAAAAAGACTCTGTATGGTATGGCAGAACACCGCGTGTAAATATTACTGTTGTCTGAGCCTTGCGATTTTCTGCAATTGGCCAGTCCATGAATACTTGCGTCGAGACTCACGGAGGGTTTTACTCCATCTGACGTTAGTGACATTATCAGCTAGCCCAAATAATAAACTAAAAAAACATTTGCTTAAAGCTGCACCAACCCACTATTCGGGGCCTAGCTAATCAAAAGGATATGAAATTACGACAGTGTTCAGCTTGAAAGTCTCCAGTACGCTTTTATATTGAGTGAACCTTTCCCGAGGTGCTCGCATATTTAAGTTGTTATGCCTGGTATTCTCCAGCAGTATCGGCCACTTGGAAGTTGCTACCCACCCCGATCCGCGATTAGCCGGCTTTCTTCGAGAAGCTGCATTCTTCACGGTTTATTAATCATTAGCGTACAGGAAAGCAACGTTGGACTCCTATGCTGTGCCTATGAGTTGACGCGATAGCGTACGCCGTTTACTGCGTCATCTGATGATGATGCGACTCTTTATTTACCAGATTATTTTATTAGCACGGCGACATACGCCGATACTTAGTATCACCAAACATTCGCTTACCGTTCTGAGCAGTTTCACACATTTGAAAGCAATTTTATTTTTATCAATTGTTTCATTTGATTGAAAATTTATTCGCCCTAAATGTTCTTAACTAGCCTCACCAAGAATTTACTTTTCGTTGTAAGCATTTTGACACCTCTGGAATGAAAATGAAAATTCGTTTTGGGGAACGAAAATGGGCAGCATCTGTCTCTCGTATTTTGGTGGACACCCCAACCGCGCTGTAAGGGCAAGGATAAGGGAGAGGCTTAGAGAAGAAAGAAATAGTTGCCGTGGGTGTAGCCGCCGCGGTCGGGTTCGAGCCCGTGTACTCCGGCTCAGTAGCCGGGCGCTCTAACCACTGAGCCACGACGGCAGGACACCTTTAAAACACCGTTTTTCCGAATTTTAACTAATTATTCAATTAATAAATTTATTTCATTACTGGTCATCTCCTACCACACGCCAATAAATCATCCATCACTACTATTACTTCTACACCGCCGGCTTTTCGATTGAACGAGCTGTGTACGCTCTCGCGTAATCCGGGAGTAGCCGTGAATTCACCCGGCGATACGAAATCACAGAAATGCGACACTACACTAACAGCAAAAATTCAGTGAATTAATCCCACTCTTCTCGCCGGAATAAATAAAATGGCAGCACCTTGCCTTTCCGGGCCCAATATTTGAAGGAACGAAATATAAACTGGAGAATCACTTACTGTTTGGTCGGGTCCCTTCGCACGAGTTTAAGTTATACTCGTTTTTCAATTGCAGCGTCTGCTATTCGAATGCGGCATCCAGGAACAATTCTGCTTTTGTCGGCTTATTCGACCTGAACTAGAGGTGCGTGCCGGAAACACTGCGCGTGCCTGAGCCCTCTTTCCAGCTGCAGCTAAGTAAGTGTTTAAATTTCAATGTGATTTGCTCAAGCAGAATCCTATGCTAAATTCGTTCCCCAATGGGCGCGAAAACAGCAACGATTTTCAGTCAACTTATGCTTTGCAGACTTTTTGTTTTTGGACACTAAGGACAAACTCAAATTGTCTTATCTGGATTGAATACCGCGTATTAATGACACAGAGGGTCAGAGGACTGAAAACAGTCTCAGCGAGCGTTGCTCAGCTTCGAAAGTGTTAGTGGGTTAGCATTGGTAAGCACTAAATATTCCGCGAAATGTGGATCCGCCGTCGTGCATCACTGCCTGCGAGCGCGACTGAGCTGCCCAATGACCCGGGAGCCAGTTATGCACCTTTCCTTTCCTTAAAATCACTGGCGTCTATAACGTTGCCAACGCCAATGAACCCATTGAACGCCGGCAGCCTACTCTATACTTATAAGATGCACGAACATGAAGTACGCTGTGTTTGTCTCGCATTTTATCTAAAACTCACAATTTAGACCGTATCTGATAGCACGAGATTTTAGTGCACACACTCCTCAATGAGGAAGCCGAAGACAGTAGAGGCCAAGTCATGGAATATTTTGTTTTGTCCAATAACATCTGCTTCCTGCATGCACGTAAATATTGATACTGTTCATGCAGAATGAGATGCCCGGATAAAAATTTTTGCTCAATAACATTTGCCTCCTATATACACGTAAACATTGGTACCGTTTTATAAGTTTATTTATTTCAGAATACTGCAGGCCACTGCTTGGCCCAAGCAGGAGGTTCATGTAAAATGAGTTGACCGGATAAGTTTTTTTTCAGGGTGTCTTTATCGATCTTTATCACAGAGTGCCTTTATAACAGAGTTTGTTTATAGATAAATCATCAATCGATTGATGGTTGATGACTGAGTATATTGGCATCGTCACCAACAAAAATTATGAGGTGCACTTCCTTACGCGCGGAAGTGCTAAAGCTGTGTGCCGTTCGTCACCTGTGCCATTTGCTGGGCCAGCACCGCACATTGCGAGGGAGGTTTTAGTGTGTTCAGCATGACGGCGCTATGATAACGCACCAAGCATGGAGGAAATTTGCGGAAATGAAGAAAATTTGTTCGCTTAACTGCGACATCTGAAATTGATATGTCACCATTACTGATACATCTGGCACTTTTAAACGGTGCCTCCGAAATGATGTACTGCACTTTCTCACGTTCAACTTCTTCACAGCACTCACCAACTGTTAACAGCCGCCTCCGTGGGCACTCTGTGAAACGAGAAAAATGTTGCGAGAAAGTTTTGCTTTTTTTGATTCAATACGCCATGCTCCCGGGAATCACCCCCACGTGAATCACGGCTAATCATTCCCACGGGCACATAACGTGAAGCTGTAAAAATATATCGCTTTCGAAATAACGCGTCATACTTTCAGAATCAGTTCTATGATTACTTGGTTGCTATTCACGAACGGACGACATAATAGGTGCACAGAAGAAAACTTCTTTGAAAACTTTCGCTTCCATGTATTCCTAAGGGCGCTAAGCCTACTTTTCACACCCATAGTTTTTTCTCAGTCGCTACAGCCAGTGAAGCACCACCGCTTCTTGCTTACGTCATAGATCGGTGTTGGTCTATAGACGTAGCCACGTACACAAACTCACGTGCTTATGCGTTTTTGGAGTGAAGGCTTCACTGAGCCATGTTTCGCAAAGGTCATCGGGTGTTGCAGTTTGTCCTTCAGCTGGAGGTACGCCGTAAATGTGGCTGTTACGTCAGACCCCGTGAATAACCGCAGCGGCATCCGCACCGCCACTGCTCCGACCGCGCTACGATGAACTCCGCTTCGCCAGATGTGGTCATGTGATTATGCACGTGGCTTAGCGTTCGCTTAATTATGTGACGCTGCTCTCGCATGCAGTTTCGCCATGGATGAGAGCGCGGCTAGCAGTGCCCGTCAAACGCAGGTATTTCAATCGTCTAACCGAGTGCAGCTAAGTGTGTTTAAGTTTTCGCTGTAACTAGGTTTAGAAGAGTTAGGCCACTGCCATTTTTTTAGTATAGTCGGCTGCCAGCGGTCAAGTGGTATGTTCCTCAAATGTGGTCTTCTGTGCGGTACAGGGGTCCGATCAACAGCCTGGACATACTCTAATCACAGAAAGGCACCAGGCTAGGAAATTTCCGAAGGTAAGGAGTGCCCTGAAGTGCTAACTTGGGCTACCTGGTACTTGAGAGAAGGGGCGAAATAGCGCGAAGATGGGTGGACAGCAAGGAGTGACACACACCGAGAGGCTCTGCGCGTGTCACTTCATGTTGTCATGTATTCACGCTATTTCACAATTTCTGCACGACGCGCCCACATTGGTCACTGATGCCAGAGCACGCAAACAAAATGCATTTTCCGGTCAGAGTTAACCTAAGTCACGACAGGGGACGCCATTGTTCTCGAAAGCATGCCCTCCATCCAAGAGCGCTTGAGAAGGATGCGTAAGCCTGATATCCAGGAAAGGCAGTAGTATACAAATATTAAACCTGCAGTACATAAATACACAGGCTCTTTAATGAAGAGACTTTAGCCGGTGTTAGAAAATCGCTTACTTGCGACTGCGTTGGGGAGAAGATTCGGGAGACAAAAGCATAAGGACCTTGGCAGGGAAAAATATTTAAATAAAAATCGATGGCGCATGTAATGAAAGAGTTAAAGATGTAAACCTGAAGGGTGTTCCGGCAGGCTGCCCTGCACTGTGGAGGAATGATGCGGGGATTGAAAAGAGAAATGGAGAAGGGGTGAGGAGCACAGTAAACGAGAGATCTGGAAAAGGATTTTTTTGCAGCATTTATTAAAGTGCATTCCTTTCTGCATCTTTTCCCTATCTCACTTCTTTCTGTGTAGCATATTTTCCTCTAGGTTATGGGCGTTGTGCCAGGCACATGGAGTGAAGTTGTCAGGAAAAACTGACAAACAGCAAAACTTACTAGTTATTAAGTTCGTTTTTATTTTCCACTCATCTCAAAATAAGATTTTTGTTACAATAGTACCATTAAACATTAAACGCGACAATCGACCAAAAGCAAAATTTTTCCTCTATTTTATATGAACAGGTGTGAATATACTGCACCAAAATTTGGCATGGAAGCGTTTTGATTTGTGAAGAGAAAACACTAAAGTTGCCTCGAGTGTAGTAATAATAAAATAGCAAATATCAGTGCTCTTTTTTCCTTCTGGTAGCCGCCAAACTTATTCATTGTTAACAAAAATGTGTAGGATTATGCCCTAGAATGCATGGGAAGGATAGGGCTTACCCTGTGGGTGTAGCCGCAGTTAAAAAGCAGGGCTTCTATCTGCAATGGTTCGAATGCACTTCTACAAAGGTTTTAATGGGCGTTTACTTTATTTGTCTGCATTTTTCTTTTCGCAAAGCATTCATTGGTTATTTTTTCCTTTTAAACTGTCCAAGCAATGCCTTCCAAAGCATGACTGTGGAGGGCCTGGTAATGATTCGCAGTAATCGTCTCCCGACGGCGCCGCTGCCATAGATTTTCGTGCCATTGCTGGCAAGTGTACGTTACACCGTGGCCGGAGCAAATTCTGTGCAGCTAGAACAAACCTCCCCTCATTTTTTCACCGCATCCCTACATAAGGACACGTTTCTAGGAGCTTTCTATGTGGGCAAAAATGACAGCAGTGGTTAGCCCGGAAACTAAACCGTATGGTGGGCGAAGTCAGCGCATATTAATGAAACAGCGCTGAACAAAGGGAATGTGAAAACGCGATAAGGTAATGCATGATTGCGGCGAGAATGCGTAGATATTCTTCGCACCTTTCACATGATGCTTGTACACTACACTTATTTCTAGTTTTTCCTTGGCAGAATCGGTGATTTGGATGTGGCAGCGTAGACAGAGGCTTCAGCTGTCGGCTTCTTTTTTTTTTTTGAACTATAAAAGCTTCGGTGCCCCAACTGGAAGCCTTTCTAGGGTAAGCCTACAAGGAGTGGCATTTTTTTTACCGGCTTTAATTGAAATTCATGTTGCGTGGGGTTGATCGATAAGTTATTCTTCAGCTGCAGACTTGTAAAGGAAGACCTTTTTACCTTCGGCTACACTACCTTCAAAATGGGCGAAGATAGCGGAAGTCAGTTATCATGCGCCGAAGTCGCCTACTAAGTAATTACTAGAAGAGAGGTGTGGGGGGAGGGGGTGAGTTTGTGCAATGAACTTTAAAAAGGAAGCAGTTAGCGTTTTTACTGTCCAAATCAATACGCTGTCTTAATGCGCGCAGCCTGTACTTCTACGTCGAAACGTAAACTTTAATTTTTGCATCACGTCATGATTGCATCTTGTTCTGTTGCCGCGAATTATGTTGATAGGTAGTAGGTGTCCACGTCTGGATACCGAACAACACACCATTTGTCAAATATTTTTATACCTCACCCTATACTGAAAAGCTATGGCTTAGGGGTATAGGCAAGAGTAGAGTATATTTTCACATTCGGAAACTGTGCTGAATGGGGCGCTCCGCTTTATTCATAAGGTTAGTCGTGGCGGGTTGAGTGTTTATTCTACCAATCTTTCTCCAATTTTTTCCGCTTCAAATTTCTTTTCCGGTTCATCGGTAGTAATTAATACACCTAACAAATTCCGATGAATATCTCGGGTAAAAGAGTACGTTCATAGTGCGAGTTAATACGGTAGCTTTACATACTGCGCAGTACAATCTGTGACAGTGTGAAGTTGACTTAAAAGTATTACTTTAGGCAAAAAATTTAAGGGCATAACCACGATAGTACCCAGTGGTCGAGCGAAAGCATTTTGGCAATCGCCGAGGGCAAATTGGGAGCCTGGCATCTTGTCAGACGCGCTCAGTCATGGCTGGACATAGGCTATTGTCCATATCGGCCCAGGTAAAATTTTTGGGGTGGCCTTGGCCAAATTTGGAGACTACCAACGTGTCGCGTACACTCAATTCAGCCAGGCCATCGATTTTTGTCCAAATCGATAGCCAAGTTTAGAGGGGGCGAGGCGCAAATGTTTGAGCGGAATGGGTCACACTTGGAGACCATCGCATCGAGCGCATTCAAATTAGCCCGGACATCGATTTCGGTACATATCGATGAAGGTAATATTCCGCAGGTGGGGTCGGACAAATCTTGCGGGTGCGATGGACTATCTTTTGGAAACGACCTGAGTGTAATTTAGAGGTACCGTCGCACTGGCCATAGTCAAAACATGCTTCGTCTTCTGACTTAAGGCTCTTAATAAAAAATCTCCAAGTCCGAAGGTCATTTCATTCCCAAATATATCCGCCGCGGGTGCTGAGTGGTTATGGCGCTCGGCTGTTGGCCCGAAAGACGCGGGTTCGATCCCGGCCGCGGTTGTCGAATTTCGCTAGAGGCCCTTGTGCTGTGCGATGTCAGTGCACGTTAAAGAACACCAGGTGGTCGAAATTTCCGGAGCCCTTCACTACGGCGTCTCTCATAGCCTGAGTCGCTTTGGGACGTTAAACCCCCATAAACCAAACCAAACCAATCATTGCCAAATATGCAACTGGTCTGACTTTTGTGTTGAGTAGAGCTATCGCTCTAAAAGCGAATATTACTCCAAAGTTAAAGCAACACTGCAAAGTCAGTACGAGCAGTATAGATCATTATCTACAAGAATTTTTGGCGGTGTATTTTCGAACACAACACAGTGCATCTTTTCTGACTCTATCATGCCCACTGCAAGAGCTGTGACTCTGCGTTAAACTCACCGTGCATGACCCTGCCATAGTTTGCAACTTCACTCGCGAGTTCAGCTGTTTCTAGCTGCATTGAAATAACTTTATCAATATTTTTGATATGCGCAACACGTTTCCGGGAACCGGGACTCTGATCACTGGTGAGGAGACTGCCACCAGTGGTCAAAGTCAACGCATATATTGTGTGTGTCACCATTCTGTCCGTCTCTTCAAGTTCTGGTTTTGATAAAAAGAAAACCTGTGTGTTGGTGCATGTGCAGGTAGCCTCCAGGTGGTATCCTGAGCTGATGACCCGCTGTCTCATGCGGAGGTGGCTCTAGCTCTCCAAGCAACCTGCCACGTCGGATAAGGTGGCGAAGACGAGGGATGGCGGTAAGGATTTCTTGAGCGGGAGGCCTTTCATCCCTCATTCCCAGGTTGGCGAACAGAAAGACAGACTGGTTTGGTTTGGTTTATGGGGGTTTAACGTCCCAAAGCGACTCAGGCTATGAGAGACGCCGTAGTGAAGGGCTCCGGGAATTTCGACCACCTGGGGTTCTTTAACGTGCACTGACATCGCACAGTACACGGGCCTCTAGAATTTCGCCTCCATCGAAATTCGACCGCCACGGCCGGGATCGAACACGCGTCTTTCGGGCCAGCAGCCGAGCGCCATAACCACTCAGCCACCGTGGCGGCTAGAAAGACAGAATAGGCCTCCATGGTAGTAGCACAGTGGTCATGGCACTCGGTTCTGGACCCATAGGACGCAGGTTCGATCCCGTCCGCGGCGCTCGCACTTGTCATGATTGCAATATTACTGAATTGCTAAACTATTTTCAAAACTAAAAATAAAGGTGAGGATAATTTTGTCAAAGGTAAAAGCTCTAAGAGAGTTGTTAAAGATGGGACACCTAAGACCAGCCAGTGAAATGTGCTGATGTGTGTGTGTGTGCTTGCTCTTGCTCAGCTCACCTTGCGTTCGGGTTACAACAGCACTGATGCCAGAGGTGGTGGCGATCGTGACTAGCGTTGGCAGGGGTGCCTCAGTGGTCCACGTTGTACAAAGCCAAGCGCGCACACGCTCTCGTACGCTTCAGGCTGGCGCACAATCTACCCCGGCCCCTCTTTGGAGTGCCACGAAGATCACGTGACCACGGGGCAGTCTCGAATGTTCTTGGTTACAAGGAGCGAAGAACATTCAGTGCGCTGTATTTCCATTCAAACGACTAAGGCTAGAAAACTAGTGTTGCTCAGGAACGGCACCACGCCTATAGCTTGTTAAATAGTTGCGCATAAAACCAGGCACCTGTAACAAAAAGGATCGTAACTGTCTTTGTTATACAGAGTGCTTCAGCTAAGACTCTCCGCAGTTCTTAAAAATAAGCTTTCTGAGTTAGAAATTTTTTCGGCATGGCTTTCTCACCGGCGTAGTACTTCAAAATACAGCTCATGCTAACGTGCAGGCTGGTTAACTGATACTGAACAACAAAGTAGAAGGTTGTAGATAAGATACCCCTGGGTGTTCATGCTGTCCTGGATTGGTCGCCGACGAACTTGGGTTCTTGCTCGAGTGCTATGCCCTATTGTGGCGCCCGGTGCGTAGTGGGGGACACTAGGCCCCAGATGCTGGGATAGAAAGGCAGGGTCGAGTTCGAAGAGGTACGCGGTGGCTCATCCGTTCGTGCACGCTCAGGGATGTCTCGGGCAGTGGTCCGTCGCTCAGTGCCTACTAACTACGATAAGCGGAGTGCACAATCAGTCAGACGACCGTAATCCCTTTCTCCGCAAAGGGTCGGCTTCCTTTTCCTGAACTAGCCCTGTTCGCATGGCCCATGCACAGGATGCTACAGGGTAAGTGTGTTAAGAGCACCACTTCGGAACCTATTTCACTGTTTATCAGGACATGATGGTATTTGTGTATAGGCAGGATGCCGCGCGGGCTCCTATAAAAGTTCCCTTACAAAATTTCTATAGACTATAGATTGTCCATAGACTTTTGTCTATACACATTTAGCAGACCTTTGTCTATAGACAGTCTATAGGCTGCAGATAGACAAAAGAGAATATCTACAGGAAGGCGATAGTCTACAAGAAGTCTATAAACAGTCTATAGACCATTTTCAAGGGTTGTACGCGGTTGGATGTGTATCGATCGCAGCGCCATATGATCGTCGGACGTAGGTAGGCGGCTTGAAGCAACAGCTTGAATACCGAAAGGTGCTCGATTTAAAGCGCAAAAAGTGGCTTCTGCACCACACAACTTTACTGACCATGTGCTCCGAGCATGGGAGTGGCAGTGATCAACAAAAAAACTATTCCGTAGGAGCTTCGGACAATCAAAAGCGCTACGAACTGTCACAGGAAGTTACTTCAGGATTGGCGTGCTTTGCTTGGGAAATGCACTTGATGCGCCATTTGTGACACGTAGTTGCTGATTCCTGCGAGGTCGTAATTAATGCTACTTGAAGTGAAACAAGATTGGCAGCGCTAATTCCACTTTATCCTGTTTGATGGAGCGATCACTTCCTTAAAAATTATTTTCATAACCGACTTTGTCTCAAACCGGCTGTCATTGAATGGCTTCACATGCTTCCTACGGTAAAAAGATTATCTATATTGGCACTGCACCGTCTAGAGCGCATGAATTAATTTTCGGTGCTTCTTCATACCAGGAACGTTGGTTTTATTTTTATTTTTAAGATTTCATTCTCCAGATTAATTTTTGCTGGCAGTTTGGTTTGCTTGTAAAGTTTCCACATCCAGGTTGGAAATTCACGCCGCTTAGACATTACCGGTGTTTCCATCACTCATGGGGAAAAATCATGCGCGGCTAAATTTGGATGCAGCGCATCTTACAGACTTGGTGCCGCCCTGACACATGGTTTTTCGACATCCCATTCAGCGCATCGAAACAGAATAGACTGGCTACAGTTAGGCCTGCGGTAAAGGGGCCGTTTTTAGAACCTAAAGCCTGTTTGAACATGGCGTATGTCGCTAACAACTCCTAGGTTGGCCGAAATCATATGGAACAATTCTGGACAATGGCATTCTTGAACCGGAAAGAGTTGATGAGCGCAAATTTTTCGTTTATTTTAAGATTTCACTTTTGAGCCGCGGTGGCTCAGAGGTTATGGAGCTCGGCTGCTGACCAGGAAGACACGGGTTCGATCCCGGCCGCGGTGGTCGAATTTCGATGGAGGTGAAATTCTAGAAATCTGTGTACAATGCGATGTCAGTGCGCGTCGGAGTATAAGTCCCTCATAGCCTGAGTCGCTTTCGTACGTTAAACCCCCATAATCAAAGAAACAAGATAGTTCCCATATGGTTTTCGATGGAGCCTTAACTGCTCGATGCGAGCGATGGAAATACAATAAAAGAACAATTTTGGTACATATCTGAAAAATGGACCGTTACCTTCAACATTTCCGTACCAGTTGCTCACAGTTTTGCGATAATTAAAATTGTTTCGCAAAAATGTTGGACATGATTCTATGTGGAGACCTTTCAGCGCCGAGACGGATGAATGGACAAAATTCTGCGTGTTCGTTTGGCGGGAAAATGGCTGTTGCCGGTCACTGGTCTCACCGAACGTGGATCTTGGCCTACAAGATACGGCGGCAGCGCAACCAGAAAAAGAACGAACGCAAGCGCTCAACGTAGTTCCTCGACAGCCGTGAACCAACTAGCCCCAGAGACCGCAGCGGTGGCCGAGTGGTTGAGCATCTGCCTCGCATGCAGGAGGTGCGGGGTTCGATCCCCAGTGCCGCCGGGTACCCACCGGTGATACAATGGGCGCAATCTTTCCCCTGGTATGGTGCTCGGCTTATTTAGGGTGAAATGCTTGGGAAATGGGTCTTTGACCCCACCTTGAGAAATCAAAAATACCTTGAGCTATGGCGCTCTTTGGCCTCAGATGCCCTTGCGCCATAAAAATTCGTCATCACCATCACCAGCTAGCCCCACTCAACACTCTGGGTTAGAGAACCTTGGCGTATTAAGAATGTGAACGAAGTGAGGGAGAAAATTTCTACTGATTTGTGAAAAGCGCAGCTTTGAAATGTCGTGTCTTGACTGGAGTGTTTTCCAGCTTTATGAGTTTGGGTGTCATTTCCCCCAAGCCGGCAGTGCGTGCACCTTTCGCCGAGCTATGTATTCCGCATGCGCGCTGTCTCCACCTCTCTATCCCCCTAGCTGGGGGGTTCAAACACACTCCACCCAGCTGTTCACCTCTTCTCCACTCTCCCGAAACGCCGCGTGCCCACCTGACTCCCTAAGTAGCGGGCCTCCACACGGAAGGAATAATCGGCGGTGAAACCAATTTAAAGACACCATGGGACCGCGATAAACGTTAAGGCGAAAAGTGCAACCACAACTGATAACGCAGATTTGGTAGGTCAAACCTTATCACCTGTAACTTTTTTTCTGTTGAGCGTGAAGTTTTCTACGATGTGTAGACCCGAACTTCACCTTTTGTTTTAACGTATAGTACAGTCGTTCTTATTCTTACTGTGATGTCGAGGCTACGCTACGGCGTTCCTTATAGCCCGTATATGTAGCTGTGGGACATTTCACACCCCTTTTACTTAAGAGCCCCGATCGGGTTGACGAACAAAGCGCGGCGGCATGTATTATGGCGACGAGGGTAGTTCGAGATACCGTGATGTGATAGAATGGTTGCATTGTCCGCCTTATTTCAAGGAATTCTTGCAGAACGTACTGTCATTCATTGACCGCGAACACTACAAAAGCACCCGTTTCGATAAACTAGAACGAAGGAAACAGAAAGTTGCAACAGGGTATAATGCATGACAGCTGCGAGAATGTTCAGATATTTTTGGCACCTTTGGCGTGTGCTTGCAGACTGGATTTCTTATTTCTGCTTTTCCTTTGGCAGCATCGGTCGTTTGGATGTGGCAGCCTGGGACGCGGATCAAGCGGCCGCTTTCTTGCGCCTGAGTAAGTGCAACAACAGTGGCATTTTGAGACAGCGTTGATTGCAATGTATTTTATCAATATGTTAGGTCTAAATCGCCTACTTTAAATGAATATTTAATTACCTTCGGCTGCACTAGCACCCCGAACGTGGGGGAAGACTGCCACGATTGTTATACTTCATAGAAAAAAAAACTATTGGATGCCAGTCGAACGAGAACCATGGTGTCTATCAGCCCCGCGTATGTCAGACGATCAGAGTGTAAAGGAAAGCATTTACAAATTATACCTAGTAAGGCTGATGAATTTCCAAGTTCTAAGCCTTTATAGGCTAAGCCGAAAGTTGGGCGAGTTGCATAAAATTGTTAAATAGCGCGAAAGGAACACGAGGGACCGAAAGGACGATCTAAGCCTGTGTCGTACTAAGCCTTGTTTCCTGGAACGAAGTCAGATTTCAGCTGAGAGAGTTTTCAAAGAATTGGCAGCAGCGCAAAAAAATGCTTCTACAAAATTCCACCTTCAATTCAAAGCCTGTTCGTGGCGTTGGTGTGTTTTTTTTTTATTCACACGTCGAGTAGTTCAGTACAATCGTATCTTCTTTCTATTCTCTGTATTCGCTAGAAATGCGGCATAGGAAAGCGGTGCCGCACTGTAGTGGGCAAAGCCAACCACTGTAGTCTTAGCATGGAAATAAAGGAGCCTCTTAACCACCTTGCTAAGAATCATTGCTCGCTATGCCTTGCATTGTACGATGTGCTAAAAATGAATATTTTGTACTACTGTCCAAATAACAGAATGACATCTTTAGGTTCATATCTGTCCCTGGTGAGAAGTGTGGCTGCGTATTCGAGCGCCTGACTTTCTGAACCACATTTCTTGCAGGCATGGTAGGGAATTGACACTCAGCGTTTGGGTAACGCGTAGACGTGCAAGAAAAAAAGTCACAGGTGGTTCAGTTTCGTGTTAACCACAAATAATCGTGCGCAAGCAACATTAGCCCTGGTTTGTCATGGTTCATCTTGACTTTGTATGCTTCTGCTTGACCTGAACTGGCTTACTCTGGTTGATGTGTCATATAATGTAAGTTTCCATGCTAATGCATCACATTAAACTTGTACTGTGAAAGAATTAGTCATTCTCTAAATTCACAGAACTCTGGGAGACCTGATTCAGCTCCTGGCGCAGAGCTGCAGCGGTGAAGCTACGCGCCACTGCATGCGATGGCAGGTGCTGCCATCGGTGGGGCTTGTGAGACCCAAGTTGTTCTTGTGGAAACTCTCGCGGACTAATCAATAATTTAACGTTCATGGTGACCAGTTTGCTCACAATCCTTTGTGATGACGTCACAACGTCACGTGACCAAGGTGGTCGACGTGCTAGAAGCAGGCCTCAGACACCTCAGACAAGGCAACCGCTTCCCGGCGGAGTGCTAGCGCTAGAGGGCACTGAAATGGCAACCATAAGAATCGTTCACTTCAGATGGGGGCAACCTAGCTCACCTGACACTGTGACGTCTTCCCAACCTTCCCGCCGGATTGTCAGCAAGCTGCCCACCGTGACGGGAGGCAGTTCAGTTAGTGATCTTTCGCGACAGGTTCCTCGGGAAGAGCGAGATGGATCTCAAGCCTCACCAACTGCAGCACCAGCCATCGCAGTGCAGAGGTGCATCGCTTAACCGCCGCACCACTGCGCCAGTAGTGGTGTGAGAAATTTCAGGGGTATACGAATGCAGAGAATGGCTTTCTACTGCAGTGAAATTGAAAATAATGCAATATCAAGAAAAGCATTATCTTATAATACATTAACCAGGGTAAGACAGTTTAAGTCCAGCAAAACCATAGAAAGTCAAGACGAATTGTGCAAAGCCAGAGCTAACGGTAATGGCGCGGGATGATTCGCGATAAGGCCGAAGCGCTAGCGCCTGCGATTTATATATTTGCTCTGGGCAAATGGTGACGGCGGCGCCTTTTCTGCGAATCGGGGCCCTTAACGCTATGGCGTTAATATCCTCCGAGTATCAACCTAGGTTGAAGAATGGGCCTCCTAGGTCACGTGACCTTGTAATATCACAACGTGCCCACCGTAAGTTAAATTAGTAACTGGTCGCGAGTGGTTTCTCCGGAAGAGCAACCTAAGCCTCGCAGCGCTACTGGTGGAAACACCTGCCATTAAGTGGCGCACCACCTAACTACTGCAGCATTGCAGTGGGAGTGGCATGAGGTCTCCCAGGCCTCTATGAATGGAGTGCTTATGCCACTTTTAGCACTGTGGTGCAGCGGTTGAGTGACGCGCGCCTGCCCTGCGATTGCAGGTGCTGCCACCAGTGGGGCTGCGAGGCCAATTTCGCGTGTATCGGCATTAATCCATTAAAGGTACCGCGTCATACGCTCAAAGCGAGCCCACGTTTCGCCTCCAGTTCTCCTATTGGGACGCAACATGGGAAACGGTCCCAGGCCACGGTCACGCGTCTAGCTTCCAGACGAAGGCGAGCAAGACGCACCAGTCTGAAGCCAATATTTGACCACTGTCTCTGATGTTGGGCGCTCTCTGCTGTCCTGGCTATGACAGGATAGTGAAAGCCCCGGAGACAAAATAAAAACAGCGCCTTGGAAAAGCATCTCCGGGCCCCTTGCTACTCGTTAGTTGGTTACAATGGAGTTTTGCCATGTCTGGCAGCGTCCGTGCTGCATCATTCAAACCTCGGCTATGTTTTCTTTGAGGAAGCGCGTAGAGTCATTGTCTTGTACGAAGGCGTCTTTAAAAACTCTGCCACGTCAACAAGCGGGCTGATGGGAAATATTTCGAGCAGTGAAGGTGCTGGAACCGTTGGTCGTCGCTCTTGAACTCTATAACACGCACTGGGAAGTAGT
The DNA here is from genome assembly GCF_052857255.1 of Amblyomma americanum. Taxonomy (NCBI): domain Eukaryota; kingdom Metazoa; phylum Arthropoda; class Arachnida; order Ixodida; family Ixodidae; genus Amblyomma; species Amblyomma americanum. The sequence continues at coordinate 89,997,517 of NC_135498.1, read as the reverse complement.
TATGCGCCAGAGCATTGCGTGTGCAATTTTTATGCAGCCGGGACGCTGAAGAGGAGACGGCGGATCCCTCCCAAGACAACAGGCATAGACGCGATTCCGTCCGGGAGCACAACATCGCGCACAGTCTCTGCACAGCCGAGTCTCTGCCGTGGTGAGCACAGGAGGCTTCTCGTTTCTAGGATCTCACTTCGCTCTTTGAAATTCCAGCGCCGCGCCCTTATTTTTCACGAGTTACCAGGGCTCTGCAGCACTTTATGAACATCGTACGTAAACTGTTTGCGTTGTGTTGCCAAGAAGATCTAAGCTAAATTTCCGCATCTACATAAAACAGAGAACACAGAATTAAGCCCGCGAGTTGGCTTGCTCTTCTGGTTCGACTGTCTCAACCCGCACGCTATTCTTAGATGAGGCTGCCGTATATATCTCGCAACAGCTTTTAGTCGCATGCTCTCGGAAATCATAAGAACGTTACGCAGAAGCTCCAGCGAAGTAGATTACCAAATAATGAGCGTATTAAACGATGCTGAACAAGGTTGGAAGCCTGGCCAATCACGTGCACCCTTACTCGATGGAGCTACCTTGAGGAATAAAGAAAGCAATCAAAGCAAGGCCATACGATTACGCCCACACCATGACGTTTCGCAGGGTGTGGCCGGTGGAGAGGCGCCCAGCTTTGGGCATGCTAGGAACCACGACAAGGGAAGAAAGCTGTGAAGAGGACGGGGGGTCAGTTTTGTATAGCGAAAACTGCGCTGCCAGGGAAAGCGTAAAAATATTACTCGAGCGCGTTTTCTAATTGTCTTTGAAGGCCTCTAACTATCACAAGTAATGTCAAAGGGTGACTTGTTTTATTGCGGACTTGTACATCAGCGAGAAGAGCATGGATGCATAAGGTCCTTATGCGTCGGGGTTTCTAGCGTTGTTTCTACTTAATTTGTTTTAAAAGAAATTTTCTACATCTTTGCGGAAAATTTTGGCTCAGCCGCCTAGAAACTTATATGTTTCGATTATACTTGTTTTAAAATTAATCTCAGCCGTTGTGTGAAAAAACATGGCTCCGCCCTGAAATTTTTTTTCTTGGCAGTTGTGATCTTGCTTCGACAAATAGAATTGGGTTGGCTGCATCAAGTAGTAAGTAAAAATGAAGGAAAGCAATGCGTTTTCTTGTAACAGCAACTGGAATTGTTCAAACGTAAAAATGATGTTCTTTGTGCAACATTTACTCCGCGACGCAAGTGATTTAAGGGGGTGTCGTATGTAAACTTGGAGTACTTATGAAATTTTACTACTCTTCAAAAGAGTGTAAGAGTGAAGGTTTCCTGTTTTTCTTGCATTGAAAAGTCAAACAATAGAACTCAGAAAAAATGCACTTGCAAAAATAGAAAACCGGTGCATAAATATCTAGGGGAACCTAAGTGGAAAAATTGAGAGACAATCAACGGAAAGAAATAAAAAATAATATACTCCTCCCGGTAACGCTTTGCATACCAGGCTCCTATTCTCTACAAGAGGAGAGGGGAATTTTCCGTCCTCGACTTTGGCACCAGCCAACCGTGGCAGATGGTTCACGGAGGCTCGAGAAAACACCGGACTCCGGGCAGTATTTCCCGACAAGGGTCTCATATGGACAAGGCTCTCTTGATTTTTACTTTAGAAGCTGCCTACATTTAAACTGAATTTACTCGAAAAAGCTTGTGGCTTACAAAATGCGTTTCATTTTGGTTAATAATAATTTGTTTTGGTAAAATCATTTTTGAATTTAATTCGTAAAATTGTCTCTCCGTGATATTGTGAAACAAGCAACGCTTAAGACCAATGGAAGCTATAGAGACTCAGGCGTTCATTAAGAAGTCTTGGCAGGTTTGAAAGCTTGCAAAACGAACAGGACACGTTTCCTGTTTTTCGGACCAGCCACAACTGGCCCACGTTTCGACATCGGGTTTATTGCGACTCCATATGACTTAGTACGAGGTGTTATGTGGTTTTGCGACGCCTAACAAAGGAGCAGTGACGATATCAAACGAGTCTATGGTCCTTATCGCCCTCTATGGCCACCACATGACCGCTGACCAGCGTTGTGGACTGATGAAAAGGACGCCTTGAATGCAGCCCTCAATCTGACTGTTCAAATTTCGTCGTTTTATACGCAGGACTTAAGCCATGCTCTCTTGAATGCCTGGTTGTGGAGCATGGTCGTTTTGCTCTTAGAACTGAAAATCCTAATAGGCACTGTTAGGCTGACTGGAAGTCAGTCAAACCACGTAAAGGGCCACCTTCAGGCACAAACTCGTCACAGAACTATTAATTTTGCTTCTGCTGCGCCAGCTGTCTGTCATGGAGTCGCAGAGGCTCCAGCGTCTGGTCAATAGATTTATGAGCAAAAAATGAATAAAAGCATTTAGATCGGTTTAATGTTACAAAATTATACGTGGGCTAATAAAGTTGGCCGTATTCCAGTTTCCGAATCAATTTCGAGCCCGTGGGGTTATTTAACATGCATTCGCATTGTGCAGCACACCAGCGTTTAGCAGTTCAAGTCCATCGAAATTCCACTGCAACAAACAGAATTTGATCCATCAGCCTTGGACTCAGCAGGCGATATATCATGGTCACTGATCCAGAGCAGCGGGTAGGCTTACCCTAAAATATCGGCTTAATTTTGTAACAATACTTTTTGACGGTGGTTTAAAATCGCGAACAAGTTTTGTTGGATCGCGCAATGTTTGTTATACCACTCGAAAACATGTGTAAAGCCCCAACTTGATGGGCACATCCAAGGGGCGGCTCACCTGCGCCCCCAGCGCCGCGCCGCGATGGGCGTCGAAAAAAGGCATCCACCTCCATGCTCCAAGATCTGGCTCGTTCCCCCTCTCGAGCCGAGGGAAGGGATTTCGAGCGTGATGAGAAGGAATTTGGGGGGCACTGAAAGGACAACTTACACCGCGAAGAAAAGTTCCAGGAACGTGAAAGAGCTTCAAGCCATGAAGAAAAGAGTCCCCGATAACCCCGCGGTGCTCCCATTGTTGTAAACCGGATCCCGCTACCAACGCGCGCGGAAGCGTGCGCGCTCAGGCGCGGACATCTGACATCTACAGATATCTGCGCCCTGCTTGCGCCTGCGCGCGCGTCGCGCTTTGCGCATGCGCCGACAGGATCCTGCGTATGCCCGTACGCGTAGGCACTCCGCCGGTACGCGTACGATGTGGCCATCGAGTTGGGGCTTAAGTCGTTGAAAAGGCCATTTAGGCCGTCGTAGCATCCTGTACCGGAGCACACTCGCTAAAATTCCAACGAGTAGTTTCCGTTATCGCATTCTGTAGTTCCATTTCGCGCTTTTCAATTTAACAAACCATTTACAGCCATTTTTTGATGAAAACTACATGAACTAACACCTTACTGCCATCGCTACTGAGCTGCGTGTGTTGGCTCACTGCAGCTCCCGCGGCAAAAGAGGTGTGGCCAGGCTCGGGGCCGAGTGGCTGCTCCAGAATGCAAGTGGCCCGACCAAAACTGCTTGTACGCCCCCACCGAGAAAGCGACGGGCCTACAACAACCATTCCAAGGTACGTGGCGGGGATGGCTTGTTGCCTTAACCGCTGCGCTGGACGAAAACCCAGTTGGCCCATTTTGAATTTTTGCTTGCACCACCAAAAAGAGCAGCTTTTTAGATGCGGTAATTGTGTTCTTTTTGTGTGCGTACAAAGCTACATCACAGTGCTTTGCACTAGAATAAAAATTTAGCCGGGGTTAACCCCGCCTAAACCGATGTATGACGTGCGAAACCGCGGAAACGTAAATGGTGACGCCACAAGCGGCGTCATAGCAATGTGATGGCCAAATCTCAAAGCCATGAACTACATTTTCTGAGATGGCTTTGGGCTAAGTTTCTGGAAATGACCCGAGCCCATTTCGGAGGTAGCCATCGTGTCCAGCAAGGTCAATTGTGGTTGGATGTCGACTCTGGTCCAAATCGACAATGGTAAATTTTTGGGGGGAGGCCCGGGCGAAATTCTTGCCTCTTTGCGTCACAGTTGCTAAGGCAACGTGCAATGCACAAGCAAGATACACACGCTACCTATACGTAGGCTTAATATTGGCGTCACAGTTGCTATAGCAACGTGCGATCCACAAGAAAGAGTTGTGCTCAACATAGGCGTCACAATCGCTTCGGCAAAGAGAGATGCACAAGGAAGATGCGCAAGTATGATATTTGCTTGAGTCTGAGAATGTTGTGATTTTTGTCGTGGACGCAGGGCCTATCTGGAACCCGGGCTCCGTTGAGTAGCGTGTCCGAGCCTTCGGGCTGAAGAAAAATGGAACTTGAGTTTCAGAAATTAATAACAAGTGGGTTTAATGGTACTTCGAAGAAACATTTACACTATGCAGAAAAGCAAACAGTCAAAATTCAAGGGTTCATGCGTCGAGCGACTAGATGAGCCTTGTCGTCAGGGCCCAGAGCGTCCGTTCTCACTCAGAACGGCCCTTAGATCCCCTAAGGTTCCGCCCCTTCATATGTTGGTGGCGAATTTCTCCAGGATGGGAATAGTTGCACAGCATGTAGCAAGCGGAGACACTCGTTGCAGAATCCATCCATGGGAACTGGCGAAGAGGAATCGCAAGTCCGCTTCTATTTCGCACTGAGGGGAAACAGTATTCCAAGCGGCACACATGTGATTCCTGCGGCGCCGTGGGCCACAACTACAGCAAGGTCTATCCGGTTTCGGCCGGCTTCTGACGGATACGACTAATTACTTGAAGGCACCGTTCCTTTATTCCCTTGTCGTCTGTCCATCGTCGGTCGCTGCCCCAGGCGTCCTTCTTGCTGGGAACCAGTCAAAGGGAAGGCCATATCCCCCTACCCCCCCCCCCCCCCCGAGCCAAGCGTGGGCTAATCTCCGCGAGGTATTTTCACGGCCAGGCATTCTTTTTTTGTGGGGTCATCAGATGGTCAAATGTCGTGTCGCCAGCAAGGTTGTAATAGCCTCCTCCCCCACCTAGAGGAGGCTCATCGGGTAGCAGTCCCCGCTGCTGCACGAAGAGACGACTTAATTGCTTGCAGAAGAACCAACACTTCTCCGTCTCTAGTAACGTTGCCTTCTTTTATGTTGACCAGATTCTTTGAGGCCTCTCTGAAACAGCAACCACATTCCCCAGCAAGCACTCACTTCCCCTCCAAGAAAACTAGTTCAAACGAGGGAATGATACAATTTGGTTACAATAGCTCTTCGAGAAAACTCCACACTGAAGACAATCAGGACCCACGTATGCTGAAAAAACCAAACATTTACGACACACATTGCCACAAAACAACTCAAGAATTAAAATAAGCCTAATTATCAATTCTGGATACTTGAAGAACACCCCGGGTTGCTTGGAAAGAACGACTAAGTGTGTGCGCGTTTCCATTCAATTTACCCTTATTGTAACTTATGTCGAAATTATATTGCTGCAGAATCAAGCTCCACCTCAGAAGGCGATTGTTCTTTGATGTCGAGGTTTGCAGCCAGGAAAGGGGACAATGGTCCATTTCTACGATGAGTTTGGCGCCTCCGAGATAGCATTGTAGTTTTTGGATAGCCCAAACAATGCCAGCGCACACTTTTTCCGACGCGCAGTACGCCATCTCTCGAGAGCTCAGTTTTAGGCTTAGGTAGAACACGAGATGTTCGTTGCCGTCGTCATCCCTCTGGCAGAGAACGGCCCCTAGCCGTCGATCACTACCATCAAGTTTTACTGTAAATTCTCGGTCGTAATTCGGAGCTCGCAAAACCGGGCGGCAAATCATTACAACCTACAGGTCAAGAAGGACGCTTCCCTCTTTTGGTTCCAGACTACATTTGTCGGCTCAGTCCTGCGGAGAGCATCAGTCAGGGGGCTTTTCAAAGCGGAATAATCACGGATATAGTGATTCTAATATCCTGTAAGCTCAAATATTGCCCGAATGTCTGTCTTTGTCCTAGGCCGCGGGTTGTCTGCTAGCGCTGATATCTTAACCTCACTTGTTTCCTGAAACCTTGGCCTACGTTGCGATCCAAATAATCGATGGTTCCTCTCGCAAGGCAACATTTCCCGGCCTTTACAGTGAGCCCAGCTTTAATCAAACGGTTCAGCACTGCTCTCAGATGCAATAAATGTTCTGCCCATGAATTAGAGAATACAGCATTGTCGTCCTAGTAGAGCACCGCTAATGCTGCACAGCCCTGTACAACCCTGTCCATTGGGCGTGAGAAACAAAACAGTGCATCTTTAAGTCTGAAGCTCATCATTGTTGGTTGCTAGCTTTCCGTTGGAGTGAGGAAAGTTGCGTATCTGCTGGCGCGTTCAGTGAGCGTCACTTGCCCGTACCATCGTGTAAGGCCTAGTTACATAGGCTGCTCGACTGGCCATTTTCACTCTTTCCTCGATATTGGGAATAGGGTACGCTTGATCCTTGGGGACATCATTTAAATTCCATTAATCTACTACATGCTTTGGGTCTTAAACCGGACCTTCCAACAAGATCATAGGCGAAGCGTATTCGCTTTCGGAGTGCTTGATTATTCTTAATTCCAGTATGCGCTTTACCTCTCTATCAGGGATATTTTTGTACCTTTTAGAGAGTCGATAGCACTTTGACCGCACTGGCTCCTCGGAATTTAGCTCATTATGATGATCAATCAAAGCAGTTCTGTCCGGCCTTTCTACGAAACTGTCATCAAACACTGCTATAAGAAGATCATACAACTGAGATTCTTTTAGTTCTCCTCTCCGCCTAGTCTTCGTGGGGAGTTCCTTCGCACTGTTTTCATCTCCACTTAGACAGACAATGTTGTCTTCCATCTCCTCAGGAAGGTTCAGCGCTGGTTTCACTGCGGCCTCTCTCTGCACGTAAGGCTTCACAAGGTTACAATAGGAAATGCCCACTTCTTTACGCCTTCCCGGGGTATTCACCACGTAGTCGGTGTTAGAGAGCTTCGTAACAACTTCAGCAGACCCTTCCCACTGTACATCGAGCCTGTTCTGCCTTGAAGCTCTCAGCAACATTAATTTGTCACCACTACAAAACGTCAGTTGTGCGGGCTGTGCGATCATAGCAGACCTTAAAACAAACCTGGGCCGACTTAATGCTGGCCTCCACGAGTTCTTTAGTGTTATGTAGACGATCCAGCATCACGAACACGAATTCTACTACCATCGGATACTTCTCCGCGCCCCTTCCAGGCTTCGTGTACCAATTTCAGAAGTCAGCGCAGTGACCTTTCGTACACCAACTCGGCGGGGATAAATCCTGTGGATTAATGCGGCACTGACCGCATGGCGAAAAGTGCCGCAGGAAGACACGCGTCCCAGTGAAGCTTATTTTCATAGCAAAGTCCCTTAAATACGCGCTTTAGAGAACAGAATGCCACCTTTCTATGCTGTTGCTCTGCGGATGACGGATTGAGCTGTGCGTTATCTTAATGCCGCGTCGCTCTAGAAATGAGGTGGTGAATACACTACCCTGATCACTTTGGATCTCGGAAGAGAATCCAACTCGGCCAAAGACTGATAACCGTGAATTCATGACACTCTCTGTCATCACCTCGCGCAGCCCGACAGCCTCTGGAAACAATGTGGAAGGGCATAACATGGTGACGATATCATAACACCCTGACTCTATCACGGGAAGTGGCCCAACTACATCTATCACCAAGCGGTGAAACGGCTCAATAATGATCGGTACTAAAAACATCGGTGCTTTCCACTAATCTCGCGACTTTCCGACGTGCGGACATGTGTCGCACGACCATACAAAACGCTCCAGGTCCTTAAAACATCCAGGCCGACAGTACCATCGAAAGCCTCTGCTCCGTTTTCCTGATTCCCAGGTGGCATGACCACGAAATGCAAGAGGAAAGCGCATTAAATCTTATCGGTACTTCTGGGGAACGACTAAATGATCTAGCTCCACTATACGCTTATCCTTGTATAAGCGATAAAGCACACCACTTCTCATCTGGAAATTCTCTTTTTCTCTCTTACTCGTTCCGTGGAGCTTTCTGATCTCCGGCATGGTCGGGTCATTTGGTTGTTCCACCGCTAGCTGTTCTCAGTTCGCACTCAGCAACGCAGCGAAACTGCTTCACACTGGCTGCAAAACGCCACTGTCTAGGATTTCCTCGTTCCGCGGTCTATCATACTGACCGATCCCAGGCTGACCGGTCTCGGGTGCCTCGTTAACGCGATTTTTTTCTCAACCTTGTTCATTTATTTCTGCCCCAAGATTAACGGCTGTTTCCTTCGCAGTGGCATTCTCAGGGGTAAGCTGCGTTGCAAGTTCTCTGCCTTCGAACTTGTTAAGGCCTGCGCAACTCGGTCTCCAAAAAGGATGCCTTTCTCTCGTATTCACTGTCATATTTGTTGGAGAACAAATATGGATGGCATTTAGGTAGCTTTCCTGAAACTGCGGCTTCGGTTGTAAGCGTACTGAAAGAGTCCTCAATTACCACTCGGGCTAGAGATAAGCACACGCTTTGTTCCTCCATTGCCTCTCGGATCCATGAGCCTCTGAGACCAAGTGTCTCGACTAAAGGACAATTTCTCGCACGTTCATTCAAAATTTGCAAGGTACAGACCGATATCCTCTGATACCACATATGGGTGCATGTACCTTGCCATCTTGAACTCTACCTCTTTGAGAAGAACCACTTACAGGGGAGAATTGCTCGACCTCTTCTTCAACTCCATTTCTAACTTACGCAGCTCTATCTCCCGCTCCAGATTTGTTTGCTTCATTCACACATTCACGTTCATGCCTCTTTTCCTCTTTTTCCCAGTCTTTCTGCTGTCTGAGCTGCTCTTCCTTTTTGTTCTAGGCTCCATGCTTTACTGAGCTCGTCATCATCTGCCCCCAAATTAGTGATTGCGTGAATTTTTACGCGTTTTCGTGCCAAACCCTCTGTATGAATCTCTAATTCTTCACACAGTAGCAACAGGTCTGGCTTCTGCAGGTTCTGTAGGTGCATGATAGTCTCAGTCTAGGATATTTCTAAAGCCACTCTGCAAAAATACCAAACCTCGAGGATTTAAGCACAGATCTCTACCAGTTCCAAAATGTAACCCTCTTTTAGAACCTGGTCCACATCAGAGGGAAGCCATGCACTCACCCGCACATGCGGTCATGTCCCAAGACAGCTGCTTTCACGCTGGCCTACCGTTGTTGCCGCTTGTAGCTTCGTATCTCACCGCTGATCACAAGTTGTCATGGACGCAGGGGTTACCTCGAACCCGGGCTCCGCTGAGTAGCGTGTCCGAGCCTTCGGGCTGAGGAAAGATGGAACTTTGAGTTTGGTAAATTGGTAACAAGCGGGTTGAATGGCACTTTGATGAAACTTATTTACACTATGAAGAAAAGCAACCAGTCAAAATTCAAGAGTTCATGCGTCGAGCGACTGGATGAGCCTTGTCTTCCGGGACCAGAGCGTCCGTGCTCACTCAGAACGCTCCTTAGATCCCCTAAGGTTACGCCCCTTCATACGGTGGTGGCGAATTTCTCCAAGAGGGGAATGGTTGCACAGCATGTAGGAAGCGGAGGCACTTGTTGCAGAGTCCATCCGTGGGAACTGGCGAAGATGAGTCGCAAATCCGCTTCTATTTCGCACAGAGGTGCAACAGTATTGCAACCGACACATATTTGATTCGTGCGGCGCCGCGGGCCACAACTACAGCAAAGTATCTCCTGTCTCGGGCAGGCTTCTGACGGATACGGCTAATTGCTTGAAGGCACCATTCCTTTATTCTCTTGTCGTCGGTTCATCGTCGGTTGCTGCCCCAGGTGTCATTCTTGCTGGGAACCAGTTTAAGGGAAGGTCATCTCCCTCCCCCTTTCCCATTGCCAAACGTGGGCTAATCTCCAAGGGTATTTTCACAGCCAGGCATCATTTTTGTATGGGGTCATCGGATGGTCAAACGTCGTACCGCCAGCAGGGTTGTAACAAGCTACACACAACCAGCGCGCGCGCACATTCGCCCAACCAGCGCAGTCCCCCCACACACCGCTGCGCCCTCCCCCCCACGCACACCCGCACAAGCGCGCGATCATTAACTACCCAGTACACGCAAACCGCGCCATGCGGCTCGTTCTACATTCGTCGTCTGTTTGCCCGGTGTTAATAACACTTCGCTATCCAACGCGGGAAGCGGCACGAAAAGATCATCGACGTCGCATGAATGTACTACACTCTTGAAACCAATTCAACACAGTCGAAGATAGCGAAGGAGGTGCATCAGTTTAATGTTCAGCCGGCAGTGGCATGTAAAAGCTATTACGCTCATTCGCTTATTACGCCCCCAAATCATGCAAAAGAAAGTTACCTATCCTTCCAAGAAAGTATCGATTCCGGCTTGTTAATTTTGGCGCTAGAAAAGGAAATGTTTTGTAGCTCGAAATTCAGGTAGATTTTTTTGACGTTACCTAAATAGCAAATAGACCACTGTGTTTATTGACGGATGCATTCTCGAAACGAATTTCAAACGCAGCAAATAAAAAAAATGTTCAGAATTTTGAGTCCAATTTTTCTGCTCTTGAAACACCTACCTAGAAAATGGAAAATATAATACGGTAAGACTTTAGTTTTGTCTAGTAAATGTGCTTAATGTTAAAAAATGAGCTAGATGGCGAATGACTCTGCTAAATTCCAGATTTTGAATATGGCTCATAAATAATGCACGCTTCGACTTCTCTAGTTTTGAGCGGAAAACTATACAACCTGTCTGAGCGTGCACTGTAAAACATGTCGCAATATTTCTGCAGTTTCTGAGTTAATTTTCAAATGTGATCCGGTTAGCTGGATTACATATGTGTCGAGAAATATAGGCAAGACGCTTCAGACCGTAATGTGTAACTTGAATCGATCAGTGAATGCAGATTATTTTCTCTCGTAAATACTTCGGTGTTTACCCTGATAAAATAACAATCCACTCTTATTCAGTTCAACTTGAAATAGACCGGCTTTCATGTAATTGACTTGAGACATTGCAAGGATTTCTTGCAAACTCGTCATGCACCAACCGGGATAAATCATGAGGCTCGGAATTCCGTGTGTTCATCCCGTGCAGGCGAAACGATGCATGCACCCAGGGCCATCACCTGCGACGAGGGCGGACCAGCCACTCGACTGAGGTCGCGCAACATGAATCATGAGCCCTCTCCCCTGCTGGAGGTACATGTCGACAGAGAGATGCTGCGCTCGGTGCAGTTCGGTGAGCGTCCGCCTTCTCGCTATTCGCTGGCGCTGAATTGAGGCCTACTGATGGTGCCTCGGAAGCCGGGCGTCGATTGCTCAATGATGGTTGCAAGAAAGGAATGTGTTATAGGAAGCTCAGAACTTGTGCTGTCCCAAACCGGGATGTCAAGAGAACGAGGCAGTCCTGCTATTTGGCAACTGGAGATTCCTGTCTAGTGTCGCGAACTTGCGATGCCCCGCATCGCCATATCGCGTGTGTCTTGTCTTTCCCCAAACTGTACGTTAGTACGGAGTGGGTCAAAGACACTGGACTTCATAAATTATTTTTTCCCTGCCAAAATAGCCTTTCTCCCGTAGGAATATTGGCCCCAGAAAGAGCTACGCGGTGATACGACGCCACAGAAACAAAAGGCTCAATTTTCGATCATTTCAGATTTTGTTCTTGCGTCCCAGCTATGAGTCGCGGCCTCTCAGCTATTGAAGTCATGCCATCTAATGTCAGCCATGTTCTGCCTGCTACCAAAGGCAGGCCGAAAAACTGCATACGCCCACAAAAATCATTAGCGGAACTGAGCAGTTTCTGTACTTAGACTTAATGCAAATCAAGCAAGAATTGTGAATACATGACTTGCAGACAACGAAAGGATTGCTTGCTTATAAACACAAAAGAAATCATATTACTCATGTGCGCTAGCACAAACACTCTTATAGCACAGCAATAAAAGCATACACGCCAGGATCTGCATGACATGGAAAATATAATGCTTCCGCACACATTCGGGTTTTGAGTCTGCTGCGCCTCTGGTGGTACCAGTGGTCTACCGACGAAGCTGTGGCTAGTCTATTCATGGGAAATTGCATTCAGACCTCCGTTCATAACGCTCATGTGGGAACCATGTTACCGAATAAATCTCCCAAAGTGGCCCTGATCGACCTCTCCCGGTAGAAGCACCATGCTTGTTTGCAGAAAATGCCGAGTCATGATTAGAGCGGTAATCGCTGCTAAGCTGGAAAGGGACGAGAAACATCTCTCAGCATGCCACACATCATTCCTTGCGCCCATGCCATGCAGGCCAGCTAAAAGCCGGGCCCACGAGCCTGCCGAGTGCCGGGCTTCTCGCACAGCCCGCGGAGGGAAGGCAGCTGAAGGCACCACCTGCGCCGGACAGACAGCCCCCGCAAGGGCCATTCGCAGAGCTGCTGTTCGGTGAGCCAGACCTGCTGTTCGCTCTGCCGCAGTTCGTTGGCAGCTGGCGCCATCGAACCAAAACCCGAACACTCAATGTAGGGTGCGCAGAAGGCCTGCTCCGCTTACTAGGTGCTTGTAATATCCTGCGCCGGGCTGTCCCGATTGTCCTGGCCACGTGTACGAGCCGGTCTTGCAATAGTGTAGCCATAGATTATAGATCAGAGAAGCCAGATAACGATACAGCGCCTTCCCCATCTCCTCGACCAAGCACAGTGAAAAAGGCTCAGCTTCATGACCTCTCTTCTTTTTATCTTTTTTTACAATAAATTGGCTTTCTTCCGCCAGCGACGATGCGCTGTTTTTTTTTCATTAAAATTGTTATACTTCCAAGACAATGTGGTTAGCATAATGAAAAAGTTAAATACATTTGCTAACTAGAGATGCGCGACAAAAATGATAAGCGAGGTCCTTATTTCGAATTCCGCTGTATTTAGTTGAGGAAATAAGTATTCGGTTTGCTTTCCCGTAACAAGATATTGGAGACAAAAGCATTTTTAGCGCTAAACCATTCATGAAAGCAGTTTTTTCATGTAATGTAAATATCACTATAATAATCTATATATCTGCTGGTCACCCGACAGCAGTCTTGTATTTCTATTCTATTAATATTTTTGCTATCGTCAAAAGTTTTCCCCATTCGTTTCCTACAGCAGTCTTAGCTGTTGGATGCGATCGATGGAAACACTTTAAAAGATAGATTTTTCTACTTATCAGAACAATGAACAATTACTTTTATATTTTCCTAACAGTATCTTAGAATTAAAAAAAAATTTCCCGAGAATATTGGACATGATACTTGAGCCTCCTTTATCTGCAATAAGCACTCGCGATTTGTTTCTACAAGGTTGTATTTTTGCAGATTAGAAAAAGTTCTGCGCCAACCGTTTTCTGCTTTTCTTCACTCTAAATGACTGACGCAAAAAATGGTGACCAAACATGTGCACTGCAAACTGTCATCAACCAGCCGGAGGCGCACTTCGTTGTAACACATACAGAAGGCGCCGAATTGCTGCCTTTTACCTACTTCGCAAGCCACAGTCCAGAAGAGCGGATGGCGCCCAGCGCAAGCAGGGTGTTCAATCGGTAGCTCTTTCCCATAGGAAACTTCCCTGAGAAGGAGCCGGATCCGTGCCGGTGGAAAGAAAGTGAGGCAGAGTCGTTATCAAAAGCTTGCCGGACGTGCGAGCGCGTGACAGAACTGCAGCCGTGCATGACCTCAGCCTGTGTACATTCATTCCTGCCCTACACATGCTGTACGGGGGTCGCTACCGGTGCCAGTTGCGGCTTCGTCATCCGCCAGGCCTCTGGTCTAGCCTTCGTAGAACCGCCGTGATGTGTGAAGCGGATCGCGTCGCCCCTTTCCAGGGTACTCAACATGCGTGCGAAAACAATCTTTCTATTTTTTTGCTTTCGTGCTCTTCACAGCCTTGACCCTAAATTTCCGAAGCGCTCGAGTTGAACGAGCAGACAACGAGCCTCCGAATGTGAGGATGATCAGTCCTCCTGGTTGCGAAGAACATTGGAATACTAAGGCCTCTGCGTAAAATGCGACTGTGCTAAGCATTATGACGGGAAGGAAATGCTCTTTTCTATATTTGCGTTTGACACAAACAGACCACAATTCACAGGTTGGTTACCTGTTTGTAATGCGAATGATCCAGAGTAGAGTTTGCTAGTGACCACGAATAAATGAGGGCATAGTTGAGTTGACACATTAATGTGGAACAACTAGGCTAGCGCAGCGATGCTGTAGTTGTGAGACAATACGCCTTGTACTGGGAAGGTGTTGGCCCGTTAAGTCGTAGGTGCATTTTCACCGGTGGGTGTCCGAAGGTAAAGTTTGATCCGGTGCTGCCCGGTGGTGGTGTTGCGGACGCCGACGCCACCGGCAGAAAACTGAAGAAAGAGCTAAAGAAAGGTAACACGATATTCACTAGGCAACTGCAACGTACAGGGGCCTAGGGATCAAGCATCCGTTGCGAATGCTATGGTTGCTGGGTTGTTGATTGCGGAAGGTGCTGAGTGAGAGTTTCTAGTATTACAGGTAGGAGATAAAATTTTACCGGTGCGTTCCCGAAGGTACACCCTCCGGAGATTGCTCCAGAGGAGTGTCGTTTGTGCGTTGGTCCGCGCTTTCCACGCAATGTCCCCTTCTGCATTCATGTCTCGCATACCCACTTGTTCGCAGGGCTTCACCCTGATGTGTATAGCCTACTATGGTTGACGTGAGAACGTTTACATAACATGATCGCCTCGGACGGCAATTTCAATCGCATTAGCCTCGTTGACTGCTGAACTCGAGGATGGATCTGATATTGTTGCCAAGCATTAGTATTCTTGCTTGCTTCCTTCACGCGAACAATGCCTCGCACATTTCTTTTGTTTCTTTGTGCTTACCATAAACGGATTTTTCGCGGAGGCCTGAATATTACACCGTCCTCGTGATTAGGAGAAGTGGTCATTCTCAAACTAGGGGCCTTTTTGTTCACTGTAACGCCAGGGAGTTAGTACCACTTCGTCGAAAAAAATGCGTTGCGTCAGTGTTGGTGACGGTTTAAGGTGTCGTAGCTGGAGCGGCCGGAGCAACCGGCTGTTGAAGCAACCAAGGGGGACCACCTGGTCACATGACCTTCTGGCGTCATCGCAACCTGCCCACTGAATTGAGAAAACTGGCCACCATGGCATGTGGCACTTAATGACTGGTCGTGAGAGGCTGCTTGGGAAGAACCATTCGGGTCTCACAAGCCCCACCGGTGGCAGCACCTGCCATTGCAGGGCAGTGGCACCTCACCTAGCCGCTGCACCACTGCGTGAGAAGTGGTATGAGGACTTCCAGCGATCTATGAGTCTTATGTGGGGAATTAGCAATTTCGCATATATGGGCCTTAACCCAGTAACGCCATCCCATCCCCTTAGTTTTTTTTCAGCATGCGCTTGTTTGCGATTACGGATCACTCCTATGAAGAACACAAGATAAAAATGACGGACGATTTAGCGTGGGTAGGCCAAATGCCAACCAAGTTGGCTAGCACTGCGGCTTTCTCCTCGGCTTCGGTCCGAGGCTTGGTTTGAGTGCGCCCGTTGCCACACAACCCGGGGAGTAGGTGGTCGACCACCTGGCAGAGTCAAGCAGGTTTCAGGCTAAGATCGTGGAAGTCGTTGAGTCAGGGCCTTATTGCTTGCGCACTATAAAAATTCGGGAAAATATGTGGCTGGTAACTCGCATGCAGAGGTGCCCTGAAAGTAGGTAACGCGATCTGCTTTGTCCACCATGGCGCCTAGAGCAGACGCCACGCGGGTGGCGAAGCGGCACTTGGCGCAGGTTCAGATCTACGCACGGCACGCGGAAGGTAGGTTTGAGAGGTTGCGAGAAACGAAAGAGCCCTGTTACGTCGGCGCAGAGATGCATTTTCGCCACGCGCTGGCACGTCGCGTAAATTCTTGACCGCTGTTGTCCCAGTGAGGCTGCGGAACGATGTGAGTTACTTTAAACGAGGTTCGAAAGGCGAAATACTAGAAGGCTGTGCTTGAAAGAGGTGCTGTCAGAGTTATCGCTTCAATGGCCGCCAATTCTATTGATTCCAACGTTTTGAAGCGTCACAAAAAAACAGCGCGCTGTAGAACGATGAGCTTGGCTGCGCAAGGCTATCTGTTGGCTTCACCTCTGCTTCGCGCTTTGTCTTCGTTCAAGCCATGCAAACATCCGTACTTTAATGAGAATGTGCCATTATAGGCGCCAAGTGGGCCTAAACATCTCAGCTTAATTTCGAACGCTGTTATCGCGTTCGACTGTGTACGCTTTATTCTTGAGTATTTAAACTGAAAAAATATAGCAGTAACCACTATTCATGAAACAAAAACTGGCCTCACATTTTAATCCCTGCTAGACTGCGAATGGCCGTCACTTATATGGTAGCACGAATTCGACGATGCTAAATTCCCTGTGTCGATACTACGCAGAGCCCGAGAGCCCGACGGGTCGACGCACAGGGAGCAGCCGGCCAAACCAACGCAGACGACACCTCGGCCGCAGCTACTCCAGGCTCGTCGAGGCAGGGGCCACGCACACGCTCGACGAAGGAATCCCTGCCATGGGCCTCGGTGAGGCGGCCCCGTTACGCAGTCGTGCCCGCTCGCCTTCTGCCACGAGTCATTGGACTAGCGTGCTAGAGCTTTCGCTGTAATATATATTTTTTGGTTCACTACTGTATATCGATGAAGGCGAAATATAAAAACGCTGTTAGGCTGCAAACGTCTCCATATGGTTTCCTGGCCGTGCAGTAGCGATTTTGTGAACGGCGTAAATTTGCTTCCACTCCTAAAAAATTTCGAATCACTCATCTCTCTCACTCACGAGAAATGTTTCGTTTTATAGCGGGAGCTCTACTCCTCGGGGGACAACTTCTGATTTCTATGTGGCTAAGACAATGACCTTCAATGCCTCACAAGGTCAAACGGAACTTAATTGCATGGCGGTATGGCCCAAACTACGGTAGTATGAGCTAGTGATCATATGACTATAACCATTCGGCACCTAATCTTGACCCTTGACCTTGACTTTGGATTT
Organism: Amblyomma americanum; assembly: GCF_052857255.1. Lineage (NCBI taxonomy): Eukaryota > Metazoa > Arthropoda > Arachnida > Ixodida > Ixodidae > Amblyomma > Amblyomma americanum. The sequence goes on along the minus strand of NC_135498.1, from coordinate 89,980,497 downwards.
CAGACAGTGGAGACATGCTTGACAGAGCTTTGGCTCATAACACTAAGTTCAAGCCATGTTGAACCACAGCCTTTTCTTTATTCAAAAATGTTTCAACATAATTTTCAAATTTATTGGAAGGATCCATTCCTAGTCTCACCTACTTCCGGGCGAATAAAACTTTGACGCATCTAACTGGGACGCGATGGGCTGCCCTGGATATGCAAGGTAAAGGCTTTTGTACTTTACGCAAGATAGGTTAACTCCAGGTTATTGTCCAAGGCATGATTTCGATTGTCACTCAACCTGTCACTGTCCAACGTATCATCGGCATTTGCAAATAACTGTTACCACCTAGGCAATAAGCATTCCCGCATGCATCTGTCTTGTCTTCAGCACAATTAAACACTAAGGTGCTATAACAGACGGAACAAGTGGCTTATGATGTGCCTATGGAGAGCCTAGAGGCTAATCAGTTAGCTGAGCCCATTGACTAGGGAAGATTTTCTCGCTAACTGTCTGTTTAAGCTTCCAGCGCTCTTCTGTGGCCCGCTGTAATGCTTGTATGCATGGCTTTCGCAGACAGCAGCAGCGCTTTGGATGTGGGAACGCCCTATAGAGCGGCAGCACTTCGTCGGCTGCGACGTCCTGTACTAGTCTGGCAATCATGTCCATGCTAAAAATGGTGAGGCTTTCTTCTTGGCGCATCCTTGTTGCAAGTTACCATCTGCCAATTGAGAGTGGAGTGAGAAAGGGGGGAGGAGGAGAAAGTGGAGAGTAAGGGTACAAACGGATTAGCTGCTGAGGTAAAGTGAGGGAAAGGAAGACAAGGATGAAGCATACTTTCAGGGGGTGGAAAAAAATGTCTATCTGGACTTATCTCCCTGGCTATCTCTCCTCTCTAGAGGAGGGGGTCTGAGTGTCTCAGTTAAGGGTACACAATATCTCAGATGGTTTTCCCTGCATGTCAAGAAGAGGTGCACAAGGCAAAACGGCTTTGCTAAAGTGCCCGAGTAATCTTTTATTGGCTTTTGATATGTACCCGATAAGTCACTTTGGAGATAATTAGCACGTAATTTCTAGAACGTTGCTTCAGTATGAAACAGATTTATTTGACTAAATTGTTGATCTATATTCCAGGAATTGAAATTTATAGAATAGGAATGGCGTACAATGCAGTCCGGAGTGTTGTCGGGCGACTTGCTTCCCCCTATCCTTCAAGAAGACAGTTCATGGAAAGTTGAATCTCGTCAAGTTATGGCTGAAGCTTGAACGTAATCCGGAAACATTGCGGTCACATTGTAGTTTTTGAGGCATGAGCCACAGTAAGGCGGGAACGTTCGTAATAGTCGGCCGCTGCTATGCGGTTACCTTCATGAACAGTTGTAACCTCATCACGTAGAAACTTCATGAATCAGTGCTGTGAAATAAGACGGCCACCTTTAAGTATCGAGAAACTGCTTTCGGCATCGCCAAGGTTGATTAATTGTGGTGAACAGTAGCACAAATTCAAAGGGAAACGGAACTAAGCGTGTGTCAACTTGTTTTATTTACGAATATAAAATTTGCAGCGAATGGCATAAAAACTTTAAAGTATTTATGCTGTACAATCAGCAACAACAGTTCAAACATCTAAGCGTAATATGCAACACAAAACGTGTGTAAACGGGAACGTATTTTTGTTGCAATATTTTCAAAAGAACAGTTGACGTACGAAAAACAGTTTTACTTGGACTTGCTGAGACGTGTCAGACTGCAGGAAGCTCAAGCGAGGAAGACGACAAAGCACTAGTCCCTAGCATGTCCAAGGCTTGCCAAGCGCCAGGTAAAACAGTTCGGCCGCGATACGGCGCCACTGTATGGTCGTACTGTGGTATTACTCCTCTCTGAAGAGCACCGACTCGGTGCCGCAGCAATGGGAAGCAGGGAGAGACGTCGCATGTGTCTGAAATCTGTTGTAGACACGCCTGAAGCGCTAGGGGGCATAGTACGGCTTCGTCCGTGCAACGTCGACGACTTCGAAGGTCGGCCGTCTAGAGGAGCGAACTGTTTATTGGCGTAGAACTTCGTTGTTCAACTCACTTAGTTGCCGGAGAACCTCGTAGGGGCCAAAATATCGATGCAGAAGCTTTTCGGAGTGCCCTCGCATGCAGATTTGGTTCCAAACCCAGACTTGTTCGCCTGGTTGGTAAATAACAACCCTGTTGTTAAACAAACTACACCGAGTCCACTGCAGCTGGCCGCTAACTGTAATTTTTATGCTAATTTATGTCACCATCACATTCCTCCAGTTGACAAGGTGTGGCACACTCTAAACAGTGAATGAAAATTCGTTTGTGCGTTAAAAACAGACACCACTGCGCGTGTCAATCTCTCATGTGTCCTTCCAGATAGAGAATTGCGCAAGAGCTGCACAAGTTCGCGCTCGCAAGAGACCAACGGTGGATAGACGTGCATGCACACGGCGAGAATGGGCAGACAGGCCATGTGACCACACTTCCTCACATTTCTCTGTGTGTGTGCGCCCTTTGCATGCACGCCAATCCACCGTTGGTCTCTTGCGAGCACGAACTTGTGCAGCTCATGCGCAATTCTCTATCTGGAAGGACACATGAGAGATTGACACGCGCAGTCGGTGTCAGTTTTTAACGCACAAACAAATTTCCATCCGCTGTTTAGAGTGCGCCATACATTGTAAACTGGAGGAAATTGATGGTGACATAAATTAGCTTAAAAATTAGAGTTAGCGGCCAGCTGCAGTGAACGCGGTATAATCAGTTAATTACCAACAAGGATGCTAGTTACCAACCCGGCGAACAAGTATGGTGACAACACAATTTTCTTAGAAAAAAAAAGCCACAGTGTAACGAACTCTTGGTAGTGACCATTACTTTTGAAACCTTTACAATATTTGAAGGCTGCGCAGTTCTCTTGTAAGGAGCGCTCATTTACTCCCTGCTGTGGATGGGTCTGCCACGCTCTCATGCATTATACACCACGCGGCAGATCGGAGTATCGCTAGCGGGCTCACAACCACGCCATGCGAGTTGCCCATGTGTCAGTTACCCAAGATCTACCTCCCTGTTTCACTTCGCTTTCCTCTCCTGCAATTACTTCTAATGAAACTAAACACTGCAAGCTATAATCTCGTGTCTGTTTTTGCCTCTCGGCTGGACCTACGCTGGCAGCCACCCACTCACTGCATATGCACATGTGAAGGGCTCTGCTCTAGCTGTAGACAACTGTGAAGAGGTGCGGTCGAAAAGTTTGTTGATTCATATCTTCGTTGGAATGTGTGTCAAATTTTTAAATCACATTGCTTGTTGCGATGCAGTGCCGGCACCCCCGGGGTCAGAAAAAATAGCCACAACGGGGCCGGGTGCCCTGTGCCTCTGAAGTGCCGTCGTCATGTGGGTGCCACGGGAAGTCAAGACCGGCTTCGTCGCCGGAAGGCAGCGCTGCGTAAGATACATTGCAGACGGCCTTGCACTTTTACATTCGCGCACAGTATTACCTGGTACGCAGCACTAGCATGGTCTGTCGCAGAGCGCTAACGTTATATTACTCTCGCCGATCTTTTCGTGATGCCGCCGCTTTCAGCCGCCTCGTATCACAAGCTCGGAATCGTGCATTCTCCGAGGCTTTTGCTTATTGACAAGGATTGCTTCCTCGTACATCCCGTTCCTCTGCCTACTCATCTTTGTGTGTGGCTGCAAACAGCTGCCGTTAGCGACGCGCCTTCCTAGATATTGTTTCAACTGGCAACACACAGCCTCGGCTGGCGTAATTTACAGCTTTCATTTCTATTACACGCATTGTTAGCTGTATTCCAGACATGATAGTCTTCGCAGCTTTTGCGTAACAATTTCAAAATTTTTCAATGTACACATGGTGACGGTCGAGGGAAGAAAAATGTGGTTTGGCATGCCCCTCGGCCCCTAACCCGGACTAACCAAAAAAGGCCAGTTTCAGTGGGGTTCCCGAAAGGAACTGCATTCGCGATTACCAATAATTCGGGACAGGGCAGCACGAGCGCGTCTGAGCCCAGGGGCCTCTGACCTTCTTTTCTGTACCCTCTCGGTAACAATCTTATTACGTCACGGATGATGTCAATTTAATGCTCATAGCCATGCTTCATGATGTGCCAGTCAAGTAAATGGAGTGCTTGTCCCTAATTCTCGGTAAAAATTCCCCTTAATGTCTATGCAAGACATACTCTGGCAGTCAACCGATTACCCCTTCTATGCAAAAGTGAGTAATGCAACTAGCCGACAAATCGCGCACTATTATTCCCGCTCCATGCTGCGTGCTGTGTGATTTGACACGCCCTTGTTGCCTGCGCTCTTAAAAGGCGAAGTTGGAGAGCACCTTGGAGCACCGTTCAAGAGTGCGACTGGTTACGGTCGCGTAGCGTCGCACTCCGGATCCAGTGCTTCCAATCCTTCCTCTTTGTTCTCTTTCTGTGCTGCTCCAGGTTCGATATCATCCCAGAAACGTCCACCACACTCCGGCCCCACTCACCGCAACCGGTGTGATGGCTTCCGCAGCTCCCAAGTCAGCGTGTTCGACCCGATCTGTAAGTTTGAAGCTCGTCACTTCGCCACAATTTTTGAACGAAATTTCATCACGGTGGTTACAGCTACACTCTTGTGATCGTAGCGGCCGCAGTGTATGATGGTCCACCAGGGGAGAAATAACAATGACAAACCAAAATTAAAAAAAAACGGCGAGATATGGGAATGAAGGGGCTGGTGCCATTCGTTTTGAGGGGAAGGCGGGGAAGGGGAGGCAGAATTTTTATACATTTCTCAGTGCATGTCATGTTCAGTTGATCGGTCAGCAGTTTTTCAAAATTATAAGTCTCATTGGCTACCAACCTCGCAGCCGTCGACTACAAAAGTGCTCATGTAAAATACCACGTCGTCACCGTGGTATCACTTATTAGATTTCTCCCAAAGCTGCGGGTAATCGAAAGCAGCACTTTTATACTGTGTGGCGAGCACAGAAACCATAGGCCACAGTACAGTGTTGCATTTTCTCGAAAATATGTGAACCTGGAGTATGCGTTCAGTAATTGAATTACCGGTTGCATCTATGGCACATTTGCTGTGTAGCCCTCCGACTAATTGGAGGCACCTCTTCCAAAGACCGGAAACGCGGCTGGAATTCGAAAACCGAAAGTTAGCAGAACAGTGGTAATGGCGGTGAAAGTGTAAATGCACGCCGTTTTAGCCGTCAGCCTCACCCACCCCCCAATGAAAGAACTCTCCGCTAGATCCGGTGCAATTGCCGCCGGCATCTCCAGCATCTCTGAGGCGGCCAGCACGATCAGCGTCCTCAGATTTTCGTGTTTTACGTGGTGCCGATGCTTCCAGCCGCTTCGTTTCACAAGGTTAGGAGCGCGCTTTCCACGAAGCTTTCCCTTATTAACTCCTTTTATACCTCCCGTCCCTCTGAGGTCTTACAGGCGCAATCGGCAACTTGTTCATTTCTGTGTGGGGCCGCATACAGCTGCTGTTAGCGACATAGACGAGCCTTCGTAGACATTTTCTTTTCGGGCATTATTGCACTGCTTCGGCTGACGTATTTTACAGCTGTCAGTAATTTAGCTTTGGCATTATGGACGTTGTAGACGCTGTATTTCAGGCAGGATAGTCTTAGCCGCTTTTGCATTACGGAACTTGACTATCCGAATAAAGCCTGCTTCTGTTGGGCTTGCATAGAAGCTGTCATTGCCATTAATAGAAATTCGTGACATCGCCCAACCAGCACCTCTGACCCTAGGATCCTATGGCGTTCTTTTCTGCATCCACACAGTCATTTTCTTACGTCACAGATGAAGACAAACCTCTATAATGCTCCAAGCCATGCACGGAGTCTTGGCACCAAAGTAAACTAAAAGTGTTTCTTCCTAGTTCTCGGTGAAGGTGCCCCTTCCAGCAAAAATCAATGCAAGACACACTCGGGAAGTCTTCCTTTTTGCCTGCTTATGAAAAATTAGGAAAAACTTGCCGACCAACCAAACACTTCAATTTCCACTCCATGCTACGCCTGAGAGCTCTGAGGAGACCTTGTAGCGTGTGCTGTATTTACAAATGCGAAGTTTGGGAGCAGTTTAAAGGCCCGGCCAAGAATACAATTAGTTACGGCCGCGTAGGGTCCTACTGTGTCCAATGGTTTCATTGGGTCTCCTCTGACGACGTCGCTCCTACAATGTTGCAGGTTCCTCGTCGAGGCGAGGCGAGCTTGGCTCCACCGTCCGGTCTCTCTTCCCGCATACCGTATGATGCGTTCTCCGGCTCAAGAATCAGCCTGTCTGCCCCGATCTGTGCGTTTGCAACTCGTCATTCGTGACAATGTTTTACATGTCCACAATCTATACCTTTGCCATCGTTCCAGCCATATGTATGGAAACCCGTCTTAGAAAGCAGCCCCAAATTAGCCCCCTTCTATGTTGTGGCGGATACGGAAGGGTGGTCATTTTTACACACAGCCATTGGCGTGGAATGTTAAATTGTCTAGGAAGGTTTTCGGTATGCCACCACCGCGCTATCAATGAAAAATAAAATTTCTTGCGAACGCACCAGTAATTGTACACTGGACTTTCACATCGGGACGCGAGCATGCAAACCATTGGTCAGGAAACCAGGTTGGTTTTTGAGGCGAAAAAAAGTGAATCTAGCGTATGCGGTGGCTTACAACTGTAGCGATTTTCTGTTGACATATTCCTAAAATATAATCCGGGAGATGCTTTGCAGCGCTTGACAGCGCACCAACGTCAGACAAGCTGTACTAAATTGATGATCAGTGTTATGGTAAAGGAAGGTAGAAGGCGAATGGCGCAGAACACAACGAATGCAATGCGGAGTCTCTCGGGTCAGAAAGACCGGCTTGCTGCTATTCTTCAAGAATAGCTAGTTGAATCTCGCCAATTAACTTACGCCTGAAGCTTGAGATCAGAGTTTTTGTGTAGTATCTGAGGCGTCGGATGTCAAGGGCGTTCGTGTTACTGCTAGGAAAAGAGCGATAATAATCTACCGCTGCTATGCGGCTGCTTTTGAGAAGACGTATACCCGGTAACGTCGAAATTCCGTTATTCAGTGTTGGCAAATGGAACGGCCAGCTAGCCACATCGAGTAGTGAAGACTGCTTTCGGGAGCGCCGAGGCCGTTGAATTTTTGAACGGGAGCTCTAGCTCGAAGGGAATCCGAACTGAACTTTCGTTCACTTCGTCGATTCACAAAAAAAAGAAAATCCAGCTAATGGAGCAACAATTGTGTAGGTTGTGTGTTGCCAGCAACAGTTCAAAAATTGATTGACTGAACAGTGCAAGGTACAATATAGAACGCGCATATACGGGTGGATTGTGCATTCTGGTGGATTGTGGTCGTTTGAAGAATAGTCTTTGTAGTATTAAGTTGAATTAGGGGATTAGGGTGCATTGAAGGCTGATTACAGTGTATTTGAAGGCGGATTAAAAAGAAGTCATTAGTGTCATCTTCACAGCAATGTTATTACTCTTATGTATCCTCCTGCACCATTCTACACGAAACCTGCCAGCTGAAAACTAATGTCTCTTTATCGCCTCTCGGTTGAGGAAAGCTCGCCCCTACATGCTCACTGTGTAAAGAGTTGTGAAGGAACCTACTCTCGCTGTAAACATCTCTCAAATAGCCCAGTACATGTTTTCTTGATTCGATTCTTCTTTGGTGTATGTTTTAAGCTTTTCTTACACTGACGCACTCGTTTTCCTTTTGGAACAGCGGCATCTCTGGGTCAATCAGCCCAAGCTCCGAAGTGCAATCGTCATGTGGGTGCCACCGGAGGGCGTCGAGACCGGCTTCCTCGCCCAAAGTAAGTGCGATGTGAGGAGCATTTCAAACGGTCATATGATTTTACAGTCTCGCTCAGTATCACCTGCAACGCTCCGGTGGCTCTTGCTATGGCCTGCGGATAAGAGTCTGCGTGTTATAGCGGGAGGTTGCGGCCAGATGCGCACTGTAGAAGGCGGCAGGATTTTTATGCGTAATAGATTCATACCATCATGATTTTTCAGACTACCATTGGTTCTTGAAATAAGCCTGAACCACTTATTACGTGGTAAGTAATAACGCGATCCAACCCTTTATGACCAGCGAACCGCTTTTTCACTGTGTATGGTCGCATTGTCGGTAGTAGTAGTAGTAAGTGGATGAAAGGGAAAGAGGAAAGGAAAGTGCACGGGCCTGTGACTGATGTTACCGCGCCACCACCACTGCCAGCGTGCAGATAGAGAGAAGGATAGGTAGAGTTTTAAAGGAAGGAGAGAAAAGGGAAGTATAGAGAGGTGGGAGACGCAGTCGTATCAAACAGTCAGTCAGCTGCTTTGGGCTGGCAATAGCCGTCCAGTCCCGTCTCCTCCAGGAAGGCTAGGAGAGCCCGGAGCGCTTTGGAAGCGTTGGGACCGGTGGGCAAGAGGAGGGCACTGGCCGAGTCATATGGAAGGCTCAGGTCTCGGTAGCAGGCAGCCAGCTTTGCCTGGTGGATGGCCAAGGCAAGGCAATCGAGGAGGAGGTGATCGGTGGTCTCCTCCATATGGCCGCAGCGGGAGCAGTCCGCCGTGAGGGCCAAACCCTTGCGATGGAGCCTAGCCCCGGTCCAGGAGCATCCGATGCGGAGCCGGAGAAGGGACCTCTGCCGTCTGGTGAGCCCTTTATCTGGCAGGCGTTGAGGGGGTGTCTCTTGGGCAACCCTGGGGTCTGGGTGCTCCATTAGTAGCTGCCGCTCCGTGACGGTTGTGGCAACATCCAGGGGCACCACAGCGGTAGAGCAGGGGGTACAGCTTCCGTGGGCAGCCTTGGCCACGGCATCTGCTTCCTTATTGCCTGGGACTCCGACGTGACTGGTGATCCAGGCTAGGGAGAGTGAGAGGCACGGGAACAGATGTCCAGTCTGGCGGCCAGCTTGCGTACGACGGGCAGCCGGCTCCGTGGCTCTTGCAGAAGCTGGAGGGCAACCATGGAGTCGCTCAGAATGGCTGCAGACTGCAGTGCGGGGTGGGACTCCAGGATGTCGGCAGCCAGGTGGAGGGCCGCCAGCTCTGCTGTGGTCGAGCTGGCCACGGACGGATGTCTGGCCTGCCGGCTTTCTTCCAACGAAGGTGCGGTGCAGGCAGCCGCAGCAGACGGGCAGGCATACATGAGGACCGACCCGTCCGTTTATAGCGGCGTGCAGCCGGCCAGGGCCTCCTCCAGGATCGCTGCTGCTTCCTGCTGGAGGCCAACTGCAGGGGTGAGGCGCTTCGGCTTGGCGCCCCGTGGTGGCATGAGCACCCGGAATAGGTGGCCCAGGTCTGGTCGTGGAGGGGGAGGAAGGTGCTCGAATGAAGGTGGCCGAGGAGGCGCTCCAGGAGGGGACGTCCGTCCGGGGCGAGGTGCAGTCGCTCAGCATGGCGGAGTGCCGTCCGCTGGGCCTGCAGCATCATGGGCCACACGCCGGCCTCTGCAAGTGTGTCCGGGACCTGGGAGCCATGGGGAAGTCGCAGACACAGATGAACTGCAGCCCTCTGGGATCGCTCGATGGCCAGCTGCTGGTGGATGGTCATCTGGACCAGCTGGAGGGCATACAGGAACTGAGCCCCTGCCATGGCCTGGAAGAACCGGGGCCTCATTTGTGGGGTGACGCCGTTCCCCACAGCCAGGAGACTCCGGATGGCGCCACGGACCCTGGTTGCCAGTCGGTAGAACGCCTTGACTGCTCGACGCCAGGTGAGGTGGCGGTCAATAAGGAAGCCCAGGTAGCGCCAGGAGTGCCGCCATGGGAGCTCCCTTCCTGCGACGCTGAGGCAGGTCTTTCCCGGGCGTGCTCCTGGCCGGATGTTGAGCAGCATGGCCTCCGACTTGGTGGGGGAGAGCTGCAGGCCAACCCGTTCTAGGTAGGAACTGACCCTGGTGATGGCTCGTACATTCCTGATGACCTGAACCCTCTGGCGCCGTGGTCCGCGACACCAAAGGGCAATGTCGTCCGCGTAGATGGCAATGCGGACGGGAAGTTTCAGGCCATCTGGGAGGCAGCTGGGCAGCTGGGCCATCACCAAGTTGAACAGCATGGGGCTCAGCACGCTGCCCTGGGGAACCCCTCTGGTGAGGGCCTGGCACTGGTAGCACCTCCAGCCCGGACACAGCTCCTCCGGTCCTGCAGGAACCCACGGATGTACCCCCGAAGGTTGCTGGTGACTCCAAGGCAGTCCACGGCCTCGAGGATCGCCTCATGGTAGACATTGTCGAATGCCCCCTTCACGTCCAGGAGTGTGAGGCAGATGACGTGGTGGGAGTGGCGTGCATCCTCGAGGTGGGACACGATGTCCGCTATGGCGTAGGCAGTACAGCGGGGTCTCCGGAACCCGGACTGCGGCTCGGGCAGGAAGCCTGTGGCCGCAGCGATCCACTTCAGCCTCCCCAAGGCCATGGATTCCATGAGCTTCACAGGAACCGAGGTCAGACACACCGGCCTGTATGACAACAGGTCGGCCGGTGGCTTGCCCGCTTTGAGGACTGGGACCACCAGGGCTGTGCGCCAGGCCACAGGCAGGCGGCCTGTGGACCAGACCTCGTTGTATGTCTGGAACAGGTGACGCCATCTGGTCCAGGGGCACTGCGTCGCTTGGAGTGCAGCAGGGCAGAGGAGAGTTCCCTCCTCGTGAGGGCCGTAGAGCAGACAGCCGTGATGTCCGCCGCGTGTCTGCAGGCTGGCTGGAGGCGGTTCCGCCTTGGGTACAGCCCTGCAGGAGGAGGCTCCCGGGGGAGGAGGGCCTCTGCCAGCTTGTCAGCCAGTTGCTGGTAGGTGAGACCCCCTGCCACTGCGATGGCCAGGTAAGGGGCCCGTTGTATGGGAGGTTCCAGCAGCGAGCGGAACAGACGCCACGCCCTGGCACTCCCCCAGGCAGCCACCAGGGAAGCACATATGCCCCCCTCGACTCTCTGAGGCGTCGGTTGTGAGACCGGCGGCACTTCGCGTCGAGCCGGTTGTGTAGGTTCCAATGCTCGGATCGATCTGTGCATTGTCGGCCCAGTTGAAAAGGTCGCATTGAAGTTGCACTTTAACATACTATCCTAAAACGCGCCAAATGGCACCACCGCCTGCGCTGCATGGTGTGTCGCAGAGCACTGGCATTGTGCTCCGCAGCGCACTTGTAGCAGTGAGATAGTTAATCCTCAGAAGAGCAGTGCTTTGTTAAGCCCTATTTGCAATGTGTACACATCCTAAATTGCCAGAACTACAAAAAGCAATGCTTACAAGATATTTATTGAAAAGAGCCACGTTATTGCTTCACGTGGACGTATCCTGCACTTAAGTTAGCCCTATGATTAGTCGTCAAGAGTACGAATCATAATTGGAAGGCGTCAGCATTCAATAAGAATTTGCCAGATCTAATTGCTACTGGAATCGCCGCCGGCTTTTCCCGAGTCTCCGAGCTAGGCGCCACGCCCGGCATCTTCCATCGATTTTCAAGATTTGCATTGTGCCAGTCATTCTGTTCGTTTCGCCATCTCCGCGGTGAAACCGTTTCACAAGTTCAGATATGGATGTTCTCGCTCATTGATGCGTCCTGGCGCTCACCCTCTACATTCTTAGTGATGCTCTTTACCGCCATCTCATCGTTGTCCGCGACCGCATTCTGCTTTTGTTAGCGACAAAGGCGAGACTTCGTCGATCTTGTCTCATTGGGCACCATGCCACGTACATGGCTGCCATAAATTGCATTTTTAGCACACTTTTATTATTCAGGCATGATAGCCTTTTCCGCTTATGTGTAACAAAACCGAAGGAACCAAAAAACAGTTTCGTTGGGCACGCAAGAAGGAACCGTAAGAGTCATTAGTCCCGCAGTCGGTGTAATTGGCTGCTGCGGCTTCGAAGTCTACGACTTCGACCTGACCCGCGAGCTTTCAGCTTCTCATTCAGGTCAGTTCTTAGATGAAGTTGATAAGGACGCACAAATCCGTTACCCTCGTGATCGCACCGGGCACATTGTATGGTGCCCGATTATTGTATTCTCAGTGTATCTGTGTGCCCAGTTAATGGCATAAAGCATAAAGGACCTTCACCGATAATTTTTGTAGGTTTCGCACGATATCTCGCTCTTTACGCAGGGAAAATACGGTCAGCACAGTGTAAACAAGTGGTCTGTTTACTTTAATACTTTCATCCGGTCTGTCCCACTGTCCGCATGCTGCCTGCGCCCTCAAAAAAACGACGCAAGAACTGTGCGTATAGTCGTTAAACCTACGGTTCAGGAAACTGTGTCGAAGATAAGGTGCAATACAACAATTAAATATAATTCCCTGGTATAGTAATTGCAGCCTAATTAGCAGAAAGCTCATAAGCTTGCCTTGTGTACACATTTTTGCACGTAATGCATGGCATTGTCTTTGCAGGCAGCATCACTGCTTTGGATTTGGCGACGTCCTCCGAACGACGGCATCTCGTCGGCTACGACGTCTTCAGCCACTCTGACCCCTATGTGCATGCTGCTGGCTGAATGCCGTAAGTGTTTTTTGTGTTCTGGGGAGCGTGGGTGGGGTACCATCTCTGTGGCCATTTAAATTATTTCTATTCGGGTATATCTCGGTGGGGGGGAAGCAGTTGAGTAAGGGTACAAGTGATCAGCTGCTCAGAGAATGTCAGGAGAAACAAGGCTAAAAATAGGCATATGTAAAAGGACTAGAAAATCTCTACAAACTCCGTTGCGAGCGGTCCCCTTGACCGGAGAAGTGGGGAAGTGTGTCTCAGTCAAGGTTACATAAACTCTCCGAAGTTTATCACAGCATGTCAAGAGCAGGTGAATGTAGGTCAGTGGCTGTGAGAAAGCGCCAGTGTAACCGTCTATTTGCTGTTAACAGAGCACCTAATTTCGCGATCGTTGCGTTAACATAACACTAGCTTAAGTAAATTGTTGATCACTTTTCTGTGTAGTGAAAGTAGAATCTGAATTGCGTAGAATAAGTTGATGAGAATTTCCGGTCAGAAAGTCCCTCTTACTGCTATCTTTCAAAAAGAGAGCGTATTGAAAAATCAAATCTCGGCATTAAGTTAAGGCTAAAGCTTAAAAGAGAGGACTTGAAACGGCTTGGCACTGGTATTGTGTAGTATTTGAGGCACTGTTAGGCGGGAGCGGTATACTAATTTGAGATGACCGTGATAATATCCGCAAGCACTGTGCGGCTAATTTCTAGAACTGGTATACATAACGTGTGACGCTCTTCCATCTGTTTCTTATCACTCACCCTTACCCCAACCTGCAAGGAGCATCACAAGCGGCCACCGAGATTGAAACAGTTACGTTTTTGCCTACCCGCTAACAAATTCATTTTTGCTATCGCGTTGAATCTTCTTGTAACCTGATGATAGATAACGTCTTGAAACCCAACCCATACGTCTATCCGAAATATCCATCTGTGTACGTCCTTGTTCCTTGCTTTGTTTCATAAAATATGATCAGCCAACTAGCCCGTATCTCAACTCTCGTAAACACCCTTTTAGATCAGAAACAAGCAGCCAGTTTTCGAAAAGGTAGGGGGAACACTTATAAGCTCCAAATTTTTTCATTATCAAGGAGAATTTACTAAACCAAAAGCTTAAAGAAAAATGGGAATATGCGCTGTCAACTTCTCCCCCATTTTTAACAAATATTGCGCTGAAATGAGAAAGTTGGCATGGATTCGCTCAAATCACAAACATATAGGCAAACTACCTCTATAAGCCTACAAGAACATGTTGTACAAAAAAGCGGTGCGTTGACACGCAGAAACTGTTATCCGGTAATGCAGGCACACAGTAAGGGAGGAATACCAGATACAATGAAAATGCAGGAGAACAGATAGTGTTTCAATTACTGCGCAGCCAAAAATAGAATGAAAGTACAAAGCTTTTCAGTGACCTAAAATTCCAAAGAAATGTTACAGGACTCCAACTACAGGAAAAGTACTATACCAGCAGGAGCCGCAGCGTCGGGAAGTAGTACAGCAATAGTTCAGTATTAACGATGTCATCAGCAAGACTTTTTTTAGCCCGTAATTCTCGAACAGTACATAATCATGAATCCTGGCTGACCATATCATGTCCTCTGCAGGGCTGCGACTGTCTGCCGTCAGCCTGATCTGAGCAGGTACGTGGATGACTTTCGGCCTTCTCTCTTTTTCGGTTCCTCGTGTGTTTTCTTTTCGGCGTAAGGTTCCAGCGCGTTTATTTTTCCTTTCGTATTTCCGGGGCAGAAGAATGGAGACGATGGAAAAAGGGAGATGTTTTGCATTCCTGAAGTTCGTAAATGCACTTAAAAGACGCACAGAGCTCGGCTGAACGGCATTGTCCTTGGTATCCTAGACTGCGGAAGTAGTCTGTGTTGCTTGACTACACTTGTTGGAGCGCACACGCACTAGCAAAAAAAGTCGACGTAGGTGCACATGTGTATCTCTTGTTCTGTCAATCATGAAGCACCCCAGCCCGCTCTTAGAAGCAAATGCAGTAGTAGACGGGTAGTTAACATGCCTAGAAAAGGAAATGTCATCAGAAAGTAATAATTTTGTTCAGGAACTTGTTGTCTGCCAGCACAACCGTGAGATGTTGCCACCCTGTTTTGTGCGTGATAGCCTCAGCTCCTTACGCGTTATAAAGCCCCACACACACAAACGCATCCAAAGTAAAAATACAATCCACATCGCAACTTCGAGTAACTACTGGCATTAGTGATGAGTAGAAAAGACGGGAAGGACTTTTTTCGACGCGGCGCACCTTAAACCGCCTTTGTCACTTATTCGGAGATGGCTTTTTGCCATAAAGTTTAACGCTTCGGAGAGGAATGGTAATAACAGCATTGGGCCTGCGGTAAAAAGGCAGAGTTGTGCTGGGTTTTTCGCAAATTTTGAACCAAACGCTCTCTCACATCTCATATTATCTCTGCATATGCGAGCTTGGCCATGAATCATGACATTAATGTTGGAATTCTGGTCAAGAATATGTTCGCACTGCCAAGAGTGGCTAGCCAAAACTGCGTTTTTGTATCGCAAGAAAATGGCTGTTGCCAAGCCCTGTTCTTTGTCACTGCTTGGGCCTTCGTTCCTGAACGATTAAGGCGCAACCACAACGCAGCTTTTTTTCGGCATAGCTTCGGCATCTCGGTCACTGCCGTCGCCGGAGGCGAAATTTCGCCAATTGGAGCAAGGTGACGTAGGGAGATGCAGATATCTGGCGAGGGCAGGTCTCAGCGTCGGCGCCGGAAATACCTCATATGTGGGGATTGGTAGGGACCAATGACCCCGCATTGAAAGCGAAATTTGGGATTGATTCCCGCCGCTGTGACAGCAGAAGCGCCCATTTGGTACCCGTGCTTATTGTTCCCTTTGCCAGCACAGTAGGTTCCCCTCGACGCTGGGCAGGGCGGTTCGCTATGGACAAGAGATAATTAGGGGCTTTGTCAGCGATCTCCACAACCTCTGTCTGAAGACCACTGTGCGCATGCGCTCACGTCTTTAGTCGCCCACTTCTTCGAGCGCCGAGCGAAAAGCTAGTAGATGATGTGGTTTCGCCTTTAGAGAAAATTGAGCAAGAAAGTTTTGCAACATATGCTAAAAGCGCAGATTTCAAATCTGACATTTTCTTTGGGCCGCCGGAACTGCACTAATGTAAAACTTGGTTATTCGGCCCCTATTAATGTGAAAATCGAGATAATTTCGACTGCTTGGGGTTACTTTCAAATTCTATGGCGTCAGACGTTTGTTAAGTAGCACACTGTAGGACTCGCTGCGCAATTTTTCTCGCACCAGCACATGACTATCATCAGCCAGCTTCTCAGCCCATAATCCATATTATTTTCACAATGCTAACCACTTGATAAATCAACATTTGGTTCATTCGAACATTTTTTCGACTAATTTGAAGGCCAAATTCGCGATGTTGTGCTGTCCATTGAGTTTTCAGGTAATGCTATAGCTTATATGTCGTGCAGACCCCTGCATCACCCTTTCATTTAACATAGAAAGCAAGTTCGTCCGTATTCTTGCAGTGATGGCGCAGGAGAGCATCTGACCAGCAGTGCAAGCATCGGCACTTATTGGATGCTGTACCAGGGCAACACCCACCCGGATACGTCACTGGTTTGTCACTCTCCTGTTATTTGGTAACATCTGTGCCATTATAAGCATAACTGAATGAGGCATGGAATGAAAAGGTTTATCACAGAGTAATCAGGGACCACTGGGAGCGAATGGATTATTTCAAGGTTCCTCTGCTTCAATTCTTGTTGAAAAAGGTACAGTAGAACGTAGCGTCGTGCTGCGCATTTCGCCTTGAGACTTGCGTTGATGCTAAGATAATGTGCATGCATTTCCTTATGTTCTCGCAGAATCTAAAAACAGGGTTCTGTTTTATTACATCAGTACAGACCGTCCGTTTAAATTGCCAGAGTTATGTTGCCAGCGTTAGGCGCCTTCCAGTATTCAGTCTATCGTGACTTTCTCGTGTTCACTATTATCGTGCCATTCATTTCACTGTTTCCGCAGCCGTGGAATTAATTGCGCACTTTCTCTAGTTCGATTGCAGTAGCTTTTTCTTAACCGTTATAGATCACGCATTTCTACACTTCATTCTTTACATAATTGTGCTCGATCCACCCCTGCCTATGTGTCTTGCACACCCCGGATTCTTCCTTAACGCGCTTCCATTTGCGATTATTAATGGCAAATTTCGGCTAAAGATTTCAGGTTCCTGGACGAGACGCTTCGATTGATATAGCCTAGGTGGCGGTATTAGGAGGCCGACTATCGCATCAGTTACAAAATTATGATTAACTGCTCAGGGCTCCTACGGCTTCCACTGTACTAGCCCTGTGATCGCGGCCTACTCGAGGTCACAGCGGTTCGGTATTTTGCAGCTGGACTAAGTTCTGGTGCGATCAGATTTTTAAGGGCCGGATGATGAGACCTGGGTCTGCTTGGACGAAGCAAATTATGCTGTCTAGTTCCCAATCTGAGGCAGGAAATGATTTCTTTCATCATTTTTTTCTTAATAAATGCAAAATATTAACAGAGCTAACATTCTATTTTGCTTTCTTTCGTTTCACGGACTGTTGGCTCATTATGCAGGAAGCCAACTACCTTACTTTAGTGTGGTCAATAGCGTAACGCGGGCCTCTCTTCTAGCAGTCTTCATGCCATAAGTAACATAACATGGTTCTGGCGCAGCTTCCTTCCTTACTGGTCATTCCAGTTCCACGTGACAAACGGGATATCGCAGGACTTATTACGTCCACCGATATGGATGGGACTAAGGTAGCGCTGATGAACTTCAAAGGAAGGTTACAGGGAACATAAATACCACCGAAAGCGAAAAAATGAGTTGCGATTGCCGTACCTCAGACGGTAGAGCACCGGATTCGCGATTCTGTGCTCATGGCTCTGAATTCTACTAAGATTCAGTGGTCATGGTTTCGAATCTTGCCAGTGGAATGTGGTTGTTTATCTTCAGCTTATAAATCATTTATATTTCATATCTAAAATGACTGCATTATAATTAACAGAGTTCAAGGGCCACCGAGGAGAAACGGAAGTTGACTTTTATCGATGGAATGCGGGCTCCAAGTCACAAAAAACCACTCTAGTAAAAAATATCAAGAATTGAAATGCAGGTATCGCCGCCGTAAACCAATCACTCAAGTACAAGGGCGATGAGGAAGTAGATAGAAAAAAATACGAATCTCTGAGGCTGTCAAGCCTCCATGAGGGTTAAGCGTGTGGATATTGAAGTATATAAGTATTGTTTTAAAACACCTCGTGCACTTTAATCGCACGAAGAAGACTGAGAAAATGTAACCTGAATGTTGGAAGCCATAAAGAACCTATGCTTGGTGATGCA
Source organism: Amblyomma americanum (assembly GCF_052857255.1). Taxonomy (NCBI): domain Eukaryota; kingdom Metazoa; phylum Arthropoda; class Arachnida; order Ixodida; family Ixodidae; genus Amblyomma; species Amblyomma americanum. Next base: position 89,962,632 of record NC_135498.1, on the reverse strand, counting down.
ATAGGCGGTCAGCTGAGTTATGTATTACTGCTTCGCAGCTATGGGCTGTTGGATTTTGCTTACGAAAAATTGATACAGTTGTCCTCAGTGTCCGTTTCACAATCCTCTATGCTTTCCCAGGTACCGCTGAATGTTGGCTTCCTGCATTTGTATGTCGTAACCAGTACCTCATTTCTTTACCCGTGTTAGTCTACAGTCTGTTCTTAATAAGGGAGTAATTACTCATTGGCATCCGCCCAAGCACCGCCATACGGCTACAAAGGAAAGCTATACAGCTTCCTCAGAAATCATTTGACCCCTACCTCGGCGTTGAGGAAAGGAAAGGTGCATAAGCGGCCCAGCTTGTAGTTGGGCACCACCACTACCTCTATGTTAGCCGGGCCCCTGACGTAGACCCTACTGATCTGGACCAGGACTCGTATCCTTTGTTAACCTTCAAAGATATCTCCGCCTATTACCGGTACTCGCACCGTCAGTACCCGGCTCCTCTCAAGGGGCTAGGGAAAGCGGACGAGATAATACTCCTTAGACTTTTAACACTCTACTGTACCCGGCAGTGCTCAAACATTTCGACAGTTCTTTCTCTGGCCTCTGCTCTTTCTGTGGGGAGGCGACTGACACGTTCCAGATGGTCTGGGCATGCCAACACAATCCTTCTATTCCGCCCCTAACCCCTTCCCCTACTCGAGATGACTGGGAGGCGGCCCTGCTCAGCTGCCTGGACCTACCGGCCCAACAAGCCCTAGTTCAGAGAGCTCGAGTGGCGGCCCAGACCAATGGGGTCCCTGAATAAGACACTTCACCTAGTACTGTAAGGGGACCGGCCGACTACGGAGTGCTCCCCACACAACCTCTCTGTAATATTCAAATAAATGCTTTCACCACCACCACCTGAGCACAAATACTGACTAAAATCTACAGTTCCCCAGCCAGGGTTATATTTTTTCCCTGAGAGCAAGGTTGTGCTATGCGTCCCTCCGTTCCTATGCTGGTTCATTCCTAGAAGGGTCTAGACTGCGAATAGGAGTAGACTGGAAATTATACCATCTGATTTTCTTCGTGCAGGCGGGCCCAGGATGAGTTCGCTGCTTGCGTGGTCTGATAGTTTTCTCGGTGTGTCCTGCTAGAGCGGCCCCACGGTGCGCACGCGGAAGATAACTGCCCGAAATTCTGCCAAAGTGGCACGATCGAGACTGTCCCGTTGTCCGGCAAACAGGAGTTCAGTAGATTACCAGGGACGACCGGCGAACGTAGCGCAAAGATACTGGGACCGACTCGGATTACCGCTATCTATGAACGTCAAGTAACGGTTGCACTCAAATCAACGAGTCTCTTTGTCACTGCGCTACGGCTGCATCCGCGAAAAGATAATGAAAATCCTTTCTCTTTTTTTCACCCAGAGTCTCGGCGGCTGACAGAGGCCTTCAATCGCGCCCTCAGAGTGGCCGTCCGTCCAAGGCACGCACCACCAATTGCACCTCACACTCCTCGTGGCCTTCGCAACACATCCAGGTTCAAAGAATTACAGTACGCTTAGGTTTTTTCTTCTCTCTTTTGTTTCGACAAAAGGTGAAGAGTTTATGCAAAATGCCCCATTTTCTGTGGTATTGTTCGATGTGCCAGTAATCATAGACCTAAGAAACATCGCTAACGCTATGAGTATCATCTGTTGATTTTAAACCCTCTTGTACTGATGCTAGCAGTTGCAAGCAATACTCCTTTTGTTAAATTCCCTTAACCCGGTATTCCAACTCGCTGCTCGCTTTCATGGTGTTCACCACCTTAGCCGTTGCTGCTCGATCTCGACAACGGCCAATTGACGCTGGAGGGAGCGTTTTTGATTCGTATTGTAGAACGAAAGACTGTTACTTATTTCTCAGACTTCCATTATGACAGACATCATAGACTGCTGTGTCAGTCATTCCTGCACACGAAAAGTGATATTGTGATACCCTTATAACGTCCTCCATATCACTGGCTCTTCGAAGTAGTGCACAAACATAATGTACGAATTTTGAGGCCCAACTTCATTGGCTTAGTTTTTAAGCTGACAACTTGTGGCTCATGTGTTGTTCGTGGAAATCTTATTTCCCAATTATGTATGTTACCGAAGGAGCGTAGGATTTAATAAAGGGTTGTACACTTACGTGGTTTTTTAGTGAGAGGCGTAAGACATGAATGCATCATAGTGGATGCTCTACCACGTTTTCGCGCCTGGAAATCCGTTAACATAACGACTTCGTCACGTCCGCCCCGTTTCGCCTCCGAACCGTGTCACTATTTCTCTGTCCCCCATGCTTGGTTTGACCTATTCGCTAAAATTTCGAAGAGTTGGCGGCGATTTTTTTCTCAGTTATTCTAAGCGTGGTCCGCCTTCACGCCTAAAAATCGCGTTTCCTACGAATGAGTGAGCGGCGCGTTGCTTACGCTTGTCAAGCATGATTGATGGCAATTTTTGTGCGCCCTTGTTTTAGGTGTGGTGCACTTTCACACTTAAATATCACGCGTAATTCAAGCTTTGTAGGCGTTATCGCATGCCTGCTCATGTTTGGCATGCTTGAAAGCCTTTAGCACCCCCCCTCCATTCCAGTTTAGCACCCCCCCCCTTCTTTGTAGTTTACTTCGTCCAGGGGTCCTAAATGGGTTGAAAACCCTGTTGTAAACTGTTGAAAAATCCAAGAACGAGTGTTGGGATCTCGCGCAAGACGGGCCAACCACGTGACGGATTTTGCGTAGTGTGATTTAGAATACAATCAGGCTGTGGAGTGGAAGACAGTGGACTCAGTATTGGAATAGAATCATAATTTGAATAGATTCTTATATAAATTAATATTTCTGCATCAGTCTAATTTATCTCCCCTAATTTTTCTTAAATGTAGAAATGAATTCTGCGGCTTGCTAGCGCCCTGGTTTTCCCGACTACCATCTTTCAGCTCCCAATTCCTTTCAATTATAGGTGTTTACATCCTCGCACCAGACCTGACTGATATGACTATCACAGTGGAAGTTCAACTTGAACAAATACTGCTGCCCCCACAGGTTTAAAAGCGTACGCTTCACACGTACGTGATCGTACGTACCACCTTCCATCCGGAACAGGAAGTATAAGTATAAAAAGAAGATAGCCTGACTAGAAAACAGAAGCTTAATTTTGGACGGTATGGAATGCTTTTTTACAACAGTTCAACCGAGCGGTCCTGTGATGTATGAGCAACATAAGAAAAAGACTCTGTATGGTATGGCAGAACACCGCGTGTAAATATTACTGTTGTCTGAGCCTTGCGATTTTCTGCAATTGGCCAGTCCATGAATACTTGCGTCGAGAACCACGGAGGGTTTTACTCCATCTGACGTTAGTGACATTATCAGCTAGCCCAAATAATAAACTAAAAAAACATTTGCTTAAAGCTGCACCAACCCACTATTCGGGGCCTAGCTAATCAAAAGGATATGAAATTACGACAGTGTTCAGCCTGAAAGTCTCCAGTACGCTTTTATATTGAGTGAACCTTTCCCGAGGTGCTCGCATATTTAAGTTGTTATGCCTGGTATTCTCCAGCAGTATCGGCCACTTGGAAGTTGCTACCCGCCCCGATCCGCGATTAGCCGGCTTTCTTCGAGAAGCTGCATTCTTCACGGTTTATTAATCATTAGCGTACAGGAAAGCAACGTTGGACTCCTATGCTGTGCCTATGAGTTGACGCGATAGCGTACGCCGTTTACTGCGTCATCTGATGATGATGCGACTCTTTATTTACCAGATTATTTGATTAGCACGGCGACATACGCCGATACCTAGTATCACCAAACGTTCGCTTACCGTTCTGAGCAGTTTCACACATTTGAAAGCAATTTTATTTTTATCAATTGTTTCATTTGATTGAAAATTTATTCGCCCTAAATGTTCTTAACTAGCCTCACCAAGAATTTACTTTTCGTTGTAAGCATTTTGACACCTCTGGAATGAAAATGAAAATTCGTTTTGGGGAACGAAAATAGGCAGCATCTGTCTCTCGTATTTTGGTGGACACCCCAACTGCGCTGTAAGGGCAAATATAAGGGAGAGGCTTAGAGAAGAAAGAAATAGTTGCCGTGGGTGTAGCCGCCGCGGTCGGGTTCGAGCCCGTGTACTCCGGCTCAGTAGCCGGGCGCTCTAACCACTGAGCCACGACGGCAGGACACATTTAAAACACCGTTTTTCCGAATTTTAACTAATTATTCAATTAATAAATTTATTTCATTACTGGTCATCTCCTACCACACGCCAATAAATCATCCATCACTACTATTACTTCTACACCGCCGGCTTTTCGATTGAACGAGCTGTGTACGCTCTCGCGTAATCCGGGAGTAGCCGTGAATTCACCCGGCGATACGAAATCACAGAAATGCGACACTACACTAACAGCAAAAATTCAGTGAATTAATCCCACTCTTCTCGCCGGAATAAATAAAATGGCAGCACCTTGCCTTTCCGGGCCCAATATTTGAAGGAACGAAATATAAACTGGAGAATCACTTACTGTTTGGTCGGGTCCCTTCGCACGAGTTTAAGTTATACTCGTTTTTCAATTGCAGCGTCTGCTATTCGAATGCGGCATCCAGGAACAATTATGCTTTTGTCGGCTTATTCGACCTGAACTAGAGGTGCGTGCCGGAAACACTGCGCGTGCCTGAGCCCTCTTTCCAGCTGCAGCTAAGTAAGTGTTTAAATTTCAATGTGATTTGCTCAAGCAGAATCCTATGCTAAATTCGTTCCCCAATGGGCGCGAAAACAGCAACGATTTTCAGTCAACTTATGCTTTGCAGACTTTTTGTTTTTGGACACTAAGGACAAACTCAAATTGTCTTATCTGGATTGAATACCGCGTATTAATGACACAGAGGGTCAGAGGACTGAAAACAGTCTCAGCGAGCGTTGCTCAGCTTCGAAAGTGTTAGTGGGTTAGCATTGGTAAGCACTAAATATTCCGCGAAATGTGGATCCGCCGGTGTGCATCACTGCCTGCGAGCGCGACTGAGCTGCCCAATGACCCGGGAGCCAGTTATGCACCTTTCCTTTCCTCAAAATCATTGGCGTCTATAACGTTGCCAACGCCAATGAACCCATTGAACGCCGGCAGCCTACTGAATACTTCTAAGATGCAAGACCATGACAGTACGCTGTGTTTATCTCGCATTTTATCTAAAACTCACAATTTAGACCGTATCTGATAGCACGAGATTTTAGTGCACACACTCCTCAATGAGGAAGCCGAAGACAGTAGAGGCCAAGTCATGGAATATTTTGTTTTGTCCAATAACATCTGCTTCCTGCATGCACGTAAATATTGATACTGTTCATGCAGAATGAGATGCCCGGATAAAAGTTTTTGTTCAATAACATTTGCCTCCTATATACACGTAAACATTGGTACCGTTTTATAAGTTTATTTATTTCAGAATACTGCAGGCCACTGCTTGGCCCAAGCAGGAGGTTCATGTAAAATGAGTTGCCCGGATAAGTTTTTTTTCAGGGTGTCTTTATCGATCTTTATCACAGAGTGCCTTTATAACAGAGTTTGTTTATAGATAAATCATCAATCGATTGATGGTTGATGACTGAGTATATTGGCATCGTCACCAACAAAAATTATGAGGTGCACTTCCTTACGTGCGGAAGTGCTAAAGCTGTGTGCCGTTCGTCACCTGTGCCATTTGCTGGGCCAGCACCGCACATTGCGAGGGAGGTTTTAGTGTGTTCAGCATGACGGCGCTATGATAACGCACCAAGCATGGAGGAAATTTGCGGAAATGAAGAAAATTGGTTCGCTTAACTGCGACATCTGAAATTGATATGTCACCATTACTGATACATCTGGCACTTTTAAACGGTGCCTCCGAAATGATGTACTGCACTTTCTCACGTTCAACTTCTTCACAGCACTCACCAACTGTTAACAGCCGCCTCCGTGGGCACTCTGTGAAACGAGAAAAATGTTGCGAGAAAGTTTTGCATTTTTGCTTCAATACGCCATGCTCCCGGGAATCACCCCCACGTGAATCACCGCTAATCATTCCCACGGGCACATAACGTGAAGCTGTAAAAATATATCGCTTTCGAAATAACGCTTCGTACTTTCAGAATGAGTTCTATGATTACTTGGTTGTTCTTCACGAAGGGACGACATAATAGGTGCAATGAAGAAAACTGTTTTGAAAACTTTTGCTTCCATGTATTCCTATGGGCGCTAAGCCTACTTATCACCTCCATACTTTTTCCTCAGTCGCTACAGCCAGTGAAGCACCACCGCTTCTTGCTTACATCTTAGATCGGTGTTGGTCTCTAGATGTAACCACGTACACAAACCCACGTGCTTATGCGTTTTCAGAGTGAGGGCTCCACTCAGCCATGTTTCGCAAAGGTCATCGGGTGTTGCAGTTTGTCATTCAGCTGGAGGTAGGCTGGACATGTGGCTGTGATGTCAGACCCCGTGAATCACTCCAGCGGCATCCGCAGCGCCACTGCTCCGACCGCGCTACGATGAACGGCTCTTCGCCAGATGTGGTCATGTGATTATGCACGTGGCTTAGCGTTCGCTTAATTATGTGACGCTGCTCTCGCATGCAGTTTCGCCATAGATGAGAGCGCAGCTAGCAGTGCCCGTCAAACGCAGGTATTTCAATCGTCTAACCGAGTGCAGCTAAGTGTGTTTAAGTTTTCGCAGTAACTAGGTTTAGAAGTTAGGCCACTGCCATTTTTTTAGTATAGTCGGCTGCCAGCGGTCAAGTGGTATGTTCCTCAAATGTGGTCTTCTGTGCGGTACAGGGGTCCGATCAACAGCCTGGACCTACTCTAATCACAGAAAGGCTCCAGGCTAGGAAATTTCCGAAGGTAAGGAGTGCCCTGAAGTGCTAACTTGGGCTACCTGGTACTTGAGAGAAGGGGCGAAATAGCGCGAAGATGGGTGGACAGCAAGGAGTGACACACACCGAGAGGCTCTGCGCGTGTCACTTCATGTTGTCATGTATTCACGCTATTTCACAATTTCTGCACGACGGGCCCACATTGGTCACTGATGCCAGAGCACGCAAACAAAATGCATTTTCCGGTCAGAGTTAACCTAAGTCACGACAGGGGACGCCATTGTTCTCGAAAGCATGCCCTCCATCCAAGAGCGCTTGAGAAGGATGCGTAAGCCTGATATCCAGGAAAGGCAGTAGTATACAAATATTAAACCTGCAGTACATAAATACAAAGGCTCTTTAATGAAGAGACTTTAGCCGGTGTTAGAAAATCGCTTACTTGCGACTGCGTTGGGGAGAAGATTCGGGAGACAAAAGCATAAGGACCTTGGCAGGGAAAAATATTTAAATAAAAATCGATGGCGCATGTAATGAAAGAGTTAAAGATGTAAACCTGAAGGGTGTTCCGGCAGGCTGCCCTGCACTGTGGAGGAATGATGCGGGGATTGAAAAGAGAAATGGAGAAGGGGTGAGGAGCACAGTAAACGAGAGATCTGGAAAAGGATTTTTTTGCAGCATTTATTAAAGTGCATTCCTTTCTGCATCCTTTCCCTATCTCACTTCTTTCTGTGTAGCATATTTTCCTCTAGGTTATGGGCGTTGTGCCAGGCACATGGAGTGAAGTTGTCAGGAAAAACTGACAAACAGCAAAACTTACTAGTTATTAAGTTCGTTTTTATTTTCCACTCATCTCAAAATAAGATTTTTGTTACAATAGTTCCATTAAACATTAAACGCGACAATCTACCAAAAGCAAAATTTTTCCTCTATTTTATATGAACAGGTGTGAATATACTGCACCAAAATCTGGCATGGAAGCGTTTTGATTTGTGAAGAGAAAACACTAAAGTTGCCTCGAGTGTAGTAATAATAAAATAGCAAATATCAGTGCTCTTTTTTCCTTCTGGTAGCCGCCAAACTTATTCATTGTTAACAAAAATGTGTAGGATTATGCCCTAGAATGCATGGGAAGGATAGGGCTTACCCTGTGGGTGTAGCCGCAGTTAAAAAGCAGGGCTTCTATCTGCAATGGTTCGAATGCACTTCTACAGAGGTTTTAATGGGCGTTTACTTTATTTGTCTGCATTTTTCTTTTCGCAAAGCATTCATTGGTTAGTTTTTCCTTTTAAACTGTCCAAGCAATGCCTTCCAAAGCATGACTGTGGAGGGCCTGGTTATGATTCGCAGTAATCGTCTCCCGACGGCGCCGCTGCCATAGATTTTCGTGCCATTGCTGGCAAGTGTACGTTACACCATGGCCGGAGCAAATTCTGTGCAGCTAGAACAAACCTCCCCTCATTTTTTCACCGCATCCCTACATAAGGACACGTTTCTAGGAGCTTTCTATGTGGGCAGAAATGACAGCAGTGGTTAGCCCGGAAACTAAACCGTATGGTGGGCGAAGTCAGCGCATATTAATGAAACAGCGCTGAACAAAGGGAATGTGAAAACGCGATAAGGTAATGCATGATTGCGGCGAGAATGCGTAGATATTCTTCGCACCTTTCACATGATGCTTGTACACTACACTTATTTCTAGTTTTTCCTTGGCAGAATCGGTGATTTGGATGTGGCAGCGTAGACAGAGGCTTCAGCTGTCGGCTTTTTTTTTTTTTGAACTATAAAAGCTTCGGTGCCCCAACTGGAAGCCTTTCTAGGGTAAGCCTACAAGGAGTGGCATTTTTTTACCGGCTTTAATTGAAATTAATGTTGCGCGGGGTTGATCGATAAGTTATTCTTCAGCTGCAGACTTGTAAAGGAAGACCTTTTTACCTTCGGCTACACTACCTTCAAAATGGGCGAAGATAGCGGAAGTCAGTTATCATGCGCCGAAGTCGCCTACTAAGTAATTACTAGAAGAGAGGTGTGGGGGGAGGGGGTGAGTTTGTGCAATGAACTTTAAAAAGGAAGCAGTTAGCGTTTTTACTGTCCAAATCAATACGCTGTCTTAATGCGCGCAGCCTGTACTTCTACGTCGAAACGTAAACTTTTTTTTGCGTCACGTCATGATTGCATCTTGTTCTGTTGCCGCGAATTATGTTGATAGGTAGTAGGTGTCCACGTCTGGATACCGAACAACACACCATTTGTCAAATATTTTTATACCTCACCCTATACTGAAAAGCTATGGCTTAGGGGTATAGGCAAGAGTAGAGTATATTTTCACATTCGGAAACTGTGCTGAATGGGGCCCTCCGCTTTATTCATAAGGTTAGTCGTGGCGGGTTGAGTGTTTATTCTACCAATCTTTCTCCAATTTTTTCCGCTTCAAATTTCTTTTCCGGTTCATCGGTAGTAATTAATACACCTAACAAATTCCGATGAATATCTCGGGTAAAAGAGTACGTTCATAGTGCGAGTTAATACGGTAGCTTTACATACTGCGCAGTACAATCTGTGACAGTGTGAAGTTGACTTAAAAGTATTACTTTAGGCAAAAAAGTTCAGGGCATAGCCACGATTGTACCCAGTGGTCGAGCGAAAGCATTTTGGCAATCGCCGAGGGCAAATTGGGAGCCTGGCATCTTGTCTGACGCGCTCAGTTATGGCTGGACATAGGCTATTGTCCATATCGGCCCAGGTAATATTTTTGGGGTGGCCTTGGCAAAAGTTGGAAATTACCAACGTGTCACGTACACTCAATTCAGCCAGGCCATCGATTTTTGTCCAAATCGATAGCGAAGTTTAGAGGGGGCGAGGCGCAAATGTTTGAGCGGAATGGGTCACACTTGGAGACCATCGCATCGAGCGCATTCAAATTAGCCCGGACATCGATTTCGGTACATATCGATGAAGGTAATATTCCGCAGGTGGGGTCGGACAAATCTTGCGGGTGCGATGGACTATCTTTTGGAAACGACCTGAGTGTAATTTAGAGGTACCGTCGCACTGGCCATAGTCAAAACATGCTTCGTCTTCTGACTTAAGGCTCTTAATAAAAAATCTCCAAGTCCGAAGGTCATTTCATTCCCAAATATATCCGCCGCGGGTGCTGAGTGGTTATGGCGCTCGGCTGTTGGCCCGAAAGACGCGGGTTCGATCCCGGCCGCGGTTGTCGAATTTCGCTAGAGGTCCTTGTGCTGTGCGATGTCAGTGCACGTTAAAGAACACCAGGTGGTCGAAATTTCCGGAGCCCTTCACTACGGCGTCTCTCATAGCCTGAGTCGCTTTGGGACGTTAAACCCCCATAAACCAAACCAAACCAATCATTGCCAAATATGCAACCGGTCTGACTTTTGTGTTGAGTAGAGCTATCGCTCTAAAAGCGAATATTACTCCAAAGTTAAAGCAACACTGCAAAGTCAGTACGAGCAGTATAGATCATTATCTACAAGAATTTTTGGCGGTGTATTTTCGAACACAACACAGTGCATCTTTTCTGACTCTATCATGCCCACTGCAGGAGCTGTGACTCTGCGTTAAACTCACCGTGCATGACCCTGCCATAGTTTGCAACTTCACTCGCGAGTTCAGCTGTTTCTAGCTGCATTGAAATAACTTTATCAATCTTTTTGATATGCGCAACACGTTTCCGGGAACCGGGACTCTGATCACTGGTGAGGAGACTGCCACCAGTGGTCAAAGTCAACGCATATATTGTGTGTGTCACCATTCTGTCCGTCTCTTCAAGTTCTGGTTTTGATAAAAAGAAAACCTGTGTGTTGGTGCATGTGCAGGCAGCCTCCAGGTGGTATCCTGCGCTGATGACCCGCTGTCTCATGCGGAGGTGGCTCTAGCTCTCCAAGCAACCTGCCACGTCGGATAAGGTGGCGAAGACGAGGGATGACGGTAAGGATTTCTTGAGCGGGAGGCCTTTCATCCCTCTTTCCCAGGTTGGCGAACAGAAAGACAGACTGGTTTGGTTTGGTTTATGGGGGTTTAACGTCCCAAAGCGACTCAGGCTATGAGAGACGCCGTAGTGAAGGGCTCCGGGAATTTCGACCACCTGGGGTTCTTTAACGTGCACTGACATCGCACAGTACACGGGCCTCTAGAATTTCGCCTCCATCGAAATTCGACCGCCACGGCCGGGATCGAACACGCGTCTTTCGGGCCAGCAGCCGAGCGCCATAACCACTCAGCCACCGTGGCGGCTAGAAAGACAGAATAGGCCTCCATGGTAGTAGCACAGTGGTCATGGCACTCGGTTCTGGACCCATAGGACGCAGGTTCGATCCCGTCCGCGGCGCTCGCACTTGTCATGATTGCAATATTACTGAATTGCTAAACTATTTTCAAAACTAAAAATAAAGGTGAGGATAATTTTGTCAAAGGTAAAAGCTCTAAGAGAGTTGTTAAAGATGGGACACCTAAGACCAGCCAGTGAAATGTGCTGATGTGTTTGTGTGTGTGTGTGCTTGCTCTTGCTCAGCTCACCTTGCGTTCGGGTTACAACAGCACTGATGCCAGAGGTGGTGGCGATCGTGACTAGCGTTGGCAGGGGTGCCTCAGTGGTCCACGTTGTACAAAGCCAAGCGCGCACACGCTCTCGTACGCTTCAGGCTGGCGCACAATCTACCCCGGCCCCTCTTTGGAGTGCCACGCAGATCACGTGACCACGGGGCAGTCTCGAATGTTCTTGGTTACAAGGAGCGAAGAACATTCAGCGCGCTGTATTTCCATTCAAACGACTAAGGCTAGAAAACTAGTGTTGCTCAGGAACGGCACCACGCCTATAGCTTGTTAAATAGTTGCGCATAAAACCAGGAACCTGTAACAAAAAGGATCGTAACTGTCTTTGTTATACAGAGTGCTTCAGCTAAGACTCTCCGCAGTTCTTAAAAATAAGCTTTCTGAGTTAGAAATTTTTTCGGCATGGCTTTCTCACCGGCGTAGTACTTCAAAATACAGCTCATGCTAACGTGCAGGCTGGTTAACTGATACTGAACAACAAAGTAGAAGGTTGTAGATAAGATACCCCTGGGTGTTCATGCTGTCCTGGATTGGTCGCCGACGAACTTGGGTTCTTGCTCGAGTGCTATGCCCTATTGTGGCGCCAGGTGCGTAGTGGGGGACACTAGGCCCCAGATGCTGGGATAGAAAGGCAGGGTCGAGGTCGAAGAGGTACGCGGTGGCTCATCCGTTCGTGCACGCTCAGGGATGTCTCGGGCAGTGGTCCGTCGCTCAGTGCCTACTAACTACGATAAGCGGAGTGCACAATCAGTCAGACGACCGTAATCCCTTTCTCCGCAGGGGGTCGGCTTCCTTTTCCTGAACTAGCCCTGTTCGCATGGCCCATGCACAGGATGCTACAGGGTAAGTGTGTTAAGAGCACCACTTCGGAACCTATTTCACTGTTTATCAGGACATGATGGTATTTGTGTATAGGCAGGATGCCGCGCGGGCTCCTATAAAAGTTCCCTTACAAAAATTTCTATAGACTATAGATTGTCCATAGAATTTTGTCTATACACATTTAGCAGACCTTTGTCTATAGACAGTCTATAGGCTGCGGATAGACAAAAGAGAATATCTACAGGAAGGCGATAGTCTACAAGATGTCTATAAACAGTCTACAGACCATTTTCAAGGGTTGTACGCGGTTGGATGTGTATCGATCGCAGCGCCATATGATCGTCGGACGTAGGTAGGCGGCTTGAAGCAACAGCTTGAATACCGAAAGGTGCTCGATTTAAAGCGCAAAAAGTGGCTTCTGCACCACACAACTTGACTGACCATGTGCTCCGAGCATGGGAGTGGCAGTGATCAACAAAAAAACTATTCCGTAGGAGCTTCGGACAATCAAAAGCGCTACGAACTGTCACAGGAAGTTACTTCAGGATTGGCGTGCTTTGCTTGGGAAATGCACTCGATGCGCCATTTGTGACGCGCAGTTGCTGATTTTTGCGAGGTCGTAATTGCTGCTACTTGAAGTGAAACAAGATTGGCAGCGCTAATTCCACTTCTATCCTGTTTGATGGAGCGATCACTTCCTTAAAAATTATTTTCATAACCGACTTTGTCTCAAACCGGCTGTCATTGAATGGCTTCACATGCTTCCTACGGTAAAAAGATTATCTATATTGGCACTGCACCGTCTAGAGCGCATGAATTAATTTTCGGTGCTTCTTCATACCAGGAACGTTGGTTTTATTTTTATTTTTAAGATTTCATTCTCCAGATTAATTTTTGCTGGCAGTTTGGTTTGCTTGTAAAGTTTCCACATCCAGGTTGGAAATTCACGCCGCTTAGACATTACCGGTGTTTCCATCACTCATGGGGAAAAATCATGCGCGGCTAAATTTGGATGCAGCGCATCTTACAGACTTGGTGCCGCCCTGACACATGGTTCTTCGACATCCCATTCAGCGCATCGAAACAGAATAGACTGGCTACAGTTAGGCCTGCGGTAAAGGGGCCGTTTTTAGAACCTAAAGCCTGTTTGAACATGGCGTATGTCGCTAACAACTCCTAGGTTGGCCGAAATCATATGGAACAATTCTGGACAATGGCATACTTGAACCGGAAAGAGTTGATGAGCGCAAATTTTTCGTTTATTTTAAGATTTCACTTTTGAGCCGCGGTGGCTCAGAGGTTATGGAGCTCGGCTGCTGACCAGGAAGACACGGGTTCGATCCCGGCCGCGGTGGTCGAATTTCGATGGAGGTGAAATTCTAGAAATCTGTGTACAATGCGATGTCAGTGCGCGTCGAAGTATAAGTCCCTCATAGCCTGAGTCGCTTTCGTACGTTAAACCCCCATGATCAAAGAAACAAGATAGTTCCCATATGGTTTTTGATGGAGCCTTAACTGCTCGATGCGAGCGATGGAAATACAATAAAAGAACAATTTTGCTACATACCAGAAAAATGGACCGTTACCTTCAACATTTCCGTACCAGTAGCTCACAGTTTTGCGATAATTAAAATTGTTTCGCAAAAATGTTGGACATGATTCTATGTGGAGACCTTTCAGCGCCGAGACGAATGAATGGACAAAATTCTGCGTGTTCGTTTGGCGGGAAAATGGCTGTTGCCGGTCACTGCTCTCACCGAACGTGGATCTTGGCCTACAAGATACGGCGGCAGCGCAACCAGAAAATGAACGCATGCAAGCGCTCAACGTCGTTCCTCGACAGCCGTGAACCAACTAGCCCCAGAGACCGCAGCGGTGGCCGAGTGGTTGAGCATCTGCCTCGCATGCAGGAGGTGCGGGGTTCGATCCCCAGTGCCGCCGGGTACCCACCGGTGATACAATGGGCGCAATCTTTCCCCTGGTATGGTGCTCGGCTTATTTAGGGTGAAATGCTTGGGAAATGGGTCTTTGACCCCACCTTGAGAAATCAAAAATACCTTGAGCTATGGCGCTCTTTGGCCTCAGATGCCCTTGCGCCATAAAAATTCGTCATCACCATCACCAGCTAGCCCCACTCAACACTCTGGGTTAGAGAACCTTGGCGTATTAAGGATGTGAACGAAGTGAGGGAGAAAATTTCTACTGATGTGTGAAAAGCGCAGCTTTGAAATGTCGTGTCTTGAATGGAGTGTTTTCCAGCTTTATGAGTTTGGGTGTCATTTCCCCCAAGCCGGCGGTGCGTGCACCTTTCGCCGAGCTATGTATTCCGCATGCGCGCTGTCTCCACCTCTCTATCACCCTAGCTGGGGGGTTCAAACACACTCCACCCAGCTGTTCACCTCTTCTCCACTCTCCCGAAATGCCGCGTGCCCACCTGACTCCCTAAGTAGCGGGCCTCCACACGGAAGGAATAATCGGCGGTGAAACCAATTTAAAGACACCACGGGACCGCGATAAACGATAAGGCGAAGTGTGCAACCACAACTGATAACGCAGATTTGGTAGGTCAAACCTTATCACCTGTAACTTTTTTTCTGTTGAGCGTGAAGTTTTCTACGATGTGTAGACCCGAACTTCACCTTTTGTTTTAACGTATAGTACAGTCGTTCTTATTCTTACTGTGATGTCGAGGCTACGCTACGGCATTCCTTATAGCCCGTATATGTAGCTGTGGGACATTTCACACCCCTTTTACTTAAGAGCCCCGATCGGGTTGACGAACAAAGCGCGGCGGCATGTATTATGGCGAAGAGGGTAGTTAGAGATACCGTGATGTGATAGAATGGTTGCATTGTCCGCCTTATTTCAAGGAATTCTTGCAGAACGTACTGTCATTCATTGACCGCGAACACTACAAAAGCACCCATTTCGATAAACTAGAACGAAGGAAACAGAAAGTTGCCACAGGGTATAATGCATGACAGCTGCGAGAATGTTCAGATATTTTTGGCACCTTTGGCGTGATGCTTGCAGACTGGATTTCTTATTTCTGCTTTTCCTTTGGCAGCATCGGTCGTTTGGATGTGGCAGCCTGGGACGCGGATCAAGCGGCCGCTTTCTTGCGCCTGAGTAAGTGCAACAACAGTGGCATTTTGAGACAGCGTTGATTGCAATGTATTTTATCAATATGTTAGGTCTAAATCGCCTACTTTAAAAGAATATTTAATTTCCTTCGGCTGCACTAGCACCCCGAACGTGGGGGAAGACTGCCACGATTGTTATACTTTTTAAAAAAAAAAGACTATTGGATGCCAGTCGAACGAGAACCATGGTGTCTATCAGCCCCGCGTATGTCAGACGATCAGAGTGTAAAGGAAAGCATTTACAAATTATACCTAGTAAGGCTGATGAATTTCCAAGTTCTAAGCCTTTATAGGCTAAGCCGAAAGTTGGGCGAGTTGCATAAAATTGTTAAATAGCACGAAAGGAACACGAGGGACCTAAAGAACGATCTAAGCCTGTGTCGTACTAAGCCTTGTTTCCTGGAACGAAGTCAGATTTCAGCTGAGAGAGTTTTCAAAGAATTGGCAGCAGCGCAAAAAAATGCTTATACAAAATTCCACCGTCAATTCAAAGCCTGTTCGTGGCGTTGGTGTGTTTTTTTTTATTCACACGTCGAGTAGTTCAGTACAATCGTATCTTCTTTCTATTCTCTGTATTCGCTAGAAATGCGGCATAGGAAAGCGGTGCCGCACTGTAGTGGGCAAAGCCAACCACTGTAGTCTTAGCATGGAAATAAAGGAGCCTCTTAACCACCTTGCTAAGAATCATTGCTCGCTATGCCTTGCATTGTACGATGTGCTAAAAATGATATTTTGTACTACTGTCCAAATAACAGAATGACATCTTTAGGTTCATATCTGTCCCTGGTGAGAAGTGTGGCTGCGTATTCGAGCGCCTGACTTTCTGAACCACATTTATTGCAGGCATGGTAGGGAATTGACACTCATCGTTTGGGTAACGCGTAGACGTGCAAGAAAAAAAGTCACAGGTGGTTCAGTTTCGGGTTAACCACGAATAATCGTGCGCAAGCAACATAAGCCCTGGTTTGTCATGGTTCATCTTGACTTTGTATGCTTCTGCTTGACCTGAACTAGCTTACTCTGGTTGATGAGTCATATAATGTAAGTTTCCATGCTAATGCATCACATTAAACTTGTACTGTGAAAGAATTAGTTATTCTCTAAATTCACAGAACTCTGGGAGACCTGATTCAGCTCCTGGCGCAGAGCTGCAGCGGTGAAGCTACGTGCCACTGCATGCGATGGCAGGTGCTGCCATCGGTGGGGCTTGTGAGACCGACGTTGTTCTTGTGGAAACTCTCGCGGACTAATCACTAATTTAACTGTCATGGTGACCAGTTTGCTCACAATCCTTTGTGATGACGTCACAACGTCACGTGACCAAGGTGGTCGACGTGCTAGAAGCAGGCCTCAGACACCTCAGACAAGACAACCGCTTCCCGACGGAGTGCTAGCGCTAGAGGGCACTGAAATGGCAACCATAAGAATCGCTCACTTCAGACGGGGGCAACCTAGCTCACGTGACACTGTGATGTCTTCCCAACCTTCCCGCCGGATTGTCAGCAAGCTGCCCACCGTGACGAGAGGCAGTTCAGTTAGTGATCTTTCGCGACAGGTTCCTCGGGAAGAGCGAGATGGATCTCAAGCCTCACCAACTGCAGCACCAGCCATCGCAGTGCAGAGGTGCATCGCTTAACCGCCGCATCACTGCGCCAGTAGTGGTGTGAGAAATTCCAGGGATATACGAATGCAGAGAATGGCTTTCTACTGCAGTGAAATTGAAAATAATGCAATATCAAGAAAAGCATTATCATATAATACATTAACCAGGGTAAGACAGTTTAAGTCCAGCAAAACCATAGAAAGTCAAGACGAATTGTGCAAAGCCAGAGCTAACGGTAATGGCGCGGGATGATTCGCGATAAGGCCGAAGCGCTAGCGCCTGCGATTTATATATTTGCTCTGGGCAAATGGTGACGGCGGCGCCTTTTCTGCGAATCGGGGCCCTTAACGCTATGGCGTTAATATCCTCCGAGTATCAACCTAGGTTGAAGAATGGGCCTCCTAGGTCACGTGACCTTGTAATATCACAACGTGCCCACCGTAAGTTAAATTAGTAACTGGTCGCGAGTGGTTTCTCCGGAAGAGCAACCTAAGCCTCGCAGCGCTACTGGTGGAAACACCTGCCATTAAGTGGCGCACCACCTAACTACTGCAGCATTGCAGTGGGAGTGGCATGAGGTCTCCCAGGCCTCTATGAATGGAGTGCTTATGCCACTTTTAGCACTGTGGTGCAGCGGTTGAGTGACGCGCGCCTGCCCTGCGATTGCAGGTGCTGCCACCAGTGGGGCTGCGAGGCCAATTTCGCGTGTATCGGCATTAATCCATTAAAGGTACCGCGTCATACGCTCAAAGCGAGCCCACGTTTCGCCTCCAGTTCTCCTATTGGGACGCAACATGGGAAACGGTCCCAGGCCACGGTCACGCGTCTAGCTTCCAGACGAAGGCGAGCAAGACGCACCAGTCTGAAGCCAATATTTGACCACTGTCTCTGATGTTGGGCGCTCTCTGCTGTCCTGGCTATGACAGGATAGTGAAAGCCCCGGAGACAAAATAAAAACAGCGCCTTGGAAAAGCATCTCCGGGCCCCTTGCTACTCGTTAGTTGGTTACAATGGAGTTTTGCCATGTCTGGCAGCGTCCGTGCTGCATCATTCAAACCTCGGCTATGTTTTCTTTGAGGAAGCGCGTAGAGTCATTGTCTTGTACGAAGGCGTCTTTAAAAACTCTGCCACGTCAACAAGCGGGCTGATGGGAAATATTTCGAGCAGTGAAGGTGCTGGAACCGTTGGTCGTCGCTCTTGAACTCTATAACACGCACTGGGAAGTAGTTATGCGCCAGAGCATTGCGTGTGCAATTTTTATGCAGCCGGGACGCTGAAGAGGAGACGGCGGATCCCTCCCAAGACAACAGGCATAGACGCGATTCCGTCCGGGAGCACAACATCGCGCACAGTCTCTGCACAGCCGAGTCTCTGCCGTGGTGAGCACAGGAGGCTTCTCGTTTCTAGGATCTCACTTCGCTCTTTGAAATTCCAGCGCCGCGCCCTTATTTTTCACGAGTTACCAGGGCTCTGCAGCACTTTATGAACATCGTACGTAAACTGTTTGCGTTGTGTTGCCAAGAAGATCTAAGCTAAATTTCCGCATCTACATAAAACAGAGAACACAGAATTAAGCCCGCGAGTTGGCTTGCTCTTCTGGTTCGACTGTCTCAACCCGCACGCTATTCTTAGATGAGGCTGCCGTATATATCTCGCAACAGCTTTTAGTCGCATGCTCTCGGAAATCATAAGAACGTTACGCAGAAGCTCCAGCGAAGTAGATTACCAAATAATGAGCGTATTAAACGATGCTGAACAAGGTTGGAAGCCTGGCCAATCACGTGCACCCTTACTCGATGGAGCTACCTTGAGGAATAAAGAAAGCAATCAAAGCAAGGCCATACGATTACGCCCACACCATGACGTTTCGCAGGGTGTGGCCGGTGGAGAGGCGCCCAGCTTTGGGCATGCTAGGAACCACGACAAGGGAAGAAAGCTGTGAAGAGGACGGGGGGTCAGTTTTGTATAGCGAAAACTGCGCTGCCAGGGAAAGCGTAAAAATATTACTCGAGCGCGTTTTCTAATTGTCTTTGAAGGCCTCTAACTATCACAAGTAATGTCAAAGGGTGACTTGTTTTATTGCGGACTTGTACATCAGCGAGAAGAGCATGGATGCATAAGGTCCTTATGCGTCGGGGTTTCTAGCGTTGTTTCTACTTAATTTGTTTTAAAAGAAATTTTCTACATCTTTGCGGAAAATTTTGGCTCAGCCGCCTAGAAACTTATATGTTTCGATTATACTTGTTTTAAAATTAATCTCAGCCGTTGTGTGAAAAAACATGGCTCCGCCCTGAAATTTTTTTTCTTGGCAGTTGTGATCTTGCTTCGACAAATAGAATTGGGTTGGCTGCATCAAGTAGTAAGTAAAAATGAAGGAAAGCAATGCGTTTTCTTGTAACAGCAACTGGAATTGTTCAAACGTAAAAATGATGTTCTTTGTGCAACATTTACTCCGCGACGCAAGTGATTTAAGGGGGTGTCGTATGTAAACTTGGAGTACTTATGAAATTTTACTACTCTTCAAAAGAGTGTAAGAGTGAAGGTTTCCTGTTTTTCTTGCATTGAAAAGTCAAACAATAGAACTCAGAAAAAATGCACTTGCAAAAATAGAAAACCGGTGCATAAATATCTAGGGGAACCTAAGTGGAAAAATTGAGAGACAATCAACGGAAAGAAATAAAAAATAATATACTCCTCCCGGTAACGCTTTGCATACCAGGCTCCTATTCTCTACAAGAGGAGAGGGGAATTTTCCGTCCTCGACTTTGGCACCAGCCAACCGTGGCAGATGGTTCACGGAGGCTCGAGAGAACACCGGACTCCGGGCAGTATTTCCCGACAAGGGTCTCATATGGACAAGGCTCTCTTGATTTTTACTTTAGAAGCTGCCTACATTTAAACTGAATTTACTCGAAAAAGCTTGTGGCTTACAAAATGCGTTTCATTTTGGTTAATAATAATTTGTTTTGGTAAAATCATTTTTGAATTTAATTCGTAAAATTGTCTCTCCGTGATATTGTGAAACAAGCAACGCTTAAGACCAATGGAAGCTATAGAGACTCAGGCGTTCATTAAGAAGTCTTGGCAGGTTTGAAAGCTTGCAAAACGAACAGGACACGTTTCCTGTTTTTCGGACCAGCCACAACTGGCCCACGTTTCGACATCGGGTTTATTGCGACTCCATATGACTTAGTACGAGGTGTTATGTGGTTTTGCGACGCCTAACAAAGGAGCAGTGACGATATCAAACGAGTCTATGGTCCTTATCGCCCTCTATGGCCACCACATGACCGCTGACCAGCGTTGTGGACTGATGAAAAGGACGCCTTGAATGCAGCCCTCAATCTGACTGTTCAAATTTCGTCGTTTTATACGCAGGACTTAAGCCATGCTCTCTTGAATGCCTGGTTGTGGAGCATGGTCGTTTTGCTCTTAGAACTGAAAATCCTAATAGGCACTGTTAGGCTGACTGGAAGTCAGTAAAACCACGTAAAGGGCCAGCTTCAGCCACAAATTCGTCACGGAACTATTAATTATTCTTCTGCTGCGCCAGCTGTCTGTCCTAGATTCGCAGAGGTTCCAGCGTCTGGTCGATAGATTTATGAGCAAAAAATGAATAAAAGCAGTTGGATCGGTTGAATGTTACAAATTTACACGTGGGCTAATAAAGTTGGCCGTATTCTAGTTTTGGAATCAATTTTGAGCCCGTGGGGTTCTTTAACGTGCACTGGCATTGTGCAGCACACCGGCGTTTAGCAGTTCTAGTCCATCGAAATTCCACTGCAACAAACAGGATTCGATCCAGCGGCCTTGGACTCAGCAGGCGATATATCATGGTCACTGATCCAGAGCAGCGGGTAGGCTTTCCCTAAAATATTGGCTTAAATTTGTAGCAATACTTTTTGATGGTGGTTTAAAATCGCGAAGAAGGTTTGTTGGGTTGCGCCATGTTTGTAATACCACTCGAAAACATATGTAAATACCCAACTCGTTGGACACATCCAAGGGGCGGCTCACCTGCGCCCCCAGCGCCGCGCCGTGACGAGCATCGAAAAAAGGCATCCACCTCCATGCTCCAAGAGCTGGCTCGTTCCCCCTCTCAAGCCGAAGGAAGGAATTTCGAGCGTGAAGAGAGGGAATTTGGGAGGCGCTGAAAGGACAACTTACACCGCGAAGAAAAGTTCCAGGAACGTGAAACAGCTTCAAGCCATGAAGAAAAGAGTCCCCGATAACCCCGTGGTCCTCCCAATGTTGTAAACCGGCTGGCGCTTCCAACGCGCGCGGAAGCGCGCGCGCTCATGCGCGGATGTCTGACATGTACAAATATCTGCGCCATGCTCGCGCCTGCACGCGCGTCGCGCTTTGCGTATGCGCAGACAGTATCCAGCATACGCCCGTACGCGTAGGCGCTCCGCCGGTACGCGGAGCATGTGTCCATCGAGTTGGGGCTTAA
The DNA here is from genome assembly GCF_052857255.1 of Amblyomma americanum. Classification (NCBI taxonomy): domain Eukaryota; kingdom Metazoa; phylum Arthropoda; class Arachnida; order Ixodida; family Ixodidae; genus Amblyomma; species Amblyomma americanum. Next base: position 89,941,193 of record NC_135498.1, on the reverse strand, counting down.
GTCGTCGAAAAGGCCGTTTACGCCGTGGTAGAATCCTGTACCGGAGCACACTCGCTAAAATTCCTGCGAGTAGTTTCCGTTATTGGTTTCTGTGGTTTCTTTTCGCGCTATTAAACTTGGCAAACCATCAACAGCCATTTTTTGACGAAAACTACATGAACTAACACCTTACTGCCATCGCTACTAAGCTGCGTGTGTTGGCTCACTGCAGCTCCCGCGGCAAGAAATGTGTGGCCAGGTTCGGGACGAGTGGCTGCCCTAGAATGCCAGTGGCCCGACCACAACTGCTTGTACGCCCCCACCGAGAAATCGACGGGCCTACAACAACCATTCAAATGTACGTGGCGGGGATGGCTTGTTCCCGTAACCGCTGCGCTGGACGAAAACCCAGTTGGTCCATTTTGAATTTTTGCTTGCACCACCAAAATGAGCAGCTTTTTAGATGCGTTTAATGTGTTCTCTTTGTGTGCGTACAAAGCTACATCACAGTGCTTTGCACTAGAATAAAAAATTAGCCGGGGTTAACTCCGCCTAAACCGATGTATGACGTGCGAAAGCGCGGCAACGTAAATGGTGACGCCACAAGCGGCGCCATAGCAATGTGATGGCCAAATCTCAAAGCCATGAACTACATTTTAGGGGATGGCCTTGAGCTAAATTTCTGGAAATGACCCGAGCCAATTTCGGAGGTTGCCATCGTGTCCAGCACGGTCAATTATGGTTGGATATCAACTATGGTCCAAATCGGCAGTGGTCAAATTTTTGTGAGGAGGCCCGGGCCAAATTCTTGCCTCTTTGCGTCACAGTTGCTAAGGCAACGTGCATTGCACAAGGAAGATACACGCGCTACCTCTACGTAGGCTTAATATTTGCGTCACAGTTGCTATTGCAACGTGTGATCCACAAGAAAGAGTTGTGCTCAACATAGGCGTCACAATTGCTTCGGCAATGAGCGGTGCACAAGGAAGATGCGCAAGTATGATTTATGCTTGAGTCTGAGAATGTTGTGAGTGATTTCACGCTAAAATGAAGCTTGTCGTGGACGCAGGGCCTATCTCGAACCCGGGCTCCGTTGAGTAGCGTGTCCGAGCCTTCGGGCTGAGGAAAGATAGAACTTTGACTTTGGGAAATTGGTAACATGCGGGTTGAATGGCACTTTGATGAAACTTATTATATTATTAAGAAAAGAAAACAGTCAAAATTCAAGAATTCATGGGTCGAGCGACTGAATGAGCCTTGTCGTCAGGGCCCAGAGCGTTCGTTCTCACTCAATCAGAACGCTTCTTAAATCCCCTAAGGTTCCGCCCCTTCATATGGTGGTGGCTAATTTCTCCAGGATGGGAATAGTTGCACACCATGTAGAAAGCAGAGACACTCGTTGCAGAGTCCATAAGTGGGAACTGGCGAAGAGGAATCGCAAGTCCGCTTCTATTTCGCACAGAGGTGAAACAGTATTGCAAGCGGCACACATTTGATTCTTGCGGCGCCGCGGGCCACAACGACAGCAAGGTCTCTCCGGTTTCGGCCGGCTTCTGACGGATACGGCTAATTACTTGAAGGCGCCGTTCCTTTATTTCCTTGTCGTCTGTCCATCGTCAGTCGCTGCCCCAGGCATTCTTCTTGCTGGGAACCAGTCAAAGGGAAGGCCATCTCCCACCCCCCCCCCCCCCCCCCACCCACCCCCCCCAGAGCCAAGTGTGGGCTAATCTCAGCGGGTATTTTCACAGCCAGGCATCCTTTTTGTGTGGGGACATCGGATGGTCAAACGTCGTACCGCCAGCAGGGTTGTAACAAGCTACACACAACCTGCGCGCGCACACATCCGCCCAGCCAGCTCACCCCCCACCCCCCCGCACACACACACCGCAGCGCTCGTTTTACACACACAGGCACAAGCGCGCGATCATTAACTACCCAGTACACGCAACCCGCGCCATGCGGCTCGTTCTATATTCGTCGTCTGTTTGCCCGGTGTTGATAACACTTGGCCATCCACCGCGGGAAGCGGTACGAAAGGATCATCGACGTCGCATGAATATACACTCTTGAAACCAATTCAACACAGTCGAAGATCGCGAAAGAGGTGCATCAGTTTAACGTTCAGCCGTCAGTGGCGTGTGAAAACAATTACGCTCATTCACTTGTTATTCACAATTACGCCCCCAATCATGCAAAAAAGTTACCTATCCTTCCAAAAAATTATCAAATCCGGCTTGTTACACGGACTTGTCGTGCGGCTTTTGAAAAACCTAATTTCGGCGCTAGACAAGGAAATGTTTCGTAGTTCGAAATTCATAGTTTCTTTTTGACGTTCCCTAGCTACCAAATCAACCACTGTGTTTATTGAAGGATGCATTCTCTAAACGAGTTTCAAACACGGCAATTATAAAAAATGTTCAGAATTTATAGTCCAATTTTTCCGCACCTAAAACACCTACCTAGAAAACGGAAAAATATAATACGTTTAGACTTTAGTTTTGTCTTGTAAATGTGCTTAATGTTAAAAAATGAGCTAGATGGCGAATGACTCAGCTAAATTCCACATTTTGAATATAAAAGAATGCACGCTTCGACTTTTCTATAGCTTTAAGCGGAAAAACTACATAGCCTGTCTTAGCGTGCACTGTAAAACATGTCGCAATATTTCGGCAGTTTCTGAGTTATAAATTTTCAAATGTGATCAGGTTAGCTAGATTACAAATGCTGTCGAGGAAGATAGGGAAAACGCCTCTAACCGTAAGGTATAACATGAAGCGATCAGTGAATGCAGAATATTTTCTCTTATAATAATTCGGTGTTTACCCTGATACAATAACCATCCACTCTTATTCAGTTCAGTTTGAAATGGACCGATTTTGATGAAATTGACCTGAGACATAGCACGTATTTCTTACCTCTCCAATGGAGCTGTCCATTTTTAACGTGTCGTGCTTGCACTGTATCACAAGAAAACCAGCCAAGACGAGGCCCTCAACAAAGGATCCTTCATTGCGTCTAGTTTTCATTAATATTTTCTTGGTATCCATGGAATTGATCTGGCCAAGACATGTTAGGTTCCCAAATATGCTTCCTCAAGAATAATTCTCAGACAGGACACTAGTATAGCTTCAGGCGGCTACCAACAATGCCGACGCTAGACTACAATAAGCCAGTCATAATTTCTGTCATTCGTTTATCGAATTCAGGTTTGCATCTTTCTCATAATAAGACGTAGTCATAACATGTTCAAAGCTAGCCTCGTACAGCTATGAGTTCGGAAAAACGAACATCTTCTGAAAAATTGAGCCCACTGACAACTCTGTGCTGCAGAGCGAAAGGACGTCATGCACCAGCTGGGATAGATCACATGCCTCGGCTTTCCGTGTGTCCATCCTGTGCAGGCGAAACGATGCACCCAGGGCCATCACCTGCGACGAGGGCGGACCAGCCACTCGACTGAGGTTGCGAAACCAGGAGGTACAGGTCGACAGAGAGAGGCTGCGCTCGGAGCAGTTCGGTGAGCCTCCGCCTTCTCGCTATTCGCTGGCACTGAATTGAGGCCTACAGATGGTGCATCGGAAGCCGGGGATCGATTTCTCAATGATGATCGCAAGAAAGGACTGTGCTATAGGTTGCTCAGAACTTGTGCTGTCCCAAACCGGGATATCAAGAGAATGAGGCAGTCCCGCTATTGTGTAGTCGGAGCTTCTTGTGTAGTGTGTCGCAAACTTGAGATTCCCCGCATTGCAATTTCGCGTTTCTTGTCTTTCTCCACACTGTACATGAGTACGTTGTGGGTGAAAAACACCGGACTTCATAAATTATTTGTCCCTGCCAAAATGGTCTTTCTTCGGTAGGAATATTCTTCAGTCTACTGTTTTGCGACAGCAGCACAACGCTGCTTCATTTCGTTTTGGACTGACGACGAACTATCCCCAGTAAGAGCTACGCGGTGATACGACGTCACAGTAACAAGATGCTCAATTTTCGATCATTTCAGATTTTGTTATTGCGTCCCACCTATGAGTCCCGGCCTTTCAGCTATGGAAGTAATTCCATCTAATGTCAGCCATGTCCTGCTTGCTACCAAAGGCAGGCCAAACAACTGCATACGCCCACAAAATCATTAGCGGAACTGAGCAGTTTCTGTACTTAGACATGACTTGCAGACACCAAAATGATTGCTTGTTTATAAACACAAAATAAATCATATTACTCATGTGCGCTAGCACAAACACTCTTATAGCACAGCAATAAAAGCATACACGCCAGGATGTGCATGACATAGAAAATATAATACTTCCGCACACATTCGGGTTTTGAGTCTGCGGCTCCGCTGGTAGTACAAGCTGGCTACCGACCAAGCTGTGGCTAGTCTATTCTTGGGAAATCGCATTCAGACCTCCATTCATCACGCTCATGCGGGCACCATGTTACCGAATAATTCTCCCAAAGTGGCCTTGATTGACCTCTCCCGGTAGAAGCACCATACTTGTTTGCAGAAAATGCCGAGTCATGATTAGAGCGGTCATCCCTGCTAAGCTGGAAAGGAACGAGAGACATCTCCCAGCATGCCACACATCATTCCTAGTGCCCATGCCATGCAGGCCAGCTAAAAGCCGGGCCCACGAGCCTGCCGAGAGCCGGGCTTCTCGCACAGCCCCCGGAGAGAAGGCAGCTGAAGGCACCACCTGCGCCGGTCAGACAGCCCCCCCAAGGACCACCTGCAGAGCTGCTGTTCGGTGAGCCAGGCATTCTGTTCGCAGTCAAGCAAACATGGGTGATGCAGGGGATTGGCAGAGAGAAATGAAGGTAGAACAGTGCTCATTGAACTGGAAAGTAACAAGTATAATAGAGAGATACGGGATAGTTGGTGACTATTACAATGTCATGTCATGTCGTGTTACAATGTGATTACGATAGCTGTATAAATGTGACGCACTGTTATAATCGAGTTGAAGTTCCGCGCTCTGCCCTTCCGTTTCTTCCTCGTCCCTTGTCTTTTTTGCATGCTTTCAAGATGCATTCTACTAATAGTCACCAACTAGCCCGCCTCTCTCTATTATTTACAGAAAATGCCGAGCCATGATTAGAGCGGTCATCGCTGCTATGCTGGAAAGAAACGAGAGACATCTCCCAGCATGCCACACATCATTCCTAGTGCCCATGCCATGCAGGCCAGCTAAAAGCCTGGCCCACGAGCCTGCCGAGTGCCGGGCTTCACGCACAGCCCGCGGAGGGAAGGCAGCTGAAGGCACCACCTGCGCTGGTCAGACAGTCCCCGCAAGGGCCGCCGGCAGAGCTGCTGTTCGGTGAGCCAGACCTGCTGTTCGCTCTTCTGCAGTTCGTTGGCAGCTGGCGCCATCAAATCAAAAGCCGAACACCCAATGTTGGGTGTGCGGAAGGGCTGCTCCGCTTACTTGGCGTTTATGGTGTCCTGCGCCGGAGTGTCCCGATTGCCCTGGTCACGTGTACGAGCCGGTCTTGCAATGGTGTAGCCATAGATTAAAGATAAGAGAAGCCAGATAACGATACAGCGCCTTACCGATCTCCTCGACCCCGCAGAGTGAAAAAGAATCAGATTCGTGACCTCTCCTCTTTTTCTTTTTTTACAAGAAATTGGCTTGCTTCTGCCAGCGACGATGCGCTTTTTTTTTTCATAAAAATGTTATATTTCGAACACAATGTGCTCAGCAGAATGAACAAGTTAAATACATTTGCTAACTAGAGATGCGTGACCAAAAATGAGAGGCGAGGTCCTTATTTCGAATTTCGTTGTATTTAGTTGAGGAAATAAGTATTCGGTTGGCTTTCTCCTAACAAGATATTGGCGACAAAAGCATTTTTAGCGCTAAACCATTTATGAACGCAGTTTTTGCATATAATGTAGGATCTCACTATAACAATCCACATATCCGCAGATCACCCGAAGGCACTCCTGTCTTTCGGTTCTATTAATATATTTGCTATCGTCTAAAGATTTTTCTATTGGTTTCCTACCGCAGTCTTAACTGTTGGATGCGATTGATGGAAACACTTTAAAAGAAATATTTTTCTACTTATCGGAAGAATGAACAATTACTTTTATATTTTCATAACAGTATCTTGCAATTTTAAAAAATTTCCCGAGAATGCTTGACGTGAAACCTGAATCTCCTTTATCAGTGATGAGGACTCACGATTCGTTACTACCAGGTTGTGTTTCTGCAGATTAGAAAAAAAATTTCTGCGCCAGACGTTTTCTGCTTTTCTTCGCTCTAAATGACCGACGCAAAAAATGGTGACTGTGCATGTGCGCTGCAAAATGTCATCAACCAGCCGGAGGTGCACTTCGTAGTAACACACAGAGAATGCGCCGCGATGCTGTCTTTTGTGTACTTCGCAAGCAACAGTACAGAGGAGCAGATGGCGCCCAGAGCAAGCAGGCTGTTCTAGCGCAACCTCTTTTCCATAGGAAACTTCCCTGAGAAGAAGCCGGATCCGTGCCGGTGGAAAGAAAATGAGGCAGAGTCGTTATCAAAAGCTTGCCGGACGTGCGAGCGCGAGGCAAAACTGCACCCCTGCATGACCTCAGCCTGTGTACACTCACTCCTGTTCTACACATGCTGTACGGGGTTCACTACCGGTGAAAGGTGCGGCTTCGCCATCCGCCAGGCCTCTAGCCTTGCCTTCGTAGTACCACCGTGATGTGTGAAGCGGATCGCGTCACCTCTTCCCAGGGTACTCAACATGCGTGCAGAAACAATCTTTTCCAATTTTTGGTGTTCGTGCTCTTCACATCCGTGACACTAAATTTCCGAAGCGCGAGAGCTGAACGAGCAAACAATGAGTCTCCGAATTTGAGGATGATCAGTCCTCCTGGTCGCAAAGAACATTGGAATACTAAGGCCTCTGCGTAAAAAACGATTGTGCTAAGCATTCCGATTGGAAGGAAATGCTCTTTTTTATATTTGCGTGTGACACTAATAGACCACAATTCACAGGTTGGTTACCTGTTTGTAATGCGAATGATCCAGCGTAGAGTTTGCTTGTGACCAGGAATAAATGAGGGCATAGTTCAGTTGACACATCACAGTGGAACAACCAGGCTACCGCAGCGATGCCGTAGTGGTGAGACAATACGCCTTGTATTCGGAAGGTGCTGGCCCCTTAAGTCGTAGGTGCATTTTTACCGGTAGGTGTCCTAAGGTAAAGTTTGATCCGGTGCTGCCCGGTGGTGGTGTTGCGGACGCCGACGCCACAGGCAGAAAACTGAGGAAAGAGCTAAAGGCAGATAACGCGATGTCCACTAGGCAACCGCAACGGACGGGGGCCTAGGGGTCAAGCATCCGTTGCGAATGCTATGGTTGCTGGGTTGTTAAATGCGGAAGGTGCTGAGTGGCAGTATCCGGTATTCCAGGTGGGAGATAAATTTTTACCGGTGCGTTCCCGAAAGTACACCCTCCGGAGATTGCTCCAGAGGAGTCTCGTTTGTGCGTTGGACCGCACTTTCCACGCAATGTCCCTCTTCTGCATTCATGTCTGGCATGCCCACTTGTTCGTAGGGCTTCACCCTGATGTGTATAGCCTACTATGGTTGAGGTGAGAACGTTTTCACAACATGATCGCCTGGGACGGCAATTTCAATCGCATTAGCCTCGCTGACTGCTGAACTCGCAGACGGATCGGATATTGTTGCCAAGCATTAGTATTCTTGCTTGCTTCCTTCACGCGAACAATTCCTCGCACATTTCTTTTCTTTCTTAATGCTTACCGTAAATGCATTTTTCGCAGAGGCCTGAGTATTAAACCGTCCTCGCGATTAGGAGAAGTGGTCATTCTCAAACTAGGGGTCTTTTTGTTCATTGTAATGCTAGAGCGTTAGTACCACCGTATCGAAAAAACTGCGTTGCGTCAGTGTTGGTGACGGTTTAATGTATCGCAACTGGAGCGGCCGGAGCAACCGGCCGCTGAAGCAACCAAGGTGGGCCACCTGGTCACATGACCTTCTGGCGTCATCGCAACCTGCCCACCGAATTGTAAGCAAACTGGCCACCATGGCAGGTGGCACTTAATGACTGCTCGCGAGGCGCTGCTTGGGAAGAACCATTCGGGTCTCACAAGCCCCACCGGTGGCAGCACCTGCCAATGCAGGGCGGTGGCGCATCACCTAGCCGCTGCACCACTGCGCGAGGAGTGGTATGAGGACTTCCAGCGATCTATGAATCTTATGTGGAGAATTAGCAATTTCGCATATACGGGCCTAAACCCAGTAAAGCTGTCCCATTCCCTCAGTTTTATTTTTTTCTGCGTGCGATTGCTACAGATTATGGATCACTCCTATGAAGAACACAAGATAAAAATGACGGACGATTTAGCGTGGGTGGGCCCAATGTTAACTAAGTTCGCTAGCACTCCGGCTTACTCGTCGGCTTCGGGCCGAGGCTTGGTTTTAAAGGTCAGGCAACCTTTAGACAGAGTGGGCCCGCTGCCACACAATCCGGTGGGTAGGTGGTGGACCACCTGCCAGAGTCAAGCAGGCTTTAGGCAAAGATCGTGCAAGTCAAGGCCTTATTGCTTGCGCGCTATAAAAATTCGGTAAAATATGTAGCTGGCGACTCGCATGCAGAAGTGCCCTGAAAGTAGGCATCGCGATCTGCTTTGTCCACCATGGCGCCTAGAGCAGACGCCACGCGGGTGGCGAAGCGGCACTTGGCGCAGGTTCAGATCTACGCACGGCACGCGGAAGGTAGGTTTGAGAGGTTGCGAGAAACGAAAGAGCCCTGTTACGTCGGCGCAGAGATGCATTTTCGCCACGCGCTGGCACGTCGCGTACATTCTTGACCGCTGTTGTCCCAGTGAGGCTACGGAACGATGTGAGTTACTTTAAACGAGGTTCGAAAGGCGAAATACTAGAAGGCTGTGCTCGAAAGAGATGCTCTCAGAATGATCGCTTCAATGGCCGCCGATTCTGTTGATTCATACGTTTTGAAGCGTCACAAAAAAACTGCGTGCTGTAGAACGACGAGCTTGGCTGCGCAAGGTTATCAGTTGGCTTCACCCCTGCTTCTCGCTTTGTCTTGATGCAAGCCATGCAAACAATTTCCACTTTAACGAGAATGGGCGATTATAGGCGCCAGAGGTGTCTAAAAATCACAACTTAATTTCCAGCGTTGTTATCGCGTTCGACATTGTACGTTTTATTGTGGAGTACTGAAACTGGAAAATATAGCAGTGACCACTTTTCATGAAACACAAAAACTGGCGTCACCTGTCAGTCGCTGCCAGACTGCGAATGGACGTCACTTATATGGTAGCATGAACGCGACACTGCTAAATTCCCTGTGTCGATACTACGCAGAGCCCGAGAGGCCGACGGGTCGACGCACAGGGAGCAGCCGGCCAAACCAACGCAGACGACACCTCGGCCGCAGCTACTCCAGGCTCGTCGCGGCAGGGGTCACGCACACGCTCGACGAAGGAATCCCTGCCATGGGCCTCGGTGAGGCGGCCCCGTTACGCAGTCGTGCCCGCTCGCCTTCTGCCACGAGTCTTTGGACCAGCGTACTAGAACTTTCGCTGTAAAATATCTTTTTGGTTCTCTACTGTATATCGATGAAGGCGAAATACAAAAACGCTGTTAGGTTGTAAACGTCTCCATATGGTTTCCTGGCCGTGCAGTAGCGATATTGTGATCGGCGTAAATTTGCTTCCACTCCTAAAAACATTTCGAATCACTCATATCTCTCACTTACGAGAAATATTTCGTTTTAGAGCGCTAGCTCTATTCCTCGGGGGAAGACTTCTGATTTCTATGTGGCTAAGACAATGACCTTCAACGCCTCACAAGGTCAAACCGAATTTAAATGCATGGCGGTATGGCCCAAACTACGGTAGTATGAGCGAGTCATGATATGACTATAACCATTCGGCACCTAATCTTGACCCTTGACACTGACCCCTGACTTTGATTTCAGATAGTGGAGACATGCTTGACAGAGCTTTGGCTCATAGCACTAAGTGCAAGCCATGTTGAACTACAGCCTTTTCTTTATGCAAAAATGTTTCAACATAATATTCAAATTTATTGGAAGGATCCATTCGTAGTCTCACCTACTTCCGGGCGAATAAAACTTTGAAGCATCTAACCGGGACGCTATGGGCTGCCCAGGACATGCAATGGAATTGCTTTTGTACTTCTCGCAAGAGAGGTTAACTCCAGGTTATCCTCCATGGCATGATTTCGATTGTCCTCAACCCGTCGCTGTCCAACTTATCATCGGCATTTGCAATCAACTATTACCACCTATACAATAAGCATTCCTGCATGCATCTGTCTTGTCTTCAGCACAATTAAACACTAAGGTATTATAACAGACGGTACAAGTAGCATATGACGTGCCTATAGAGAGCCTAGAGGCTAATCAGTTATCAGAGCCCATTGACTACTGAAACTTTTCTCCCTAACACTGTCTGTTTAAGCTTCCACAGCTCTTCTGTGGCTCGTTGTAATGCTTGCATGCATGGCTTTAGCAGACAGCAGCAGCGGTTTGGATGTGGGAACGCGCTATGGAGCGGCAGCACTTCGTCGGCTGCGACGTCCTGTACTAGTCCGGTAATCATGTCCATGCTAAAAGCAATGAGGCTTTTTTCTTGGCGCATCCTTGTTCCAAGTTAACATTTGCTAATTGAGAGTGGAATGAGAAATGGGGGAGGAGGAGAAACAGGAGAGTAAGGGTACAAACGGATTAGGTGCTGAGGTAATGTGAGAGAAATGAAGGCAATGATGAAGCATATGTACAGGGGGTGGAAAATGTCTATCTAGACTTATCTCCACGGCTATCGCTCCTCTCTAGAGGCGCAGAGAGGGTCTGAGTGTATGAAACAGATATACTGGACTGAATTGATGATCTATATTCCAGGAGTGGAAGTTAATAGGATAGGGATGGCATACAATGCAGTCCGGAGTGTTGTGGGGCGACCTGCTTACACCTATCCTTCAAGAAGACTGTTCATGTAAAGTTGAATCTCGTCAAGTTATGGCTGAAGCTTGAACGTAATGGTCGCAAACATCGCGGTCACAGTGTAGATTTTGAGGCATGAGCCACAGGGAAGGCGGGAACGTTTGTAATATTCGACCGCTGCTATGCGGTTACTTTCGTGAACAGTTGTAAACCTCATCACGTAGAAACTTCATGAATCAGTGCTGTGAAATGAGATGGCCACCTTTATTATGGTGCACAGTAGCAAAAATTCGAAGTGAAACGGAACAAAACGTGTGTCAACTTGTTTTATCTACGAATATAAAATGTGCTGCGAATGGCATAAAAAATACAAAGATTTTATGCTGTACTATCAGCAACAACAGTTCAAACAACTAAGCCAAATATGCAACATAAAATTCGTGTAAACGGGAACGTATTTTTGCAGCAATATTTTCAAAAGAACGGTTTGCGTGCGAAAAACTGCTTTACTCAGACGTGCTGGGACGTGCCAGACTGCAGGGAGCTCAAGAGAGGAAGACGACAAAGCACTAGTTCCTAGCATGTCCAAGGCTTGCCAAGAGCCAGGTAAAACAATTCGGCCGCAGCACGGCGCCACTGGATTGGCCGTTATGTGGCATTGCTCCCCCTCTCTGAAGAGCACCGACTTGGTGCCGCAGCAATTGGAAGCAGTGAGAGAAGGGCCGTCGCATGTGTCTGACGTCTGGTGTAGACACGCCTGAAGCGCTAGGGGGCATAGTGCGGCTTCATCCGTGCGACGTCGACGACTTCGAAGGTCGGCCGTCTAGAGGAGCAAACCATTTATTGGCGTAGAACTTCGTAGTTCAACTCACAAAGTTGGCGGAGAACCTCGTAGAGGCCAAGGTATCGATGCAGAAGCTTTTCGGTGTGCCCTCGCATGCAGATTTGGCTTCAAACCCAGACTTGTTCACCTGGTTTGTAACTAACATCCCTGTTGGTAACTAACAGACTACACTGCGTTCACTGCAGCTGGCCGCTAACTCTATCTCTTATGCTAATCCATGTAACCATCAAATTCTCCAGTTGACAAGGTATGGCGCACTCTAAACAGTTGATGAAAATTTGTTTTGTGCGTTAAAAAAAGACACCAACTGCGCGTGTCAATCTCACGAGTCTCCTTCCAGATAGAGAATCGCGCTTGAGCTGCATAAGTTCGTGCTCGCAAGAGATCAACGGTAGATAGACGTGCATGCACAGGGCGCACACGCCGACACGCCATGTGACCGCACCTCCTCACACCTCTTCTCTGCGCCTGTGCGCCCTGTGCATGCACGTCTATCCACCGTTGGTCTCTTGCGAGCACGAACTTGAGGAGTTGAGCAAGGGTAAAAGTTATCAGCAGCTCACAGAAAGTCAGAAGCAAGGTAGGAAAGAGGCATATGTAAAGGGGCTAGAACATCTCTACAAACATCGTTGCGAGCGGTTCCGTTTACCGGAGAAGTGGGGAAGTATGTCTCAGTAAAGGTTACACAATCTCTCCGATGTTTATCACAGCATGTCCCTGAGCAGGCGCCTGAAGGTCAATGCCTGGGGGAAAGCGCCCGAGGAACCGTCTATTTGCTGTTAACAGAGCACCTAATTTCGTGACCATTGCGTCAACATAACGATAGCTTGAGTAAATTGTTGATCACTGTTCTATAAAGGGAAAGTAGAACCTTAATTACGTAGAATGAATTGCTGAGAATTCCCGGTCAGAAAAACCCCCTTACTACTATCCTGCAAAAATAGAGCGTATTAAAAAAAATTAAATCTCGCCATTAAGATAAAGCTAAAGCTTAAAGGAGAGGACTTGAAACGGCTTGATAACTGGTATTGTGTTGTATTTGCGGCACTGTAAGACGGGAGCGGTGTATTACTTTGGGACGACCGCGATAATACTCGCAAGCACTGTGCGGCTAATTTCGAGAACTGTTATACATAACGTATAACGTTCTTCCATCCGGTTCTTATCCCTCCCCCTTACCCCAACCTGCAAGGCGCATCACATGCGTCCACCGAGATTAAAACTATTAAGCTTTTGCTTACCCCTTAACAAATTTATGTGTGCTACCGCTTTGAATCTTCTTGTAAGCTGATGACAGATAACGTCTTGTAACCCAACGCATATTTCTATCCCATATATATCCTTCTGTTTACGTCAATGTTTCTTGCTTTGTTTTATCAAACATGATCAGCCAACGAGCCCGCACCTCAACTCTCGTATACATCCGTTTAGATAAGAAACAAAGAGGCAGTTTTTGAAAAGATAGAGGGAACGATTATAAGCTCCAAATTTTTTTCATTAGTAAGGAGAAATTTAATAAATCAAAAGCTTAAAGAAAGATCGCAATATACGCATGTCAACTTCTTCCCCGTTTTTAACAATTATTGCGGTGAAATGAGAAGTTGCAGTGGATTCACTCAAATCACAAAAATTGAGGCGAACTACCTCTATAAACCTACAAGAACACGTTGTATAAAAAAGCGGCGCGGTGACACGCCGCAGCTGTTATCCAGTATTGCAGGCGCACAGTAAGGGAGGAATACCAGATACACATAAAATGCAGGAGAACAGATAGTGTTTCAATTATTTCGCAGCCAAAATAGAATGAAAGTACAAAGCTTTTAAGTGACCTTAAAGTCCAAAGAAATGTTACAGGACTCCAACTACAGGAACAGTGCTATACCAGCAGGTGCTGCAGCGTCGGGAAGTAGTTCAGCGATAGTTCAGTATTAACGACGTCATCAGCAAGACTTTTTTTAGCCCGTAATTCCCGAACAGTACATAATCATGAATCCTGGCTGACCATATCATGTCCTCTGCAGGGCTGTGACTGTCTGCCGTCAGCCTCATCTGAGCCGGTACGTGGATGACTTTCGGCCTTCTTTCTTTTTCGGTTCCTCGTGTGTTTTCTTTTAGGCGTAAGGTTCCAGCACGTTTATTTTTCCTGTCGTATTTCTGGGGCAGAAGAATGGAAACGAAGGAAAAGGGAGATGTTGGGCATTCCGGAAGTTCGTAAAAGCGCTTAGGAGATGCACAGAGCGCGGCTGAACGCCATATTTCTTGGCATCCTAGTCTGCGGAAGTGGTCTGTTTTCCTTCATTACACTTGTCGCAACGCACACGCATTAGGAAAAAAAGTAGACGTAGGTGTCCCTGTGTATCCCTTTTTCTCTCAGTCACGAAGCACCTCAGCCCGCTCTTAAAAGCGAATGCAGTAATAGACGAGTAGTTAACATGCCTAGAAAAGGAAATGTCATCAGAAAGTAGTAATTTTTTTTAAGAACTTGTTGTCTGCCAGCACAACCATGAGATGTTCCCTCCCTGTTTTGTGCGTAGTAGCCTCAGCTCCTTTACGCGTTAAAAAGCCCCATACACACAAACGCATCCAAAGCAAAAATACAGTCCACTTCGCCACTTCGAGTAACTGCTGGCGTTAGTCATGAGTAGAAAAGACGGGAAGGACTTTTTTTCGATGCGGCGCACCTTAAACCGGCTTTGTCACTTATTCGGATGATGGCTTTTTGCCATACCATTTAACGCTTCGGAGAGGAATGGTGATAATAGCATTGGGCCTGCGGTAAAAAGGCAGAGTTGTGCTGGGTTTTTCCCACATTTGGAACCAAACGCTCTCTCACATCTCATATTACCGCTACATATGCGAGCTTGGTCGAGAATCATGACATTAGGGTTGTAATTCTGGTAAAGAGTATCTTCGCACTGCCAAGAATGGCTAGGCAAAAATCTGCGTTTTTGTACCGCAAGAAAATGGCTGTCGCCAGACACTGTTCTGTGTCACTGCTTGGGCCTTTGTTCCTGAACTATTAAGGCGCAACCACAACGAAGCCTTCCTTCAGCATAGCTTCGGCGTCTCGGTCACTGGTGTGTCGCAGCAGGCGAAATTTTAGCGATGGGAGGAAGGTGACGCAGAGAGAAACAGATATCTGACGAGGGCAGGTCTCAGCCTCGGTGCCGGAAATACCTCGTATGTGAGGATTGGTGGGGACCAATGAGCCCGCATTGAAAGCGAAATTCGGGATTTATTCCCGCCGCTGTGACAGCAGAAGCGCCCATTTGGTACCCGTGCTTATTGTTCCCTTTGCCAGCGCAGTAGGTTCCCCTCGACGCTGGGCAGGGTGGTTCGCTATGGACAAGAGATAATTAGGGGCTTTGTCAGCGACCTCCACACCCACTGTCTGAAGACCACAGCGTGCATGCGCTCACGTCTTTAGTCGCCCACTTCTTCGGGCGCCGAGCGAAAAGCTAGTAGATGATGTGGTTTCGCCTTTAGAGAAAATTGAGCAAGAAAGTTTTGCAACATATGCTAAAAGCGCAGATTTCAAATCTGACATTTTTTTTGGGACGCCGGAACTGCACTACTGCAAAACTTGGTTATTCGGCCCCTATTAATGTGAAATCGAGATAATTTTGACTGCTTGGGGTTACTACAAAATTCTATGGCGTCAGACGTTCGTTAAGTAGTACACTGTAGGACTCGCTGCGTCATTTTTCTCGCACAAGCACAAGAATATCATCAGCCAGCTTCCCAGCCCATAATATATAATTTTTTCACAATGCTAACCACTTGCTAACCACCTTTGGTTCATTCGAACAATTTTTCCACGAATTTCGAGGCTATATTTACGATGTTGTGCTGTCCATTGAGTTTTCAGCTGATACTACAGCTTATATGTCGTGCAGACCCCTGCATCACCCTTTCTTTTAACATAGGAAGCAAGTTCATCCGTATTCTTGCAGTGATGGCGCAGGAGAGCATCTGACCAGCAGTGCAAGCACCGGCATCTTTTGAATGCGGTACCAGGGCAACACCCACCCGGATACGTCACTGGTTTGCCACTCTCATGTTATTTGTTAACACCTTTGCCATTATAAGCATAACTGAATGTGGGGCATAAAATGCAAAAGTTTATCACAGAGTAATCGGGGACCACTGGGAGCGAATGGATTATTTCAAGGTTCATCTGCTTCAATTCTTGTTGAAATAGGTACAGTAGAACGCAGCATCGTGCCGCTCATTTCGCCTGCAGACTTGCCCTGATACTATATGTAATGTGCATGCATTTCCTTACGTTGTCGCAGAATCGAAAAACAGGGTTCTGTTTTATCACATCAGTACAGACCGTCCGTTTAAATTGCCAGCGTTATGTTGCCAGCGTTAGGCGCCTTCCAGTATTCAGTCTATCGTGAGTTTCTCGTGTTCGCTATTATCGTGCCATTCATTTCACTGTTTCCGCAGCCGTGGAATTAATTGCGCACTTTCTCTAGTTCGATTGCAGTAGCTTTTTTCTTAACCGTTCTACATCACGCATTTCTTTACTTCATTCTGTAGGTAATAGTACTGCGATCAACCCCAGCCTATGTGTCTTGCACACCCTGGATTCTGCCTTAACGCGCTTCTATTTGCGATTATTAATGGCAAATTTCGGATAATCAGGTTCCAGAACGAGACGCTCCGATTGATATAGCCTAGGTGGGGGTATAAGGAGGCCGAGTATCGCAGCAGTCACAAAATATGATGAACTGCTCAGGGCTCCTACGACATCCACTGTCTACTAGCCCTGTGATCGCAGCCCACTCGAGGTCACAGGGGTTCGGTATATTGCAGCTGGACTAAGTTCTGGTGCGATCAGATTTCAAAGGGCCGGATGATGAGACCTGGGTCTGCTTGGACGAAGCAAATTATGCTGTCTAGTTCCCAATCTGAGGCAGGAAATATTTTCTTTCATCATTCTTTTCTTAATAAATGCAAAATATTAACAGAGCTAACATTCTATTTTGCTTTCTTTCGTTTCACGTACTGTTGGCTTATTATGCAGGAAGCCAACTACCTTACTTTAGTGTGCTCAATTGCGTAACGCGGGCCTCTCTTCTAGCAGTCTTCATGCCATAAGTAACATAACGTGGTTCTGGCGCAGCTTCCTTCCTTACCGGTTGTTCCAGTTCCACGTGACAAACGGGATATCGCTGGACTTATTACGTCCACCGATATGGATGGGACTAGGGTGGCGCTGATGAACTTCAAGGTTAGGTTACAGGGAACATAAGTACCCCCGAAAGCAAAAGACTGAGTAGCGATTGCCGTACCTCAGTTGGTAGAGCACCGGATTCGCGATTCGGTGGCCATGGTTCTGAATTCTACCAAGATTCAGTGGTCATGGTTTCGAATCTTGCCAGTGGAATGTGGTTGTTTATCTTCAGCTTATAAATCATTTACAGTTCAAATCTAAAATGAATTGAAATGCAGGTATCGCCGCCACAAACCAGTCACTCAAGTACAAGCGCGATGACGAAGTAGATAGAAAACAATACGAATCTCTGAGGCTCTCAAGCCTCCATGAGGGTTAAGCGTGTGGATATTGAACTATATAAGTATTGTTTTACAACAGCTCGTGGTCTTTAATCGCACGAAGTTGACTGAGAAAAGGTAACCTGAATGTTGAAAGCCATAGGGAACCTATACTTCGTGATGCAATAGGCGGTCAGCTGAGTTAAGTATTACTGCTTCGCAGCTATGGGCTGTTGGATTTTGCTAAAGAAAAATTTGTACACTTGTCCTCAGTGTCCGTTTAACATTCCTCTGTTTTCCAATGTATCGCTGACTGTTGGCTTCCTGCATTTGTGTGTCGTAACGAGTATCTCATTTCGTTAGCCGTGTTAGTCTACAGTCTGTTCTTAATAAGGGAGTAATTACTCAGTGGCGTCCACACAAGCGCAGCCCTACGGCTGCAAAGGAAAGCTATACAGCTTCCTCAGGAAACATTTGACCGCTCCCTCGGCGTTGAGGAAAGGAAAGGCGCATAAGCGGCCCAGTTTGTAGGTGGGCACCGCCACTACCTCTGCGCTTCTGTGAGCACAAATACTGACTAAAAGCTACAGCTCCCAGCCAGCGTTCTTTTTTCTTCCTGAGAGCAAGGTTGTGCTATGCGTCCCTCCGTTCCTTTGCTGGTCCATTCCTGGAAGGTTCTAGACTGCGAATAGGACAAGACTGGAAATTACACCACCTGATTTTCTTCGTGCAGGCGGGCCCAGGATGAGTTCGCTGCTTGCGTGGTCTCATAGTTTTCTCGGTGTGTCCTGCTAGAGCAGCCCCGCGGTGCGCACGCGGAAGATTACTGCCCGAAATTCTGCCAAAGTGGTATGACCGAAACTGTCCAGTTGTCCGGCAAACAGGAGTTCAGTAGATTACCAGGGACGACCTGCGAACGTAGCGCAAAGATACTGGGACCGACTCGGATTACCGCTATCTATGAGCGTCAAGTAACGGTTGCACTCAAATCATAAAGTTTCTTTGTCACTGCGCTACGGCTGCATCCATGAGAATACAATGAAAATTCTCCTTTCTTTCTTTTTCACCCAGAGTCTCGGCGGCTGACAGGGGCCTTCAATCGCGCCCTCAGAGTGGCCGTCCGTCCAAGGCACGCACCACCAATATCACCTAAGTCTCCGCGTGCCCTTCGCAACACATCCAGGTTCCAAGAATTACAGTACGCTTAAATCTTTTCTTCTTAAGTCTTACAGTACGCTTAAGTCTTTTCTTCGAGTATATGCAAAATGCCCCATTTTCTGTGGTATTGTTCGATATGCCAGTAATCATGGATCTAAGAAACATCGCTAACGCTATGAGTATCATCTGTTGATTTGAAACCCTCTTGTACTGATGCTAGCAGTTGCAAGCAAGACTCCTTTTGTTAAATGCCCTTAACCCGGTATTCCAACTCGCTGCTCGCTTTCATGGTGTTCACCACCTTAGCCGTTGCTGCTCGTTCTCGACAACGGCCAAATGACGCTGGAGGGAGCGTTTTCGATTCGCATTGTAGAACCAAACACTGTTAATTATTCCTCAGACTTCCAATACAACAGACATCATAGACTGCTGTGTCAGTCATTTTTGCACACGAAAACTGATATTGTGATACCCTTATGACGTCCTCCATATCACTGGGTCTTCGCAGTAGTGCACAAACTTAATGTACGAATTTTTAGGCCCAATTTCGTTGGCTTAGTTTTTAACCTGACAACTTGTGGCTCAAGCGTTGTTCGTTGAAATCTTATTTCCCAATTATATATGTTGCCGAAGGAGCGTAGGATTTAATAAAGCGTTGTACAATTACATGGTTTATTCGTGAGAGGAGTAAAACATGAATGCATCATAGTGGATGCTCTAGCAGGTTCTCGCGCCTGGAAATCCGTTAACATAACGACTTCGTCACGTCTGCCCCGTTTCGCCTCCGAACCGTGTCACTATTTCTCTGTTCCCCATGCTTGGTTTGGCCTATTTGCTAAAATTTCGAAGAGTTAGCGGCGATTTTTTTCTCAGTTATTCTAAGCGTGGTCCGCCTTCACGCCTAAAAATCGCGCTTCCTATGAATGAGTGAGCGGCGCGTTGCTTACGCTTGTCAAGCGTGATTGATGGCAATTTTTGTGCGCCCTTGTTTTAGGCGTGGTGCACTTTCACACTTAAATATCACGCGTACTTCAAGCTTTGTAGGCGTTATCGCATGACCTCCTCATGTTTGGCATGCATGAAAGCCTTTAGCACCCCCCCATTCCAGTTTAGAACCCCCCCTTCTTTGTAGTTTACTTCGTCCAGGGGTCCTAAATGGGTTGAAAACCCTGTTGTAAACTGTTGAAAAATCCAAGAACGAGTGTTGGGATCTCGCGCAAGACGGGCCAACCACGTGACGGATTTTGCGTAGTGTGAATTAGAATACAATCAGGCTGTGGAGTGAAAGACAGTGGACGCAGTATTGGAATAGAATCATAATTTGAATAGATTCTTATATAAATCAATATTTCTGCATCAGTCTAATTTATCTCCCCTAATTTTTCTTTGTTTACATCCTCGCACCAGACCTGACTCATATGACTATCACAGTGGAAGTTCAACTTGGACAAATACTGCTGCCCCCACAGGTTTAAAAGCGCACGCTTCACACGTACGTGATCGTACGTACCACCTTCCATCCGGAACAAGAAGTATGAGTATAAAAAGAAGATAGCCTGACTAGAAAACAGAAGCTTAATTTTGGACAGTATGGAATGCTTTTTTACAACAGTTCAACCGAGCGGTCCTGTGATGTATGAGCAACATAAGAAAAAGACTCTGTATGGTATGGCAGAACACCGCGTGTAAATATTACTGTTGTCTGAGCCTTGCGATTTTCTGCAATTGGCCAGTCCATGACTACTTGCGTCGAGACCCACGGAGGGTTTTACTCCATCTGACGTTAGTGACATTATCAGCTAGCCCAAATAATAAACTAAAAAAACATTTGCTTAAAACTGCACCAACCCACTATTCGGGGCCTAGCTAATCAAAAGGATATGAAATTACGACAGTGCTCAGCCTGAAAGTCTCCAGTACGCTTTTATATTGAGTGAACCTTTCCCGAGGTGCTCGCATAGTGAAGTTGTTATGCCTGATATTCCCAGCAGTATTGGCCACTTGGAAGTTGCTACCCGCCCCGATCCGCGATTAGCCGGCTTTCTTCGAGAAGCTGCATTCTTCACGGTTTATTAATCATTAGCGTACAGGAAAACAACGTTGGACTCCTATGCTGTGCCTATGAGTTGACGCGATAGCGTATGCCGTTTAATGCGTCATCTGATGATGATGCGACTCTTTATTTACCAGATTATTTGATTAGCACGGCGACATACGCCGATACTTAGTATCACCAAACATTCGCTTACCGTTCTGAGCAGTTTCACACATTTGAAAGCTATTTTATTTTTATCAATTGTTTCATTTGATTGAAAATTTATTCGCCCTAAATGTTCTTAACTAGCCTCACCAAGAATTTACTTTTCGTTGTAAGCATTTTGACACCTCTGAAATGAAAATGAAAATTCGTTTTGGGGAACGGAAATGGGCAGCATCTGTCTCTCGTATTTTGGTGGACACCCCAACCGCGCATTAAGGGCAAGGATAAGGGAAAGGCTGAGAGAAGAAAGAAATAGTTGCCGTGGGTGTAGCCGCCGCTGTCGGGTTCGAGCCCGTGTACTCCGGCTCAGTAGCCGGGCGCCCTAACCACTGAGCCACGACGGCAGGACACCTTTAAAACACCGTTTTTCCGAATTTTAACTAATTATTCAATTAATAAATTTATTTCATTACTGGTCATCTCCTACCACACGCCAATAAATCATCCATCACTACTATTACTTCTACACCGCCGGCTTTTCGATTGAACGAGCTGTGTACGCTCTCGCGTAATCCGGGAGTAGCCGTGAATTCACCCGGCGATACGAAATCACAGAAATGCGACACTACACTAACAGCAAAAATTCAGTGAATTGATCCCACTCTTCTCGCCGGAATAAATAAAATGGCAGCACCTTGCCTTTCCGGGGACAATATTTGAAGGAACGAAATATAAACTGGAGAATCACTTACTGTTTGGTCGGGTCCCTTCGCACGAGTTTAAGTTATACTCGTTTTTCAATTGCAGCGTCTGCTATTCGAATGCGGCATCCAGGAACAATTATGCTTTTGTCGGCTTATTCGACCTGAACTAGAGGTGCGTGCCGGAAACACTGCGCGTGCCTGAGCCCTCTTTCCAGCTGCAGCTAAGTAAGTGTTTAAATTTCAATGTGATTTGCTCAAGCAGAATCCTATGCTAAATTCGTTCCCCAATGGGCGCGAAAACAGCAACGATTATCAGTCAACTTATGCTTTGCAGACTTTTTGTTTTTGGACACTAAGGACAAACTCAAATTGTCTTATCTGGATTGAATACCGCGTATTAATGACACAGAGGGTCAGAGGACTGAAAACAGTCTCAGCGAGCGTTGCTCAGCTTGGAAAGTGTTAGTGGGTTAGCATTGGTAAGCACTAAATATTCCGCGAAATGTGGATCGGCCGGCGTGCATCACTGCCTGCGAGCGCGACTGAGCTGCCCAATGACCCGGGAGCCAGTTATGCACCTTTCCTTTCCTCAAAATCATTGGCGTCTATAACGTTGCCAACGCCAATGAACCCATTGAACGCCGGCAGCCTACTGAATACTTCTAAGATGCAAGACCATGACAGTACGCTGTGTTTATCTCGCATTTTATCTAAAACTCACAATTTAGACCGTATCTGATAGCACGAGATTTTAGTGCACACACTCCTCAATGACGAAGCCGAAGACAGTAGAGGCCAAGTCATGGAATATTTTGTTTTGTCCAATAACATCTGCTTTCTGCATGCACGTAAATATTGATACTGTTCATGCAGAATGAGATGCCCGGATAAAAGTTTTTGTTCAATAACATTTGCCTCCTATATACACGTAAACATTGGTACCGTTTTATAAGTTTATTTCAGAATACTGCAGGCCACTGCTTGGCCCAAGCAGGAGGTTCATGTAAAATGAGTTGCCCGG
The DNA here is from genome assembly GCF_052857255.1 of Amblyomma americanum. NCBI lineage: Eukaryota > Metazoa > Arthropoda > Arachnida > Ixodida > Ixodidae > Amblyomma > Amblyomma americanum. The sequence continues at coordinate 89,918,842 of NC_135498.1, read as the reverse complement.
ATAAGTTTTTTTTCAGGGTGTCTTTATCGATCTTTATCACAGAGTGCCTTTATAACAGAGTTTGTTTATAGATAAATCATTAATCGATTGATGGCTGATGACTGAGTATATTGGCATAGTCATCAATAAAAATTATGAGGTGCACTTCCTTACGTGCGGAAGTGCTAAAGCTGTGTGCCGTTCGCCACCTGTGCCATTTGCTTGGCCAGCACCGCACATTGCGAGAGAGGTTTTAGTTTGTTCAGCATGACGGCGCTATGATAACGCACCAAGCATGAAGGAAATTTGCGGAAATGAAGAAAATTTGTTCGTTTAACTGCGACATCTGAAACTGATATGTCACCATTACTGATACATCTGGCACTTTTAAACGGTGCCTCCGAAATGATGTACTGCACTTTCTCACATTCAACTTCTTCACAGCACTCACCAACTGTTAACAGCCGCCTCCGTGGGCACTCTGTGAAACGAGAAAAATGTTGCGAGAAAGTTTTGCTTATTTTGTTTCAATACGCCATGCTCCCGAGAATCACCCCCATGTGAATCACCGCTAATCATTCCCACGGGCACATAACGTGAAGCTGTAAAAATATATCGCTTTCGAAATAACGCTTCGTACTTTCAGAATGAGTTCTACGATTACTTGGTTGTTCTTCACGAAGGGACGACATAATAGGTGCACTGAAGAAAACTGTTTTGAAAACTTTTGCTTCCATGTATTCCTATGGACGCTAAGCCTACTTATCACCTGCGTACTTTTTCCTCAGTCGCTACAGCCAGTGAAGCACCACCGCTTCTTGCTTACATCATAGATCGGTGTTGGTCTCTAGACGTAACCACGTACACAAACCCACGTGCTTATGCGTTTTTAGAGTGAGGGCTCCACTCAGCCATGTTTCGCAAAGGTAATCGGGTGTTGCAGTTTGTCCTTCAGCTGGATTTAGGCTGGACATGTGGCTGAGATGTCAGACCTCGTGAATCACTCCAGCGGCATCCGCAGCGCCACTGCTCCGACCGCGCTAGGATGAACGGCTCTTCGCCAGATGTGGTCATGTGATTATGCACGTGGCTTAGCGTTCGCTTAATTATGTGACGCTGCTCTCGCATGCAGTTTCGCCATGGATGAGAGCGCGGCTAGCAGTGCCCGTCAAACGCAGGTATTTCAATCGTCTAACCGAGTGCAGCTAAGTGTGTTTAAGTTTTCGCTGTAACTAGGTTTAGAAGAGTTAGGCCACTGCCAATTTTTTCGTGTAGTCGGCTGCCAGCGGTCAAGTGGTATGTTCCTCAAATGTGGTCTTCTGTGCGGTACAGGGGTTCGATCAACAGCCTGGACCTACTCTAATCACAGAAAGGCCCCAGGCTAGGAAATTTCCGAAGGTAAGGAGTGCCCTGAAGTGCTAACTTGGGCTACCTGGTACTTGAGAGAAGGGGCGAAATAGCGCGAAGATGGGTCGACAGCAAGGAGTGACACACACCGAGAGGCTCTGCGCGTGTCACTTCATGTTGTCATGTATTCACGCTATTTCGCAATTTCTGCACGAACGCGCCCACATTGGTCACTGATGCCAGAGCACGCAAACAAAATGCATTTTCCGGTCAGAGTTAACCTAAGTCACGACAGGGGACGCCATTGTTCTCGAAAGCATGCCCTCCATCCAAGAGCGCTTGAGAAGGATGCGTAAGCCTGATATCCAGGAAAGGCAGTAGTATACAAATATTAAACCTGCAGTACATAAATACAAAGGCTCTTTAATGAAGAGACTTTAGCCGGTGTTAGAAAATCGCTTACTTGCGGCTGCGTTGGGGAGAAGATTCGGTAGACAAAAGCATAAGGACCTTGGCAGGGAAAAATATTTAAATAAAAATCGATGGCGCATGTAATGAAAGAGTTATAGATGTAAACCTGAAGAGTGTTCCGGCAGACTGCCCTGCACTGTGGAGGAATGATGCGGGGATTGAAAACAGAAATGGAGAAGGGGTGAGGAGCACAGTAAACGAGAGATCTGGAAAAGGATTTTTTTGCAGCATTTATTAAAGTGCATTCCTTTCTGCATCTTTTCCCTATCTCACTTCTTCCTGTGTAGCATATTTTCCTCTAGGTTATGGGCGTTGTGCCAGGCACATGGAGTGAAGTTGTCAGGAAAAATTGACAAACAGCAAAACTTAGTAGTTATTAAGTTCGTTTTTATTTTGCACTCATCTCAAAATAAGATTTTTGTTACAATAGTACCATTAAAGATTAAACGCGACAATCGACCAAAAGCAAAATTTTTCCTCTATTTTATATGAACAGGTGTGAATATACTGCAAAAAAATTTGGCATGGAAGCGTTCTGATTTGTGAAGAGAAAACACTAAAGTTGCCTCGAGTGTAGTCATAATAAAATAGCAAATATTAGTGCTCTTTTTTCCTTTTGGTAGCCGCTGCTACTGCTGGCAAGTGTCCGCTACACCGTGGCCGGAGCAAATTCTTTGCAGCTAGAACAAACCTCCCCTCATTGCTTGACCGCATCCCTACATAAGTACACGTTTCAAGGAGCTTTCTATGTGGACAAAAATGACAGCAGTGGTTAGCTCGGAAACTAAACCGTGTGGTGGGCGAAGTCAGCGCATATTAATGAAACGGCGCTGAACAAAGGGAATGTGAAAACGCGATAGGGTAATGCATGACTGCGGCGAGAATGCGTAGAGATATTCTTCGCACCTTTCTCGTGATGTTGTACACTACACTTATTTCTAGTTTTTCCTTGGCAGAATCGGTGATTTGGATGTGGCAGCGTAGACAGAGGCTTCAGCTGTCGGCTTCTTTTTTTTTTTTTGAACTAGAAAAGCTTCGGTGCCCCAACTGGAAGCCTTTCTAGGGTAAGCCTACAAGGAGTGGCATTTTTTTACCGGCTTTAATTGAAATTCATGTTGCGCGGGGTTGATCGATAAGTTATTCTTCAGCTGCAGACTTGTAAAGGAAGACCTTTTTACCTTCGGCTACACTACCTTCAAAATGGGCGAAGATAGCGGAAGTCAGTTATCATGCGCCGAAGTCGCCTACTAAGTAATTACTAGAAGAGAGGTGTGGGGGGAGGGGGTGAGTTTGTGCAATGAACTTTAAAAAGGAAGCAGTTAGCGTTTTTACTGTCCAAATCAATACGCTGTCTTAATGCGCAGCCTGTACTTCTACGTCGAAACGTAAACTTTAATTTTTGCATCACGTCATGATTGCATCTTGTTCTGTTGCCGCGAATTATGTTGATAGGTAGTAGGTGCCCACGTCTGGATAACGAACAACACACCATTTGTCAAATATTTTTATACCTCACCCTATACTGAAAAGTTATGGCTTAGGAGTATAGGCAAGAGTAGAGTATAATTTCACATTCGGAAACTGTGCTGAATGGGGCGCTCCGCTTTATTCATAAGGTTAGTCGTGGAGGGTTGAGTGTTTATTCTACCAATCTTTCTCAAATTTTTTCCGCTTCAAATTTCTTTTCCGGTTCTTCGGTAGTAATTAATACACCTAACAAATTTCGATGAATATCTCAGGTAAAAGAGTACGTTCATAGTGCGAGTTAATACGGTAGCTTTACATACTGCGCAGTACAATCTGTGACAGTGTGAAGTTGACTTAAAAGTATTACTTTAGGCAAAAAAGTTAAGGGTATAACCACGATAGTACCCAGTGGTCGAGCGAAAGCATTTTGGCAATCGCCGAGGGCAAATTGGGAGCCTGGCATCTTGTCAGACGCGCTCAGTTATGGCTGGACATAGGCTATTGTCCATATCGGCCCAGGTAAAATTTTTGGGGTCGCCTTGGCAAAATATGGAGACTACCAACGTGTCGCGTACACTCAATTCAGCCTGGCCATCGATTATTGTCCAAATCGAAGGCGAAGTTTAGAGGGGGCGAGGCGCAAATGTTTGAGCGGAATGGGTCACACTTGGAGACCATCGCATCGAGCGCATTCAAATTAGCCCGGACATCGATTTCGGTACATATCGATGAAGGTAATATTCCGCAGGTGGGGTCGGACAAATCTTGCGGGTGGGATGGACTATCTTTTGGAAACGACCTGAGTGTAATTTAGAGGTACCGTCGCACTGGCCATAGTCAAAACATGCTTCGTCTTCTGACTTAAGGCTCTTAATAAGAAATCTCCAAGTCCGAAGGTCATTTCATTCCCATATATATCCGCCGCGGGTGCTGAGTGGTTATGGCGCTCGGCTGTTGGCCCGAAAGACGCGGGTTCGATCCCGGCCGCGGTGGTCGAATTTCGCTAGAGGCCCGTGTGCTGTGCGATGTCAGTGCACGTTAAAGAACACCAGGTGGTCGAAATTTCCGGAGCCCTTCACTACGGCGTCTCTCATAGCCTGAGTCGCTTTGGGACGTTAAACCCCAATAAACCAAACCAAACCAATCATTGCCAAATATGCAACCGGTCTGACTTTTGTGTTGAGTAGAGCTATCGCTCTAAAAGCGAATATTACTCCAAAGTTAAAGCAACACTGCAAAGTCAGTACGAGCAGTATAGATCATTATCTACAAGAATTTGTGGCGGTGTATTTTCGAACACAACACAGTGCATCTTTTCTGACTCTATCATGCCCCCTGCAGGAGCTGTGACTCTGCGTTAAACTCACCGTGCATGACCCTGCCATAGTTTGCAACTTCACTCGCGAGTTCAGCTGTTTCTAGCTGCATTGAAATAACTTTATCAATCTTTTTGATATGCGCAACACGTTTCCGGGAACCGGGACTCTGATCACTGGTGAGGAGACTGCCACCAGTGGTCAAAGTCAACGCATATATTGTGTGTGTCACCATTCTGTCCGTCTCTTCAAGTGCTGGTTTTGATAAAAAGAAAACCTGTGTGTTGGTGCATGTGCAGGCAGCCTCCAGGTGGTATCCTGAGCTGATGACCCGCTGTCTCATGCGGAGGTGGCTCTAGCTCTCCAAGCAACCTGCCACGTCGGATAAGGTGGCGAAGACGAGGGATGGCGGTAAGGATTTCTTGAGCGGGAGGCCTTTCATCCCTCTTTCCCAGGTTGGCGAACAGAAAGACAGAAAGGTTTGGTTTGGTTTATGGGGGTTTAACGTCCCAAAGCGACTCAGGCTATGAGAGACGCCGTAGTGAAGGGCTCCGGGAATTTCGACCACCTGGGGTTCTTTAACGTGCACTGACATAGCACAGTACACGGGCCTCTAGAATTTCGTCTCCATCGATATTCGACCGCCACGGCCGGGATCGAACACGCGTCTTTCGGGCCAGCAGCCGAGCGCCATAACCACTCAGCCACCGTGGCGGCTAGAAAGACAGAATAGGCCTCCGTGGTAGTAGCACAGTGGTCATGGCACTCGGTTCTGGACCCATAGGACGCAGGTTCGATCCCGTCCGCGGCGCTCGCACTTGTCATGAATGCAATATTACTGAATTGCAAAACTATTTTCAAAACTAAAAATAAAGGTGAGGATAATTTTGTCAAAGGTAAAAGCTCTAAGAGAGTTGTTAAAGATGGGACACCTAAGACCAGCCAGTGAAATGTGCTGATGTGTGTGTGTGTGTGTGCTTGCTCTTGTTCAGCTCACCTTGCGTTCGGGTTACAACAGCACTGATGCCAGAGGTGGTGGCGATCGTGACTAGCGTTGGCAGGGGTGCCTCAGTGGTCCACGTTGTACAAAGCCAAGCGCGCACACGCTCTCGTACGCTTCATGCTGGCGCACAATCTACCCCGGCCCCTCTTTGGAGTGCCACGCAGATCACGTGACCACGGGGCAGTCTCGAATGTTCTTGGTTACAAGGAGCGAAGAGCATTCAGTGCGCTGTATTTCCATTCAAACGACTAAGGCTAGAAAACTAGTGTTGCTCAGGATGGCACCACGCCTACAGCTTGTTAAATAGTTGCGCACAAAACCAGGCACCTGTAACAAAAAGGATCGTAACTGTCTTTGTTATACAGAGTGCTTCAGCTAAGACTCTCCGCAGTTCTTAAAAATAAGCTTTCTGAGTTAGAAATTTTTTCGGCATGGCTTTCTCACCGGCGTAGTACTTCAAAATACCGCTCATGCTAACGAGCAGGCTGGTTTACTGATACTGAATAACAAAGTAGAGAGTTGCTGATACTGAATAACAAAGTAGAAGGTTGTAGATAAGATACCCCTGGGTGTTCATGCTGTCCTGGATTGGTCGCCGACGAACTTGGGTTCTTGCTCGAGTGCTATGCCCTATTGTGGCGCCCGGTGCGTAGTGGGGGACACTAGGCCCCAGATGCTGGGATAGAAAGGCCGGGTCGAGGTCGAAGAGGTACGCGGTGGCTCATCCGTTCGTGCACGCTCAGGGATGTCTCGGGCAGTGGTCCGTCGCTCAGTGCCTACTAACTACGATAAGCGGAGTGCACAATCAGTCAGACGACCGTAATCCCTTTCTCCGCAGGGGGTCGGCTTCCTTTTCCTGAACTAGCCGTGTTCGCATGGCCCATGCACAGGATGCTACAGGGTAAGTGTGTTGAGAGCACCACTTCGGAACCTATTTCACTGTTTATCAGGACATGATGGTATTTGTGTATAGGCAGGATGCCGCGCGGGCTCCTATAAAAGTTCCCTTACAAAAATTTCTATAGACTATAGATTGTCCATAGAGTTTTGTCTATACACTTTTAGCGGACCTTTGTCTATAGACAGTCTATAGGCTGCGGATAGACAAAAGAGCATATCTACAGGAAGGCGATAGTCTACATGAAGTCTATAAACAGTCTATAGACCATTTTCAAGGGTTGTACGCGGTTGGATGTGTATCGATTGCAGCGCCATATGATCGTCGGACGTAGGTAGGCGGCTTGAAGCAACAGCTTGAATACCGAAAGGTGCTCGATTTAAAGCGCAAAAAGTGGCTTCTGCACCACACAGCTTGACTGACCATGTGCTCCGAGCATGGGAGTAGCAGTGATCAACAAAAAAACTATTCCGTAGGAGCTTCGGACAATCAAAAGCGCTACGAACTGTCACAGGAAGTTACTTCAGGATTGGCGTGCTTCGCTTGGGAAATGCACTCAGTGCGCAACTTGTGACGCGCAGTTCCTGATTCCTGAGTGGTCGTAAAAGCTGCTACTTGAAGTGAAACAAGATTGGCAGCGCTAATTCCACTTCTATCCTGTTTGATGGAGCGATCACTTCCCTAAAAATTATTTTCATATCCGACTTTGTCTCAATCCGGCTGTCATTGAATGGCTTCACATGCTTCCTACGGTAAAAAGATTATCTATATTGGCACTGCACCATCTAGAGCGCATGAATTAATTTTCGGTGCTTCTTCATACCAGGAACGTTGGTTTTATTTTTATTTTTAAGATTTCATTCTCCAGATTAATTTTTGCTGGCAGTTTGGTTTGCTTGTAAAGTTTCCACATCCAGGTTGGAAATTCACGCCGCTTAGACATTACCGGTGTTTCCATCACTCATGGGGAAAAAACATGCGCGGCTACATTTCGATGCAGCGCATCTTACAGGCTTGGTGCCGCCCTGACACATGGTTTTTCGACATCCCATTCAGCGCATCGAAACAGAATAGACTGGCTACAGTTAGGCCTGCGGTAAAGGGGCCGTTTTTAGAACCTAAAGCCTGTTTGAACATGGCGTATGTCGCTAACAACTCCTAGGTTGGCCGAAATCATATGGAACAATTCTGGACAATGGCATTCTTGAACCGGAAAGAGTTGATGAGCGCAAATTTTTTGTTTATATTAAGATTTCACTTTTGAGCCGCGGTGGCTCAGAGGTTGTGGAGCTCGCCTGCTGACCAGGAAGACACGGGTTCGATCCCGGCCGCGGTGGTCGAATTTCGATGGAGGTGAAATTCTAGAAATCTGTGTACAATGCGATGTCAGTGCGCGTCGAAGTATACGTCCCTCATAGCCTGAGTCGCTTTCGTACGTTAAACCCCCATAATCAAAGAAACAAGATAGTTCCCATATGGTTTTTGGTGGAGCCTTAACTGCTCGATGCGAGCGATGGAAATACAAGAAAAGAACAATTTTGCTACATATCCGAAAAATGGACCGTTACCTTCAACATTTCCGTACCAGTAGCTCACAGTTTTGCGATAATTAAAATTGTTTCGCAAAAATGTTGGACATGATTCTATGTGGAGGCCTTTCAGCGCCGAGACGAATGAATGGACAAAAATTCTGCGTGTTCGTTTGGCGGGAAAATGGCTGTTGCCGGTCACTGGTCTCACCGAACGTGGATCTTGGCCTACAAGATACGGCGGCAGCGCAACCAGAAAAAGAACGAACGCAAGCGCTCAACGTCGTTCCTCGACAGCCGTGAACCAACTAGCCCCAGAGACCGCAGCGGTGGCCGAGTGGTTGAGCATCTGCCTCGCATGCAGGAGGTGCGGGGTTCGATCCCCAGTGCCGCCGGGTACCCACCGGTGATACAATGGGCGCAATCTTTCCCCTGGTATGGTGCTCGGCTTATTTAGGGTGAAATGCTTGGGAAATGGGTCTTTGACCCCACCTTGAGAAATCAAAAATACCTTGAGCTATGGCGCTCTTTGGCCTCAGATGCCCTTGCGCCATAAAAATTCGTCATCACCATCACCAGCTAGCCCCACTCAACACTCTGGGTTAGAGAACCTTGGCGTATTAAGGATGTGAACGAAGTGAGGGAGAAAATTTCTACTGATGTGTGAAAAGCGCAGCTTTGAAATGTCGTGTCTTGACTGGAGTGTTTTCCAGCTTTATGAGTTTGGGTGTCATTTCCCCCAAGCCGGCGGTGCGTGCACCTTTCGCCGAGCTATGTATTCCGCATGCGCGCTGTCTCCACCTCTCTATCCCCCTAGCTGGGGGGTTCAAACACACTCCACCCAGCTGTTCACCTCTTCTCCACTGTCCCGAAACGCCGCGTGCCCACCTGACTCCCTATGTAGCGGGCCTCCACACGGAAGGAATAATCGGCGGTGAAACCAATTTAAAGACACCACGGGACCGCGATAAACGTTAAGGCGAAGTGTGCAACCACAACTGATAACGCAGATTTCGTAGGTCAAACCTTATCACCTGTAACTTTTTTTCTGTTGAGCGTGAAGTTTTCTACGATGTGTAGACCCGAACTTCGCCTTTTGTTTTAACGTATAGTACAGTCGTTCTTATTCTTACTGTGATGTCGAGGCTCCGCTACGGCGTTCCTTATAGCCCGTATATGTAGCTGTGGGACATTTCACAACCCTTTTACTTAAGAGCCCCGATTGGGTTGACGAACAAAGCGCGGCGGCATGTATTATGGCGAAGAGGGTAGTTAGAGATACCATGATGTGATAGAATGGTTGCATTGTCCGCCTTATTTCAAGGAATTCTTGCAGAACGTACTGTCATTCATTGACCGCGAACACTACAAAAGCACCCGTTTCGATAAACTAGAACGAAGGAAACAGAAAGTTGCAACAGGGTATAATGCATGACAGCTGCGAGAATGTTCAGATATTTTTAGCACCTTTGGCGTGATGCTTGCAGACTGGATTTCTTATTTCTGCTTTTCCTTTGGCAGCATCGGTCGTTTGGATGTGGCAGCCTGGGACGCGGATCAAGCGGCCGCTTTCTTGCGCCTGAGTAAGTGCAACAACAGTGGCATTTTGAGACAGCGTTGATTGGAATGTATTTTATCAATATGTTAGGTCCAAATCGCCTACTTTAAAAGAATATTTAATTACCTTCGGCTGCACTAGCACCCCGAACGTGGGGGAAGACTGCCATGATTGTTATACTTCATAGAAAAAAAAAACTATTGGATGCCAGTCGAACGAGAACCATGGTGTCTATCAGCCCCGCGTATGTCAGACGATCAGAGTGTAAAGGAAAGCATTTACAAATTATACCTAGTAAGGCTGATGAATTTCCAAGTTCTAAGCCTTTATAGGCTAAGCCGAAAGTTGGGCGAGTTGCATAAAATTGTTAAATAGCGCGAAAGGAACACGAGGGACCGAAAGGACGATCTAAGCCTGTGTCGTACTAAGCCTTGTTTCCTGGAACGAAGTCAGATTTCAGCTGAGAGAGTTTTCAAAGAATTGGCAGCAGCGCAAAAAAATGCTTCTACAAAATTCCACCGTCAATTCAAAGCATGTTCGTGGCGTTGGTGTGTTTTTTTTTATTCACACGTCGAGTAGTTCAGTACAATCGTATCTTCTTTCTATTCTCTGTATTCGCTAGAAATGCGGCATAGGAAAGCGGTGCCGCACTGTAGTGGGCAAAGCCAACCACTGTAGTCTTAGCATGGAAATAACGGAGCCTCTTAACCACCTTGCTAAGAATCATTGCTCGCTATGCCTTGCATTGTACGATGTGCTAAAAATGAATATTTTGTACTACTGTCCAAATAACAGAATGACATCTTTAGGTTCATATCTGTCCCTGGTGAGAAGTGTGGCTGCGTATTCGCGCGCCTGACTTTCTGAACCACATTTCTTGCAGGCATGGTAGGGAATTGACACTCAGCGTTTGGGTAACGCGTAGACGTGCACGAAAAAAAGTCACAGGTGGTTCAGTTTGGGGTTAACCACGAATAATCGTGCGCAAGCAACATTAGCCCTGGTTTGTCATGGTTCATCTTGACTTTGTATGATTCTGCTTGACCTGAACTGGCTTACTCTGGTTGATGTGTCATATAATGTAAGTTTCCATGCTAATGCATCACATTAAACTTGTACTGTGAAAGAATTAGTCATTCTCTAAATTCACAGAACTCTGGGAGACCTGATTCAGCTCCTGGCGCAGAGCTGCAGCGGTGAAGCTACGCGCCACTGCATGCGATGGCAGGTGCTGCCATCGGTGGGGCTTGTGAGACCCACATTGTTCTTGTGGAAACTCTCGCGGACTAATCACTAATTTAACGTTCATGGTGACCAGTTTGCTCACAATCCTTTGTGATGACGTCACAACGTCACGTGACCAAGGTGGTCGACGTGCTAGAAGCAGGCCTCAGACACCTCAGACAAGACAACCGCTTCTAGGCGGAGTGCTAGCGCTAGAGGGCACTGAAATGGCAACCATAAAAATCGTTCACTTCAGATGGGGGCAACCTAGCTCACGTGACACTGTGACGTCTTCCCAACCTTCCCGCCGGATTGTCAGCAAGCTGCCCACCGTGACGAGAGGCAGTTCAGTTAGTGATCTTTCGCGACAGGTTCCTCGGGAAGAGCGAGATGGATCTCAAGCCTCACCAACTGCAGCACCAGCCATCGCAGTGCAGAGGTGTATCGCTTAACCGCCGCACCACTGCGCCAGTAGTGGTGTGAGAAATTCCAGGGATATACGAATGCAGAGAATGGCTTTCTACTGCAGTGAAATTGAAAATAATGCAATATCAAGAAAAGCATTATCTTATAATACATTAACCAGGGTAAGACAGTTTAAGTCCAGCAAAACCATAGAAAGTCAAGACGAATTGTGCAAAGCCAGAGCTAACGGTAATGGCGTGGGATGATTCGCGATAAGGCCGAAGCGCTAGCGCCTGCGATTTATATATTTGCTCTGGGCAAATGGCGACGGCGGCGCCTTTTCTACGAATCGGGGCCCTTAACGCTATGGCGTTAATATCCTCCGAGAATCAACCTAGGTTGAAGAATGGGCCTCGTAGGTCACGTGACCTTGTAATATCACAGCGTGCCCACCGTAAGATAAATTACTAACTGGTCGCGAGTGGTTTCTCCGGAAGAGCAACCTAAGCCTCGCAGCGCTACTGGTGGAAACACCTGCCATTAAGTGGCGCACCACCTAACTACTGCAGCATTGCAGTGGGAGTGGCATGAGGTCTCCCAGGCCTCTATGAATGGAGTGCTTATGCCACTTTTAGCACTGTGGTGCAGCGGTTGAGTGACGCGCGCCTGCCCTGCGATTGCAGGTGCTGCCACCAGTGGGGCTGCGAGGCCAATTTCGCGTGTATCGGCATTAATCCATTAAAGGTACCGCGTCATACGCTCAAAGCGAGCCCACGTTTCGCCTCCAGTTCTCCTATTGGGACGCAACTTGGGAAACGGTCCCAGGCCACGGTCACGCGTCTAGCTTCCAGACGAAGGCGAACAAGACGCACCAGTCTGAAGCCAATATTTTACCACTGTCTCTGATGTTGGGCGCTCTCTGCTGTCCTGGCTATGACAGGATAGTGAAAGCCCCGGAGACAAAATAAAAACAGCGCCTTGGAAAAGCATCTCCGGGCCCCTTGCTACTCGTTAGTTGGTTACAATGGAGTTTTGCCATGTCTGGCAGCGTCCGTGCTGCATCATTCAAACCTCTGCTATGTTTTCTTTGAGGAAGCGCGTACAGTCATTGTCTTGTACGAAGGCGTCTTTAAAAAACTACTTCCAGTCATCCCAATCATCTCTTCCGGAACATACTCGTTGCGAACTGCCACGTCAACAAGCGGGCTGATGGGAAATATTTCGAGCAGTGAAGGTGCTGGAACCGGTGGTCGTCGCTCTTGAACTCTATAACACGCACTGGGAAGTAGTTATGCGCCAGAGCATTGCGTGTGCAATTTTTATGCAGCCGGGACGCTGAAGAGGAGACGGCGGATCCCTCCCAAGACAACAGGCATAGACGCGATTCCGTCCGGGAGCACAACATCGCGCACAGTCTCTGCACAGCCGAGTCTCTGCCGTGGTGAGCACAGGAGGCTTCTCGTTTCTAGGATCTCACTTCGCTGTTTGAAATTCCAGCGCCGCGCCCTTATTTTTCACGAGTTACCAGGGCTCTGCAGCACTTTATGAACATCGTACGTAAACTGCTTGCGTTGTGTTGCCTAGAAGATCTAAGCTAAATTTCCGCATCTACATAAAACAGAGAACACAGAATTAAGCCCGCGAGTTGGCTTGCTCTTCTGGTTCGACCCTCTCAACCCGCACGCTGTTCTTAGATGAGGCTGCCGTATATATCTCGCAACAGCTTTTAGTCGCATGCTCTCGGAAATCATAAGAACGTTACGCAGAAGCTCCAGCGAAGTAGATTACCAAATAATGAGCGTATTAAACGATGCTGAACAAGGTAGGAAGCCTGGCCAATCACGTGCACCCTTACTCGATGGAGCTACCTTGAGGAATAAAGAAAACAATCAAAGCAAGGCCATACGATTACGCCCACACCATGACGTTTCGCAGGGTGTGGCCCGTGGAGAGGCGCCAGCTTTGGGCATGCTAGGAACCACGACAAGGGAAGAAAGCTGTGAAGAGGACGGGGGGTCAGTTTTGTATAGCGAAAACTGCGCTGCCAGGGAAAGCGTAAAAATATTACTCGAGCGCTTTTTCTAATTGTCATTGAAGGCCTCTAACTATCACAAGTAATGTCAAAGGGTGACTTGTTTTATGGCGTACTTGTACATCAGCGAGAAGAGCATGGATGCATAAGGTCCTTATGCGTCGGGGTTTCTAGCGTTGTTTCTACTTAATTTGTTTTAAAAGAAATTTTCTACATGTTTGCGGAAACATTTGGCTCAGCCGCCTAGAAACTTTTCTGTTTCGAATATACTTGTTTTAAAATTATTCTCAGCCGTTGTGTGAAAAAATATGGCTCCACCCTGAAATTTTTTTCTTGGCAGTTGTGATCTTGCTTCGACAAATAGAATTGGGTTAGCTGCATCAAGTACTAAATAAAAATGAAGGAAAGTCAATTAGGATCCAGATTAAGTTTAACTGCACTGAGCAATGTGTTTTCTTGTAACAGCAACTGGAATTGTTCAAACGTAAAAATAATGTACTTTGTGCAACAGTCACTCCGCGACGCAAGTGATTTAAGGGGGTATCGTATGTAAACTTGGAGTACTGATGAAATTTTACTACTCTTCAAAAGATTGTAAGAGTGAAGGTTTCCTGTTTTTCTTGCCTTGAAAAGTCAAACAATAGAACTCAGAAAAAATGCACCTGCAAAAATAGAAAATCAGCGCATAAATATCTAGGGGAACCTAAGTGGAAAAATTGAGAGACAATTAACGGAAAGAAATAAAAAATAATATACTCCTCCCGGCAACGCTTTGCATACCTGGCTCTTATTCTCTACAAGAGGAGAGGGGAATTTTCCGTCCTCGACTTTGTCACCAGCCAACCGTGGCAGATGGTTCACGGAGGCTCGAGAGAACACCGGACTCCGGGCAGTATTTCCCGACAAGGGGGCTCATATGGACAAGACTCTCTTGATTTTTACTTTAAGAAGCTGCCTACATTTCAACTGAATTTACTAAAAAAATCTTGTGGCTTACATAATGCGTTTCATTTTGGTTCATAATAATTTGTTTTGGTAAAAGCATTTTTGAATTTAATTCGTAAAATTGTCTGCGTGATATTGTGAAACAAGCAACCCTTAAGACCAATGGAAGAAATTAATACTCAGGCGTTCATTAAGAAGTCCAGGCAGATTTGGAAGCTTGCAAACCGAACAGGACACGTTTCCTGTTTTTCGGACAAGCCACAACTGGCCCACGTTTCGACATCGGCTTCATTGCGACTCTATATGACTTAGAACGGTGTTTTATGTGGTTTTGCGATGCCTAAAAAAAGGAGCAGTGATGTTTTTAAACGAGTCTATGGTCCTTATCGCCCTCTACGGTCAGCGCATGACCGCTGACCAGCGTTGTGGGCAGATGAAAAGGACGCCTTGAATGCGGCCTTCAAGCTGACTTTGCAAATTTCGTCGCTTTATTCGCAGGACTTAAGCGATGCTCTCTCGAATGCCTGGTTGAGGAGCGTGATAGTTTTGCTCTGAGAACGCAAAATGCCAATAGACACTGTTAGGCATACTGGAAGTCAGTAAAACCACGTAAAGGGCCAGCTTCAGACACAAATTCGTCACGGAACTATTATTATTCTTCTGCTGCGCCAGCTGCCTGTCCTAGATTCGCAGAGGTTCCAGCGTCTGGTCGATAGATTTGAGCAAAAAATGAATAAAAGCATCTGGATCGGTTTATTGTTACAAAATTACACGTGAGCTAATAAAGTTGGCCGTATTCTAGTTTTCGAATCAATTTCGAGCCCGTGGGGTTCTTTAACGTGCACTGGGATTGTGCAGCACACCGGCGTTTAGCAGTTCAAGTCCATCGAAATTCCACTGCAACAAACAGGATTCGATCCAGCGGCCTTGGACTCAGCAGGTAGGCTTTCCTAAAAATATCGGCTTAATTTTGTAACAATACTTTTTGGTGGTGGTTTAAAATCGCGAACAAGGTTTGTTGGGTCGCGCCATGTTTGTAATACCACTCGAAAACATATCTAAATACCCAACTCGTTGGACGCATCCAAGGGGCGGCTCACCTGCGCCGCCAGCGCCGCGCCGTGACGACCATCGAAAAAAGGCATCCACCTCCATGCTCCAAGAGCTGGCTCGTTGCCCCTCTCAAGCCGAAGGAAGGAATTTCGAGCGTGAAGAGAGGGATTTTGGGGGGCACTGAAAGGACAACTTACACCGCGAAGAAAAGTTCCAGGACCGTGAAACAGCTTCAAGCCATGAAGAAAAGAGTCCCCGATAACCCCGTGGTCCTCCCATTGTTGTAAACCAGCTGGCGCTTCCAACGCGCGCCGAAGCGCGCGCGCCCATGCGCGGATGTCTGACATGTACAAATATCTGCGCCATGCTCGCGCCTGCACGCACGTCGCGCTTTGCGCATGCGCAGACAGGATCCAGCGTACGCCCGTACGCGTAGGCGCTCCGCCGGTACGCGTAGCATGTGTCCATCGAGTTGGGGCTTAAGTCGTCGAAAAGGCCGTTTACGCCGTAGTAGAATCCTGTACCGGAGCACACTCGCTAAAATTCCAGCGAGTAGTTTCCGTTATTGGTTTCCGTAGTTTCTTTTCGCGCTTTGAAACTTGGCAAACCATTAACAGCCATTTTTTGATGAAAACTACATGAACTAACACCTTACTGCCAGCGCTACTAAGCTGCGTGTGTTGGCTCACTGCAGCTCCCGCGGCAAAAGATGTGTGGCCAGGCTCGGGGCCGAGTGGCTGCACCAGAATGCCAGTGGCCCGACCACAACTGCTTGTACGCCCCCACCGAGAAAGCGACGGGCCTACAACAACCATTCCAAGGTAACGGCGGGGATGGCTTGTTGCCGTAACCGCTGCGCTGGACAAAAACCCAGTTGGCCCATTTTGAATTTTTGCTTGGACCACCAAAAAGAGCAGCTTTTTAGATGCGTTTAATGTGTTCTCTTTGTCTGCGTACAAAGCTACATCACAGTGCTTTGCACTAAAATTAAAAATTAGCCGGGGTTAACTCCGCCTAAACCGATGTATGACGTGCGAAAGCGCGGCAACGTAAATGGTGACGCCACAAGCGGCGCCCTAGCAATGTGATGGCCAAATCTCAAAGCCATGAACTACATTTTCTGGGATGGCTTTGGGCTAAATTTCTGGAGATCACCCGAGCCAATTTCGGAGGTTGCCATCTATCGTTTCCAGCACGGTCAATTTGGTTCGATATCGACTCTGGTCAAAATCGGTAGCTGTGGGGGGAGGCCCGGGCCAAATTCTTGCCTCTTTGCATCACATTTGCTAGAGCAACGTGCGATGCACAAGAAAGAGTTGTGCTCAACATAGTCGTCACTATTGCTTCGGCAAAGAGCGGTGCACAAGGCAAATATGCAAGTATGATTCCTGCTCGACTCTGGACACGTTGTGAGTGCTTTCACGCTAAATTGAGGCTTGTCATGGACGCAGGGTCTACCTCGATCCCGGGCTCCGCTGAGTAGCGTGTCCGAGCCTTCGGGCTGATGAAAGATGGAACTTGGAGTATGCGAAAATAATAACAAGCAGGTTTAATGATACTTCGAAGAAACATATTTACATTATGAAGAAAAGCAACCAGTCAAAATTCAAGAGTTCATGCGTCGAGCGACTGGATGAGCCTTCTCGTCAGTTCCCAGACCCCTAAAGTTCCGCCTTTTCATACGGTGGTGGCGAATTTCTCCAAGAGGGGAATAGTTGCACAGCATGTAGGAAGCGGCGGCACTTGTTGCAGAGTCCATTCGTGGGAACTGGCGAAAATGAGTCCCAAATCCGCTTCTATTTCGCACAGAGGTGCAACAGTATTGCAACCGACACATATGTGATTCGTGCGGCGCCGCGGGCCACAACTACAGCAAGGTCTCTCCTGTCTCGGGCAGGCTTCTGACGGATACGGCTAATTGCTTGAAGGCACCGTTCCTTTATTCTCTTGTCGTCGGTCCATCGTCGGTTGCTGCCCCAGGTGTCCTTGCTGGGAACCAGTGTAAGGGAAGGCCATCTTCCTCCCCCTTTCCCCTTGTCAAACGTGGGTAATCTCCGCGGGTATTTTCACAGCCAGGCATCCTTTTTGTATGGGGTCATCGGATGGTCAAACGTCGTACCGCCAGCAGGGTTGTAACAAGCTACACACAACCTGTGCGCGCACAAATCCGCCCAGCCAGCGCACCCCCCACCCCCCCGCACACACACACCGCAGCGCTTCTTCTACACACACAGGCACAAGCGCGCGATCTTTACCTACCCAGTCAGTACACGCAACCCGCGCCACACGGCTCGTTCTACATTCGTCGTCTGTTTGCCCGGTGTTGATAACACTTGGCCATCCACCGCGGGAAGCGGTACGAAAGGATCATCGACGTCGCATGAATATACACTCTTGAAACCAATTCAACACAGTCGAAGATCGCGAAAGAGGTGCATCAGTTTAACGTTCAGCCTTCAGTGGCGTGTGAAAACAATTACGCTCATTCACTTGTTATTCACAATTACGCCCCCAATCATGCAAAAAGTTACCTATCCTTCCAAAAAATTATCAAATCCGGCTTGTTACACGGACTTGTCATGCGGCTTTTGAAAAACTTAATTTCGGCGCTAGACAAGGAAATGTTTCGTAGCTCGAAATTCATAGTTTCTTTTTGACGTTCCCTATCTAGCAAATGAACCACTGTGTTTATTGAAGGATGCATTGTCTAAACGAGTTTCAAACACGGCAATTATAACAAATTTTCAGAATTTATAGTCCAATTTTTCCGCACCTGAAACACCTACATTGAAAACGGAAAAATATAATACGTTTAGACTTTAGTTTTGTCTAGTAAATGTGCTTAATATTAAAAAATGAGCTAGATGGCGAATGACTCAGCTAAATTCAACATTTTGAATATAAAAGAATGCACGCTTCGACTTTTCTATAGCTTTAAGCGGAAAAACTACACAGCCTGTCTTAGCGTTCACTGTAAAACATGTCGCAATATTTCGGCAGTTTTTGAGTTATAGATTTTCATATGTGATCCGGTTAGCTAGATTACAAATGCTGTCGAGGAAGATAGGGAAAACGCCTCTAACCGTAAGGTATAACAGGAAGCGATCAGTGAATGCAGAATATTTTCTCTTATAATAATTCGGTGTTTACCCTGATACAATAACAATCCACTCTTATTCAGTTCAGTTTGAAATGGGCCGATTTTGATGAAATTGACCTGAGACATGGCAAGTATTTCTTACCTCTCCAATGGAGCTGTCCATTTTTAACGTGTCGTGCTTGCACTGTATCACAAGAAAACCAGCCAAGACGAGGCCCTCAACAAAGGATCCTTCATTGCGTCTAGTTTTCATTAATATTTTCTTGGTATCCATGGAATTGATCTGGCCAAGACATGTTAGGTTCCCAAATATGCTTCCTCAAGAATAATTCTCAGACAGGACACTAGTATAGCTTCAGGCGGCTACCAACAATGCCGACGCTAGATTACAATAAGCCAGTCATAATTTCTGTCATTCGTTTATCGCATTCAGGTTTGCATCTTTCTCATATTAAGACGTAGTCATAACATGTTCAAAGCTAGCCTAGTACAGCTATGAGTTCGGAAAAACGGACCTCTTCTGAAAAAATGAGCCCACTGACAACTCTGTGCTGCAGAGCGAAAGGACGTCATGCACCAGCTGGGATAGATCACGTGCCTCGGCTTTCCGTGTGTCCATCCTGTGCAGGCGAAACGATGCACTCAGGGCCATCACCTGCGACGAGGGCGGACCAGCCACTCGACTGAGGTCGCGAAACCAGGAGGTACAGGTCGACAGAGAGAGGCTGCGCTCGGAGCAGTTCGGTGAGCCTCCGCCTTCTCGCTATTCGCTGGCACTGAATTGAGGCCTACAGATGGTGCATCGGAAGCCGGGGATCGATTTCTCAATGATGGTCGCAAGAAAGGACTGTGCTATAGGTTGCTCAGAACTTGTGCTGTCCCAAACCGGGATATCAAGAGAATGAGGCTGTCCCTCTATTGTGCAGTCGGAGCTTCTTGTGTAATGTGTCACAAACTTGAGATTCCCCGCATTGCAATTTCGCGTTTCTTGTCTTTCTCCACACTGTACATGAGTACGTTGTGGGTGAAAAACACCGGACTTCATAAATTATTTGTCCCTGCCAAAATGGCCTTTCTTCCGTAGGAATATTCTTCAGTCTACTGTTTTGCGACAGCAGCACAACGCTGCTTCATTTCGTTTTGGACTGACGACGAACTATCCCCAGTAAGAGCTACGCGGTGATACGACGTCACAGTAACAAGATGCTCAATTTTCGATCATTTCAGATTTTGTTATTGCGTCCCACCTATGAGTCCCGGCCTTTCAGCTATGGAAGTAATTCCATCTAATGTCAGCCATTTCCTGTTTGCTACCAAAGGCAGGCCAAACAACTGCATACGCCCACAAAATCATTAGCGGAACTGAGCAGTTTCTGTACTTAGACCTAATGCAAATCATGCGAGGATTGTGAATACATGACTTGCAGACACCAAAATGATTGCTTGTTTATAAACACAAAATAAATCATATTACTCATGTGCGCTAGCACAAACACTCTTATAGCACAGCAATAAAAGCATACACGCCAGGATGTGCATGACATAGAAAATATAATACTTCCGCACACATTCGGGTTTTGAGTCTGCGGCTCCGCTGGTAGTACCAGCGGGCTACCGACCAAGCTGTGGCTAGTCTATTCTTGGGAAATCGCATTCAGACCTCCATTCATCACGCTCATGCGGGCACCATGTTACCGAATAATTCTCCAAAGTGGCCTTGATTGACCTCTCCCGGTAGAAGCACCATACTTGTTTGCAGAAAATGCCGAGTCATGATTAGAGTGGTCATCCCTGCTAAGCTGGAAAGGAACGAGAGACATCTCCCAGCATGCCACACATCATTCCTAGCGCCCATGCCATGCAGGCCAGCTAAAAGCCGGGCCCACGAGCCTGCCGAGTGCCGGGCTTCACGCACAGCCCGCGGAGGGAAGGCAGCTGAAGGCACCACCTGCGCCGGTCAGACAGCCCCCCCCAAGGACCACCTGCAGAGCTGCTGTTCGGTGAGCCAGGCATTCTGTTCGCAGTCAAGCAAACATGGGTGATGCAGGGGATTGGCAGAGAGAAATGAAGGTAGAACAGTGCTCATTGAACTGGAAAGTAACAAGTATAATAGAGAGATACGGGATAGTTGGTGACTATTACAATGTCATGTCATGTCGTGTTACAATGTGATTACGATAGCTGTGTAAATGTGACGCACTGTTATAATCGAGTTGAAGTTCCGCGCTCTGCCCTTCCGTTTCTTCCTCGTCCCTTGTCTTTTTTGTATGCTTTGAAGATGCATTCTACTAATAGTCACCAATTAGCCCGCCTCTCTCTATTATTTACAGAAAATGCCGAGCCATGATTAGAGCGGTCATCGCTGCTAAGCTGGAAAGGGACGAGAAACATCTCTCAGCATGCCACACATCATTCCTTGCGCCCATGCCATGCAGGCCAGCTAAAAGCCGGGCCCACGAGCCTGCCGAGTGCCGGGCTTCTCGCACAGCCCGCGGAGGGAAGGCAGCTGAAGGCACCACCTGCGCCGGACAGACAGCCCCCCCAAGGACCACCTGCAGAGCTGCTGTTCGGTGAGCCAGGCATTCTGTTCGCAGTCAAGCAAACATGGGTGATGCAGGGGATTGGCAGAGAGAAATGAAGGTAGAACAGTGCTCATTGAACTGGAAAGTAACAAGTATAATAGAGAGATACGGGATAGTTGGTGACTATTACAATGTCATGTCATGTCGTGTTACAATGTGATTACGATAGCTGTGTAAATGTGACGCACTGTTATAATCGAGTTGAAGTTCCGCGCTCTGCCCTTCCGTTTCTTCCTCGTCCCTTGTCTTTTTTGTATGCTTTCAAGATGCATTCTACTAAGAGTCACCAACTAGCCCGCCTCTCTCTATTATTTACAGAAAATGCCGAGCCATGATTAGAGCGGTCATCGCTGCTAA
Organism: Amblyomma americanum; assembly: GCF_052857255.1. Lineage (NCBI taxonomy): Eukaryota > Metazoa > Arthropoda > Arachnida > Ixodida > Ixodidae > Amblyomma > Amblyomma americanum. The sequence continues at coordinate 89,897,576 of NC_135498.1, read as the reverse complement.
GCTGGAAAGGGACGAGAAACATCTCTCAGCATGCCACACATCATTCCTTGCGCCCATGCCATGCAGGCCAGCTAAAAGCCGGGCCCACGAGCCTGCCGAGTGCCGGGCTTCTCGCACAGCCCGCGGAGGGAAGGCAGCTGAAGGCACCACCTGCGCCGGACAGACAGCCCCCGCAAGGGCCATTCGCAGAGCTGCTGTTCGGTGAGGCAGGCCTGGTGTTCGCTCTTCTGCAGTTCGTTGGCAGCTGGCGCCATCAAATCAAAAGCCGAACACCCAATGTTGGGTGTGCGGAAGGGCTGCTCCGCTTACTTGGCGTTTGTGGTGTCCTGCGCCGGAGTGTCCCGATTGCCCTGGTCACGTGTACGAGCCGGTCTTGCAATGGTGTAGCCATAGATTAAAGATAAGAGAAGCCAGATAACGATACAGCGCCTTCCCGATCTCCTCGACCCCACAAAGTGAAAAAGGATCAGATTCGTGACCTGTCCTCTTTTTCTTTTTTTACAAGAAATTGGCTTGCTTCTGCCAGCGACGATGCGCTTTTTTTCATAAAAATGTTATATTTCGAACACAATGTGCTCATCAGAATGAACAAGTTAAATACATTTCGTTGTATTTAGTTGAGGAAATAAGTATTCGGTTTGCTTTCTCCTAACAAGATATTGGCGACAAAAGCATTTTTAGCGCTAAACCATTTATGAACGCAGTTTTTGCATAAAATGTAGGATATCACTATAACAATCCACATACCCGCAGATCACCCGAAAGCACTCCTGTCTTTCGGTTCTATTAATATATTTGCTATCGTCTAAAGGTTTTCCTATTGGGTTCCTACCGCAGTCTTAACTGTTGGATGCGATTGATGGAAACACTTAAAACGAAATATTTTTCTACTTATCGGAAGAATGAACAATTACTTTTATATTTTCATACAGTATCTTGCAATTTTAAAAAATTTCCCGAGATTGCTTGACGTGAAACCTGAATCTCCTTTATCAGCGATGAGGACTCACGATTCGTTACTACCAGGTTGTGTTTCTGCAGATTAGAAAAACAATTTCTGCGCCAGACGTTTTCTGCTTTTCTTCGCTCTAAATGACCGACGCAAAAAATGGTGACTGTGCATGTGCGCTGCAAAATGTCATCAACCAGCCGGAGGTGCACTTCGTAGTAACACTCAGAGAATGCGCCGCGATGCTGTCTTTTGTGTACTTCGCAAGCAACAGTCCAGAGGAGCAGATGGCGCCCAGAGCAAGCAGGCTGTTCTAGCGCAACCTCTTTTCCATAGGAAACTTCCCTGAGAAGAAGCCGGGTCCGTGCCGGTGGAAAGAAAATGAGGCAGAGTCGTTATCAAAACCTTGCCGGACGTGCGAGCGCGAGGCAAAACTGCACCCGTGCATGACCTCAGCCTGTGTACATTCACTCCTGCCCTACACATGCTGTAGGGGGGTCGCTACCGGCGCCAGTTGCGGCTTCGTCATCCGCCAGGTCTCTGGTCTAGCCTTCGTAGAGCCGCAGTGATTTGTGAAGCGGATCGCGTCGCCCCTTTCCAGGGTACTCAACATGCATGCGAAAGCAATCTTTTTCTATTTTTTTTGCTTTCGTGCTCTTCACAGCCCTGACCCTAAATTTCCGAAGCGCTCGAGTTGAACGAGCAGACAACGAGCCTCCGAATGTGAGGATGATCAGTCCTCCTGGTTGCGAAGAACATTGAAATACTAAGGCCTCTGCGTAAAATGCGATTGTGCTAAGCATTATGACGGGAAGGAAATGCTCTTTTTTATATTTGTGTGTGACACAAACAGAGCACAATTCACAGGTTGGTTACCTGTTTGTAATGGGAATGATCCAGCGTAGAGTTTGCTTGTGACCAGGAATAAATGAGGGCATAGTTCAGTTGACACATTACAGTGGAACAACTAGGCTAGCGTAGCGATGCTATAGTGGTGAGACAATATGCCTTGTACTGGGAAGGTGTTCGCCCCATAAGTCGTAGGTGCATTTTTACCGGTAGGTGTCCGAAGGTAAAGTTTGATCCGGTGCTGCCCGGCGGTGGTGTTGCGGACGCCGACGTTACCGGCAGAAAACTGAAGAAAGAGCTAAAGACAGGTAACACGGTATCCACTAGGCAACTGCAACGTACGGGGGCCTAGGGATCAAGCATCCGTTGCGAATGCTATGGTTGCTGGGTTGTTGATTGCGGAAGGTGCTGAGTGGGAGTTTCTAGTATTACAGGTAGGAGATAAATTTTTACCAGTGCGTTCCCGAAAGTACACCCTCCGGAGATTGCTCCAGAGGAGTCTCGTTTGTGCGTTGCACCGCACTTTCCCCGCAATGTCCCTCTTCTGCATTCATGTCTGGCATGCCCACTTGTTCGCAGGGCTTCACCCTGATGTGTATAGCCTACTATGGTTGACGTGAGAACGTTTACACAACATGATCGCCTGGGACGGCAATTTCAATCGCATTAGCCTCGCTGACTGCTGAACTCGCAGACGGATCGGATATTGTTGCCAAGCATTAGTATTCTTGCTTGCTTCCTTCACGCGAACAATTCCTCGCACATTTCTTTTCTTTCTTAATGCTTACCGTAAACGCATTTTTTGCAGAGGCCTGAGTATTAAACCGTCCTCGCGATTAGGAGAAGTGGTCGTTCTCAAACTAGGGGTCTTTTTGTTCATTGTAATGCTAGAGCGTTAGTACCACCGTATCGAAAAAACTGCGTTGCATCAATGTTGGTGACGGTTTAATGTATCGCAACTGGAGCGGCCGGAGCAACCGGCCGCTGAAGCAACCAAGGTGGGCCACCTGGTCACATGACCTTCTGGCGTCATCGCAACCTGCCCACCGAATTGTAAGCAAACTGGCCACCATGGCAGGTGGCACTTAATGACTGCTCGCGAGGCGCTGCTTGGGAAGAACCATTCGGGTCTCACAAGCCCCACCGGTGGCAGCACCTGCCAATGCAGGGCAGTGGCGCATCACCTAGCCGCTGCACCACTGCGCGAGGAGTGGTATGAGGACTTCCAGCGATCTATGAATCTTATGTGGAGAATTAGCAATTTCGCATATATGTGCCTAAACCCAGTAAAGCTGTCCCATTCCCTCAGTTTTATTTTTTTCTGCGTGCGATTGCTACAGATTATGGATCACTCTTATGAAGAACACAAGATAAAAATGACGGACGATTTAGCGTGAGTGGGCCCAATGTCAACTAAGTTCGCTAGCACTCCGGCTTACTCGTCGGCTTCGGGCCGAGGCTTGGTTTTAAAGGTCAGGCAACCTTTAGACAGAGTGGGCCCGCTGCCACACAATCCGGTGGGTAGGTGGTGGACCACCTGCCAGAGTCAAGCAGGCTTTAGGCAAAGATCGTGCAAGTCAAGGCCTGATTGCTTGCGCGCTCTAAAAATTCGGTAAAATATGTAGCTGGCGACTCGCATGCAGAAGTGCCCTGAAAGTAGGCATCGCGATCTGCTTTGTCCACCATGGCGCCTAGAGCAGACGCCACGCGGGTGGCGAAGCGGCACTTGGCGCAGGTTCAGATCTACGCACGGCACGCGGAAGGTAGGTTTGAGAGGTTGCGAGAAACGAAAGAGCCCTGTTACGTCGGCGCAGAGATGCTTTTTCGCCACGCGCTGGCACGTCGCGTAAATTCTTGACCGCTGTTGTCCCAGTGAGGCTACGGAACGATGTGAGTTACTTTAAACGAGGTTCGAAAGGCGAAATACTAGAAGGCTGTGCGCGAAAAAGATGCTCTCAGAATGATCACTTCAATGGCCGCCGATTCTGTTGATTCATACGTTTTGAAGCGTCACAAAAAAACTGCGTGCTGTAGAACGACGAGCTTGGCTGCGCAAGGCTATCAGTTGGCTTCACCCCTGCTTCTCGCTTTGTCTTGATTCAAGCCATGCAAACAATTTCGTACTTTAACGAGAATGGGCGATTATAGGCGCCAGGTGTGTCTAAAAATCACAACTTAATTTCCAGCGTTGTTATCGCGTTCGACATTGTACGTTTTATTTTTGAGTACTGAAACTGAAAAAAATATAGCAGTGACCACTTTTCATGAAACACAAAAACTGGCCTCACCTGTCAGTCGCTGCCAGACTGCGAATGGACGTCACTTATATGGTAGCATGAATGCGACGCTGCTAAATTCCCTGTGTCGATACTACGCAGAGCCCGAGAGGCCGACGGGTCGACGCACAGGGAGCAGCCGGCCAAACCAACGCAGACGACACCTCGGCCGCAGCTACTCCAGGCTCATCGCGGCAGGGGTCACGCACACGCTCGACGAAGGAATCCCTGCCATGGGCCTCGGTGAGGCGGCCCTGTTAGGCACTCGTGCCCGCTCGCCTTCTGCCACGAGTCTTTGGACCAGCGTACTAGAACTTTCGCTGCAATATATCTTTTTGGTTCTCTACTATACATCGATGAAGGCGAAATACAAAAACGCTGTTAGGTTGTAAACGTCTCCATATGGTTTCCTGGCCTTGCAGTAGCGATATTGTGATCGGCGTAAATTTGCTTCCACTCCTAAAAACATTTCGAATCACTCAAATCTCTCACTCACGAGAAATATTTCGCTTTAGAGCGGTAGCTCTATTCCTCGGGGGACAACTTCTGATTTCTATGTGGCTAAGACAATGACCTTCAACGCCTCACAAGGTCAAACCGAACTTAAATGCATGGCGGTATGGCCCAAACTACGGTAGTATGAGCTAGTGATGATATGACTATAACCACTCGGCACCTAATCTTGACCCTTGACACTGACCCCTGACTTTGATTTCAGATAGTGGAGACATGCTTGACAGAGCTTTGGCTCATAGCACTAAGTTCAAGCCATGTTGAACTACAGCCTTTTCTTTATGCAAAAATGTTTCAACATAATATTCAAATTTATTGGAAGGATCCATTTGTAGTCTCACCTACTTCCGGGCGAATAAAACTTTGAAGCATCTAACCGGGACGCTATGGGCTGCCCAGGACATGCAATGAAATTGCTTTTGTACTTTTCGCAAGAGAGGTTAACTCCAGGTTATCCTCCAAGGCATGATTTCGATTGTCCTCAACCCGTCGCTGTCCAACTTATCATCGGCATTTGCAATCAACTATTACCACCTATACAATAAGCATTCCTGCATGCATCTGTCTTGTCTTCAGCACAATTAAACACTAAGGTATTATAACAGACGGTACAAGTAGCATATGACGTGCCTATAGAGAGCCTAGAGGCTAATCAGTTATCAGAGCCCATTGACTACTGAAAATTTTCTCCCTAACACTGTCTGTTTAAGCTTCCACAGCTCTTCTGTGGCTCGTTGTAATGCTTGCATGCATGGCTTTAGCAGACAGCAGCAGCGGTTTCGATGTGGGAACGCCCTATGGAGCGGCAGCACTTCGTCGGATGCGACGTCCTGTACTAGTCCGGTAATCATGTCCATGCTAAAAGCAATGAGGCTTTTTTCTTGGCGCATCTTTGTTGCAAGTTAACATTTGCTAATTGAGAGTGGAATGAGAAATGGGGGAGGAGGAGAAACAGGAGAGTAAGGGTACAAACGGATTAGGTGCTGAGGTAATGTGAGAGAAATGAAGGCAATGATGAAGCATATGTACAGGGGGTGGAAAATGTCTATCTAGACTTATCTTCACGGCTATCGCTCCTCTCTAGAGGCGCAGAGAGGGTCTGAGTGTATGAAACAGATATACTGGACTGAATTGATGATCTATATTCCAGGAGTGGAAGTTAATAGGATTGGAATGGCATACAATGCAGTTCGGAGTGTTGTGGGGCGACCTGCTTACACCTATCCTTCAAGAAGACTGTTCATGTAAAGTTGAATCTCGTCAAGTTATGGCTGAAGCTTGAACGTATTGGTCGCAAACATCGCGGTCACAGTGTAGATTTTGAGGCATGAGCCGCAGGGAAGGCGGGAACGTTTGTAATATTTGACCGCTGCTATGCGGTTACTTTCGTGAACAGTTGTAAACCTCATCACATCGAAACTTCATGAATCAGTGCTGTGAAATGAGATGGCCACCTTTATTATGGTGCACAGTAGCAAAAATTCGAAGGGAAACGGAACAAAACGTGTGTCAACTTGTTTTATCGACGAATATAAAATGTGCTGCGAATGGCATAAAAAATACAAAGATTTTATGCTGTACTATCAGCAACAACAGTTCAAACATCTAAGCCAAATATGCAACATAAAACTCGTGTAAGCGGGAACGTATTTTTGCAGCAATATTTTCAAAAGAACGGTTTGCGTGCGAAAAACTGCTTTACTCAGACGTGCTGGGACGTGCCAGACTGCAGGGAGCTCAAGGGAGGAAGACGACAAAGCACTAGTTCCTAGCATGCCAAGGCTTGCCAAGAGCCAGGTAAAACAATTCGGCCGCAGCACGACGCCACTGGATTGGTCGTTATGTGGCATTGCTCCCCCTCTCTGAAGAGCACCGACTTGGTGCCGCAGCAATTGGAAGCAGTGAGAGAAGGGCCGTCGCATGTGTCTGACGTCTGGTGTAGACACGCCTGAAGCGCTAGGGGGCATAGTGCGGCTTCATCCGCGCGACGTCGAAGACTTCGAAGGTCGGCCGTCTAGAGGAGCAAACCGTTTATTGGCGTAGAACGTCGTAGTTCAACTCACAAAGTTGCCGGAGAACCTCGTAGGGGCCAAGGTATCGATGCAGAAGCTTTTCGGTGTGCCCTCGCATGCAGATTTGGCTTCAAACCCAGACTTGTTCACCTGGTTTGTAACTAACATCCCTGTTGGTAACTAACAGACTACACTGCGTTCACTGCAGCTGGCCACTAACTCTATCTTTTATGCTAATCCATGTAACCATCAAATTCTCCAGTTGACAAGGTATGGCGCACTCTAAACAGTTGAAGAAAATTTGTTTTGTGCGTTAAAAAAAGACACCAACTGCGCGTGCCAATCTCACGAGTCTCCTTCCAGATAGAGAATCGCGCTTGAGCTGCATAAGTTCGTGCTCGCAAGAGATCAACGGTAGATAGACGTGCATGCACAGGGCGCACACGCCGACACGCCATGTGACCGCACCTCCTCACACCTCTTCTCTGCGCCTGTGCGCCCAGTGCATGCACGTCTATCCACCGTTGGTCTCTTGCGAGCACGAACTTGAGGAGTTGAGCAAGGGTAAAAGTTATCAGCAGCTCACAGAAAGTCAGGAGAACCAAGGCAGGAAAGAGGCATATGTAAACGGGCTAGAACATCTCTACAAACATCGTTGAGAGCGGTTCCCTTTACCGGAGAAGTGGGGAAGTATGTCTCAGTAAAGGTTACACAATCTCTCCGATGTTTATCACAGCATGTCCCTTAGCAGGCGCCTGAAGGTCAATGCCTGGGGGAAAGCGCCCGAAGAACCGTCTATTTGCTGTTAACAGAGCACCTAATTTCGTGACCATTGCGTCAACATAACGATAGCTTGAGTAAATTGTTGATCACTGTTGTATAAAGAGAAAGTAGAACCCTAATTACGTAGAATGAATTGCTGAGAATTCCCGGTCAGAAAAACCCCCTTACTGCTATCCTGCAAAAATAGAGCGTATTAAAAAAAATTAAATCTCGCCATTAAGATAAAGCTAAAGCTTAAAGGAGAGGGCTTGAAACGGCTTGATAACTGGTATTGTGTTGTATTTGCGGCACTGTAAGACGGGAGCGGTGTATTACTTTGGGACGACCGCGATAATACTCGCAAGCACTATGCGGCTAATTTCGAGAACTGTTATACATAACGTATAACGTTCTTCCATCCGGTTCTTATCCCTCCCCCTTACCCCAACCTGCAAGGCGCATCACATGCGTCCACCGAGATTGAAACTATTAAGCTTTTGCTTACCCCCTAACAAAATTATGTGTGCTACCGCTTTGAATCTTCTTGTAAGCTGATGATAGATAACGTCTTGTAACCCAACGCATATTTCTATCCCATATATATCCTTCTGTTTACGTCAATGTTTCTTGCTTTGTTTTATCAAACATGATCAGCCAACGAGCCCGCACCTCAACTCTCGTATACATCCGTTTAGATAAGAAACAAACAGGCAGTTTTCGAAAAGATAGAGGGAACAATTATAAGCTCCAAATTTTTTTCATTAGTAAGGAGAAATTTAATAAATCAAAAGCTTAAAGAAAGATCGCAATATACGCATGTCAACTTCTTCCCCGTTTTTAACAATTATTGCGGTGAAATGAGAAAGTTGCAGTGGATTCACTCAAATCACAACAATTGAGGCGAACTACTTTTATAAACCTACAAGAACACGTTGTATAAAAAAGCGGCGCGGTGACACGCCGCAGCTGTTATCCAGTATTGCAGGCGCACAGTAAGGGAGGAATACCAGATACACATAAAATGCAGGAGAACAGATAGTGTTTCAATTATTTCGCAGCCAAAATAGAATGAAAGTACAAAGCTTTTAAGTGACCTTAAAGTCCAAAGAAATGTTACAGGACTCCAACTACAGGAACAGTGCTATACCAGCAGGTGCCGCAGCGTCGGGAAGTAGTGCAGCGATAGTTAAGTATTAACGACGTCATCAGCAAGACTTTTTTTAGCCCGTAATTCTCGAACAGGACATAATCATGAATCCTGGCTGACCATATCATGTCCTCTGCAGGGCTGTGACTGTCTGCCGTCAGCCTCATCTGAGCAGGTACGTGGATGACTTTCGGCCTTCTTTCTTTTTCGGTTCCTCGTGTGTTTTCTTTTAGGCGTAAGGTTACAGCACGTTTATTTTTCCTGTCGTACTTCTGGGGCAGAAGAATGGAGACGAAGGAAAAGGGAGATGTTGGGCATTCCGGAAGTTCGTAAAAGCGCTTAGGAGATGCACAGAGCGCGGCTGAACGCCATTTTTCTTGGCATCCTAGTCTGCGGAAGTGGTCTGTTTTCCTTCATTACACTTGTCGCAACGCACACGCACTAGGAAAAAAAGTAGATGTAGGTGTCCCTGTGTATCCCTTTTTCTGTCAGTCACGAAGCACCTCAGCCCGCTCTTAAAAGCGAATGCAGTAATAGACGAGTAGTTAACATGCCTAGAAAAGGAAATGTCATCAGAAAGTAGTAATTTTTTTTAGGAACTTGTTGTCTGCCAGCACAACCATGAGATGTTCCCTCCCTGTTTTGTGCGTAGTAGCCTCAGCTCCTTTACGCGTTATAAAGCCCCATACACACAAACGCATCCAAAGCAAAAATACAGTCCACTTCACCACTTCGAGTAACTGCTGGCGTTAGTCATGAGTAGAAATGACGGGAAGGACTTTTTTTCGATGCGGCGCACCTTAAACCGGCTTTGTCACTTATTCGGATGATGGCTTTTTGCCATAACATTTAACGCTTCAGAGAGGAATGATGATAATAGCCTTGGGCCTGCGGTAAAAAGGCAGAGTTGTGCTGGGTTTTTCCCACATTTGGAACCAAACGCTCTCTCACATCTCATATTACCGCTACATATGCGAGCTTGGTCGAGAATCATGACATTAGGGTTGTAATTCTGGTAAAGAGTGTCACCGGCGAAAATACAGAGAACAAAGCTGTTCACTCGGGCGAGGTTTGCCAACACCGCTGCGCTCGTTCTGGACAAAGTAGACGTTCGGCCACGCGCTCGGGAACACAGTTCGACCTCCAGGTGGCGCCGGCAGAAAGTCAGCAGCGTGGCATTGCCCCTCCCATCTAAGAGGCATCGACTCGATGCCGCACGCGAGGGGAAGAAAAAAAAATAAGGCGAAAGGTAATGGCGGGGTTGGGTCCGGGGCTAACGGGAATAAAACGGCTTCATTCGCGCCACGTGGACGACCTCGGACGTCGGGTGTCGAGAGGACCGGACAGTTCCTTGAGGGAGCACCTCGTAGGTCACCGCGCTGAGGCGGCGTAACACCTGGTACGGACCAAAGTAACGGCGAAGAAGCTTCTCGGAGCGCCCTCGCAAACGGATTGGGCTCCACACCCAGACTTGGTCACCGGGTGTGTAAATCACCTCCCTGCGGCGGAGGTTGTAACGCTCGGCGTCGCGTTGTTGTTGGCACCGGATTCGCTGTCGAGCAACTTGGCGAGCAACTTCGGCGTCACGGACAAATTGGTCGGCATCCATGACAGAAGAGGGAGTAGGATCCGGAAGAAGCATGGCGTCCAGCATGGTCAAGGCTTCGCGACCGTGCACCAAATGGAAAGGAGTGAAGCGCGTCGTTTCGTGAAGCGCAGTGTTGTACGCGAACGTTATGTAAGGAAGTATCCGGTCCCAGTTCGCGTGGTCATCGTCGACATACATAGAAAGCATATCGGCAATTGTCTTGTTAAGCAGCTCAGTCAGTCCGTTGGTTTGCGGATGGTAAGCTGTTGTCTTTCGATGGCTGGTGCCACTGAGTCGGAGTACCTCGTTCGTAAGTGCCGACGTAAACGGGGTTCCCCTGTCAGTTAATACGACCGTTGGAGCTCCGTGACGAAGCACAATGTTATGAATGAAAAAACGTGCGACTTCGGCGGCGGTACCACGGGGAAGAGCCTTGGTCTCACAGTAGCGGCTGAGATAGTCAGTGGCAACAGCAATGTACCGGTTACCCATGGAAGACGCCGGAAACGGACCGAGTAAGTCCATGCCGACCTGTTGAAATGGGAGGCGCGGGGGATCGATAGGCTGCAGGAGCCCGGCTGGTTTAGTCGGTGGCGTCTTCCGGCGCTGACATTCTCGGCAGGTTCGGACGTAACGGCGGACAACCGCAGCAAGCTTGGGCCAGTAGTACTTGGTGCGTATGCGCGCCAACGTGCGGGAAAACCCGAGATGGCCCGAAGAAAGGTCGTCGTGGCACGCGCGCAGAACTTCGTCACGAAGCGCAGCTGGCACTGAAAGCAGATAGACAGTGTCCGTTGGGCCGTAGTTCTTTTTGTAGAGTACCCCATCGTGCAAGCAAAACGATGACAGTCCGCGCTTGAAGAGCCGAGGTGGAGATGGGGCGATTCCTTCAAGGTATTCTATGAGGGGCAGCAGGTCAGAATCGGCCCTTTGTTGCTGGGCAAGGGTGGACGTGGTGAGAGCACCAAGAAAAGCGGAATCGTCGTCGGACTCGTCAGTGGGGCACAGGATTGGGGCGCCGGATAGACAGTCAGCATCGCTGTGTTTCTGGCCAGACTTGTGCACGATGGTGACATCAAATTCTTGTAACCGAAGACTCCATCGAGCAAGCCGCCCCGAGGGATCCTTCAGATTCGCCAACCAACAGAGTGAATGGTGGTCGCTCATGACCCGAAACGGGCGGCCATACAAGTACGGACGAAATTTCGTAACGGCCCACAGCACAGCTAGACATTCTTTTTCCGTTGTGGAATAATTGACTTCTGAACGGGACAAAGTGCGACTGGCGTAAGCAATCACGCGTTCCAGACCATCCTGCCGCTGAACAAGGACCGCGCCGAGGCCAACGTTACTAGCATCAGTGTGCAGTTCAGTGTCGGCCTCTTCGTCGAAGTGGCCAAGCACAGGCGTACACTGCAGACGGGACTTGAGTTCTGTGAAGGCGCTGTCCTGGTCTTGGCCCCAGATGAAGGGTTCAGAATCCTTCGTCAGGCGGGTCGAAGGCTCTGCTAGCCGGGAGAAATTGGGAACAAACCGGCGATAGTACGCGCAGAGGCCCAAGAAACGACGCAGGCTCCGTTTGTCTGTTGGCTTAGGGAAGGCAGCTACGGCGGCCGTCTTTTCGGGATCTGGACTAACACCTCGTGCGCTGACAATGTGACCAAGAAACTTCAGCTCTTGAAATGCAAAGTGACATTTCTCTGGCTTGAGAGAGAGACCAGCGGAACGTATGGCCATGAAAACAGCACGCAAGCGTTTCAGGTGCTCATCAAACGTGTCAGAGAAGATCACGACATCGTCAAGATATACGAGGCATGTCTGCCACTTCAGACCGGACAGCACGGTGTCCATCATTCGTTGGAACGTGGCAGGGGCCGAGCACAAGCCAAAAGGGAGTACCTTAAACTCGTATAAACCGTCAGGCGTAATAAAGGCGGTCTTCTCTCGGTCGCGTTCGTCGACCTCTATTTGCCAATACCCACTGCGGAGGTCAAGGGATGAAAAGACGGTGGCATGGCGCAGGCGGTCTAGGGAATCATCAATGCGGGGCAGAGGGTACACATCTTTTTTCGTGACGGTATTCAGGCGCCTGTAATCGACGCAGAACCTGAGGGTGCCATCTTTCTTCGTGACGAGAACAACAGGCGATGCCCAGGGGCTCGTGGAAGGTTGGATGACGTCGTCCTGGAGCATCTGTGTAACTTGGCGGCGGATGGCATCGCGTTCTTTGGAAGACACGCGATAAGGGCGCTGGCAAATTGGTCTTTGGTCGTCAGCAACGACAATTCGATGCTTGGTAAGCGGCGTCTTTCGGACCTTGGAAGTTTCCGCAAAACAGTCGCGGAAGGAATAGATTAGGCTTTGCACGCAGTTTTTCTGACTGGCCGAGAGGTGCGGATTCACGTCAGTCGGAATGGCTGTAGCCGTCGCGTCGGCGAGGTCTGACGTGGTGGATAAAGAGCACTGCCTCGTACACTCTCCAAGCTCGTCAAAATAAGCGACGACTTCTGACTTCGTCAAATGTTGTGGTTCACGAGTAAAGTTCGTGACTAAGATTTCGGTACGACCATTGGCAAGGTCTACTAGGCCTCGGGCGACACAAACTTGCCGAGCGAGTAGCAGGGACATGTTCGCTTCAGCAATGCCAAGAGCGACGGTGCTGTCAGTACACTCGACTGTGACGAACTTGCTGGCTCGCGGAGGGATTGTTATGTGGTCGTCACATATGCGCAACATTATTTTACAGGGCTCAGTGGTTGTGTTAACGGCTCGCTGGGCGGAAAAAGATACCATGAGTTCCTGAAGGTTTATGATCGCACCATACTCGTGAAGGAAATCCATGCCCAGTATGAGGTCCTTTGAACAGTCAGCTAACACGGCAAAGGAGCCGGTGAAAGTAAGACCACGGATTTGGATGCGGCAAGTGCAGACGCCGATTGGTGTCACGACATGGCCACCGGCAGTGCGGATCACGGGTCCACACCAAGGCGTCAGAACCTTACGGAGTGTCATGGCTAGCTCCCTGCTCATCACAGAAAAATCAGCGCCGGTATCGACGAGTGCGGTCAGTTCATAACTGTCGACGGTTACTAAAATTTCAGCGGAAACTAATCGTTCGCAGCACGTCGGTGAGGTCGTCGGATCGGGTCGTTGACGCTCGGGCCGTCGCGTCCAATCGTTGGGTGGAGGCTGTTGACTTCGTGCAGCGGCGGCGGCCCTACCCCCGGAGGACGCCGTCTTCAGTTTTCCCGCCGAGGGGACGTGCCTCCGAACTGACCGGAGGTTGAGGGCCGACTGGGCGTAGCAAAGCGCCTCGGGGATGGCGATCGCGACTGTCGCCACTGTGAGGTCGGGGGCGGCACTTGAGAGTTCAGGTACTCCTCTATGTCCCGCGGTCTTTCACCATAGCGCGGTCGAGGCGCGTCGTCCGGTGGGAATCCTCTCAGACCCATCCGCCGGTACGGGCAATTCCGCAGAACATGGCCGGGCTCTCCGCAGTGGTAGCAGAGCGGACGATCGTTGGACGTTCGCCACACGTGCGCTTTGCGGAATGGAGGGCACGGGTCCTGCTGCTGCTCGATGGGACGCACGTAACGATGGGGTGGTGGTTGTTCGGCAACGGGGCGAAACGCTTGCGGCGCCGAGGCAGGTCGGCGCAGGGCATCGCTGTAGGACATTACGTGCGGCTCCGAAAGGGGTGCTGGGGGTGGCTGCACCGCTCGCCGGATTTCGTCACGGAGAACATCGCCTGTCGAAGGTACGCTTTCTGACGGAGCACTCAAGTGGAGGTGTCGCAGTTCTTCGCGGACAATGCTCCGCACAAGCGCTCGCAGCGCCTCATCACCGGGGCCTGGCAAGGTCGTGCAGTACTGAGCGGCCGCTACATTTGCCTGACGGCCGTATTGGGCACTCCGTTCCTGCAAGGAACGTTCTATGGTCGTCGCTTCCTTGGCAAAGGCGGCGACAGTTTTCGAAGGGTCGCGCATGAGGCCAGCGAACAGCTGCTCCTTTACCCCACGCATAAGGTGCCTCACCTTTGTAGCTTCGGGCATGGCTGGGTCGGCCCGATTGAAGAGGTGGGTCATGTCCTCAATAAACATGGCCACGCTCTCGTTGGACTGCTGTGACCTGGAGCGAAGGGCAAGTTCGGCCTTCTCCTTTCGCTTGCTCGAACTGAACGTGGCGAGCACCTCGCGACGAAAAGCTGCCCATTTAGAGAAGGACGCCTCGTGGTTCTCGAACCACGTTTTCGCCGAGTCTTGCAGTGCGAAGTACACGTTCAGCAGCTTTCGCTCGTCGTCCCATTGGTTGAACGCGGCCACACGGTCAAAACCGGCCAACCAATCTTCTACATCCTCGAACCGGTCGCCGTGGAAGGATGGTGGCGACCGAGGTGCAAGAAAGACGAACGGCGGGGCACTGCCGAAGGACTGACCTGTCTGGCTGCCAGTGGCGGAAGTCATGGCCCGAGCAGGAATCGTGAGTGGCTCAAATTCGGGTTGCAGGCCTCGCAGGCGACGGCTCGCTTTGTGGACAGGTGTGGCGTCTGCTCGTCGGGGAGAAGCGTCAGGGCTATCGTCCCGGTCAGCGTACATGGGATGATACCCAGCACGGCTCCACCAAAAATGTCACCGGCGAAAATACAGAGAACAAAGCTGTTCACTCGGGCGAGGTTTGCCAACACCGCCGCGCTCGTTCTGGACAAAGAAGACGTTCGGCCACGCGCTCGGGAACACAGTTCGACCTCCAGGTGGCACCGGCAGAAAGTCAGCAGCGTGGCAAGAGTATCTTCGCACTGCCAAGAATGGCTAGGCAAAAATCTGCGTTTTTGTACCGCAAGAAAATGGCTGTCGCCAGGCACTGTTCTGTGTCACTGCTTGGGCCTTCGTTCCTGAACTATTAAGGCTCAACCACAACGAAGCCTTCCTTCGGCATAGCTTCGGCGTCTCGGTCACTGGTGTGTCGCAGCAGGCGAAATTTTAGCGATGGGAGGAAGGTGACGCAGAGAGACACAGATATCTGACGAGGGCAGGTCTCCGCATCGGTGCCGGAAATACCTCGTATGTGAGGATTGGTGGGGACCAATGAGCCCGCATTGAAAGCGAAATTCGGGATTTATTCCCGCCGCTCTGACAGCAGAAGCGCCCATTTGGTACCCGTGCTTATTGTTCCCTTTGCCAGCGCAGTAGGTTCCCCTCGACGCTGGGCAGGGCGGTTCGCTATGGACAAGAGATAAATAGGGGCTTTGTCAGCGATCTCCACAACCTCTTTCTGAAGACCACTGTGCGCATGCGCTCACGTCTTTAGTCGCCCACTTCTTCGGGCGCCGAGCGAAAAGCTAGTAGATAATGTGGTTTCGCCTTTAGAGAAAATTGAGCAAGAAAGTTTTGCAACATATGCTAAAAGCGCAGATTTCAAATCTGACATTTTCTTTGGGACGCCGGAACTGCACTACTGCAAAACTTGGTTATTCGGCCCCTATTAATGTGAAAATCGAGATAATTTTGACTGCTTGGGGTTACTACAAAATTATATGGCGTCAGACCTTCGTTAAGTAGTACACAGTAGGACCCGCTGCGTCATTTTTCTCCCACAAGCACAAGAATATCATCAGCCAGCTTCCAAGCCCATAATATATAATTTTTTCACATTGCTAACCACTTGCTAACCACCTTTGGTTCATTCGAATATTTTTTCCACGAATTTCAAGGCTATATTTGCGATGTTGTGCTGTCCATTGAGTTTTCAGCTGATGCTACAGCTTATATGTCGTGCAGACCCCTGCATCACCCTTTCTTTTAACATAGGAAGCAAGTTCATCCGTATTCTTGCAGTGATGGCGCAGGAGAGCATCTGACCAGCAGTGCAAGCACCGGCATCTTTTGAATGCGGTACCAGGGCAACACCCACCCGGATACGTCACTGGTTTGTCACTCTCCTGTTATTTGTTAACACCTGTGCCATTATAAGCATAACTGAATGTGGGGCATAAAATGCAAAAGTTTATCACAGAGTAATCGGGGACCACTGGGAGCGAATGGATTATTTCAAGGTTCATCTGCTTCAATTCTTGTTGAAATAGGTACAGTAGAACGTAGCGTCGTGCTGCGCCTTTCGCCTTGAGACTTGCGTTGATGCTAAGGTAATGTGCATGCATTTCCTTATGTTCTCGCAGAATCTAAAAACAGGGTTCTGTTTTATTACATCAGTACAGACCGCCCGTTTAAATTGCCAGAGTTATGTTGCCAGCGTTAGGCGCCTCCAGTATTGTCTATCGTGAGTTTCTTTTGTTCACTGTGTTCCTGCAATTCATTTCACTGTGTCCGCAGCCGTTGAATTAATTGCGCATTTTCTCTAGGTCGATCGCAGTAGCTTTCTTTTAACCGTTCTAGATTACTCATTTCTTCACTTCATTCTGTAGGTAATAGTACTGCGATCGACCCCTGCCTATGTGTCTTGCACACCCTGGATTCTGCCTTAACGCGCTTCTATTTGCGATTATTAATGGCAAATTTCGGATAATCAGGTTCCAGAACGAGACGCTCCGATTGATATAGCCTAGGTGGGGGTATAAGGAGGCCGAGTATCGCAGCACTCACAAAATATAATGAACTGCTCAGGGCTCCTACGACTTCCACTGTCTACTAGCCCTGTGATCGCAGCCTACTCGAGGTCACAGGGGTTCGGTATATTGCAGCTGAACTAAGTTCTGGTGCGATCAGATTTCAAAGGGCCGGATGATGAGACCTGGGTCTGCTTGGACGAAGCAAAGTATGCTGTCTAGTTTCCAATGTGAGGCAGGAAATGGTTTCTTTCATCATTCTTTTCATAATAAATGCAATATATTAACACCGCTAACATTCTTTTTTGCTTTCTCTCGTTTCACTGACTGTTGGCTCATTATGCAGCAAGCCAACTACCTTACTTTAGTGTGCTCAATTGCGTAACGCGGGCCTCTCTTCTAGCAGTCTTCATGCCATAAGTAACATAACATGGTTCTGGCGTAGCTTCCTTCCTTACTGGTCATTCCAGTTCCACGTAACAAACGGGATATCGCAGGACTTATTACGTCCACCGATATGGATGGGACTAAGGTACCGCTGATGAACTTCAAGGTAAGGTTATAGGAAACATTAATACACCCGAAAGCAAGAGAATGAGTAGCAATTGCTGTAGCTCAGTTAGTAGAGCACCGGACTAGCAATTCGGTGGTCATGGTTTTGAATTCTACCAATATTCGGTGCTCATGGTTTCGAATCCTGAAAGTTGAATGTGGTTGTTTATCTTCAGCTTATAAATCATTTACAGTTCAAATCTAAAATGACTGCACTATAATTAAGAGTTCAAGGGCTACTGAGGAGAAACGGATGTTGACTTTTATCAATGGAATGCGGGCTGCTGGACACAAAAACACCACTCTAGTAAAAAATATCAAGAATTGAAATGCAGGTATCGCCGCCACAAACCAGTCACTCAAGTACAAGCGCGATGACGAAGTAGATAGAAAACAATACGAATCTCTGAGGCTCTCAAGCCTCCATGAGGGTTAAGCGTTTAGATATTGAAGTATATAAGTTTTGTTTTACAACAGCTCGTGGTCTTTAATCGCACGAAGAAGACTGAGAAAAGGTAACCTGAATGTTGGAAGCCATAAAGAACCTATGTTTGGTGATGCAATTGGCGGTCAGCTGAGTTAAGTATTACTGCTTCGCAGCTATGGGCTGTTGGATTTTGCTAAAGAAAAATTTGTACAGTTATCCTCAGTGTCCGTTTCACATTCCTCTGTTTTCCCAGGTATCGCTGACTGTTGGCTTCCTGCATTTGTGTGTCGTAACGAGTATCTCATTTCGTTAGCCGTGTTAGTCTACAGTCTGTTCCTAATAAGGGAGTAATTACTCAGTGGCGTCCACACAAGCGCAGCCCTACGGCTGCAAAGGAAAGCTATACAGCTTCCTCAGGAAACATTTGACCGCTCCCTCGGCGTTGAGGAAAGGAAAGGCGCATAAGCGGTCCAGTTTGTAGGTGGGCACCGCCACTACCTCTGCGCTTCTGTGAGCACAAATACTGACTAAAAGCTACAGTTCCCAGCCAGCGTTCTTTTTTCTTCCTGAGAGCAAGGTTGTGCTATGCGTCCCTCCGTTCCTTTGCTGGTCCATTCCTGGAAGGTTCTAGACTGCGAATAGGACAAGACTGGAAATTACACCACCTGATTTTCTTCGTGCAGGCGGGCCCAGGATGAGTTCGCTGCTTGCGTGGTCTCATAGTTTTCTCGGTGTGTCCTGCTAGAGCAGCCCCGCGGTGCGCACGCGGAAGATTACTGCCCGAAATTCTGCCAAAGTGGTATGACCGAAACTGTCCAGTTGTCCGGCAAACAGGAGTTCAGTAGATTACCAGGGACGACCGGCGAACGTAGCGCAAAGATACTGGGACCCACACGAATTACCGCCATCTATGAACGTCAAGTAACGGTTGCACACAAATCATAAAGTTTCTTTGTCACTGCGCTACGGCTGCATCCGTGAGAATACAATGAAAATTCTCCTTTCTTTTTCACCCAGAGTCTCGGCGGCTGACGGGGGCCTTCAATCGCGCCCTCAGAGTGGCTGTCCGACCAAGGCACGCACCACCAATATCACCAAAGTCTCCGCGTGCCCTTCGCAACACATCCAGGTTCAAAGAATTACAGTACGCTTAAGCCTTTTCTTCTCTCTTTCATTTCTACAAAAAGTCGAGTGTATGCAAAATGCCCCATTTTCTGTGGTATTGTTCGATATGCCAGTAATCATGGATCTAAGAAACATCGATAACGCTATGAGTATCATCTGTTGATTTGAAACCCTCTTGTACTGATGCTAGCAGTTCCAAGCAAGACTCCTTTTGTTAAATTCCCTTAACCCGGTATTCCAACTCTCTGCTCGCTTTCATGGTGTTCACCACCTTAGCCGTTGCTGCTTGATCTTGACAACGGCCAAATGACGCTGCAAGGAGTGTTTTTGATTCGCATTGTAGAACCAAAGACTGTTACTTATTCCTGTGACTTCCATTACAGCAGACATCATAGACTGCTGTGTCAGTCATTCTTGCACACGAAAACTGATATTGTGATACCCTTATGACGTCCTCCATATCACCGGGTCTTCGCAGTAGTGCACAATCTTAATGTATGAATTTTGAGGCCCAATTTCACTGGCTTAGTTTTTAACCTGACAACTTCTGGCTCAAGCGTTGTCCGTTGAAATCTCATTTCCCAATTATATATGTTGCCGAAGGAGCGTAGGATTTAATAAAGCGTTGTACAATTATGTGGTTTATTGGTGAGAGGAGTAAAACATGAATGCATCATAGTGGATTCTCTAGCAGGTTCTCGCGCCTGGAAATCCGTTAACATAACGACTTCGTCACGTCTGCCCCGTTACGCCTCCGAACCGTGTCACTATTTCTCTGTCCCCCATGCTTGGTTTGACCTATTCGCTAAAATTTTGAAGAGTTAGCGGCGATTTTTTTCTCAGTTATTCTAAGCGTGGTCCGCCTTCACGCCTAAAAATCGCGCTTGCTATGAATGAGTGATCGGCGCGTTGCCTACGCTTGTCAACCGTGATTGATGGCAATTTTTGTGCGCCCTTATTTTAGGCATGGTGCACTTTCACACTTAGATATCACGCGTACTTCACGCTTTGTAGGCGTGATTGCATTGCCTGCTCTTGTTTGGCGTGCTTGAAAGCCTTTAGCACCCCCCCCTCCATTCCAGGTTAGCACCTCCCCCCCCCCACCGTTCTAGTTTACTTCGTCCAGGCGTCCTAAATGGGTTGAAAACCCTGCTGTAAACTGTTGAAAAATTCAAGAACGAGAGTTGGGATTCGCGCAAGACGGGCCAACCACGTGACAGATCTTGCGTAGTGTTAACTAGAATACAATCAGGCTGTGTAGTGAAAGACAGTGGACTCAGTATTGGAATAGAATCATAATTATAATAGATTCCTAAATAACGCAATATTTCTGCATCAGTCTAATTTACCTCCCCTAATTTTTATTTAAATGTAGAAATAAATTATGTGGCTTGCTAGCGCCCCAGTTTTCCCGACTAGATCTTTCAGCTCCCAATTCTTTTCAATTATAGGTGTTTACATCCTCGCACCAGACCTGACTGATATGACTATCACAGTGCAAGTTCAACTTTAAGACAAATACTACAGCCCCACAGGTTTAAAAGCGCACACTTCACACGAACGTGATCCTACGTACCACCTGCCATACGGAACAGGAGTATTAGTATAAAAACAAGATAACCTGACTAGAATACGGAAGCTTGATTTATGACGCTATGGAATGCTTTTCTACAACAGTTCCACCGAGCGGTCCTCTGATGTATGAGCAACATAAGAAACAGAAGCTGTATGGTAAGGCAGAACACCGCGTTTAAACATTACCGTTGTCTGAGCCTTGCGATTTTCCGCAACTGGCCAGTCCATGACTACGTGCATCGAGACCCTCAGGAGGGTTCTACTCCATCTGACGTTACTGGCATTATCAGCTAGCCCAAATAATAAACTAAAATCATTTGCTTAAAACTGCACCAACCCACTCTTCGGGCCATAGCTAATAAAAAAGACATGAAATTACGACAGTGCTCAGCATGAAAGTCTCGAGTACGCTTTTATATTCTGTGAACCTTTCGCCAGGTGCACGCTTAGTGAAGTTGTTATGCCTGATATTCTCCAGCAGCATCGGCCATTTGGATGTGGCAACCCGCCCCGATCCGCGATTAGCCGGCTATCTTCGAGCAGCTGCATTCTTCACGGTTTATTAATCATTATAGCGTACAGGAAAGAAACGTTGGACTCCTATGCTGTGCCTATGAGTTGACGCAATAGCGTACGCCGTTTGGTGCGTCATCTGATGGTGATGCGACTATTTTTTTACCAGAATATTTTATTAGCACGGCGACATACCCCAATACTTAGTATAACCAAACATTCCCTCAAGTTGTGAGCAGTTTGACACATTTGAAAGCAATTTTTTTATCAATTGTTTCAATTAATTAAAACTTTACACGCTCTAAATGTTCTTAATTAGCATAACCAAGCATTTACTCTTCATTGTGAGTTAGCATTTACTCTTCATTTTGACACCTCTGAAATGAAAATTTAAATTCGTTTTGGGGAAAGGAAATGGCGCAGTATGTCTCTCGTATTTTGGTGGACACAACAACTTCCGTAAGAGAAGGAGAGACTGAGAGAAGAAGGAAAGAAATAGGTGCCGTAGTGGAGGGCTTCGGAATAATTTCGACCAACTGGCGATCTTTAACGTGCACTGACATCGCACAGCACACGGGCGCCTTTTGTGTTTCACCTCCATCGAAACGTGGCCGCCGCGGTGGTGTTCGAACCCGTGTACTCGGGCTCAGTAGCCGAGCGCCCTAACCGCTGCGCCACTGCGGCAGGACACATTTAAAACACCCTTTTCCCGATTTTTTATTTAATCAATCAATTCAATAAATTTATTTCATTAACTGGTTATATTCTACCACACACCAATAAATCGTTAATCACTACTGTTTCAACTACACCGGCGGCTTTTCGACCGAACGATATGTGTACGCTCTCGCGTAATCGGGGAGTAGCCGTGAATTCACCCGGCGATACGCAATCACATAAATGCGACACTACACTAACAACAAAAATTAAGTTAAGTAGTCACACACTTCTCGCCGGAATAAATAAACGGCAGCACCTTGCCTTTCCGGGGACAATATTTGAAGGAACGAAATATAAACCGGAGAATCACCTAATGTATGGTCGGTTTGAGATATTCAGTGATCCCTTCGCACGAGTTGAAGTTATACTCGTTGTTCTCTTGCAGCGTCCGCTATTCGAATGCGGCATCCAGGAACAATTATACTTTGGTCGGCTTATTCGTCCTGAACTAGAGGTGCGTGCCGGAAACCCTGCGCGTGCCTGAGCCCTCTTTCCAGCTGCAGCTAAGTAAGTGTTTAAATTTCATTGTGATTTGCCCAAACAGAATCCTAAATTACATTTGCTGAATTGTTTCCCCAATGGTCGCGAAAAGAGCAATGATTTTAAGTCAACTTATGCTTTGCAGACTTTTTGTTTTTGGACACTAAGGACAAACTCAAATTGTCTTATCTGGATTGAATACCGCGTATTAATGACACAGAGTGTCAGAGGACTGAAAACAGTCTCAGCGAGCGTTGCTCAGCTTGGAAAGTGTTAGTGGGTTAGCATTGGTAAGCACTAAATATTCCGCGAAATGTGGATCGGCCGGCGTGCATCACTGCCTGCGAGCGCGACTGAGCTGCCCAATGACCCGGGAGCCAGTTATGCACCTTTCCTTTCCTCAAAATCATTGGCGTCTATAACGTTGCCAACGCCAATGAACCCATTGAACGCCGGCAGCCTACTGAATACTTCTAAGATGCAAGACCATGACAGTACGCTGTGTTTATCTCGCATTTTATCTAAAACTCACAATTTAGACCGTATCTGATAGCACGAGATTTTAGTGCACACACTCCTCAATGAGGAAGCCGAAGACAGTAGAGGCCAAGTCATGGAATAATTTGTTTTGTCCAATAACATCTGCCTCTTACATGCACGTGAACATTGATACTGTTCATGCAGAATGAGATGCCCGGATATAAGTTATGGTTCAATAACACTTGCCTCCAATATACACGTAAACATTGGTACCGTTATCCAAGTTGATTTATTTCAGAATACTTCAGGCCACTGCTTTGCCCAAGCATGAGGTTCATGCAAAATGAGTTGCCCAAATATTAAGTTTTTGTTCATAGTGTCTTTATCGATCTTTATCACGGAGTGTCTTTATCACAGAGTTTGTTTATCGATCAATTATCTATCGATTGATGATTGATGACTGAGTATATTGGCATCGTCACCAACAAAAATTATGAGGTGCACTTCCTTACGTGTGGAAGTGCGAAAGCTGTGTGCCGTTCGCCACCTGTACCATTTGCTGGGCCAGCACCGTACATTGTGAGGGAGGTTTTAGTGTCTTCCGCATTACGGCGCTATGATAACACACCAAGCATAGAGGAAATTTGCAGGATCTGAACAAAATTTGTTCACTTAACTGCGACATCTGAAATTGATACGTCACAATTACTGATACATGGGGCACTTTTAAACGGTGCCTCCGAAATGATGTACTACACTTTCTGACATTCAAGTTCTTCACAGCATTCACCAACTGTTAACAGCCGCCTCCGTGGGCACTCTGGTAAACGAGAAAAATATTGCGAGAAAAATTTGCTTATTGTGTTTCAATACGCCATGATCCCGAGAATCACCCCCACGTGAATCACCGCTAATCACCCCCACGAGCACGTAACGTGAAGCTGTAAAAATATATCGCTTTCGAAATAACGCGTCATACTTTCAGAATGAGTTCTATGATTACTTGGTTGCTATTCACGAAGGGACGACATAATAGGTGCACAGAAGAAAACTTCTTTGAAAACTTTCGCTTCCATGTATTCCTAAGGGCGCTAAGCCTACTTTTCACACCCATAGTTTTTTCTCAGTCGCTACAGCCAGTGAAGCACCACCGCTTCTTGCTTACGTCATAGATCGGTGTTGGTCTCTAGACGTAGCCATGTACACAAACCCACGTGTTTATGCGTTCTTAGAGTTAGGGCTTCACTGAGCCGTGTTTCGCAAAGGTCATCGGGTGTTGCAGTTTGTCCTTCAGCTGGAGGTACGCCGTAAATGTGGCTGTTACGTCAGACCCCGTGAATAACCGCAGCGGCATCCGCACCGCCACTGCTCCGACCGCGCCACGATGAACTCCGCTTCGCCAGATGTGGTCATGTGATTATGCACGTGGCTTAGCGTACGCTTAAGGAGGTGACGCTGCTCTCGCATGCAGTTTCGCCATAGATGAGAGCGTGGCTAGCAGTGTCCGTCAAACGCAGGCGTTTCAAACGTCTGACCGACTGTAGCTATGTGTGTTGAATTTTTTGCTGTAACTAGGTTTAGAAGACTTAAGCCACTGCCAATTTTTTAGTATAGTCGGCTGCTAGCGGTCAAGACGTATATTCCTCAAATGTGGTCTTTTATGCCGGACAGGGGTCCGATAAACAGCCTCGACCTACTCTTATCACAGAAAGGCTCCAGGCTAGGAAATTTCCGAAGTTAAGGAGTGACCTGAAGTGCTAACTTGGCTACGTGGTGCTTAAGAGAAGGGACGAAATAGCGCGAAAATGGGTCGACAGCATGGAGTTACACAAACCGAAAGTCTCTGCGCGTGTCACTTCATGTTGTCATGTATTCACGCTATTTCGCAATTTCTGCGTGAACGCGCCTGCATTGGTAATTGCTGCAAGAGCACGCAAAGAAAATGCATACTCTGGTCAGAATTATATAATTTTTTTAGTCGATTTATTGTAATGGAAAAAAATGCTCCACAGCTTGCGCGCAAGAATTAGGCAGCTGGAATTTTCCAGTACCATTTCTCGTGTTCCTACAGAACACCACATCGGCATGACCGGGAACTCGAAGGTGAACCTAAATCACGACAGGGGGCGCCATTGTTCTCGAAAGCATGCCCTGCATCCAGGAGCGCTTGAGAAGGATGCTTAAGCCTGATATCCAGAAAAGGCAGTAGTATACAAAGATTATACCTGCAGTACATAAATACAAAGGCTCTTTAGTGGCGAGACTTTAGCCGGTGTTAGAAAATCGCTGACATGCTGCTGCGTCGGGGAGAAGATTCGGGAGAGAAAAGCATAACGGCCTCGGCGGGGAAAACTAGTGAAATAAAAATCGATGGCGCATGTAATGAGAGAGTTAAGGATGTTAACCTGAAGGGTGTTAATGCGGGCTGGCCTGCACTGGGGAGGAATGATGCAGGGATTGAAAAGAGAAATGGAGAAGGGGGGAGGAGCATAGTAAACGACAGATCTGAAGAAGGATCATTTTTTCTTTTGTAGCATTTATTAAAGTGCATTCCTTTCTTCATCTTTTCCCGTATCTCACTTCTTCCTGCGTAGCATATTTTCCTTTAGTTTATGAACGTTGTGCCAGGCACATGGTGTGAAGTTGTCAGGAAAAAATGGCAAAAATCAAAACAATAGTCATTAAATTTATTTTTATTTTCCACTCATCTCAGAATAAGATTTTTGTTACAATGGTACCACTAAACGAGTCTGTCGACTGAAAGCAAAATTTTTGCCTCCATTTTTTATGAACAGGTGTGAATATACTGCACCAAAATTTGGCATGGAAGCGTTTTGATTTGTGAAGAGAAAACACTAAAGTTACCTCGAGTGTATTCATAAGAAAATATAAAATATTAGCCCTGTGTTTTTCTTGCGGTAGCCGCCAAAATTTATTCGTTCTTAACAAAAAGTGTGCAGGACCATGCCCTAGAATACTTGGGAAGGATAGGGCTTACCATGTGGGTGTCGCCGCCGTTAAAAAGCAGGGCTTCTATCTGCAATTGTTCGAATGAACCTCTACAGAGGTTTTAATAGGCTTTTATTTTATTTGTCTGCATTTTTCTTTTCTCACAGCATGCATTGGTTATTTTTTCCTTTTAAACCGTCCAAGCAATGCCTTCGAAAACATGAGTGTGGCGGGCCTGGTAATGATTCGCATTAATCGTCTCCCGACGGCGCCGCTTCCATAGTTTTTTCGTGCCACTGCTGGCAAGTGTCCGTTACACCGCGGCCGGAGCAAATTCTGTGCAGCTAGAACAAACCTCCCCTCATTGCTTGACCGCATCCCTACATAAGGACACGTTTCAAGGAGCTTTCTATGTGGACAAAAATGACAGCAGTGGTTAGCTCGGAAACTAAACCGTATGGTGGGCGAAGTCAGCGCATATTAATGAAACAGCGCTTTACAAAGGGAATGTGAAAACGCGATAGGGTAATGCATGACTCCGGCAAGAATGCGTAGATATTCTTCGTACCTTTCATGTGATGCTTGTACACTACACTTATTTCTAGTTTTTCCTTGGCAGCATCGGTGATTTGGATGTGGCAGCCTGGACACAGGCTTAAGCGGTCGGCTTTTTTTTCCTGAACTAGAAACGCTTGGGTGCCTCATCGGGAAGCCGTTCTGGGGTAAGCACACCAGGAGTGGCATTTTTCGACCAGATCTAAATACGATTCATGTTAGGTGGGGTTCATCAATAAGTTATTCCCCAAATGCAGACTTGTAAAGGAATATTTATTTACCTTCGGCTACACAACGTTCAACATGGCGAAGATAGCGGAAGTTTTTTATCATGCGCCGAAGTCGCCTACTAAGAAATTACTAGAAGACAGTAGTGGGGGGAGGGGGCGATTTTGTGCAATGAACTTTATAAAGGAGGCAGTTATCGTTTTTACTGTCCTAATCAATACGCTGTTATAATGCGCGCAGCCTGTACTTCTATGCCGAAACGTAAACTTTTAATTTTTTCTCCACGTTATGATTGCATCTTGTTCTGTTGGCGCGAATTATGTTGATAGGTAGTAGGTGCCCACGTCTGGATACCGAGCAACACACCATTTGTCAAATATTTTTATACCTCACCCTATACTGAGAAGTTATGGCTGAGGGGTATAGGCAAGAATAGAGTATAATTTCACACACGGAAACTGTGCTGAATGGTGCGCTGCGCTTTATTCATAAGGTTAGTCGTGGCGGATGCAGTGTTTATTCTACCAATCTTTCTCCCATTTTTTTTCCTTCAAATTTTTTTTCTGGTCCTTTCGGGAGTAATTAATACACCTAAAAATTTTGATGAATCTCTCGGGTAAAAAAGTACGTTTATAGTGCGAGTGAATACGGTAGCTTTACATACTGCGCAGAACAATCTGTGACAGTGTGAAGTTGACTTAAAAGTATTACTTTAGGCAAAAAAGTTAAGGGCATAACCATGATAGTACCCAATGGTCAAGCGAGAGCATTTTGGCAATCGCCGAGGCCAAATTTGGAGCCTGGCATCTTGTCAGACGCGCTCAGTTATGGCTGGACATAGGCTATTGTCCATATCGGCCCAGGCAAAATTTTTGGGGTGGCCTTGGCCAAATTTTGAGATTACCAACGTGTCGCGTACATTAAAGTAAGCCTGAACATCAATTTTTGTCCAAATCGAAGGCCAAGTTTAAAGGGGGCGAGGGGCAAGTTTTTGAGCGGTATGGGTCACATTTGGAGACCATCGCATAGAGCGCATTCAAATTCGCCCGGACATCGACTTCGGAACATATCGATGAAAGTAATATTCCGCAGATGGGGTCGGCCAAATCTTGCGGGTGGGATGGACTACCTTTTTGGAAACGACCTGTGTGTAATTTAGAGGGAGCGTCGCACTGGCCATAGTCAAAACATGCTTCGGCTTCTGAATTAAGGCTCTTAATAAGAAATCTCCAAGTCCGAAGGTCATTTCAATGCCAAATACGCATACCGGTCTGATTTTTGCGTTGAGTAGAGCTATCGCTCTAAAAGCGAATATTGCTCCAAAGTTAAAGCAACACTGCAAAATCAGTACGAGCAGTATAGATCAGTATCATCGACACTATCTACAAGAATTTGTGGCGGTGTATTTTCGAACGCAACACAGCGCATCTTTTCTGACCTTGTCATGCCCACTGCAGGAGCTTTGCCTCTGCCTTAAACTCATCGCGCATGAATCTGCCATAGTTTGCAACTTCACTCGCGAGTTCAGCTGTTTCTAGCTGCATTGAAATAACTTTATCAATCTTTTTGCAATGCGCAACACGTTTCCGGGAAACGGGGCGCTAATGTTCTTGCAGTCTCCTAACCAGTGATCAAAGTCAGTGCATATATTGTGTGTGTCACCTTTCTGTCCATCTCTTCAAGTGCTGGTTTTGATAAAAGGAAAACCCCTGTGTTGCTGCATGTGCAGGCAGCCTCCAGGTGGTATCCTGAGCCGATGACCTGCTGTCATCATGCGGAGGTGAGTTTAGCTCTCCAAGCAACCTGCCACGTCGGATAAGGTGGCGAAGACGAGGGATGACGGTAAGGATTTCTTGAGCAAGTAGTTTCTTGAGCGAGAGGCCTTTCATCCCTCTTTCCCAGATTGGCGGACAGAAAGACAGAATAGGCTGCCATGGTAGCTCAGTGGTCATGGCAGTCGGCTCCGGACCCTTAGGACGCAGCTTCGATCCCGTCCGCGGCGCTCGCACTTGTCATGAATGCAATATGACTGAGTTGCAAAACTAGGTAGGTAGGAAAAAAACTTTATTGAAAATGCCGGCAACCGACGGTTTGGCGCGTCGTGACGTTGGCCAAGCGTCGACCCGGGGTTATGCCCTCCTCTGCACTACCCCCGTTCGGCCCGTTTGTGGTGGGTCGTGAGGCTTGTGCTTTTCGAGCGCACCCCGGGCCTGCTGGACGGCCCATAGTTGAATGTCCTTGTCTGCAGACTGCACTGCACTTTGAAGTTCGGGCGGGTATATCCTGGAGGTAGCCTCGGTCGGGAACCTGGCACAGTCCCACATGATGTGCCATTGGTCCGCCGGACCAGCTGCACAAACATTGCACACATCGCTCGGATAGAGTTCTGGGTGAAGTACGTGTAGCACTGCCGGGGCGAGGAGTGACCCGGTCTGTATCTGTCTTAGGATGACGGCCTCCTCCCGACTGAGTGCCGGGTGGGGAGGCGGCATTGTCCGTCGAGCTAGGCGGTAACACATGGTAACTTCGCCATAACTGGTTACGCGGTCCTTGGTTTCGAACCACCACACGGAACGGTCACTCTCGGGGGCGCGGAGGGTAGGCGCTCGCGCCGCCGAATGGGCCGTCTCGTTGTGGTTCGGCGAGGATGCACACTCGCCCGCGTGCGCCGGGAACCACTTGATACGGATGGTGCTGCGGCGGTCTTGGGGCTGGAGCTTGCCGATGATGGCGGCCGCCGGCGCGCTCACTCGCCCCTTGGCAAAGTTGCGCACGGCGTTCCTCGAGTCACTGAGCACGGTGTGACACTCGGCCTCGGAGATCGCCAGAGCGATGGCAACCTCCTCGGCGTCTGTGGCGTCCGTGCACCGCACGCTCGCTGCCGTTGTCGTGGTGCCGGTAGCCGCCGCAACGACCACTGCCGCGAAGCCTTCTCGTTTGTATTCCGCTGCGTCCACGTACCGGGCGTGCGGGTCTTGGGCGTGTTTCTCGATGAGGGCCTGGGCCCGTGCCTGCCGCCGTTCTTGGTTGTATTCGGGGTGCACGTTCTTCGGGATGGGGTCCACATGGATGTGAGCCCGCGCCTCCTCGCTGATCTCGCATGGTTGCCGGCTGGGGGTTCGGGGGTTGTAACCCAGGGATGTCAGTATACTGCGCCCCGTCTTGGTGGTAGAGAGGCGCTCCATTTGCACGGTGAGCTGCGCCTCGGCTATTTCTTCTAGGGTGTTATGGACGCCGAGCTGCAGGAGCCGAGCCGTACTCGTGGTCTCCGTTAAGCCCAGCGCCGTCTTGTAAGCCCGTCTGATCAGCGTGTTGATCTTGTTCCTGTCAGTGACCTGCCAGTTGAGGTAGGCCGCAAAACTATTTTCAAAACTAAAACTAAAGGTGAGGATAATTTTGTCAAAAGTAAAAGTTCTGAGAGAGTTGCTAAAGATGGGACTCCGCAGACCGGCCAGTGAAATGTGCTGATGTGTGTGTGTGCTTGCTCTTGTTCAGCTCACCTTGTGTTCGGGTTCCAACGGCACTAATGCCAGAGGTGGTGGCGATAGTGACAAGCGTTGGCAGGGGCGCCTCAGTTGTCCACGTTGTACAAAGCCAAGTGTGCACATGCTCACGTACGCTTCAGGCAGGTGCACATTCTACCAAGCCTCCTCTTTCGAGTGTCACGCAGGTGACATGACCATGGGGCAGTCTCGAAACTTCTCGGTTACAAGGAGCGAAGAACGTTCAGTGCGCTGTATTTCCGTCCAAACGACTAAGGCTAGAAAACTAGTGTTGCTCAGGAACGGCACCGCGCCTATAGCTCGAAATAGTTGCGCATAAAACCAGGCACCTGTAACGGAAAGGATCGTAACTGTCTTTGTTATACAGTGTATTTAAGCTAAGACTCTCCGCAGTTAATAAAAAAAAGCTTTCTGAGTTAGAAATTTTTTCGGCATGGCTATCTCAACGGCGTAGCACTTTAAAATACAGCTCATGCTAACTAGCAGGCTGGTTAACTGATATTGAATAACAACAATGTATAAGGTTGTAGATAAGATACCCCTGGGTGTTCATGCTGTCCTGGAGTGGTCGCCAACGAACTTGGGTTCTTGCTCGAGTGCTATGCCCGATTGTGGCGTCCGGTGCGTAGTGGGGGACATTAGGTACTGAGCGGCTCCAGATGCTGGGATAGAAAGGCAGGGTCGAGGTCGAAGAGGTACACGGTGGCTGATCCGCTCTAGCACGCTCAGAGAGGTCTGGGGCAGTGGTCCGTCGCTCAGTGCCCACTATGATAAGCGGCGTGTACAATCAGTCAGACGACCATAATCCCTTTATCTGCAGGGGGTCGGCTTCCTTTTCCTGAACTAGCCCTGTTCTCGTGGCCCTTGCACAGGATGCTACAGGGTAAGTGTGTTGAGAGCGCCACTTCGGAACCTATT
Source organism: Amblyomma americanum (assembly GCF_052857255.1). Classification (NCBI taxonomy): domain Eukaryota; kingdom Metazoa; phylum Arthropoda; class Arachnida; order Ixodida; family Ixodidae; genus Amblyomma; species Amblyomma americanum. The sequence goes on along the minus strand of NC_135498.1, from coordinate 89,866,893 downwards.
TCGCTCTTTATCAGGACGTGATGGTATTTGCGTATAAGTAGGATGCTGTGCGGGCTCCTATAAAAGTTTCCTTGCAAAAAGTTCTTTAGATTATAGACTGTCCATACACTTTTGTCTATACACTTTTAGCAGACTTTTGTTCATAGACAGTCTATTGTCTGCGGATAGACACAAGAGAATATCTACAAGACGGCGATAGTATACAAGAAGTCTATAGACAGTCTATAGACCATTTTCAAGGGTTGTACGCGGTTGGATGTGTATCGATCGCTGCGCCCCATGATCTTCGGACGTAGGTAGGCGGCTTGAAGCTACAGCTTGAATACCGAAAGGTGCTCGATTGAAAGCGCAAAAAGTGGCTTCTGCGCCGCACAACTTGATTGACCACGTGCTCCAAGCATGGGTGTGGCAGTGAGCAATAAGAAAACTATCCCGTAGGAGCTTCGCACAATAAAAAGCGCTACGAACTGTCACAGAAAGTTACTTCAGGATTGGCGTGCTTCGTTTGGGAAATGCACTCGGTGCGCAATTTGTGACGCGCAGTTCCTGATTCCTGAGTGGTCGTAAAAGCTGCTACTTGAAGTGAAACAAGATTGGCAGCGCTAATTCCACTTCTATCCTGTTTGATGGAGCGATCACTTCCTTAAAAATTATTTTCATATTTTCAAAATTATTTTCACATGATTCTGTGTAGAGACCTTTCAGCGCCGAGACGAATGACGGGACAAAATTCTACGTGTTCGTTTGGCGGGAAAATGGCTGCCGCCAGTCACTGCTTTCCACAAAACGTGAACCTTGGTCTACAAGATACGGCGGCAGCGCAACCAGAAAATGAACGAACGCAAGCGCTCAACGTCGCTCTTCGACAGCCGTGAACCAACTAGCCCCAGAGACCGCAGCGGTGGCCGAGTGGTTGAGCATCCACCTCGCATGTGGGAGGTGAGGGGTTCGATCTCCTGTGCCGCCGGGTACCCACCGGTGATACAATGGGTACAAGCTTTCCCCTGCTCCGGTGGTTGGCTTATTTAGAGTGAAATGCTTGAGAAATGGACCTTTGACCCCACCTTGAGAAATCGAAAATGCCTTCTGCCATGGCGCTCTTTGGCCTCAGATGCCCTTGCGCCATAAAAATTCATCATCACCATCACCAGCTAGTCCCAATCACCAATCTGGATTAGAGAACCTCGGCGTGTTAACGATTTGAACGAAGTGAGAAAGAAAATTTCTACTGATGTGTGAAAAGCGCCGCTTTGAAATGTCATGACTTAACTGGAGTGTTTTCCTGCTTTATGAGTTTGGGTGTCATTTCCCCCAAGCCGGCGGTGTGTGCATCTTTCGCCGAGCTATGTATTCTAGATGCGCGCTGTCTCCACCCCTCTATCCCTCTAACTAGGGGTTGAAACACTCTCCACCCAGCTGTTCACCTCTTCTCCACTCTCCCGATTATCCATATTTGCACTATGGTCTAGAGGGCACGATGTATAGTGTTTGATGCTTCTCCTAAGCTAAAACGTTGCTGTAATTTTTATTTTTAAATTGCTTTCACGAGATTTATGTTTGCTGTCAGTTCGTTTCCATGCAGCGTCGGCATCCAGGATATAAATTCAGGACGCTTCGTTATTAACGGCGTCCCCATCGCTCGTGGGAAAAACTTGCACGGCCACCTCGGCCCATATCACCGGCCATGTGCCGCGCGTTCGCGTTGATGGCTTTTCGGGATTGCATTCAGCACTTCGAGCAGGAAAAATATATGATACAGCAACAAGGGAAAGGAAATAGAAGGGTGCCATATAAGGGCGCATTGCTTTACCGCTGCATCACTGCGCCAAGACAGGTAGTAATACTCCCAGCAGGGATCTAAGAATGTAAAGTAGCGAATGCAATTCCGTACATACGGACAGTAATCCATTATCGTTACTTGGAGAACTGCCCTCCGTGAACGCTGGATCTGTACACCGGTACCGAAGTCAAAAACCAAACTGCTAGCGCCCCTAATTCCCATTTGGCCTAACTATGCGAATAGGCCGTCGTTTTTTTCTGTTGATGGGGCAGATTCTACTGCATGTAGACACGAATATAACCATTTTTCTAACGTACAAAATAAGCTCTATTCCTATTCTCGCAGCGCTGCCAAGGCTGGCTGCGAGAAAATCATCTACACCACCAGCCGAGCACGCGCCCCCTCCTTTGGTTGCGGTACCAGGGCAACCCCCAGGAGGATACGTCACAGGTTGGTCAAACATAATGATGCCATTGATTCCACAAGTTTCTTGAGCTCCCCTGTAGGACAGACGGTGTAGAGTATATTGGTTTTGAATTCTTCTTAGTATCTTTTACGCGAAGAAAATGCAGCCGTTGAGATATAAAGCAGCATATAAAGCGAAAGAGAAAACACCGTGTGTTATCGAAGAGATGAGAGAATTATTTATCTTGCCTATGTGAATGAACGAATCCTTCCTGTTTGCTGTACTCATTTCATTGTTCAGAAAGGAAATATGGTACCTAAGGGACGAGAAGTCAATCCATCACACATACTACAACTGTGTGGCGTCAGTAAATTTAGCCAGTTCATGTCATGTACTTTTGTTTGCTTGCACGATTTCACGGTGACAAAATTTCAATTCTAACTATATCCAAACAGCCCATGAGCAAATGTGTACGCATGACGCATGTTCAAGGACGAAAGAGACATGAACGGCCTGGAACAAATACGGGCTGACTGGCTAGCGGCTCGATTAAAAAGCACGGGAGAATTTTGTGTCGCGAGAAAGGCTTTTTTGTCGTGCATTGTGTTGTGCGACAGAGGTTCGTATCCTGGGTTTTTTTGCGCGACAGACGTGTTTGCTGTAATTCTGGCGCACTACACACAACTTTCTTGTACTTATCTCTGCGGCGGTACCAGAACGATAACCCATTATTTCCCGCAGTGAATAACGTTAGAGGTTTCAAAAATAGTCCTGTTCTTTTAGTCTATTGACTACACTGGAATTCTTAGCAAACTTTTGCAGACGTTGATTGCTGCATCCATCATGTATTCTTTTCATTCTCCGATTCATCTCATTGAGTTCGCTCAATCAATGAAATCCTCAATCAATTATCGGTTTCTCAATCCATCGATCGGTTTCTCAATTTCTCAATAATTTTTTCAATCAATTCCCCAGTCAGTCAACTTCTCAACCAGTCGATTAGAAATCAATCGATTTCTCACTATTCACTGTCTCAATTTCTCAACAATCAATTTAATAAATTGAAACATTTTAACAAATTAATCAATTTATTCAATTTAAGAAATCCATAAATTTCTTTACGTATATTGCTCTTTCCAATTTCCTGTTTTTTTCTAATCGTCCTAGATTGCGCGTTTCTTCTGTTCTCGGTGGCTCCGTAACAGTGCTCTATCGACCACCGAATGTGTCTTACGTGCCACGGATTCTGCCCTAGAGCCCATAAACCGCTTTCTTTGTGTCGTCCTCGTCTGTGGACCTCAGCTCGAGCAACTCCGCGTAGTGCGGCCCGAAGACCATCGTCCGAAATTCCAGTCAATACTCTCCAGTGGAAAACGGTTTATTGGGCCATTAAAAAGGGAATGTGTTGAGCGCCGAAGAGTAGCGACCGACCAGCATGGACACCGGCGACCGCCAGGGTTCCCCCAACCTCGTGTTCTCTGGCTGTTATTCTTTAGCCAATGGCATTCCCTTATCTACGCACTGCGCGCGTGTCCATCAGAAGTAAACGAACGTCCTCCTTACTCTCCCCTTCCCCCAGAGTCTCGGACGGCGGGGCACGCTCCGTCGGCACCGCGCCCAGAGTGGCCATCTGTCCAAGGGTCGGACCATCAATGGCACCTGTCTCTCCCTTTGGCCTTCATAGACCTCCAGGGGCAAGCAATTGCGTCACGCTTAGGTCTCTTCCGTCCTTGCGCCATCGCGGCCGACGTTTTCACAGTGGAAACGAATTGGCCCCACAAGGTGTGAATGTCTCTGCTAAAGTCATTCAAGCTGGCTTTCGAACTCACGGCACGGTACTGCAGTTTAGCCACATACGCTGTGCAGCTCACTGTTTGCTTTGATGGTATTGGCTACACGATTCTGATGCACGTGTACCGAGGCGAAATGCAGGTAGGGCTTGACTCCGCCTGTGTTCAGATGAATTAGGTTGTAATTATTAATTGCTTTCGTCTCGCGTACCATGAGTGACTTAGTGTGTTAGCTTGGCAACGTTTTGGTAAAATCAGTCTTTAGTGAAATTTATTACCAATTTAATCATTTGTGGGAAAGGCATCCGAGGGCTTAGTGAAATACCTCACCATATGCACAGTGGCGTGGAATAAAAAATATTACCACAAGTGACGGATCACCGGAGTGAAGTAATCGCTACTTAATGCGCTGCAGTAACAAGAGCGATAAAGATAACGATAACGAGAGCGGCTGGCTTTTTCCTCTCAGTTTCTGGGAGGCTAAGAACAAAGTCATGGCATGTGAAGGATTTTAGCACTTCCTTTTGCGCCTCTCGAGCTGGAGGTCACTATTGCATAATTCTTTACTTGCCTCCTTACTGGGTTGAATTATGTTGAGGAATCAAATGAGTCTCCGCCGACTGTAAAGTGGCCTTCCGCATGTAAAACGAAGCTATCGGAAATTTCCTCTGATCAATACACACTACGTAGCACCGTTTCACATCATGTCCAACATTCTGAGAAAAAAATTTTCACTATTGAAGGTAATGGTCTATTCTTCCTTTCTTTTTGCTTTTTCATCCCTCGCGTCTGGCATTTTATAGCAAAAACCTTAATAGCGCAAGCCTGATCTCCAGATACTATTGCTCTCTTTCCCGTTCAAATATCCTTTTGTCCGGAATTGTTGGGTATATATAATGAGTTTATTTCAATGCATGGCGTACCATACTTTCGCTCCTAAAAATTCGATAATAGATCTTGACTAACCGTGTCTTATGCTCTTTTTCCCCTAGTCACGGCGTTCAACTTGGAAGCCAGACCTGGCACCCGCGCCGATCTGTTTTTTTCTGGCAACAGCACACCTCCTGATGTCTGGACTTGCTGTTGGCTCGGAAAGAAGTCCATGCGATGATGTGCCGCGGCAGCTACAACACTGCCTTACCTACACCCCAAGGGCTGCGGCCAAGCATACGCCAGCACAACCAGCGCACACCTTTTTTGACACGAAGAGAAACAGGAGGGTAAAAATAAAATATTTAATGACAAATGAAGCCCTGTGCCTGGTATGTGTAGTTTCAGCTGGAGACGCGCCACTTGAATAGAAGCTTTGCATTCCTTACGTTCATCCTTTATCGGTCTCTTGTCGACATAACGATTAACTGATTTTAACCCCGTTGTAATGAATGTATGAAGAAATCCACTTGGGAGGCGTTCAGGCTCTACCTTAGAGCGTTTAATCTCTACCTCGTGGTCGAGCACTCGTAGGTGTAAATGAAAGGCTCTGACTAAGAAGCCCCGCAGCAGTCCGGCTCCTCCACACACTTTTGTTAGGAGCAAGGGCCCGCTGTTAAAGAGAAAGCTTTCCTACTACCTTCCGTAGCTTGTTCTGTGTGTGTTCCTAATGGCCTTGAACCAAGGAGAACCACGTGACATCGCCTAACCGCAGCTTTAGCGAAACCGATAAAGAGCGGGAGCTTAAATCAAATAAAGGTGCATAAGTTCGGCCTTATTAATGCATCACTCCTCACTGCTCCTAGAAGCCCCCGTGTGCTATGGAGCATTCTGACTACACTTCTTCAAGATGAACGGTGACGTCACACTCACTCGCAGCGCTCCTGGTGGCCTCTGCGAGAAGTGGAAAACTTTTCCACTGTTTTTCTCGCACTAACGATGCAACGGAGCCACGGCAACAACGGCTGCCTTACACTGTGGCGACGGCTACGCCGGCTTTTCAGCCTAACGAGCTCCTTAACACTCTGTATCCAATCTCGACGCCTCCATTTGGTGCACATTCCGCCAAAAATTACAGGCCAAGCTCATCGACCTCCTGGACGATCCGCATCGTAATATTATAATATATAATTGGTTTCGGGGGAAAAGAAATGGCGCAGTATCTGTCTCATATATCGTTGGACACCTGAACCGCCGTAATATTCAGAACATCTTTTTGGTGTCTTCTTGAGCCTCGTATTGCGCTTGAGATAACAGACCCGCTTGAGGCAATGAGGCTATAAGTGTGTTCAAGCGACGTTCAAGTAAATATATTAAACGGGGCTGCCATCCGTTCAGGTTAAATGTTTTCCTTTGCCACGGGATGGCGCCACAGTGCGTCCACACATCCATGGCTCGTCCACACCATCGCCTAGATCAGAGCTTGGCCTTGGTGCGCGGTCATTTAAGGGATGCCGCAGCATACGTGATGCATGCTCATTGCGAAAGTCCACGCCATAATATGCAAGAGGGAACAACGAATTTACGCAAACATTTTATAGTTCACATACATAGTGAAATGGGACTGTACCCTTTCCTCTACAGACACTTATCCGCGCTTTTCGGACTGAGTATGTGTGATGTCCTGCATAAAATGTGGAAGGTAAAAAGGTAACATTGTAAGCAGCTCTGAAAACTTCAGACGAGACAGGCGCCAATGAAAACCACAAAAAATTGTCGTTTTGAACTCGTCCAATGAGATAGAGAATTCTCTATGCGTGACTACAAGTATTTAAACCATAATAAATCACCACTCTGCAGTTTGCTTTTCGTCAATAACTGCACGGCAAGGTGGTGGTTCTTGATATTTTCTTGCGGTAAATTGTGTACACTGTGCTTAATTATTCTTTACATCCCCTAAACATAAGCTCGTGTATTAGTTATTGGGCCTATGGGGATATCTCAGTCTCTAAGGAATGGGATCTATTTATGAGGGATTCCAAGAGCTCTCAAATAGTCACTGCCAATCGCATTTCTTAAGCGCCTGACTACGCCCCCTACAGGACAAATACCAGTCCCATATCTCTGCAATTAACCGTGTCCTGTGCAAGGCACGGTCACCCTTGGTTCGCAAAAAAGGCGCATTGAAGCGTCCTCTGATGTGCTCGGAGTGAAACGGAACACAGGGAGATCTCAACCACCGCAGCAAGGTCGCATCAAGCGAGGAATGCTCAAGACACAAAGTTCATGCTATCGCATTCAGTTGCATCAATTGTGTGAGTTCCTTTAATGTCGTTTCGAAGAAAGCAAGATGTTTAACAAATAAAAAAATGCCTACTGCTGTGTGTGTATCAGTAAGGCTATCTTAGAAAACCGCCAGTCGCTCGACCACAATCGTAGCCAGGGAGATGCAGCTTTTTCCTTTCGACCAAGGTTGACCAGAGCTAATCACCATCAAATGTTTTCTGTAGCTCTTTCGCTCTTTGCTTTTGTCTGCCCTCATAGTTTTGTCTATCCGGGCGCATGTTCCTTGGGAGTAGTGAGTTTCTGATTTTCTTCCTTATGTCTGCTGGGATATTCTCAATGTGTTTGAGCCTCGCTCGAGATTCAAAGCCCAGCTTTTCTAGTATGTTTAGCCCCGGATGGCAACGTAGGAGTCTTTGTTGTTGCGCCACTCTGGTAGCCTTAATGAGGCCGTCTAGTCTGCTAGAAATCACCATGTTCAGAATGTTCTCGGTGGATGTGTACGGGGGGAGGCCCAAGGCGGTTTTGATGACTTGCCTGATTAGAATTTCAGTCTTGTTCTTTTCTGCTTTCTCTAGCCTTCAATACGGTGCCACGTGTGTGATTCCACTGATTTGAACGATTGACATTGTCTCAAGAGGTTCGTATCCTTCATTCGCGCGTGTTTCTTTGCTATTCTTTTGAGTAGCCTACATGTCTGGCCTACACACCTTCCGAGTTTCTGTATTGTTTCTGTGTTACTGTAGCCTAAAACCCAGTACTCTTATCACGTCTACTGAAGGTTTTTTGTACCTGTTTACCCTTAGCTTAATCCCATGTTCATGGGGCTTTCTTTGTCGGTTATCCGGGGCGAGGAAGAGCGCTTCCAATCTGTCGGCAGAGCATTTCAGTCCTACTTGTTTTAGGTACGACTCAATTTCCTCGATCTCTCTTTGAAGGGTACTTTCGATGTGCAAGTTCTTGCCTCTGGTAACCCAGAGGGTGAGGTCGTCCGCGTATATTGTGTGGTTGAGTCCTTCTGTATCTGCGAGTTTCTCCGGTAGACCAATCATTGCAGTGTTCAAGAGTGTTGGCGATAGGACCGAGCCTTGGGGAGTACCTTTGTTGCCCACCCTTATGCCATTCGCTTCCTTCCCTCCTAGCCTGAGAGTAACTGTTCAGTTTGAAAGTTCTTGACGTAGTTGTATACCTTTCTCCCAACATTAGAGTTTCTAGGCGTTCTAGTATGGCTTGACCACGTCTAGGCCGACTATTGCTCTCGTATCTGCCATTTGGCTGTCTAGCACTTGCTCTTAAAGTTGGAGCATAACGTCGCTTGCAGAAAGATGTGTCCTGAATCCGATCATCGTGTTAGGGTAAAGTTCCTTCTGTTCTAGGAATCTGTATGACGTCCTCCATTCACTTACCAACAAATGAGGCAAGCGAAATGGGTGTCATGTTATCGAGACAATTTCTTACCTGGTTTCAGAATAAAGATAAGCAAAACAAAATTATCAAGCAAACTCATGTCTCTTTCGGGTAAGTATGCCACTGCCACTCAGGAGATACTGGAAAGAAGCAAAAACTATGAACGCTGGCGTGCGCAGGGTTTTTCATTAGGGGGTGCCAAGATTCGCGACAGTGCCCCATTCCCCAAGCCTCTCCCACCGAGGTCCCTATGGTGAAAGGCAACGCAAATATGAGGATTACTTGCATGTGTAATATCGGAAGAAGAAAGCGTTCCCTGCGCCACTGAGGCATCAAAATATGTAACAACGCGCTCCCGAAGGAATCTTCATTTTCTTTGAGTCACAAAAATAGACACATTTGTTTTTGTTAACTGCAAAAAAAGAACCTTAAAAGGCTGCCTCAAAGTGGTGCGGAAAAACAACAGATCTTTGAACTTAACATCGGGGATCCAGGGCCTCGAGTATCGTCAATAAGCCTTCATGGCCATAACACTGCACTGCTAAAGATGACGGGACAGGTACGATAGAGTAAAGATATGGTTCAGACTTGGTGCCACCCTTACGGGGGGGAGGGAGAGGCTTGCTTTCCTCATAGCCATGGTCATGCGCCGCGCGGAGTAGAGGAAGGTGAAGGGAGAGGCAGGGGTGTGGTTGCTTCCCTCTCCCCTCTCCCCTTTGCGCACGCCTATATAAGGCAAGCAATCAAATCCCTGCTCATTCAAGCCACGGCACGTGGGTGGGCAGTGAAAAATGCTTCGATGAAAGCGATACCTTTGCTTGATTTTCTGCGAAAGCCCGTCAAAATGAATCAGCGCCTTGAAAGAATTAGTTGATAATTGGTTTTAAAAGATGTTATTATCTTCCACTGCTTCTTGATGTGACAAGCGCTTGAAATTTTGTTTTCATAATGATTCTGTCAGCTTCCCCAAGCAATTTAGCAAGGGTGTAACATACAATTTCTAACCTTGAACATATATTGGCAGTCTTCTTGGATGAAGAGTAAATGTACTTTTGGATCAAGTTGTATTTGCAAAAATTTGGTTATGATCTGTAATTGTCAATTCAATGATGACAACTTCTCGGGGACAAGGACATCTACTAGAGACGTTATTAGGCAAGCAAACCGTGTCCATTGAAGAAGTAGGTATATTCAGTATGCGTAGAGTTACTAGCATCAAGGAGACTGACAATGTCATCATATTAATGACGTTTTTTTCTTCAACAGATGCTCATTCAAATGGTTTTCAAGCTATTTGGCAAAAATCAATCTAAGATGATGAATTTGAGCGATGTGAAACCAAAATTTTGGATTCGTGCTTATATTCAAAATAATTAAAGCGATCACAAATTATGCACCGAAAGCTGCACTTGGGAGTTTATCCGGTGCGAATATACGCGTGGCCAGAGACAAAGGATTGTGGCGCGCTTGGTACGCCGTACTGTGCGCGTTATAGATGCGCAGAGCATCCGGCGCATGGACTGGATTATCTGGCCGCAAAGACATCCCGCAGTCGAGCTAGATGCATTGATAGATAGCTGAGAGTCCTCATACCATGCACTACCGGTGCTGTGGCGCTGCGTTCAAGCGATGCGGCACTACACCGGTAGCTAGCTGCATCAGACGGAGTCAACGTTAGGGCTTCTGAGACCCAGTTTGCTCTTGCCGAGCAATGCGACAAGGAATTACTCATGTAAGCCTCATTTCCATGAGCCCTGTCAAAATGAATAAGCCTCATTTTCACGAGCACTGCACGAGTAGGCCTGCTGTTGTGTGTCATTTTCATCTTGGTCATTTTTATTTTTGTTTATCATTCATCATACGGCGTCTCTCTCCTCCCTCCTACAAGTGGAGCGGGACGTTTAGTAGGGGGCATGCGGAGACAGGGTAATCAAGTTTAATACCACCTGCCGCGGTTTATACTTGAAGGCTTCGCACAGACACCAACGCAGGCGCAGGTGGATAGTTTTCGACTTCATGGCCCTCCCACTGGCGTCGCATAAAGCGGCAATGGTGAAGGTACAACTTAAAAGCAGGGAGCAGCTAGTACGGATGTTTCCCTCTTACGCTTGAGGTAATCCCGAACATAAGCTGATTTTAATCGAGCGCTTATTTTTTTGTTTCACGGCGAAGCTAAGAGGATTGCCAATTGACCTGACATATGACTGGATTTTGCGGTTGCTTGTTTTCAGACTCATGAGAACGCCGATCCTCCCTTGCTTACTACGGGTGACCTATAATTTGTTTTCTTCAATGGAGAAGGACCTCTACAGCTCGTGTGACCGCGGCCGTGAGCCGCAAAGAAGACAAAAAGGCCGCCTCGTGGCTGTGGTGGTAGTGGAAGACATTTTCGGGCAGATTCACTTACAGAAAGTTCTGCACGACCTGGCCCAGAGGAGGCCAGCCCTCACAATTACTACGTAGAGGTCCTTAGTTAGGGACTCCAGTGGCGTCGGCCGCTGCTCAGGCTCGCCCGACCAAGGCCCGTTCGGTCTGCAGGGCAGAGAAGACGTGCACGGTCGCCTCCCAGTCCTCCCGGGTTGGGTTGGAGTGACGAGGGATAGCAGGGTTCGAAGCAGAGGCCCGCACCATATAGTAGACGTCCGAAGACTTATCCGCACAGTGCGGACAGCTGCCCGAAAAATAGGCTGGAAGTGTTTGATAACTGTCGGGCACAGCAAAGTATTAGTGTACTGCAGGCAGAGCAGAAGCCGCTCCCCCGCTTTTAAACGACCTTTACACATGCGGGTATAAAGGCCATGACCACACTGATAAAGAAGCATTGCTGTTGAAGCAGAAAGCTGTTGTGAATTCGAGTTCCTGATTGTCAGAGTCGGAGAGGAATGCCCGGTCCGAGATCGCGCGGGCGGCGGCGTCAGCTGCCTCATTTCTCTCAAGGCCCATGTGAGCAGGAGCCCAAACGATTTTCCATTGAGCGTTGTTCCCGGTGAAAACGCTGTTCTGGACAAGACGATAGACCAGGTGCGGTACCCAGGCGTGCTCAACGTCCCGACAGGCCCCTCGTGGGTCGTAAATAATTGTCTTGGAAGTAGGATCAGATGCAGCCAACACATTGGAGACCTCCTCTACGTGTATTATTTCATGGGCTCGGAAAGTAAGGCCATTCGGTGTTTTTCATTGCTGGATGACTGGGGCCGTGAACCATCCCCCAAGGTGGAGGCCGGAGTCATCTACGTAGAATACGACGGATTTCGATTCATAGTGGCGGGCCAGAGCTCTCGCCCGCGCCAGGCCTCGGACGTTACGATCCTCACAGTTCATATTCGCGGGAAGAGGGCGCACATGGAGGGCGCATCTCCACTGGGATGGAACACGTACGCGCTCTTCCATGAGAGTGGTCTGTTGTATTTGTAGTCGGGCAAAGAGGCGGCGACCCGCCAATGTCATCGAAATTCGTGTATAATGGCTGGTCAAGTGGGCTTCCCTGGGCTTCCGAAATCTGTTCACCATGGCAAGCCCCTAGAGGTGCTGGTTGGAGGTATTCGTGGGGAGGTCCAGAGCCAGATTAATAATTATGCGGAGTATGATCCGAGTGCATCCTCGTCTTGCTTCCGCAGGTGGAGGTACGGAGTTTAATATCTAATTCGACTGGATACAACTACATGCGCCAAACGCAAGGCGTCCTTGCATCGTAACCCAACGTGCTTCTTAGAAACCCGGCGGACCATGCGGCCCACTGGTACCCCACCTTATGGAGTTTGGCTAATGTCTTTCCTCATCGTCTCAGTACCCGGATTACATTATTTTTATGGATGGGAGCTGTCTCAAGAGATAATGCAATTTTGGCTGGGCACTTTGATTAGTGGCGTATGTGCAGAAATTCTGACTCTTGGGGCGAGCATTGGAGGCCGCCGCGGCGAGCATAACGGTGCACTATGGTCGCCAATTCTTGCAGGTCGGCTTCAATGTCTCCGAAGGAGCCTTGCGTGGCCCACATGGTGATCGCATCGGCGTACAACGCATGCTGCACACCGGCGACAGCGCGCAACTGGGCCGCTAGGTGCATCATAGCAAGATTGAATAACAGGGCCGAAAGCACCGCACCGGTTCCAAAATGAAAAGAAGCACGTTGGTTTCCCTGGATTCGAACGTAAGATTGTTGTTGTTGTTGTTAGCCTATCAAAAGATGGCACATACCCACACTGGGGGATCGGCCAAGAATCGGGTGGCTATTCAAATGAACTCAGTTAACAAAAAGGAAAAGCACGTGGGAGCATAACACCGGTGAATTTTTCGTCATGAACAGAAAAGGGATGAGTGTTTTGATTTAAAAATTTTAAGAATAATAATAAAGAGAGTGATTAAATAATAATGATTTAGTCAAAATGTAATAATTGATAGAAAAGAAAAGGTTGAAACACTTAGCAAGGCAGTCGGTGAGATTCTATCAGGAAATTTTGAACAGCGGTGCAAACAGATCTGTGGCTGAACCCAAATGTGGTGGCGCCAAATGATAGCAAGAGCCGGCTCCTCAAACTAAGGCCAAGATGTTGCAAGGGCTCCTCCAGCAACCTTTTTCTCAGTGAGTTGAATCGGCGACAATACAGCCAAAAATGTTCAATGGATTCTGGCTCATGGCAAAATGCACAAAGGGGAGAGAGCGCCAAACCCGACCTGTGTAAATAGAAATTTAGAGGGGGGATGCGGCAGCGTAGCCTCGTCAGTGATACTTGAAGCTGCCGAGAGCAACAAGTTTTCCTGTTCCAATAATATTTAAGGTGCTCATAATCCGCCGATGTTAAAAGTGATGTGTCTTGCGTGCTTAAAAACGCACGTCGCCGAAATCTAGATGCTGTAATGTAGGCTGTAGCCGGGATGATTCGCAACACGGGGCCGCTGAGGGAAGCCTTTGCGAGATTATCAGCAATCTCATTTACTGTCACACTTCTGTGGCCGGGAACCCATACTAAATGAACAAGGCTCAAATGCGGAGGAAGTAGGGATAAGAAAGTTGATAAAATGGGACCGTCAACCTGTGCAGCGAGGGACGAACACAAAGATAAAGAATCAGTAATTACTGCAACTGCTGTAATAGAGGGGTCTAGCTTGCGTAGAGCAAGTACAACTGCTAGAAACTCTGCTTGAAAAATAGGGGTGAAATCTGGAAGGCGCAGAGAAAAGGACCAGTCTAAATGGGAGCAAAATATTCCCACACCTGCTTTTTCATTGCATTGCGATGCATCAGTGGCTATTGCTATATCGCTTGGTAGGGTCCTCAGATGATCTTCTAGAAGGCCATTTAGAATACTCGGTGGCAAAAGTTTTGCATTTTTTGGGAATATGTCGTCGAAAACAATGTGGATAGTGGGCCCATTCCGAAGCGCAGGAAGGATATCATAAATGTTTACATCTAAAGGCTGAAGTAATCTTTGCACAAACACTACCTGAGGGGAATTGAAACGAGACCAGGGGACACCAAAAAAGGAGGTCGGCTGAGAACAGAAAATGCTTTGGGAATGGTGGAAATGGAATTCATAGATCCTGAGGTAAGTTTGCACAGTTAAAAATTGAAGTCGTGATAAGAGAGACGGAATGCGGGCTTCAAGGTACAGCACATTGATAGCCACACATTTTGGAAGGCCGAGGCACATGCGAAGTGCTTCCCTCTCTAAAAGGACGAGAGGGCGAAGTTTATATGTAGCCGAGCCTGAAAACAACACTGATCCAAATTCTAAAATTGGCCTGACATACATTATGTAGATCATTAATAGCGCATCTCTGCGCATGCCGTACCGGTGATGACATAATCTCCGTAACATGCCCACGGCACGAGCCCCTCTCGCCGCGACATGGTCAATGTGAGGTCGCCAGGTGAGTTTGTTGTCATAAATGACCCCTAGGTATTTTAGGGATTGAACCTGCGGTACTATTTTTAACTGGCAAGTAAGAGAGACCACTACAGGAGTGAATAGAGTGAAAACAAGAGTAGCGCACTTGCCAACATTTAACTTCAGGTGTAATGCGCTCAACCAGTGCTCAAGTGTATTCAAATATGACTGCAACAGACCATACAGAGAATGTATATCCGGCGCAGCAGCAAAAAACGCAATGTCATCCGCATAGACGTAAGTGCGTACATGGCGGTGGAGAGGAATTGAGCTTAACAGAATATTAAAGAGCACAGGAGAAAGAACAGCTCCTTGCGGTACACCTCGCGTTTGTCTATACCTCTCTGAATGAACACCATTATGGACGCAAAAGAATTCCCTGTTATGAAGAAATGCAGATATCCATGCAACTATATAATCTGGAAATTGAAGAGACTGTAGCCTATGTATCAGGATGGAGTGTTCTACACTGTCGTAAGCTTTGGCGACATCTAACGTAACCAAAGCCGCGACCAGGCGTTGACGACGAGCAAGGAGAATTCTGCTCTCAAGATCAGCATGTACATTCCATATCGAACACCGTGGCCGGAAACCGAGTTGGCACGGGCTGAGTATACTTTTGCGGTCCACAATGGCTGACACCCGAATTAGTAACAACCTTTCTATCAACTTTACCACGTTTGATGTTAAAGAAATTGGCCTAATATTATCCAATTCATAGCCTCCACCCTGATTTTTAAGTAAAGGGATCACCTTGGACAGCTTCCACTCAGAAGGTATCCAAGCGTGTTTGAGAGAGTAGTTTATTAGGTGCAATAAGGAGTTGGGAGACTCTTCAAATAGAATCTTGAGCATCTTTGTGGTAACACCATCAGGGCCAGGAGCAGCAGCTGGCAATCTCTGGACAACTTGTGAAAGCTCTGATAGATTTACTTGTGAGGCATTATCATTTGGTACGACTGGTGCAAACAACAATGGTCGCATAGGTAGTAAAGACGAGAACCGCTTTTGCAGGCCTGTGGCTATTAATTCAACCGCCTGGATAGCTTCTACAGGGGACATAACTAATGACTGAAAATTATGAGAGGACATGAGCTGTTTCCTAGACCGTAGAAAACCGAATAGTGCACGTCGGTTGCCCGCCTTTGAAAGATAATCGAAGTGTTCTGAGTCATATTTTTCCTTTGCGCGAGAAACTGTGCGTTTAAAGGTGGCTGCAATAAATTTGTAATCACTCCAGTTATTCGGACATTGGTTATGAAGAAGCTTTTTCCATGCTGCCTTCCTCCGCCTGTAATCTCTTGCACAGTCCGCATTCCACCAGTTAGAAGAATTCCCTTTTATTGGCCTCACCAGGAACTCCGACTTTTTACGGCTTTCCTCAATAGCCAGACATATGCTTGCTGACTGGTGGACCTCGGCGATGTTAGACACTGGAGCAAGGGCAGAGCGCAACGCCGTCTGAAATCTGTCATAATTTACATGTGACCGCAACTGAGAAGACGTCGGAGTAACACGACATATGATATCAAAATGAATAGGTATATGATCACTTGAAGTGCCGCTATCAACTGTCGACCAATTCGTTACGCCAATTCCAGGACTAATGAACGTGAGATCTAAAACAGATTGAGTGTGTGAGCGAAGATAAGTGGCCGATCCTGAATTTAAGCACATCAGGTTGTGATCAGAAACCCAGTCCCAAAGGCGCTTGCCGCACGAATTAGTCCTAAAACCCCAAGACACATGGTGAGAATTGAAATCCCCAGCCACGAGAACTGGGTTTTTACAGTTTACGAGTAAAAAATCCAGAGGCCTAACATCCTGGACTCCATTGGGGAAATAACAATTTGCTATTGATAATGGAGAGCACCCAGGAAGAACAAAGTCTATTGCCAAAATCTCACAGTCAGGAGACATTTGTTGAAAAGATACCACAGCCCTGTGGCAAAATTTTGAAGAGACTAAAGTTAGTAAACCCCCGCCTCTTGACTGGCGGTCTAGGCGAAATGACCGGTAATTTTTGATATGGAAATGTTTGTCTGTTGAAAGCCACGTTTCTTGCAGAATTATGACATCCGGATTAAGCTGAGTAGAAAGGCAGAGTAAATCTGTAGAAGCGGAAAGAATAGAGCGACAGTTCCACTGCAGAACTCGCAACGACGCTATGGTTGCGAAATTCTAGCAGCAGCAACTGCCTGCTCCAAAATGGTATCCTTGGGTTTAGTGCCAAGCTGTTTCTTCTTTGATTTGGGCTGGGTGCCCTGAGAAGACAACGAATGAGACATGGGGGACCCACTGCGCTTAAGAAGCCGCGCATCAGGCTCCACCATCTCAGAATCATACATTATATCAACATCCCTCGAAGTACCCGAGGTAGGTACAGCGGAAGTGACAGAAGTTTGTTCCTGGGGTTGTGATGCTACTGGAATTTGAGACCGGATAAGAGAAGAGGGAATTGTTGTCGAAAGAGGTGCCAAACTAGTCTGCACGGCATGTGTAATCTGAGCAGCTAGAACATTTGTAAAGCACTCCGACACACTTGCGACAATCTTTTCTACCATTTTAGACATCGAAGCCTCCACAGCAGCCGCAATTGCCTGGGACAGCGTCGAGTCTAGCATGACACCTTGCCGAGCGGTCACACCGGCATAACCGCGTGCACGTTCTTTAACCTCTGAAATAGCGTCACGGCGCGAACAGCGTTTCCTGTCAATTATTTCCAGAATTTGAATTTCCTGAGCTCGAGGGGGACAATTTGAGTAGTTTGCAGAGTGCGCACCACCGCAAAGGCAACACTTCTCATTTTTCTCAGTCCAGGTGCTTGTTGCATGACCCTCCCCACAGTTGCAACACCTCAAGTTGGATTTGCAACCGCCAGCGCTATGTCCATAACGCCAGCAGTTGTTACACTGCAGAGGACGAGATGATAATGGGTCTACCCGAAAAATTAGAGGCCATGCCTTGATTTCAGAGGGGCAGGAATTGCCGGCAAAGGTAGCAATCACTGATTCAGTGGGCATCCGCACGTTGTTTACATCCCGGCTACAGCGGTGCACAGCAACACCACCTGCAGCCGACAGAAGCTCAAGAGTCTCTGCCGGAGACAGGGAAGAGTCTACACCTCGTACAATTCCTTTCGTGCACGCCAGATGAGAAGGGATGAAAGAACTTACCCGAAGGGAGGCAAAGGATGAGGAGTTTAGTAAATCTCTTACACAGGCGAGGTTTGGCGATCTGCACAGAATCCCACCGCGTCCAAACTGGCGAACCTCTGAGATTGACTCATAATGAGAAGTCGTCGACTGGAGAGCAGCCCGAACAGCACCAGGGTTGTTCATCCTGATAGCACCACCATCCTTAGGCACCAGCGCGACAGGGATACTGCCGACACCACTGCGCAAAAAAGCTTCCAACGGTAGGAGATCATTTGACAGAGAAGCCGACCAGAGGGAACTCCCCTGGCCGGGAGACTGGGTGGACATAGTCCGGGCTTACTGCCTTACCGCGCAAAGACGCAGAGAGAAAATGCAACAATCAGCCACCCGAAACTTAGCCGATCGTTCCCAGCAGAGCAGAGCCGTCGGGGCTGTGTATTTTATATTTGTTATTTATTTTTAATTCCCAATTTTATAAATTTTTATTTTCATTTTGTACTTTTGTCATTTTCATTTTTTATTTTGTTATTATTTTTATTTATTTGTATACATTTTATTTATTCCTTTTACCTTCTTTAGTGTTTAGCTTTTTTATTCTTGCAATTTCAACTTTTATTTTTACCTGCTTAATTTTTAGTCAAGTTATTTTTATTTTTATTTCTTTTATTTTTATTACTTTATTGTTATTCATTTAACTAATTACTAATAATGCCTAATTAAACAATGTTCAGTAATTACTGATATTCTATTAGTAATTGCTAAGAGCATTGCTAAGAGTGGGGCGCGACATCGCACCTGGGATGATGCACTCACGCTGCTGGATGTTACAGGCCACTCTCAAATGGACGGTCTGTTCATGGCTCCTTCAACCAGGCCCCCTACCGTCAACGTACCTGCTGCTGACTTTGCGGAATTCCAGTCGAAACGCGCCACTTCTGGAAGAACCCTACCGTTTCGCCTGGCAACCCGGATCTACAACACCAGCATTCGAGGCGGTTTGCGCGCGCACACTTCGGGCACGACATCGCACCTGGGATGACGCACTCAGGCTGCTTGATGTTGCAGGTTACTTACTTGAACAACGCGACTTGTGTTAAGAGTAACAATTGCTGTCTTTTGGCGGTGTCGTGCCCACTTGCTCTTGAAGACATGTTAAAGCGAATTTTAGCAGTTTTTAGTTGCTTTTTTCGGGATTGTGCAACATCTTGCTAATGCTCTCTGGTGATGTTGAATCCAACCCTGGTCTCATGTCTAAAGTGAAGCTGACACATTTTCCGAGGTCCTTGAAACGATCCGTAAACTTGAAGACGGTTGTGCTTTCCTACTGGAGGAGATAAAAAATGCCAAGGAAAAACAGGAAGAAAGTGAAAACAAAATTCGGAAACGCAGTGCTAAGGTAGCGACGTTAGAAGCTACCATCGCATCACGTAGCACAACAGAGGACGAAAAAAATGCCAAGATAGTGTGCGTCTCGAATCAGCTGACAGCCATTGTGCCAAAGTGTTACGATGCGGAAAATAGGATGCGACGTTCAAACCTTCTATTCTTCGGAATAGAAGATGAATCAGATGAAGACTGGGCAATGCCCGAGGAGAAAATAATAAAATTCTGCGCGCAAAAGTTAGAAATTACTGCTGCCAGCCATCAGTTCGAGCGGGTTCACCGACTGGGGAAATATAACGCTGAGAAACGGAGGTCAATACCTGCAAGGGTGACCTTTTTTTAAGGACAATCACTTATTCTGTCATCAGGGCCTAAACACAAGGGACCAGATTTTGCAGTCCGTGAGGATTTTTCGCTTACAACGCGCAAGGCAGGGCAAAGTTGACCGAGTTCACCAAGCAGCATAAGTTGAAGTATAAGTTATCTGTTGATAAACTGCGTATGGGCTCAAAAACGTACATCTACAATGTCGCTACTGATTCTGCCGTGCAGCTAGATCAGTAGCTCATAAGAGGCAACAGTACGCATATCCACAAAAAAACTAAACCTATCATGTCTTCCCCTTTATGAGTATCATTTACTAATATCCGAAGTATCTTATTCAAGAGCGCTCATGCCTAATCTTTCCTAAAAGACGGTGACTCGGATATTCTAGCTTTCGCTGAAACATTGCTACATCCCGATATAAAAGACAGCGAAGTTCTTTCTGGCTTCAACTCACATAATATATACAGGCGTGATCGCATTCATAAGCGAGGCGGGGCGTACTCGTATGCATAAAAAAATCGATCGCATCAATTGATATCAAGACCAATTCAGATCTTGAGATTATTTGAACAGCTTGCATTATTTCCTCCGTCAAACTTTTGATAGGCAACTGTTACCGCGCACCGAACTCCGATGACTCATTCTCAGATAAACTACGTGTAAGCCTTACGAGGGAATTTTAGCTTTTCCAGGCGGATGTAACTTATCTACTCGGAGACTTTGGATTTAAACCTATTTCAACTAGTTACCCAACCCACCTGTGATCCCAGTACATTAGACCTCATCTTTACATCAGCCCCTGACACAGTGTGTGACATAAATTACTTAGACGGTTCGAGTGACCACAATTTACTTCAACTGATCATTAACATTCCACTTCCGTTCACTGGCATCACGAGGAAAGATTCGCGACTATAACAGAGGAGATTACAATCGAATAATTGATGAACTTCAAGTGTTTTCTGATAATATCCTGAAGCCCTCATTTCAAGACAGGTCAGTGGAAGATAACTGGATTCTTTTTAGAGGCAAGCTCGCAGAACTTGTAGGAAAACATGTTCCACTTATCACGCTATGAAATGACAAATCTAATCCCTGGTTTACAAGAAAGCATCAACGCATGAGAAATAAGAAAAAAAACGATTGTACAAAAATGCAAAGCAGGCATGTACGCCATGCGCGTGAAGTAAATATAAAAGCTACTTAATTCTGTATTGCTCCGCCCTTTTTGATGCAAAAAATAAATATTTTTTCACAAGACCTTCCTGCGCTACTTGAGAATAATCCAAGCAAGTTCTGGAAAACAATACGTCAGAATAGCGTCAGTAATGATATCTCAATACATGACGTTAACAACACCCCCTACTCCGATGCTGACTGTCCAATAGCATTGAACTCGGTTTTCGCATCTGTTTTCACCGAAGAAGATAATTCTAACATCCCGTATGTGCCAGATGTTTGCTACCCCAACATGGCACCAGTTGACATTACACTCGATGGCATAGTACACCTGATAAATTACCTTAAAGTATCCTCTTCCTGTGGTGTTGATGATATTAATTCAAAAATACTAAAAATACCAATTCTATCTCCAGCATTATCTTACTTCTTATCTTTAAGCAGTCAATATCTACAGGTGAGCTCCCCTCCGACTGGAAAATGAGAAAGGTTGTACCGGTTTTCAAAAGTGGCGACAAACACTTGCACGAAAACTACCGGCCCATCTCACTTACCTCCATCTGTTGCAAGATGCTTGAACACATTTTCGCATCACACATCTACAATCACCTGGAATCTAACCATTTTTTGTCACTAAGCAACAAGGCTTCAGAAAAGGCTTTTCCTGTGAGACGCAGCTATTTGAGTTTACAACCGACCTACACTTCAACATTAACAGTAACTTACAAACTGATTGCATCTTTTTGAAATTTGCCAAAGCATTTGATCAGGTAGCACATTGCCGACTAATATCTAAACTTTCTGCGCTCAAATTAGATTCTTTAACTCTGTCATGGGTCCGTAATTTTCTTTCTAATCGCCAGCAGTTCACCGTTGTTAATAACTATTCCTCTCCTCTCTCCGACGTTACATCGGACGTGCCGAAATGAAGCGTCCTTGGTCCATTGCTCTTCTTAATTTACATTAATGACCTGCCAGTAAGCTTCTCATCTTGGATACGGATATTTTCTCACGACTGCATTATTTATCGACAAATAAAAAGCACTAACGACCAACTTGCACTTCGAAGTGACCTCGATCGCGTTAACTACTGGTGTAAAACGTGGCTAATGACCTTAAACATTTCTAAGTGTAAGATAATTTCTTTTAGCCGAAAATCAGTCAATTCGGATTTTCTCTACCGCTTTAATAACGATACATTGGCTCGGACTACGCACTATAAGTATCTAGGCGTCCATCTTTCATCAAACCTTTCTTGGGCGTAACACATAAACACCACTTTCGCTAATGCTTCCCGGTCACTAGGTTTCCTTCGCCGTAACCTGAAATGCCCTACCCCTCACGTGCGCAAACAAGCCTACATTACTTTTGTCAGACCGCAGATAGAGTACGCTTCATCCATCTGCTCACCTTATCAGAAATATCTAATAGAGAAGTTGGAAGCTGTTCAGAATAGGGCTTGTCGTTTCATTTCGCAAAATTACAATTATCATTCCAGTGTATCCCAACTAAAGATCGAAATTTCGCTCCATACGTTGCAAATTCGTTGTGACATTGGCATGTTTTCTATCTTTTACAAATACGTCCATACCACTTGTTTACCGCCAGCAAATCTACAACGTCTCTGCAACTTAACACATAGATTACACAATAACTACAGCTATGCTCGCATTTATGGCAACACTCATGCTTTCAACTTCTCTTCACTCCCGCGTGCCATCCGTCTCTGGAACGATCTTCCGGGCTGCGTCGCCCTGCAGGGTAATCATGACACCTTTCGCAAACATCTACTCAAGCACTTCATTGATAACGCTTAGCAGGTCATTTATATAGTCACGATTCATACAACTTTATTTTCAGGTGCTTGACAGCCTCTTTGTTATGTTGGTGCGCAGCTTTCCTCATGTATGCCTGATATACTCTTCTGCTTTTCTATAACATTTTGAGCATTCCCCCTATTTTTGTTGTATGACGCGTTGTTGTTTTTTTACTTTTAGTTCTTGTTGTGAATTGCGAAATCTTATTCGAACTCACCTGTTTTTGTGTTTTGCTGTACTTTACTATCCTTTTTTATTTCTAACCTATATTGCACAAACTTCTGTATTTGACCCCCCTTGCAATTTGCCTCTTCGGAGGCCTGTAAGGTATCTCTTAATAAGATAAAAATAAATAAAATAAATATAGGTTATAGCAATTATTTATTTATTCATACTGTTAACCCTCGGCATGAGGGTCATTACAGGGAGGGAAACATATACAGACACAAGTGCAATTCTCTTCGCTAAAAAAGAAACACCCAAATGCACAGAATTACAGATTTGCACAGCAATCTTCCAGGAACGCGTTCACACCTATCACAAATTTTTTTACATCTGTTTGGTCCACAACGTCACTTGGTAGTTGATTCCAAATTTCTACAGCATCAGGAAAAAAGGAGTAGCGATAGACATCAGTACGTGCAATAATAGGTTTTATTACCTTACTGTGATTTTTCCGAGGGCAACGCTTCAGGGGAGGTGTAACATAGTGATGTTTATTAACTTTGACTTTATCATTCATTATCAGAAAAAAAAGTTTCAATTTCTGCTTTGTTCTTCTTACTTCTAGTGATTCTAACTGACACTCTTTTAGCATTGCTGTGACTGAATCAGTGCGGCGGTATTTAGAGCATATAAAACGTGCTGACATCCTTTGCAATCTTTCCAGTTGCCGTTTTAAACCCTTTTGATGAGGACTCCACACTGCACTTGCGTACTTTATGATTGGCCGCACGAACGTCTTGTACGCAATCAATTTATTTCTCTAGTCGCATTCGGAAACTTCCTCCTCAGGAAACAGACCTTCTGGTAGGCTTTTAAATAGACATTTTCAATATGAATGCGCCAGTCAAGATTATTTGTTAATGTCACTCCCAAGTACTTGAGACACTTTACTTGATATAAGGAATTTTCACCGATATTGTATCGAAACATCATAACATTCTGCTTCCTTGTTACTTGGATGTAATTAGATTTTTGGTAGTTTATTTCCATACCCCATTTCAGGCACCACGAGTTTAACGACTGAAGACACCTATTTATGTTCATCTGATCTGCCGGGGAAGCCACAGGAGAGTAAATCAAACAATCATCGGCAAAAAGGTTTATTCTGACAGGCGATTCGACGGTAGCAGAAATATCATTTATATACAATAAAAACAAAACCGGACCTAAAACGGAGCCCTGTGGCACCCCCGACAGAACTTCACGCCTATCCGATACTGCACTTTCTATTTTGACGACTTGACAGCGGTTACTTAGATAGGCCTGAATCCACAGTACTATATTTTCAGCGATTCCTAATCTGCGTAGTTTAAAAAGAAGCTTATGATGCGGAACTTTATCGAAAGCCTTCGAGAAGTCTACACAGACCACATCTACCTGCTGACGTTCATCTATAGCCTTGCAAAAGTCGTTCACTGTTTCAATTAACTGCGTTACTGTCGAAAGGCCGGTCCGAAAACCATGCTGAAATGGACACAATAGGTCATTTATTTCCAAAAAATGAAGGATGTGTTTAGCTATTATGTGTTCAAAAACCTTGCAACATATTGAAGTGAGTGAAACTGGCCTGTAGTTTTTTACAAGAAGTCGATTACCGCCTTTAAATACCGGAACTACTATTGCGCTGCGCCAGTCACGAGGTAAAGAATGATCCCGCAATGACTTTTCAAATAAAATTTGCAAATAATATGATAACCACTCAGCATACCGTTTAAGGAATTCCGTCGGTATTTCATCGGGACCGCTCGATTTCTTCGGGTCCAGAGACAGCAGCTGCTCACAGATGCCCTCCCTATTGATGCGAATCTCGTGCATTGAGTATGGCAACGGGTAAATTATTGTATGATCACTCTCAATATCATTGTCATCCCTACTAAAGACCGACTGGAAGAAATCATTAAACAGATTTGCAATATCGTTTTTATCAGTCACCTCAGCGTCCCCATCCATTACCTGTGTGATTGCGTTCTTTTTCGCTGAAAAATATCGCCAGAACTTTTGTGGTGAGCTTGTGAGAAAATTAGTCAGTGTTGTATTGAAGTAAGTTTTTTTCGAATCTAATAACACTGTTTTGAGCTTCTTTTTGATGTTTGAAAGTTCTGTCGCTCTATTTTTTTGCTTTCGTAGCCTTTTTACCTTGCGCTTTAACTGAATGATCTCTCTAGTGATCCAAGGATTGAGCTGCTTCAATTTCTTTGAGCGAGTGGGAACAAACCTATCAATACAATATTTTAGTGTGCCCTTAAAACGTTGCCACAATTCCTCGACACTTTCATGGTGTGATGCAGTTGCAAACTGATTGAAGTTTTCTTCTAAGACGTCTAAGATAGACGTATCGTCTGCCCGGCTGTAATCTTTGACCTGTATTAAAACATGCGATTTTTTGCGAACTTGTGTGTTCAACCGAACATTCAAACAGATCATCTTGTAGTCAGATAATCCCGGCTTGACAGATATAGTGTGGGCTGCCACTTTAGGGGATAAGAAAACCAAGTCCAACAATGACTGGGACCCCGATGTACCCCTTGTAAAATCCTTTACTATTTGCTTAAGGTTATGAGTAAACATAATTTCCATTACTTTATTCGCACTGCTTATTTCTACATTACCTGTTGACAAAGTTTCCCCAATAATATGTGGCAAATTAAAGTCGCCAGCCATTATCAGTCTGGTGTTCTTATTTACATGAGAGTTAAGGAACAAAAGCAGTTCATCCAAAAATTCAGGAGATGTAGAAGGTGGCCTGTACACAACACCTCTCTTTTATCTCTTAATGAGATAAAAATAAATAAAATAAATATATTGTTACGTGCTTTGCACGCACGGGGGTTTATTCAAAGAGGGGACCGGTCGAAGCAGGATGGAAGCAGGAAGCCTAGCAGCGTCCTTCAGCTCTCTCTTTTTCTTCCTCTTTCTCCGCGGGTCAGTCCTTCATCTTCTGCTTCTTCCGTCGAGGTTCTGTGGAAGCACGTTACATTTCCCTCCTCGCAGACGATGCCCGTCGGGCGAGTTAAACAGACCGTCTGGGATGGAATCGCTTGAGGCGGGCTACATGCACCACCTGAGATTGGCGTGACCGTCGACCACTAGCAGTTAGTCGTGCTATAACGTAATTAACGTCACTTATGCACTCCAACACAACAAATGGTCCAGTGTAGTGGGATAGCAGTTTCTGACACAGACCACGCTTGCGTAGAGGGGTCCACAACCACACAATGTCACCAGGAACATAAGAAACTTCTTGGTGTTGGACGTCGTAGCGGTTCTTGGAACGCTCTTGCGAAGATAAAATTCGAACGCGGGCAAGCTGGCGAGCTTCTTCAGCTCTGCAGAGTGTGGTCGCAAGAGAAGGTTCATCGTGGATGAAAAATGGTAGCATGGTGTCAAGGCCGCAGCGAGGCGAGCGAGCATAGAGCAGGTAAAAGGGGCTGTAGCCAGTTGTCTCATGTTGCGCGGTGTTGTACGCATGAGTGATGAACGGGAGTACGCCATCCCAGTCCTTATGATCTGCAGCGACGTACATGGCAAGCATGGTGGTGAGCGTACGATTAGTGCGTTCTACCACACCGTTCGTTTGGGGATGATATGGCGTGGAGTGGCGAAAACTGCAGCTGCTGAGGCGGAGAAGTTCTTCAACAACGTCCGCTGTAAGTTGACGTCCACGGTCGCTAATGAGAACTGCAGGAGGGCCGTGCCGAAGAATGACGAATCGAAGTAAGAAGTTAGATACTTCAGACGCAGTAGCAACTGGTATCGCGGCTGTCTCACAATAACGGGTTAAGTGGTCTACGCACACAAGAATCCATCGATTTCCTTTAGAGGATCGTGGGAAAGGTCCAAGGAGGTCAATGCCAACCTGTTACGTGCATTGCACACAGCTGGCTACATAGTGCTGGATGGTTGAACGCATGTTAGGCCAGTAAAATCGTTGTTGTGTGCGGTGGAGTGTGCGTGTCACTCCCAAGTGCCCAGACGTGGCGTCGTCGTGCATCATTTCAAGAACTGTGATGCGTAGGCTTTCGGGTACGACAAGAAGCATGCGTGCTCCTCCAGAAGCGAAATTCTTCTTATAAAGCAAACCGTCGCGAATGCAAAAAGTATTCTTTACAGAATCTTGAGCGGCATCAAACAAAGAGGTTAATGTTTGGTCCTTGCGTTGCTCAGTTCGAAAAACTTGAAGATCGGGGAAGGCTTGTGAAAGTGACGACAAGTATTCATCAAAGTTGTCTGCGTCGTCCTCAGTCGTTAGAAGCGGCAAACGGGAAAGACAATCGGCATCTGAGTGTTTACGGCCGCTTTTATGCACAACAGTGAAATTAAATTCTTGTAGGCGCAAAGCCCATCGAGCAAGCCGGCCACAGGGGTCACGAAGACTCACTAGCCAGCAAAGCGAGTGGTGGTCGGTCACGACGGTGAAAGCATTCCCGTACAGATAGGAGCGGAAGCGCTGTACAGCGAAAACAACGGCGAGACATTCTTGCTCAGTAACCGTGTAATTTCTTTCGCTCTTACTCAACGAACGGCTGGCATATGCTACCACGTGCTGATCGTGACCATGGCGTTGTATAAGTACAGCGCCGATACCGATACCACTTGCATCAGTGTGCACTTCAATTGGTGCAGATGGGCAGAAGTGGCGTAGGATGGGGCCCGAGGTCAAAAGAAATTTCAGATGCCGGAAAGCTGCGTCACATTCGCTGGTCCAATTGAACGGTGCATCTTTATGCAGCAAACACGTGAGTGGGTAAGCGATGTCCGCAAACCTAGCTATAAAGCGTCGAAAGTACGAGCAGAGCCCTAAAAAACTCTGCAGCTCTTTCACTGATTGAGGCACCGTAAAACTTTTGACAGCTTCAATTTTCTTTAGATCTGGTCGAACACCTTCTTTATCAACTAAATGACCAAGAACAATTGTTTCACGGTTCCCAAAATGACATTTCTTGGAATTGAGGATAAGGCCAGCTCGTTCCATGCAATCAAGCACAATATCCAGACGGCGGTTGTGCTCACTAAACGTTTTGCCAAAAATTACAACGTCGTCCAGATAACATAAACAAATTTGCCACTTGAGGCCACGCAGGATTGTATCCATGAACCGCTCGAATGTTGCAGGTGCATTACATAATCCGAAAGGCATAACGTTGAACTCGTAAAGTCCGTCTGGTGTAATGAATGCCGTTTTTTCCCTATCTGCAGCGTGCACGGGGATTTGCCAGTAGCCGGATCTCAAATAAATAGAAGAAAAGTATGAAGCGGAGTGCAGACAATCAATTGCGTCATCTATACGTGGAAGCGGGTAGACGTCCTTCTTCGTGGCCGTATTTAAGCGACGGTAGTCAACACAGAACCTCCATGTGCCATCTTTTTTCTTAACAAGGATAACTGGAGCCGCCCAAGGACTGGAGGATTCTCGAATTATACCTCGCTTTAGCATCTCTTGAACTTGGTCATCTATTAACTTACGTTCAGTGGCTGAGACTCGACAGGGCTTCTGGCGTATAGGAGGTGCGGAGCCGGTGTTGATCGTGTGATGAATACGACTGGTAGGCGGTGGTGTTGAATCGTCTTTGGCAAAGTCGAACACGAACACGTGTTTCAGAAGGAGTTCCACTAGAGTGCGACGCTCGGTTGGGGAAAGAGCCTGATTAATCATAGCCTTAACTTGGGTCTCCATATCTCTTTTCACGTGCTGCTCACTGACAGAGTTGGTTAACGCCGCGACGAAACCTGACACACCTTCCTCGAAACGGGCGAGTTTGAGGCCCCGGGGCAACACAGCTGGCTCTTCAGAGTGGTTCACTGTCCACAGCTCGGTACGGCCTCTCACCACGGGAACGACGCAACGAGGCACGACGATACTCTTCTTAGAGCAGGCGAGTTTCGTAGGCTCTACCACAGCTTCAAAAGATTCGCACTGATTGTGAATAGAGGAAACCCGCACGAATGCTGCAGAGAAAGCTGGTACAATAGTATCTTCTTCCACCGCAAATGCTCCAAAATCCGGTGTCGAGTTATCCACAAGAGCTGAAAGTAACGAAGAATTCAAAGCAACTTCTCCCGTACGACAGTCTAAAGTTGCACCACACTCTTGCAGAAAATCAATCCCAAGAATCACATCATGCGTTGACCGTGGTAGCACTGCGAATTCTGTTCTAAACGTTAGACCACCAATAACAACATCCGAAGCACACACACCAAGTGGAACCAAAGGTTCACCACCGACACCACGGAATAACGCTGCACGGTCACCACTAAACATCACTTTCCTACCTAAACGATTCTTAAACCTCAAACTCATAACGGATACGGTAGCACCAGTGTCCACAAGAGCCATTGTTTTCACACCATCAATAAACACTTCCAGTTTGTTCTTCAACATAAACACGGGCAGAGGTAGATTGGACGTCATCGACTCGCCGGCGGCCTCACCTCCATCGGCCGCGCCTCCTAGTTTCCCGGAGGCGGAGGGGATGCACGACGTCGAGGAGAAGGTGACCGCCGTTGGCGCTGAGGTGGCGGCGTCACACTGCGGTCAGATGCGGGTGATGAACTCCGCAAATTGCTCGGACGGTACGGGTCCCAAGCGGACGTTGGGGGTCTCTGCTGCGCGGTGTGCAGTTGCCCGTAAGTATTCGCCGGGGGTTGGCAGTCTTGAGAAGTTGGGAAACGACGGCGGCAATATCTAGCGATATGCCCTGCAATGCCACACCGGTAGCACAAAGGTTGAGAGCGCCAGCGACCGCCATAAGAGTCCTGGCGAACAAAGTCGCGACGTTGGCTGAAGCCAGGATCTCGTTGCTGACGAACCACGTCTTCTGGGTAGGTGGACCTCCTTTCTGTCGGCTGGTGGCGATAACGTTGGGCAATGTTCCGATCGTCCATGGGCAAAGTGCCGTTGGGTGGAGCCCAAGGAGTCGACAGGGCGGCAACATCTTCCTCCGGTGCAGAACTGTGCCGCAGATATTGTGTGTGGCAGAAGGTATCCCGGGATCTGGACAATTCCTCGCGCACAATCTCTCGAATCATATCAGCCATAGAATTTGGAGGACTGGCTTCAACACTGGCTATAGAGGTGACATTGGCCAATCTTCCGAATTTAGGGGTGATTCGACGCAGCTTAAGAGCTTCAAATGTTCTGCAATGTTCTATAACGTCAGCGGTGGTGCTCAGGCTCTCTTTGCTAATCAGGAAATTGTAAACATCTTCCGCAATTCCTTTTAGAAGGTGGCCGACTTTGTCTTCTTCAAGCATTCTGGAGTTAACTAGCTTGCATAACTTTAAGATGGCTTCGATGTATGCCGTGCAAGTTTCTCCGGGTACTTGCGCGCGGTGAAGCAATGTCTGTTCCGCACGCTTCTTTTTTGCCGATTCATCCCCAAAATTTTTCTTTATCTCGGTCGTAAAGGTAGCCCATGAACTCAGTGTATCCTCATGATTGTCGAACCAGTCAAGGGCAGTGGCGGCAAGGAAAAACACAACGTTAGCCAGTTTAGTAGCAGCGTTCCATCGATTGTATTTGCTCACCCGCTCGTAGTGTTTCAGCCACTCGTCAACGTCCTCTTCAGGTTTTCCAAAAAATGTGCGGGGCTCTCGATAATGTGGCCAGTTGTTCGCTGTGGATAGCCCGGGTTGCTCAGCATTGTCGTCTCCAGGCATGTCCGATGGCAGTAGTGGGAAGCCTGCGAGTCTACGGCTCCTTCGGTAGATGGAATGCTCCGTGGTCGATACCCCGCACCTCTCACCAACCTGTTACGTGCTTTGCACGCACGGGGGTTTATTCAAAGAGGGGACCGGTCGAAGCAGGATGGAAGCAGGAAGCCTAGCAGCGTCCTTCAGCTCTCTCTTTTTCTTCCTCTTTCTCCGCGGGTCAGTCCTTCATCTTCTGCTTCTTCCGTCGAGGTTCTGTGGAAGCACGTTACAATATGTTATAGCAATTATGCCTTTGATGACGTCATAGTGTGACATTTCGTGGACGGACGGACGGGCAACGGTGAGCCATTAAAGGCTCTCGCCAAAAAATTGCCGAATGCATTGAAAGGAGTTTCTGCCACAGTTTCATAGAGGTGGGTGAGAATGATCTCGTGGGTAACGTCGAATGTCCCCTATCCAAGGCTGGTACAACCTTGTCATTGTGGAGGCGTTCGACGTTGTCGAAGACAGCCAGATTGACTTGTAGAAAGACATCCTGTGCAGATCTCTGTGCGCGAAATTCCAACTTGGTGTCTGCGAAAATGTGTTCGGACTCCATTACATCGGACAGCCAGCCGCGTACTATCGTCTCCATGAGTAATGGCCTAGCCAGCTATAGGAATGAAGGTGACCAGGGCGGTCTTCCAGTCGATGGGCAGCGGCACTTCCTCAAGCCAAATTGAGTTAGTCATCTAATAAAGATAGCTATGTTGGCTAACAATTTGACTAATTTTGTCCCGGCCCGGAGCAGGGCCACGTTTCATTTTGGCCAGGGCCGCCCACAGGTCATGGATCTGGAATAGTTGATCCAGGTCAACGTTCTCAGAGCTTACATATGAGTACGCCGGCCCGCAGGGGTCCTGTGTGGTGCACAAATACCGGTCCAGGAGCTTGTGCGCCTACTGAGTTGTGTTGCCCTGAAAGCTGTGTATTGTTCTTTGGATCGGTTTTTGAGTTTCCGTGCGTCTTTGCATTTGGTCAATTAGGGCGCGAAAGAGTCGCCACGTGTTCCGACTAGACATTTGCCGCGCGGCCTTTTTTCATTGGGCCACACAGTTTAGAGTCGCCGAGTTGGGCCGCATACTCAGTCGATTGTCGGGTTAGCTCGGTGACGCGAGCTTTAAGTTTCAGGTTGTGCTTTTTGCCAGGCGACGCCGGGCCTCTCAGAGTTGGAGTAGGTGGTTGTCCACATCCGAGCCCGCCTCTGAGAGCTGAATTTGAGTTTCGGAGGAGCGAAGGCCAGAGACCAATTGTTCGGACCAAGATTGGTAGTTGGCTTGCAGCACACTGAAATAGGCCCAAGTGCCAACGCTTGTTGGAAAGCACAACGGCTTTTCTGAAATCGAAGAACAAGGTCATGAGAGAGTTGTGGGAGACTTTTTGTATCGCTTCAGGCAAAAACGTCAGGGCTGTACGTAAGCGACCCGTCTGTGCCTTTGACCAAAACAGAAAAACTATTTGGCAGCTTAAGATGGTTAAGGATGACTTGTGCGAAAAGATCGAGCCCCTTTCGTACGGTATTATGCTAGCTGGGTTTTATGCGTGTTTTGGTTTTTGTCTGTTATCTTTTTTTCCTTTATAGGAGTGTATAAATAGGATCCCCTTCAAAAATAAACTGTGTTGGTAGTATGCACTCGGTTTGCCGTGTTGTATCGTCCGTTTTGACGGTTGTGAAGTTAAGCGCTCCCCAATAATAATGAACGACCGACAACTCCCTTTTAAAGCACTGTCCGCTTAGAATGGTAAAAAGGGCCTTCCCTGATTCCTCCCGGTTGGTGCACTCGAAGGTGCAGCAACACGGCACGTTTCTCTGTTGAAAGTCCGTTACCAGGGTTTTTCTAAACGCTAAGCATGACACAAAATTCTCTGCAGCACGCCACGCAAGTCGTCTTCGAGCTGAGGCACTGGAGTCCGGAAAGCCACTGGAAAATTTTTGCCAGCGCGTGGCCACATGACCGCAGGGAGCGAATCGGAGGCGCCGCGACGCAGAGAGAGCGGCTCCGGTACTTTCCCAGTTCCAGTGAAATCGCTAAGCATCACCAACTAGCGCCATCTGTCAGCATCCAATAGCCGGCAGCGCCTAACTGAAAGGGAATGTTGTAATTTTTAACACAGCCATAAGTGAAGACCCAGTGAAATGATGTGCGAAGATGTTGATATAGACGGCGTACACTTCCTACACGCTGTAGAATTTTACGAAAACTTGGGGGACAGTTAAGCTCTGCCTGAAGGGCGTGACGCGGCAGTGTTGGTGGTGTTTTGCTACATTCATACCTAATTAGCACCTCTTACTAACTGCGGAAACTCATTAGAATAGTTCATTACTGTGCTGTACCATGTGATACGTGACATGACGCACAAAGCCCTGCTTTAACCATGTCAAGCAAATGTGCCTCAGTGGCGTAGCGTGCCTGACTCGCAACCCAAGGGTCATGGATGCGTTCCCGAAAACGTGCCTACGTTTTCTTTTCAGCGTAACTAAGTGACATCATTATAGGTTGCAAATACCTTTCATTGATGCTACGACCTCACCGCCACAATTTAAGTCATGCTGTAATCAATTTTATTCCACTGCTCAACGTTCGAGCCACAATCCTTTCGACCAATCCTGAATTAGTGTGACAAAGCGGACGATTTTCTTCCGAACTTCGTCTGTAACGCTGTCACATTGAAACGCTTGATATGCTCGCACCAAAGACGTTTGGCGCCCGCTGGAAAGCACGGGCGCAGCTTGTCCTTTGTTTGAGCAGCCCAGTCATACTGTCGTTTGGAGCCACCATACTTGGGTACAGCCACAAGTCTGTACCGCCGTCCAAAATTCTTTAATGGAAGCAAGACGGCTACCTTGTTAAATTTCTTAATTTTTTCAATATTATTTTTATTCTTACAATTATCATATCATTTACCCACTC
Source organism: Amblyomma americanum (assembly GCF_052857255.1). Classification (NCBI taxonomy): domain Eukaryota; kingdom Metazoa; phylum Arthropoda; class Arachnida; order Ixodida; family Ixodidae; genus Amblyomma; species Amblyomma americanum. Next base: position 89,833,779 of record NC_135498.1, on the reverse strand, counting down.
GGCTATAAATATCAGTCTCGATCTCCTACGTGCGTTATGCATTTCCCGTTTCATTTCGTTGATCCTTTCTTTAGTTCTTCCTTCCACACCATTCATTTTATTGTCGTCCAGGAAATATTTACCTGAAAAACTCTCGGTGCCCCCATATTCTTGGCTAATCCCCCTGTATGGGCATGTGCCATAGAATGGGGATAAAAATTAACAACAACAACACGGGCGCATACTAACAGCTAGCCTTCGCCAGTTAATTTTTAATGCCGCGCAGACTTCAAGTTCAACAGACTTCTTGGACTTTGAAATGTTACACGGCCTCTTTTTGGAAAACGCAGGCCTGGCTCATTCACTCGATCAGCTGCCATTTGACACGGAGGGCTCAGAACATTCACACATAAGTATTATGAAAAAACAAAACAAATGGCGCTGCCCTTTTACAATGCGCCGTAATAGAAGTATTAGGTTTGCCGTAATCGCGCCAGATTTACGACATTGGGAAAGATGCAAGCAACTTTTTTATGCACTGCACCATTTCCCCGCCACGGCTAGTATAAAGAACATATAATTACCGTTCAGTTTCAGTTGCCTATCGGTTTGAGTCTGTGCCAGAGTTTGCTACACATGACTTCTTTACTCCCGCGGCTACAGAGCGTAAATAATGCTCGCCTTGTCAGCATACAGCGACAGGTAGAGCGTCCAAAGCTTTTGCCGGGCAGCTGCCACACAGAGCCACAAGCCAGTTATCACATCGTATAGGGATGAATGCGTGGCTCGCTTCTCAAGAGGGTTTCACCTGTGTTAAACCGCCGCTTTCCCTTCAATATCTAATGGCTGCCCGTAAACGCCGAGAGAAATCTTCTTCTTCTTTTCCTTAGTAAGCATGGCGCATACCCACGCAGGGGGTTTGGCCAAGGTTCAGTATATAATCCCAATGAGGTATTTGCGTGGTGAAAAATAGGTGTGAGCAGAATATAAAATTGGACCAGTAAAATCAATTAAAGAAATATTAATTACCAGGAATAGAATCGAGCGTTTTTGGACATGCGACAAAATTTTGTATACAACTAACAAGGTAATCGATCAGTTGCACTTATGTAATCATGAAGCTAGCCGCAGACACTGCTTAACGGGAAACCCTTTGCGCTCGCACCAAACGAAAGAAAAACTGGAAGAGACAGCGGGAGTCCTAACCTCGAAAGAGGGACCTCCAAATACTGTTTTCTCTGAACTGCGAACCGCCGGCAAGAGAGGAGGAAATGATCTATTGTTTCAACTTGCCCACATGATACACAAAGGTTTGTCGCCGCGAACCCACATCTGCATGAGTACAAATTTAAGTGAAGGATTCTGCATCGCAGAAGCGTCATTGACACCTCACAAAGCCTTGATTTATACCACCTGATATTCCATGGGAACTTTAAGTGGCTAAAATCCACGGTATTGAGCATTGGATCACTCAGGTTTCCTGAAATATGTTGGAAGCGCTGGAAACATGAAGTTTCTAACAGAATGATGTGAGGGGCGGTATAGACTACAGGCGCGCTGAGAGCTGACCTTGCCAATAAATCAGCCACCTCGTTAAAATAGACGCCGATTGCCCAGCTGCCCAGACAAAGCGGATCTCACGCACTGTGCGCGGAACAAAAAACCTAAGCGAACGATTCAATAAAGATTTCCCCGCATTTTGTAGAGAGACTAGAACTGAAAAGCAGTCTGCAAGAATAAGAACCCGTGCTACATGTCTAGAAAGTTTGAGAAGAGCTAAACTAATGGCCAGAAACTCTGCGAAGAATGAGTATAATCTGGGATACGAACGGAGTAGCTCCAAGCCAGCTCCTGCGAATATATCCCAATCGCCGCCTTCTCACAGCTGCCGGAGGCATCAGTGGAGATAAAAGTATGAAGAGGAAAATCCTGTAGGTGTTCGGAAAGGAGACCATTTAGGATATTTGCGGGCATAAGTTTCTCATGGGATGGGAAAATATGGTCATATAGAAGACGGGGTCAGCCTGCGTATCTGCAATTTGATGCAAGGAGATCAGATTAACTTGAAGCGGGGCTAATAGATTCTGCGCGAACCTAACTTGGGAAAGCTGATAGCGTGGCCAATGATTACTGAAAAACAGGTGTGGTTGGGATAGAAAAATCTGACTACGAACGCTGGGGGCCGGGTCAAAGGACCTGAGGAAAGTACGCACTGTTAGAAGTTGGAAGCGGGAAAAGAGATCGGGGATACGGGCTTCCAAATAAAGGACAGCGTTTGAAGCTGATTTTGGGAGCCCGAGGCATAGCCGTACGGCCCACCTTTTCAGTAAAGCTAATGGCTGCAGCTTGTAGTTTGCGCTACCAGAAAACAAGACACAACCAAATTCCAGAATCGGTCTCATAAAAGCCTTATAGAGCAACAGTAACGTGTCACGACGCATGCCAAACTTTTTATTGCCAACTCATGTCAACCGGCCCCGAGCACGTTCCTTTTTATTGACATTATTCTTAATGTGGTGTCGCCAGTCCAAGTTTTGATCATAAGTAACGCGTAAGTATTTAACCGACCCCACCTGCCGAATTGGAGCGGAGCGGTATACTAGCGAGATGTACAAAGGAGTGTCGGGCAGAAATACCAGCACACCACATTTGCCGACATTAAGTGATAAATTAATTTGGTTCAACCAGACGTCAATAGCATTCAGGCATGCCTGCAAACACTCGTATAGTGCATGAATATCATTTTCTTATGCGAAAAAAGCTATATCATCTGCGTATACATATACTGCAATGTCTCGATGAATGGGTATGTCCCGAACCAATATGTTGAAAAGCAGTGGAGAAAAAACAGATACTTACGGCACACCTCTTGATTGAACATAGGTACTAGAACAGAAAGATCCGTCTGTACAGAAGAAAAATCTATCTTTTAAAAATTCACAAATCCAAGCATAGATATAGTGCAGTGAATGTAGCTCAGCAAGATTGTTAATAAGGACCGTGTGTTCAACGCTGTCATAGGCTTTAGCAACAAATAGTGTCACCAAGGCCGCAAATTCTCTCTCGCGCATTGCTAGTCGTATTCGGCTCTCGAGATCCACTTGCGGGGATCATATGGAACTACCGCGACGAAAGCCAATCTGTGCGGAGCTGAGGCCGTTAAAGTGATGAACATGCTCTGTGAGGCAACTGTGTACTACTCTTTCTATTAGCTTTACTAAATTTGAGGTTAAAGCAATCGGTCTAATTGGTCTAAATGAAATCCATTCTCTGCATTTTTCAAAAGTAAAATTATTTTCGCAATTTTCCAACTGTAAGGAATCCAAGAGCTTTCCAAAGACGCATTTACAATATCCAGAAGGTGAGTTGGAAAATCTTGCGCTAAAATATTTTACATGCCCACAGTAACACCATCAGATCCCGGGGCAGCAGACTGCATCGAGGAAACAATTGGGAGGGGTTCCGACACGTCCATCTCGGGATAGTCTGAGCTGTGGGTGAGAGTGTGCAAAGGTTCCGTTTTCTGCACTTGGAAACGTAAAGCCAGCCCCTGAGCGATACGTTCAATGTGTTGCTTAGCTTCCTGTGGAGACAATACCATTGACTTTATGGGATTGGAGGCCGGAGATTTGTTATTCTGCGACATGAATCTATATAGCGCCTTCTTATTCTGAGGTTTAGAAAGATGTGTTAAAATTTTGATTATGATTCTCCTTTGCTTTTTTAACAGCTCTTTTGAAAGATGCAGAGTAGAAGTTATCCATTTATTTATCCAATTAGCTGGGCTCTTACTATAGGAAAGGCTTTTCCATGCTGCTTTCCTAAGGCAATAAGCTTTCTCACACTCCTCCGTCCACCAAGGAGACGGCTGTCTGGCAGGGGCAGTAGCGCACACAGAGAATACAGAGCTCTCAGCAGCATCTTGCAGAAGGGAAATTGCCCGCTGAGCTCTTTCTGCTCGACGTGAGCTAACTATGGCGGGAAGCGAGGCAGATATCAAATTTTATACGTAATGTGATTTACAAATTTCATGATTGCACCTTCTTTTCTGATAGGAGAGGGCATAATAGTAAAGATTATTGGAAAGTGGTTACTAGATGTACCTAACTCTACTGTTGACCATGCAGATACTCCAACCCCACGAGATGCTGATGTTAAATTTATGACTGAAGGAGAAACCACGCATAAAGGTTACTGCTCCAGAATTGCAGCAGCGCACTGCATTCATAGATACCCATGACCAGAGAAGTTGGCTGCAGGAGTCAGAGCCACTACCCCAGACATTGTGGTGCGAATTAAAATCCCCTGCGATGACAGTGTTGTTTGCTCCGCTCAGTAAGGTATCCAAACAGTCTGTCCTGTGAACACCTACAGGAAAGTAGACGTTAGCAATAGTTACTGTGGCGCACTGTGGAAGGGAGATTTCAACCGCCAAAAACTCACAATCAGGGAGAATAACTTTCTGCGAGATTGATGCCCGGTGACATATTTTTGTAGAGATCATGGTTATTAACCCACCACCCCTGTCATTAATGCGGTCTACCCTGAAAATACGGAAATTTTTTCATTGAAAATGATTTAAGTGGAGACAGCCACGTTTCTTGAAAAATCACAATATCTGGATTATGTTTTTGAAGAAGTATTTCAAGATCCGTGAGAGAAGAAAGTACGAAACGACAATTCCATTGCAGAACTTTTAGACCCGCCATGATTATTGACTGAGGAAAGAGGCAGCAACAGCCTCCTTCAGCACATAAGTCTGGGGGATTAGTTTGAGGGGTCCTTTCTTTGCTTTGATTTGCGGAACGGCTGACATCGAGGGTGAGGAAGAAGCTCGACGCTTCTGGGAAGGACAGAGCATTTCGACATCTATGTTACTAATTTCTACGTGAGAGACACTGCCAGGAGCGCTGTTGGCAAGCAGGACTAGGGATGCGTCAGGAGGCGACATGGAGTCACTCTTACTAGCAGCACAATTTAGGAGTGATGCAGGCGTCGTCGCCGAAACAGATGATTGAGAAGGCAGAGACAGGCCTGCTACAAGTTGAGATAAAGCTTCGAGCGGTTGGGATCATCACCCGAGTGGTTACACTTGCAGAGGCAACACTGGGGCTGATCAGAGGAGCAGCTGTCATCCGAATGTACTTCTCCACAAACACGGCCGCGGGTCGCCGATTTACACGCTTTGCCACTGTGACCGAACCGCCAACAATTGGTGCTTTGAAGTCGACGGGGTTGCAGATGATCCACACGATACACTATTGGCCAGACGTCGAGCTCAGCAGGACAGGAAGAGCCAGAACAAGTAGTTATCACTGATTCTGTCGCTACATGCACACCATTTAATTATTTACTGCACCGGTAGACGGAAAGAACCCCCACACCTGCATCCTGAAACTTCTTCTGTATTTCCTGTGGCGAAGATGCTGGGTTCACTCCACGAACAATACTTCTGAAGCATGCGAGCTGCTCAGGGATGAACGCTTTCATCGCTAAAGACTGAAAAATTTTGCACTGGAGTAGGTCTGTGACGCAAAGCAATGTCAGAGGGCTTGAAAGCAATGCCTCTAGGGCCAAATGGTCGCACGTCCGGGATCTGAAGGTAGTGGGTAGTGAGAGACCTTAGCTCCTCCTGAAGAACCTTAGAGGTTTTCATCTTGATCATTCCTTCACCGATCGGTACGAGCGCCACATGGATGACGTCAATTACATTTTTCCTAAAAAGGTCCAGCGGCAAGCTTTGAGTGGGAAAGCTGGCAAACCAGGCTGCCGACCCTCCGCCCGGGAAGGTCAGCGATATGCCTGAGCAGAGCGCTCCCTCAAGTGCACATCAACCGCGCCTACAGACTTAACCTTAGACCTGGCCAAATCCCCCACGCAGTACGGCCTCACCTGAGATGAGCACGCAGACACCACCTGGAAACCACAGGCATCACAGGAAACAGCCGTTCTGAAGGAAGGAAGGAAGGAAGGCCTCAAACGTTGCTGGCACATATCCACTACGGAGGAGTGGCCAAGACACAGGCGGTTAATTACTGGATACAGGAAAGTTTTGACGGGAAAAGGAGTGGTAATAGTATGTAGTCTGATAGATTGGAAGAGGGAAGGAAAGGGGTCCAGTTAACTTGGAGATCAAAGACGGGACAATTGCTTTATGTGCATAATAGTACACAATGCCTGTAATGTTGCAATGTCGTACTGACTGATGGCGGGAAAAAGAAATTAGAATGGGAGTCGCTGCGTTTCTTGAAGAAAATTTTGCACAGCAGAGCGCACACTCCTGTCGCTTCGTCCAAGCAAAGAAGCGCGAATGGAAAGAACAACCGCGGAAGACACAGGCAAGCCCAGTTGATGAAATGGAATTTGCAAAATACGCTTCCTCAAATGAGAAAAGCGGCGGCAGAACAGAAGGAAGTGATCTATTGTCTCAGGTTCGGCCCAAAAAGGGCACAGTGGAGAAGCTGCCAGGCCAGATCTGTGAAGGTAGAAATTTAGAAGGGGAACCCGGCAACGCAAGCGCGTGAAGGAGACCTCTAGTCTGCGTGAGCGCCAGTCTTTGCTACTCCAAGGATGCAGAAGATGCTGGTATTCGGGAGATGATGTAAGAGCCGAGGCAGCAAATTCCTGAAATATTGTGTAGCTGCGAAACCTCACCGCAGCTGTATATGCACACGATGGCAGGACAGCAACAATTGGGCCGCTGAGAGAGGCTCTTGATAAGGAATCTGCAACCTCATTTAAGTGAAAGCCCATGTGACCGGGTACCCAAAGCAACCTTACCGAATTTAGATGGTGCGGAATCAGAAACTTAAAGAGGTGTAATGGCCGAGAGTCGGTGGGTGAGGATAAGGAAAAGCAAATGGACAGAGAGTCTGTCATAACCACGACCTGGGAAACGGTAGATTCTAATTTTCGTAAGGCTAAGATTATTTCTAGTAATTCAGCCATAAAAATTGGAGTGAAGTCAGGAAGACGGAGAGAAAAAGACCAATCCAGTGAAGGCGAAAAAATTCCCACACCTGCTTTTTCGCGATCCTTCGAGGCATCGGTAGCAATAAGAACATGACAGGGAAAGGACCTTAGGTGGTCCTGCAAGAGGCCCCTTCTTCTACTTCACCCCAGGTATATGGCACATACCCACACGGGGGGATTGGCCAAGGTGTAGTCGAATAAACAAAGAAGTTTCCATGGAAGATGACGACCAAATTGTAGCACCAATCGTAAATTTTGAAAAATCAATGAATAAAAACAACAGAACAATATTGACAGTTAAATAACAGACAGCAGTTTGGGGAAAAGAGAGGAGCTCGTAGAACTTTAAAAGAATTAGCACATCAATCTACCAGTTGCAATTATGTTCTCCTGGAGAAACCCACCAATAAAACCCAATGCAAATCTCTTGGCGTTCGCACCAAACGATAATAATACTGGCAAAGATAAAGGGAGCCCTAACCTGGAGAGGGACCTCCAGGTAAATCTTTCTCTGAAGTGCGAACTTTGGGCAGTAGAGGAGAAAATGGTCTAAAGATTCAACTTTCCCACATGCGTCACGTAGGTTCGTCGGTGTCAACCCACACCTGCATAGATATAAATTCAAACTTGGAATCCTGCACCGCAACCGCGTCATTGTTACCTCACACAGCCTGGATTTACACGAACGGACGTTCCAATTATATGCAAAGTGCTGATAGTCAGTGGTATTTAGTAAGAGATCTCGTAACCTGGCTGATATATGTAGGAACCGCTGAAACCTGGAAATCACCAGCAGGCTGAAATTCGGGACGGGATGTGTCACTGACCCGTCAAGAGCCGACCTTGCTAAGTAATCAGCCACCTAATTTGAATGAATACCAGCACGGCCAGGGACCCAGACAAAACGGACCACCTTCAAAGCGCATGGGACAAAAAACCGCAGAATACGGCGCAAAAAATCTTTTTGTGAAGTGTCAAGGGAGACTAACACCGACAAACAATCAGCGAGAATAATAACATGAGACACATGGCATGAAATTTTGTGAAGGGCCATTCCAAGAGCCAAAAATTCCGCAACGAATATAGGAATATAATCTGGGATGCGGACAGAATAGCTCCATTCCAAATCCTGCGAAAACATGTCAACTGCAGCTTTTTGGTAGTTGACGGAGGCATCGGTAGCAAGCACCGTATGATGGGGGTATTCCTCTATGTGATCCGAGAGAATACCGTTTAAAATGTTTGCGGGCATGTGTTTCGCATGAGATGAGAAGATGTGGTCGAAATGGAATTCCACTGCTTCCGGCGTGTCATCAACCCACTGCAAAGAACTGAGATCAACAGCAATCGGTGTTAAAAGGTTCTGCGTTAACATAATTTGTGGCATTTGATACCGTGGCCAATGATGAGAAAAGAATAAGGCCGGCGGAGACACAAAAATAGGAGTACTGACATCAGTCACTGGGTCCATCGACCTGAGGAAAGTTTGCACCGTGAGTATTTAAAACGGGAAGTTAGATCAGGGATACGGGCTTCCAGATAAAGCAGGGCGTTTGAAACTGATTTTGGGAGACCAAGGCAGAGGCAGAGAGCGCGCCTTTCCAGTAAGATTAAGGGTTGAATCTTGCAGCTTGCCGTACCAGAGAACAGAATGCAACCAAATTAAAGTATAGGTCTTACGTAGGCTTTGTATAGTAACAAACGTGTCGCGGCGCATCCCAAACTTTTTATTGGCGATTCTTGTCAGCCGGCCTAGAGCGCGTTCTCCTTGAAACGCATTGTTCTTTATATGAAGGCTCCAATCTAATGCTGGGTTATAAGTACCACCCATATATTTTACGGATTCCACTTGTGGAATCTGAAGAGAGTGATGGACTAATGAAATGTGCAAAGGCGTGTCTGGAGGAAATACCAAACTTCCGCATTTGTCTACATTCAAGGATAAATTAATACCCTGCAACCATACTCCAAGAGCATCCAAATATCCCTGCAGAATGTGGTAAAGGGAGTGGATATCCCTGGCCGAGGCGAAAAAAGCTATGTCTTTGCATACACAAAAACTGTTATATCAGGACGGATGGGGATGCCACTGACAAAAATATTAAAAAGCAGAGGGGATAGCACCGATCCTTGCGGCACACCTCTTGATTGATATGTATTTGAGCATAGGGTTCCCTCGGCACAGTAAAAGAATCTGTCCTTCAGAAATTCGGATATCCACGCATAAATGTAGGTTGAAGGATGTAACTGAGCAAGTCTGTTAAGTAAAATAGTATGCTCTACACTGTCATAGGCCTTTGCTGTATCAAGAGTGACCAAAGCTTAAACTTCTCTTCTGCGTAGCGAGAGCCGGATTCTTCTCTCTAGATCCACATGCGCGGACCATATAGAGCATCCACGACGAAAGCCAATCTGAGCTTAGCTTAGACCGCTGATGTCATGAACATGTTTTGTGAGGCGACTGTGCCCTGTTCTTTCTAATAATTAGACTAAATTTGAAGTCAGCGCAAATGGCCGAATATTATCTTAGACGTATCCTTTTCCTACATCTTTCATTAATAAAATGCTTGGAATCCATGCATTTTCCAGAGAAGCATTGACCATATGTAAGAGGGCGCTTGTAAACTCCTCGGCTAAAATTTTAATCATACCAACAGTGACACCCTCTGGTCCAGGAGCTGCAGGATGCAACATTGCCAGAACTGAGAGGAGCTCTGATGCGTCAACCTCGGTATAATCTGAAGAGGGTGAAATTGTGCACAAAGGGACGTTGCTCTGCGTCTGGAAGCGTAACGCCAATCCCTAAGCAATACACTCCAGGCTCTCCTGAGCCCTTTGTGGTGATAACACTGTTGAACTAGTGAGAAGAGGGACGCCAGAACTGTGGTTACGTTCCATGAATCTATACAGGGGTTTTTGATGACGAGGATTTGAAAGATATGTGTTTAAATTTTGGTTGTACTCCTCCTTGGATTTTGCAAGTGTTCTTTTGAAAGATGCAGAGAATAATGTGTAATTTAACCAATTAGCCGGACTCTGGTTGCAGGCCAGCCTCTTCCAGGCCGCTTTTCTGCGATGATAGGCCTTCTCACATTCTTCTGTCCACCAAGGAGACGGCTGTTTAGTAGAGGCTGCTGTGGGTACAGCGAATATTGAGTGGTCTATTGCATTTTGCAAAAATGAAACCGTCTGCTGAGCTCTGTCATCCCGGCTTGTATTAACTATAGAGGCAGATTAGGCGGACATCAGATTTTTATAAATTTTGTGGTTGACAAATTTATGGGTTACACAACTAGCTTTAAGAGGAGATAACCGGATAGTGAAAGTTATAGGAAAGTGATCACTAGACGTACCCGAATCCTCTGTCGACCAATCAGTCACATCTAGCCTACCTGCTGATAATGTTAAGTCAATGGCTGAGCGAGCAACCCCTCGCATAAAGGTTATTTCTCTAGAATTGCAGCAGCGTACAGCATTTGCAGACAGCCACGACCAGAGAAGCTGGCCGCAAGAATCAGTACGACTTCCCCAGTCACTATGGTGAGAATTAAAATCGCCTGCGATGACAGCACTGTTTGTGCCAGTCACCACGCTGTCTAAGCAGTCTGTCCTGTGTACAGCTAAAAGAAAATAGACATTAGCGATTGTAATATCAACACAATGCGGAAATAAAATTTTGATCGCTAAAAGCTCACAGTCAGGGAGAACAATTTTCTTAGAGATAGATGCCTGATGACAAATTTTTAGATAGCATGGTTACCAAGCCACCTCCCCTGCCAACATTTCGATCTGACCGGAAAACTCGAAAGTTTCTCATTGAAATTTTTTTTTACGGTGATAACCACGGTTCTTGTAAAAGTACAATTTCAGGCTTATGCTTGTGAATAAGTATGTCTAGATCTGGAAGAGAAGACAAGACGGAACGGCAATTCCATTGTAACACTTTGATACCTGCCATGATTATTGACCAATTGAAGAGGCCGAAACCGCCTCTTTAAGGATATCAACATGGGGATGAAGTTTGGGTGGTCCCTTTTTAGCTTTCATCTCTGGAGAACTAGAATTAGATGGTGATGAGGAAGCACGGCGCTTCTGCGTAGGGCACGACATTTTGACATCTGTTGTGCAGATGTCACTGCGACATTCACTGCTAGGAACAGAGATGTTAGGTGGGACCTGGGGAGCATCAGAAGGTGATGTAGAGCGGCTAGCACTAGCTGCAGAAGCTGAAACAGATGAGGCAGTCAAGTTGGACTCAATGTCCCCAACAGAAGCGCGCACACGACTAGCATATGAATCTTTTTTCCTGTTAAGAACAGCGTAAGCATCGGCTTTTGAGCACCGCTTCTCTTTGATAATATCCAACAAGCTACGCTCTTCACTACGTTTTGCGCAGTTGGCATCATCAGCTGAGTGACTGTTGCCGCAGAGGCAACAATGAGGCTGCTCTGAGGTGCAGTGATCAGAAGAATAACCTTTTCCACATAAACGGCAGCGGATCTCCGACTTGCATGCTTTGCCACTATGCCCGAATCGCCAACAGTTGGTGCATTGAAGAGGGCGGGGTTCTAGAGGGTCCGCACGGTATACAGTCGGCCAGATTTTTAGTTCAGCAGGGCAGGAAGGGCCAGCAAAAGTTGTTATTACAGACTCAGTAGCAACCCGCGAGCCGTTTACCTCTCTACTGCAGCGGTAGACTGAAAGGACCCCAACGCCTGCATCCTGAAATTCCTGTAGAATTTCTTGCAGGGACGATGCTGGGTCGACACCTCTTACGATACCCTTGACACATGCAAGCTTTTCGGGAATGGATGCTTTCACCGGCAGCGAGCTGAAATTTTTGCACTTAAGCAAGTCTGCAACACAAGCGATGTCCGAGGACTTGCACACAATTCCTCGACGGCCAAATGGACGCATCTCAGAGATCTGCAGGTATTGGGCAGTCAATTATCTTAGCTCCTGTTGAATTAGTTTGGGGGTTTTCATTTTGATCACACCCTCACCGATTGGGACGATAGCCACGGGAACCGCATCAATGCCATTTTTGTGAAAGGACTCAAGTGGCAGGCTTTGGGCTAGCAAGCTGGCAAACCAAGCTGCCGACCCTCCACCTGGGGAGGTCAACGACATCTCTCAGCAAAACGCACTCTCGGGTTCACATGAACTGCGTCTTAAACTACACCTTGGCCAAAACCCCCCAACGCAGAACGGGCTCACCAAGGATGAACAAGCCGGAACCACCAGAAGATGCAGAAAACAGCAGCGGCCTGCAAGAACACGTCAGCGCCTCTTGACAGCGGAACTTCTTCCACGTATCTTCTTCTTCTTCTTCTCCTCAAGTAATATGGCACATACCCACGTGGGGGGGATTGGACAAGGTACAGAGTAGAATGCCAATGAAGCATTTGCGCGGGGAAGGAAACGTCAGAAGACTGAATCAAGATTAAAAAAAATTGGAAAAATAAAATGAATTCAAGAGGTATGAGTTATCCGGAATAGAATCAATCTAGCCTTTTTTGGACATGCGAAAGAATTTTGTATATAGCTAACAAGATAATCGATTAGTTGCACTTATGTAATCGTGAAGGTAGCCGCATTCACTGCTTAACGGGAATCCCTTGGCACTCGCACCGAACGATAGAAGAACTGTTAGAGACAGAGGCAGTCCTAGTCTCGAAAGAGGAACCTCCAGATATTGTTTGCTCTGAACCGCGAACCGCCGGCAAGAGAGGAGAAAATGATCGATTGATTCAACTTGCCCACATGATACACAAAGGTTTGTCGCGGCGAACCCGCACCTGCATAAGTACAAGTTTAAGTGAGGGATTCTACATCGCAGGAGCGTCATGGACACTTCACAAAGCCTTGACTTACACCACCGGATATTCCATGGGTACTTTAGGTGTTGAAAGTCCACGGTATTAAGCAACGGATCAATCAAAGTGGCTGAAATATGTTGGAACCGCTGGAAACGTGAAGCTGCTAACAGAATGAGGTGAGGGACGGGATATATTACAGGTGCGCTGAGAGCTGATCTTGCCAATAAATCAGCCACCTCGTTAAAATACACGCCTGAATGCCCAGGTACCCAGACCAAACGGATCTCGCACACTCTGCTCGGAACAAAAAACCTAAGTGAACGAGTCAAGAAAGATTTTTCTGAATTTTGGAGAGAGACAATAACTGAAAGGCAGTCTGTAAAAATAAGAACCCGTGCGACATGTCTGGGAATTTTGAGAAGAGCCAAACCAATGGCCAAAAACTCTGCGAAGAATATAGGAGTATAATCAGGGATACGAACGGAGTAGCTCCAAGCTAGATCCTGCGAATATATGCCAATCACCGCCTTCTCACAACTGCCGGAGGCATCAGTGGAGAGAACAGTATGATGTGGAAAATTCTGTAGGTGTTCAGAAAGAAGACCTTTTAGGGTATGTGCGGGCATATGCTTCGCATGGGACGAGAAAATAAAGTCGTAATAGAAGACGGGATCAGCCTGCGTGTCAGCAACTCGTTGCAAGGAGATCAGATCAACCTGAAGCGGAGCTATCCGATTCTGTGTGAACCTAACTTGCAGAAGCTGATAACGTTGCCAGTGATTAGTCAAAAAAAGGTGTGGTTGGGATACAAAAATTGGAATACTAACGCCTGGGGCCGGGTCAAAAGACTTGAGGAAAGTACGCACTGTTAGAAGTTGGAAGCGGGAATAGAGGTTGGGGATACGGGCTTCCAGATAGAGGACAGCATTGGAAGCTGATGTTGGGAGCCCGAGGCATAGCCGTAGGGCACGCCTTTCCAGTAAGGCTAATGGCTGCAGCTTGTAGTTCGCGCTACCAGAAAACAAGGGGCAACCAAATTCCAGAATCGGTCTCATATAAGCCTTATAGAGCAACAGTAGCGTGTCACGACGCATGCCAAACTTTTTATTGCCAACTCGGGTCAAACGGCCCAGTGCACGTTCCCCTTTAATAACATTATTCTTAATATGGTGTCGCCAGTCCAAATTTTGGTCATAAGTAACACCTAGGAGTGGAGCGGTAGGCTAGCGAGATGTACATAGGAGCGTCGGGTGGAAATACCAGCACGCCACATTTGCTGCCATTAAGTGATAAATTGATTTGGTCCAACCAGACTTCAAGAGCATTCAGATATGCCTGCAAATACCCGTAGAGCACATGAATATCCTTTGCTGATGCGAAAAAAGCTATATCATCTGCGTATACATAAACTGTAACGTTGGGATGAATGGGGATGTCCCGAACTAATATGTTGAAAAGCAGCGGAGAAAGAACAGAGCCTTGCGGCACACCTCTTGATTGACCATAGGTATTAGAACAAAAAGATCCGTCTGTACAGAAGAAAAATCTATTTTTTAGAAATTCACAAATCCAGGCGAAGAGGTAATGCGGTGGTTGTAGTTGAGCAAGCTTCTTAATGAGGACTGTGTGCTCCACGCTGTCATAGGCCTTCGCAACGTCAAGCGTCACCAAGGCCGAAACTTCTCTCTGGCGCATTGAGAGTCGTATTCGGCTCTCGAGATCCACATGCGCGGACCATATTGAACAACCGCGACGAAAGCCAATCTGTGCGGGGCTGAGGCCGTTAATATGATGAACATGCTTTGTGAGGCGACTGTGTACTACTCTTTCTATTAGCGTTACTAAATTTGAGGTTAAAGCAATCGGCCGAATGTTGTCTAATTGAAATCCATTGTCTGCATTTTTTAAAAGTAAAATTATTTTCGCAATTTTCTAACTGTGAGGAATCCAAGAGGTTTCCAATGACGCATTTACAATATCTAGAAGGTGAGATGGAAAGTCGTGCGCTAAAATCTTTAACATGCCCACAGTAATCCCGTCAGATCCCGGAGCAGCAGAGTGCATCGAGGAAACAATTTGCAGGAGCTCCGACACGTCGACCTCAGGATAGTCCGAGCTGGGGGTGAGAGTGTGCAAAGGTTCTGCTTTCTGTACCTGGAAACGTAAGGCCAGCCCCTGCGCGATGCGTTCAAGGTTTTGCTTAGCCTTCTGCGGAGACATTACCATTGACCTTATGCGATTGGAGGCCGGAGAGCTTTTATTCTGCGCCATGAATCTATTGAGAGCCTTCTTATTCTGGGGTTTTGAGAGATACGTGTTTAAATTTTGATTATAATCCTCCTTTGCCTTTTCAACAGTTCATTTGAAACATGCAGAGAAGAACTTATAATTTATCCAATTAGCTGGGCTCTGATTATAGGAAAGGCTTTTCCAGGCTGCTTTTCTACGACGATAAGCTTTCTCACACTCCTCCGTCCACCAAGGAGACGGCTGTCTGGCAGGAGCAGTAGTGCACACCGAGAATACAGAGCTCTCAGCAGCATCTTGCAGAAAGGTAATTGTCCGCTGAGCTCTTTGTGCTCGACCTGAGCTAACTATGGAGGGGAGTGAGGCAGATATCAATTTTTTGTACATAATGTGGTTTACAAATTTCATGGTTGCACCACCTTTTCTGATAGGCGAGGATATAATAGAAAAGGTTATTGGAAAGTTGTCACTAGATGTACCTGAGTCTTCAGTTGACCATGCAGATACGCCAACCCCACGAGATGCTAATGTTAAATCTATGATTGAACGGGATCCTCCTCGCATAAAGGTTACTGCTCCGGAATTACAGCAGCGCACTGCATTCTTTGACATCCAGGACCACAGAAGCTGGCCGCAGGAGTCAGAGCGACTATCCCATACACTGTGGTGCGAATTAAAATCTCCTGCAATGACTGTGTTGTTTGCGCCGCTCAGTAAGGTATCCAAACAGTCTGTCCTATAAAACACCGATTGGGAAGTAGACGTTAGCAATAGTGACTTTGGCGCACTGTGGAAGGGAGATTTCAACCGCCAACAACTCACAGTCAGGGCGCATAACTGTCTGCGAGATTGATGCCCGGTGACATATTTTTGTAGAGATCATAGTTATTAACCCACCACCCCTGCCATTAACGCGATCTACCCAGAAAACACGAAATTTTTAAATGTGAATGATATAAGTGGAGAGAGCCACGTTTCTTGTAAAATCACAATATCTGGATTATGTTTATGAAGAAGTAATTCAAGATCCGGTAAACAAGAAAGTACGGAGCGACAATTCCACTGCATAACTTTTAGACCCGCCATGATTATCGACTGGTTAAAGAGGCATCAACAGCCTCCTTTAGCACATCAGTCTGGGGAATTAATTTGGGAGGTCCTTTCTTTGCTTTGACTTGCGGAACAGCTGACTTCGAGGGTGAGGAAGAAGCTCGACGCTTCTGGGAAGTGGTGAGCATTTCAACGTCCATGCTACAAGTATCTACGGGAGCGACACTGTCAGGAGCGCTGTTGGCAGGCGGTACTTGGGGCACGGTAGGAGGCGACATGGAATGACTCTTACTAGCAGCACTTGGGAGTGATGCCGGCGTAGCCACCGAAACATGTGATTCAGTAGGCAGAGATTGGCCAGCAATAAGTTGAGATAGAGCCTCGATGAAACTGCCCAGCATTCGCTCGACCACCACAGAAAGAGCCTGTTCTACTGAGGACACTATTGAAGTAGTCAAACTTGACGGTATATCAGCAACAGAGCTTCGCGCACGGCTGACATATGTATTATCCCTCCGATCCAGAAGTGCATAAGAATCTGCTCTCGAACATCGTTTCGCTTGAATGATATCGAGCAGGCTTTGTTCGTCGGCTTGTTTCGAGCAGTTGACATCATCAGCTGAGTGGTTGCCCTTGCATAGGCAACACTGGGGCTGATCAGAGGCGCAGCTGTCATCTGAATGCCCTTCTCCACAAACCCGGCAGCGGGTCGCCGACTTACACGCTTTACCACTGTGTGTGTGTGTTGTTGCACTGAAGAGGACGGAGCTGCAGAGGGTCCACACGATACACTATCGGCCAAACCTTGAGTTCAGAAGGACAGGAGGAACCAGCAAACGTAGTGATAACTGACTCTGTCGCAACACGCACACCATTGAATTCTCTACTGCACCGGTAGACAGAAAGAACCCCCACACCTGCATCCTGAAACTCCTTCAGTATATCCTGCGGGGAAGATGCTGGGTCCACGCCACGAACAATACCTTTGGAACATGCGAGCTGTTCCGGGATAAAGGCTTTAACCGCTAATGACTGAAAGATTTTGCACTGGAGCAGGTCTGTGACACAATCAATGTCAGCGGACCTGCAAACAATGCCTCTCCGGCCGAACGGTCGCACCTCAGAGATCTGGAGGTAGTGGGTAGTGAGAGATCTTAGCTCCTGCTGAATGACCTTGGGGCTTTTCATCTTGATCGTTCCCTCACCGATCGGCACGAGAGCCACAGGGATGATGTCAATTCCATTTTCACGAAAATTTTCTAGCGACAAGCTTTGGGTGGGCAAGCTGGCAAACCAGGTTGCCGACCCTCCACCCGGGGAGGTCAGCGACATACCTGAGCCAAACGCACCCTCAAATGCCCATTAACCTCGCCTACAGACCTAACCTGAGACCTGGCCAAATCCCCCACACAGAACGGCCTCACCAGAGATGACCACGTAGGCACCACCAGGACACCACAGTTGAGCTCGAAGCCAAGCACCAGCAAGAACACGTCAGCACCGTCCAACACCTCTCAAACTTCCCTCAAACTTCCCTCAAACGTATCAAGTCAAAGCCTTCTTCTTTTTCTTATTCTTCTTCTTCCTTATCTTCCCTATTGGTGGCCCCCAAAAAACTTCTGCAGAAACTTCGTCTTCTTAAGAAATTTTTGTCAGCGCTGTTTACACAACCACTTAGGAGAAAAACTGCAAGCAGCAGTTGGTTTCATGTAAGCAGTTTTATCAATTCTAATCAGTATTGAAACACTTCAGTAATTACTGCGTATTAAGTGGCTGTATGCCAAGAATTTTTGTTTCATGTTAGCTAACATTACATGCCATGCACACCAGTTTTATTTCTTCTGTCTGTGCTCATTTTGAGGCTTTCCAAATTTTTTTATGCCTGCCATTTCTTAGACCCGCACGTAAACGCGATACCTATATGAATCCGCTTGAAGCCATACAGTAAGGAAACAGGACAATTTCTTCCGGAGCTCAATTTTATTTTCATTTATTGTAGACTTAATGCCAACCGAAGTAAGAGAAGCCTCGATGGATATCTTTTAGCGCAAACAGCTAAAGTCAGCAGAAAATTGCGCACTGAAAAAGAAACCTCTGGCTCAGCGGCCAGGAGGAGTTATCCAGTATACTGGAAATTTCTGGCACACCACAATTCTGTTGTTCCTCTTACAGACTCCGTTCTTACATCTACCAAGAGGGCAGTAGAATTCAACATAGTTTGGCATCCTCTTAATCACGTCAAGTGGAATATCCTGAAACGAAAACGCTATGTTAGGAAATGAAAAATCAGGTGTTATACCCAAAACGTTTTCAAGGAAACGAATTTTCAGAATGCGTTCGTATGAAATATGTCAACATGAGTTTTTGACACGACGGGAAACATGCCGGAATGTTTTTGTAATTATTGTTAAGTGTTGACAGTAGTGAGAAATTAAGAGTTTAATCATTTTTAGAGCAAACATGTTTAAAGAAAAAGTACAACAAAAAAGAAGACTAGATGTTGGCAGTTCGATCCGAACCCACAATCTCCACATGTCGCCTACGTAGATCTATCAAATAAGCTACTACGGCGGCGGCCCAAACCATCTAGTTTGCTTGAGCCTTTCCTTTAGATTCCGCTCCCGTAAAGTTTCACAGGTTGGAGCCGTCTGAGGCGGTTGCATTTCTTTGTGACGGTCCTAAAGACACTACTGCGTCGTGCCCACCACTCCGTGGTCCTTTAAACAAACTGGGATCACAAGAACACCCCGTGGTGAGAGAAGCAGCTGTACCAGCCACTACAACCAGTGCTGCTTACTGACGCGCTTCGAGATTTTAGACAAAGAGGTCACTTTCAAGAACGGTCTGCATGCAAATAAAATAAAAACGAACGAGAACGTTCGTTCGAAATTAAAAACCGGCCATTAAAATCACCAGCATCTTTGAAGAATGCTGCGCTTGTCGTAGCATGCCCTCCATGGTTTGCTAAAAGCACAGAATTTCCTTTAGCTTTTCCTGTCGGCGTAATTTAATTCGTTTATCCAAGCTGTCTTGCAAATTTTGATTCTTTGTTTCACACAACAACCAAATTGCTTAACCTAAATGCGGTAAATTTGTAACCGGTCTATATCCTATATTGCTTCACAACCACCCATTTCTGTACTTTTGGGCAATAAACAAGTTGGAAACGTGCTCAGCCTTAGAATTCTCTAATTTGTAAAAACAGGAATGGTTGAATCCTAATATCAGTCTAAGTGCTTCTCATTTGTAGCTAACTCTCATGTTATCAGTTAAAAAGAACTGGCCGATGTTTTCTTTATGCTGAACTGCACTATTTTAAAAAAAGGCACTTACGAGACATTTTCTTCCATTTTTCAGGCTCTTTGTGCTTCCGTCGATGCATTCAATCTTGCAACCACTGTTAAGCTACACGTAAGAGAACTCGTATTAAAGGTGCTGAACTCAAAATAGGGTATTCTCATGTGCCTGAAGAACAAAAGTAATCAGTCTCTTGTAAAGTGGAATTAAGTAATGTTGTGGGTGATGTGCAAATGGCCGCAATACATGTGTTTTTCATAGAAGCAAGAGGCAAAATGAATTAAAGGCCCGCACTAATTTTTAATGCCTGTTTAGGCTATAAATAAAACGAGTTGGGCGCACATAAAAGAAGAACACCGAAACCCATTGAAGGCGGAATGAGCACAAAGCACTCTCTCCATCTTCATCGCTTTCCTGTGTTCGTCTTTCCGCTGAGCGCCAATCATTCTTAACATTAGCCATGCACCAACTCTACCAGTAAGATGTTGTTCTAATCTACAGGTTTAGGCGTGTAATGAAATTCTTGCCTTCAAGTGCATTCATATTTAAGCCACTACAAGAAAAACTTCGAAGGATACACGTACTAGTCATTCGAAATTAGGGAATATATGGATAAAGAGACGCGTCAGGGCGCATGCAAAAAGTACAACGCGGTACATGCGGGGTTTCGTATCGTCTTTGTATTCTGATATCGGTGTCTGTCCAGTTCTATATTAAGAAGTAAAGCATACATTTAAGTTCAACTGCCACATTCCGTGTATTTTAAATAACAGGCTGCAGCATTAACCTTTTAATATTCATTCGCTCCTTATTGTTGTTTGTGGCCCGCATCGATGTCCTAAAACTAATCAGTGAAAAATCTTTACATGGCTAATAATTAAACTCTCAGCCTGCCGCATCTGTTCAATCAAAGGCCAGGAGTTATGACATACTGGGCCTTTCGTTGTCTTCAGACCAGGAATAAGGCACGGCTCTGAGAATAAAAACGAAAAGAATAAAACAGAGAAAACGGGCGGGAGTTACAATATATCCCAGCAGAAAACGCTCAGGAGGTGCAAACATTACTACGACCAAACACATTCGTTCTTAGCAGTTCTTAGTCTCGCCGCTTGTAATTGATCTGAGCACAATATCGGAAATGCATTCGGATGGTACTGATCCGGAGTTCCCGGGTTTGAACCCGACCGCGGCGGCTGCTTTTTTATGGAGGCAAAACGCTAAGGCGCCCGTGGGCTGTGCGATGTCAGTGCAAGTTCAAGATCCCCAGATGGTGGAAATTATTCCGGAGCACTCCACTAAGGCACCTCTTTCTTCCTTTCTTCTTTCACTCCCTCCTTTATCCCTTCCCTTACGGCGCGGTTCAGGTGTCGAACGATATACGAGGCAGATACTGCGCCATTTCCTTTCCCGAAAAAACATATCATCATCATCATCATCATCATCATCATCATTATTATTATTATTATTATTATTATTATTATTATTATTATTATTATTATTATTATTATTGTTATTATTATTATTATTATTATTATTATTATTATTATTATTATTATTATTATTATTATTATTATTATTATTATTATTATTATTATTATTATCATTAACAGCAGTAATTTGTTTTTATTCCGCCTGGATTGCCTCAGCGGTCCTGTTTTTTCATGTCTTATTTTGTTTCTCGCGTTACGGTTGATGCGTATGTGCGCGTCCAGAGCATCAAATTATTATTATTATTATTAACAGCAACAATTTGTTTTTATTCCGCCTGGATTGCCTCAGCGGTCCTGTTTTTTCATGTCTTCATTTGTTTCTCGCGTTACGGTTGATGCGTATGTGCGCGTCCAGAGCATCAATACAGCTCTACTGTGCCAAAAGGCATCATCAATGTTTACATTGATTGATTGATTGATTGATTGATTTGTTCATTGATTGATTAATTAATTGTTTGACCCGTCTCCTCAGGAAGAATTCATTTGGTATCCTGGAGGTAGTTTCCGTATATCTAACTTAGGCTATTAGAGCAAAGTGATCCACAGGAAGTGGTTGAGAAAAAAAATTCCCCATGCAGCCGCAAATCAAATCTCGGGGTGGCAAGAAGATATAAGCAATCTTTCTTCCTTTATTTTTGTTTTCGGCAACACTTACCTTTCTCGTCGTATACGTCGTTAGTGGCCAGCACATGGTATTCTGCCAATAAATAACAACCAGTGGACAATACATTACTAGTAATGAAAAATTATATTGTTTGATTAATAAAACAAATTTAGTAAGAAGCGTTTACCTACATAATTCCCTCAGCCTCCGATCTCCATTCTAGTATCCATGCAAGTAGCACACTTACGTTGTATTTACTTTATGGGGCATTGTGCAAAGTTGCATACATTAAAATGTCGCAGCTTTTTGTTAGGGTTGGCCACCACTAACCGGATTTATTTCTTGCGAGCGAATCTTCAAAAGGCTGACATTGTAAGGGTGGTGTAGATTACGTTAAGTATCCAGCTGAGTAAAGTGCACGTCACGACGCTGTGAAAATAACGGCACGTGTTTCGACATTGCCTTGAAGGCGATATTCTCTAATTTATTTTAGCTTTATGGCCTCAGGTAAACAACTTCGAAAACTTTTTGCTTAATGGCAAAATGATCACATTGTTAATTCATCAAATGCCTTCATTAACAGCGAGCAGTAACCTTACACCACCCCAAATTGTGCATGCACACAAACGTGTACAAAGCACGCTGGTGACACTCAGCTGTACTTAAGATTCCCGCCATGGGGCCCTCTTTTGTTCCATTCAAGTTCTCCTCCTCCGCCTCCCGCCATGGGGCGTATAGCCGCACTTAGCAACGCGGATGTGTATTTCCGAGTCAGTAGCGTTTGCACGCAAATTGTCTTGGCTTTCTTTTTTTTTTTACAGTATAAAATACAAGGTCCGACAGAAAGATATGCCCTATGCACCCAACTAACACATGTTCAGGAACTGTGCAGAACGTTCAATCTGCCGAAACAGACAACAAATTAACAGAACGTCCCTATTGAACTGTAGCTACCTTTCATTATGTTAGCATTAATACTTTGTTTTCTTACTTCCTATCTCGCACCACTCTCCTCCCCCTTTCCCTCCTAAGGCTCCAAGAATTGCATCTGTCCGCCGCGGTGGCGCCGCTGTGGCTCCGTGGTTACGGCGCTCGGCTGGTGAGCCGGTGGACCAGGGTTCAATCCCGGATGCGGCGTCCGCGTTCCGATGGCGACGAAACGCAGAAATACGCCTGTGTGCAGAGCGATGTTAGCGCGCGTTAAAGAATCCTGAGCCGTCCACTAAGGCGTTGCCCATAGCCCACGTGTCGCTTGGTGACGTTAAACTGGAGAATTTAAAAATTGAAATTAAAACAATGTCATCCTCGCCACAAGATCCGCATGCTCTGTTTCTCTCTCCTCCAATGTCACTGCACCTAGCCACCAACAACAGACCTCTCACGTTCCCAACCCAGCTGTCACTCCTTTAACTTTATGCTACGCTTTCCTCCTTGTACTCCTACAGTTAAAAGAACGGGAGCTTAAAAGCTGCACTGTAAAACATTTGGTGGTTTTCCCTCAAAACACCCGGGGGGTATATTACCAAGAAGCTTGATGTGTTTGTATTTGCTTTGGTTAGTTTATCCCCGCTGGCCCTTCGTCCGATCCCGATGTCTCTGGTGGGCGATGAATTTCCAGTATTGTGAACAAGCGGGATCGTTACACCATGTTCGAGAGGACTGTAGCTAATTTAGGCGCCTGATTTCGCAACCTAATCGGCGCTCTTGAACTCGGAGCAGCCTAAAGCAATGGACGTACATTTTTATCACGAGGTCTACATAGTACACGTGCCAAGTTCTTTTCTGTTCGTTGGCTCATGTTCTCGCAATACATCGTGTGTGTTCCTCGTCAGCGGGAGTTTTTGCTCTTACCATCCTGCCTATGCCCACTACCATGATATTCAATTGAGGTGCTGCGTAAGAGCGGTTTTAGCGCGCACACCTTCCGAAACTGACGGTCGCCACCGACCTCCAAACTAAAGCCGCTGCTGGGTGTCGGCGCGAGGGCGCCAAATCATCCATGACCAAGTTGAAGGAGTGCCCTGCGAAGGCATCATCGAGCCATCGAGGAGCTCCCGGACTGCAATACTCCGTTTTTACGTCGATTGCTGTAGATTTAGCAGCTTTCGCGCAGCAGCGACACGTTTCATTGGACCGACGACAACAGCAACTTTTTAATGTGGACGGACATTGTGAGCGGCTGCTGGGCAATCTAAGTTCACGTAAGCAGCCCTAGCAACACAAGCCCCCTAACGCAGGATAGTTTATTCGAGTTTCAGGTTATGGCTGTTCGACAGCACCAGCAACACATGTCCAACATTCTGGAAAAGAAAATGCTGAAACCTAGAGTACTGTAAAATTGCATAGATGCAGCTAAGTTAACCAATGAGATGATTTCGAGTGGATGACGCAATGAGCGTATTAATCCCCTACAACATCTGACGCTCGAAAACTGCCTCGTTTTTGACCCGCCGCGGTGGCTCAGTGGTTAGGGCGCTCGACTACTGATCCGGAGTTCCCGGGTTCGAACCCGACCGCGGCGGCTGCGTTTTTATGGAGGAAAAACGCTAAGGCGCCCGTGTGCTGTGCGATGTCAGTGCATGTTAAAGATCCCCAGGTGGTCGAAATTATTCTGGAGCCCTCCACTACGGCACCTATTCTTCCTTTCTTCTTTCACTCCCTCCTTAATCCCTTCCCTTACGGCGCGGTTCAGGTGTCCAAAGATATATGAGACAGATACTGCGCCGTTTCCTTCCCCAAAAACCAATCATTACGTTTACGAAAATATTGAAGGTAATGATCCATTATTCTGATCTGCACTAAAATCCTTCTTTTAAAGCGTATCCGTCGATCGCATCGAACGGTTAAGACTGCCATAGAAAATCAACGGAGAACGCTTCTGACGATCACAAAAACGTTAATAGAAAACAAATGCGAGACTGCTGTCGGTTGATCAACGGATATGTTGATTGTTGTAGCGAAATTTTACATCTTATTAAAAGATTGCGTTCATAAATGGTTCCAGAACTGTTGGGTGTGTTTCAGCGAGCTATGCACACTGTGTAATCGGAATTAAAGTGCGATATTTGCCCGGTCTGCTAGATGCCGTCATTGCGCTCGGCACTGTGACGACCAACTGCAGAGGCTGCAGGCTCTATTTGAAGCCATCAAGTCTTCTAAACTCGCTCTAAACGCAGACAAGGGCCGCTTCGCCTACGAGGCGCTCCTGTTTCTCCATCATATCATCAACAAGGATGGAGTACGCCAGACCCATGGAAGAAAGCTTCTTTACGCTAATTCCCGCCGCCTCACGAAAAGAAAGCTCGCAGCAGATATCAGGGGCTCTGTGCGTATTACGGACAGATTGTTTAAAACTTTTACTCATCCCCAATCATGTGACGCAGCTGATAAAAGCCGCCGTGTCATCCAAATGGTTACCGTCGCTTTGAAGATAATTTCGCACTTCTATATATACGACACAAGAGATCAGTCTTTGAACCAAGGCAAGATCATGCATATATCTCATTGTTTATTTTTAATTGCTCATTATCGGTATTTAAATTTAAAAACGAAACGGAGCCAAATATCACTTGGAGCGATAAGCATGACATACGCATGCCGCACGCGATATTTTACAGCTGACCCGCCGCAGGGTAGTCAGTCCACTGTTCTACTTTGGTCAATTTTTCGCTTTAGCCTTACGCACCGCACCCATGCAAACTAGCAGATGTCGTAAGCAGGACCCGCTCAGACGGTGCATTTTTAACGGAACGCCAGTTTAGGCTGTAGTCCGGCCTCCGAGCAGGCCCGGCTACTGCGCGCACGCGCGGTCACGTGGTCGGGTGTCGGATTTTGCTTACCTGAGATTTCCTGGGTTAAGGTGTTACGCAACGTTTAGATATATGCTGTGTTACGGCAATAATGGCGTGATTTAGTCGCCATCTCGAGATCTGAGAGCGGACGGAGAAACAAACGCGAAACGAGCAAATGTAAGTAGATAGAGCTAACGCTCTTACGAATAACATTTGGAACTTACCGCACAGTACAAATAAGGCTAAAATATAGCCGACGGCTCCTGCATCCATGCTGCCTAGTACTCGTACCGGCGCACTATGCTCGTCGGAAAGTGTGTCCCTTAAATATACATATACGCCATAGCAACAGTTAAATAAAAACAACATGCCTAAAATTTCCTAGCATTGTTTCTGAATCGATGCTCCAGTCGATTGCGAGAAAGCGCAGCTAAAACACGAAAAACTCACCTCGTGAAAGGTGATGTCTCAAATAGAAACCTACAATGTGGGCGCTATTTCGGATCCGTTACGAAGTGTGCGGAACACAAAGAGCCAAAACCCTTTGTGCAGATAAAGACTGTGGAAAGATATAAAAGAGGTGAGTTTATGAAAGAGGCGAGTTTCCAACAGCTGCACGTAAATGCTTGCCGGCGTGGCACAGCAGCCTGCACGTAAGATCGGTCATAGCATGTGGATGACAAGAACAATAGAATTGCTTTCGGAAGCCGCAACAATCGCAATAGCACCATAGCAGTTGCTTGGTTGCTCGCACCTGCAGAATTCTACATCTCCAGCGTGTTGCTTTTTCCGAGAAAAGATCTCGACGCCACTGCCAGCAGGTTAAGATGCAGTATTGACCCCAGCAGCAACAACGGTCACTATAACGAACCATTTGTGCTTTGTATACCTTCATCTTTTAACTATAACAGCAAGAGACAGCACTCACATCATGCACAGACTCCTTTAAACAAGCAAATGCAGGTGAAATACTAGTAGACCTTCGTTAGGCTTCGCATACAATATCACGCGCACGTGCCTCTTATAAAGGTTTCAAAAATGCGTCAGCACTGCAGCCTTAAGGGCCACCCCGGTCCTCCCACGTAATGAAAGTCTGCACAAGTATGTGCCAATATGGGCATTGCGAGCAGTCTTGGAGTTGGCTGCTTCATGTAGATCATGTTCCTTTTTTCAGCGGTGAAATACTTAACTTTTTTCTCGCGCCTGCCTAAGAGGCAATTTTTTATTTCTATACAATTTTTTGTACGACCGCAAACATTCATCACTATCTGAGACGTGTATGAGGCTACTGCCTTTTTCGGAGAGCACACAGATCCGTAGCATAGAGAATGTTCACAAAAGAAAGAACTGTTAGACTTCGGCTGGAAATTATCTTTGCGGGGTTTGATGTGGGTCACCTGATTTAAAAGGATTTGTTTTCGTTACCACAAACGCTGGCAAAAGAAACTTTTTATCACATCTGAAGAAGGTGCCAAAGCGTTTTCTACGGGATAATAATAAGCATATTAAACGAGGAACATAAACATTGAATCACCAAGGCTCAAGTGCATGTGTGCAAAATGTCATAAAAAAGTGGAATTGTCGAAAGATCGAAAAAACAAGCGATAATACATGTGCCACAGGATGTAGAAAAAATTTCTTAAAACGCACTCAGCAAATTCTCTTAAGAATAACGCAGCCAAGGCAGGAAAACAGATGCGCCATTTTGTTATCCGAAAGCCAAATCAACCTGAAGCCTAACCATTGTGTGTCCCATTTAGTTATGGTTAAGGCTCCAAAGAACTCACGGCTTTACTCTTTCTTGTATTACTACATGGTGCTGCACATCTGAGGTTTTGAGGAAGTCGCCTATCTTGCAATCACCTGCCGAGTGGCCATCTCACTTCGCTTGAACGGGTCGTGTGTAATTGTGGAAGCGCTCGTTAGTATACATGTCAATTTATTCACACTGACAAATTTTTTTGAATTTTATATATCTCACTGACAAGGTACGGTGATGTCCTACGCAATGTTGCTCCGACAGGTGACAAGTTTTTTATTGCAGCGTGCCTCCGGATGCTGCAATACATTTTTCTCAGCTCCCCGGAGATCAGGACAGACACCGAACATATCCTACACCCATGACACGCATGCATTACCTCCACTTATTTCCTTTATCATTCGTATTCTTCATCTAGTGCTTGGCTTCACTCGGCTCCGGCATAGCCTTGGTATGAGCCTTGGGCACAGTTTCTTTCATGTCCTCCTCCGATGAACACGTTTCTAACTGCGTTCATCGGAGGGAAGAAAAGTGTTTTACGCTAAGGTGAAATTCATCTCAGCTAAACCAATACAGTACGTAAGATTGGAAGCCACCAAGGATAAGAATACTTGATGGTTTCCTCTCGGTGTTTTGTAGCGATAACTTTGAAGGTTAAGCAATGATTATCATCAGCAAGTGCAGAGCTGAAATGCAGTATATTTAGCTTCTGAAGTAAAATGTGAGCTGCCTTTCGAGGCTGCTTCAATTATTTCTCGATACCAAAAATCTGCAGCCCTTGCAAAAAATGGCGCCTGCTGTACTTAAAGCTCCAAGCTGGAGTTTTAAGCCCAGCGGTGTTGTGTATGTGCCTACTTGTTCTTGTACTGCGTGTGTTTCGCTGCTTCCGCTATTGCGCATTACGAACCAACTAGCCCATCAATTTACTCTATTAAATTATATATCCCTTCTCGCCAGGCGAACAAAATCCTTCCCTGGAGCAACTGCACCAAGAGTTCGCATTCGAACCTTCGTAACCTACGATGAAAATTGTCCAAAGTTCTGGGTTTATAGGCACCCTAAAAAAAAGTGGTTCGTCTCCGTAATACTGATAATCTTTTCATGCAGATGTACTTGTGTTTATGTCTGGGGGATCCAGCCAGGTTTATCGATCTCGTTTGCCGTCATAGGAATTCTGAGGTTTAAATGACAGCTGCTATGGATCCTCCAGTGGGCCTCACACAAAGAGGAAAAATAATGATTTATTAGAATGCTCAATCATCGTCTGGTTAAGCTCAAATGCTTACACAGTCAGCAAGATTACAACAGCATTATCCCTTATATTGATGTATATGGTTGTATTGTATTCTATTCCAGTTGCGTTATGAACTTAACTGGCCATTCAGAAGCAGTCCCACGGCGCACCTATCTACCGCGAAGTGTAGTTCCACGACGCCATTGCCGCGCACGACTAAGCGAATGTTCCGGTCATCTCGTCGGGAAGTCTCATCGCGACTCAATTCATTCAGCACAAAGCCTCAGAGGGGCTTCTTGCTCCATTGGCTGACGACGCTTTGAACAGATCACTGAGATTGTGCTACAGAATACAATGGCTGGTCCTTCCTAGAAAAACTTGCCCTATTTTCTTTTCTTCTGCCAGCACGATAACACGATGACAAAATTCACCGACTCAGTGAGCAACAAACAACGACAGTGGTGACTTACCTTGCCACGTGAACTCCCTGCAAGAGGATTCCTTGCTGGGGCCAGATTTCATGCCTGGACGTAAAACTGTATTGACCCCATTTAAAGATATCGTTCACCAAATCTTATCAGCTTCGGAACCCGTAACATAAAGTCGAAAGAATGCGTTCGATCACACTGCAGAGAATTTTACCTAAATCTTTACCTCACTTATTGGTAAAGAAAGTAACATGGACTCCCCTGCGACCAATATACAAGTAGGCGACCATGGCAATCATGTAAGGACAACAGTGTTTTCAGTTATTGCTCATGCTTTAATGCAGTTAAAACACCTTATCGCGGGCGCATTTTTCCCTAATCGTATTTGCTCCTTAAAGATAATTCCAGAACGCATGAAGACAAAGACGATGACAAGGAATTTATTTAGAACAAGTGTAATGTGATCAGCAGGTGGCGGCATCCTAAGGGACATATCAGCTACCCTAGTGACGTCTCGCTTGCTGTGTGCATCACTGCCGCCAGCACTGCTGGCAGGTTACTGCCATTTGATTTTAGCATGCCATCTGAAACCTCCTATGGCTTTCCAACCAGACAACGGAAAA
This sequence comes from Amblyomma americanum, assembly GCF_052857255.1. NCBI lineage: Eukaryota > Metazoa > Arthropoda > Arachnida > Ixodida > Ixodidae > Amblyomma > Amblyomma americanum. Next base: position 89,804,486 of record NC_135498.1, on the reverse strand, counting down.
TGGACGCTCTCTGTGGTTCTTTTCGTAATTCGACTATGATAGAAAAAATGCAGTTTGTCAAATCACAGAACTGTTGAAAAGTAAGTCGAACCAATCTTTGTTCTCAATGAAGGATACGAACCCAAAGAACCGTGAAATTCTTAGTGCGCTTTCGCAGTGACAGTGGAGCGTCATCTGTTATCTCCCGTGGTCTTTTAACAGAGAGCTCAGGTTGCAGTTACGGAGGTTTCATTTCAACTCGCTTTTCTTCACTATGACAGGTATAGTTATTCATTCCCCATGAACGAAGACCGAAGACATCGTCTTACAGCTGCCATTTTGGTTACAGCATCTTCCATGAGAACTTGTGCGGGGTAGCCTAGGCTGTCATTCTGATTTAAAATGGTACGAACTTCCGTAGACTATGTTCGCTGCCAAAAGACTTTTTCCTCTCAATATGCGAAAATAGCGAAGTGTTAAGCTTGCTCTCATACAATGCGTCTCGCATGTACTGCACCTAGGTAGTTTGTATCATGGACAAAAACAACGACTGTTTAATGCTCTGCAAGCATTCTTCGTAGTTAACTTTGGAGTTGTTTGAGGTGCGTACATGGTGGAAACAGCCAGATCTTTTTTTGATAGATTGTGTTATTGCAGTACAGATCGACTACCTAAAAATGGACAACACTCCTCTATGTGTTTTTGTTTCGTATAAGACCAGCGGTGAGACCAATGTGGTTTAAGTACAATAGCAGTTTTTATATGAGCATCTGGATTGTCCACAATAGTTGGAAAATGTGGGAAGGTTGCTTTCCTTCATGATAAAACATGGCTTTAGAAGTATCGGCTAAATTTCTTTACACCTAGGCTTCATGCGTTATATGCTTAGGGTTTGTGACTACATTTTTGCTTTGCTTTATATTTTTCATCCAGATTGAATAAAAATATGTAGAAATAACCGTCCATTTCACTACCCGGTAATGCGACAGTTTAGTGCAGCAGCTGAGGTATTTTGAACCATAGGTGATAGGAGACTGAACACGAAGCGCGGAGCGGCGGCGGTTGTTGGCCTCGGCTTCTGTCGAGCGCACAAGGGTAGGGATCTTGACGCCGCCGGAGCTGAGCCCTTGCTCGGGCAACGCTTTAGGCTGCAGCAGGCACACAGAGAGCCCGACGTCAATCTGACGGTCTCACCTAGTCCGTGCTCACGCAGTGCCCTCCTCCTCCAGCTTCCTTGTACTGCATCCGCCCTACCCGCCTTCTTCGCTCTCCTCTTCGCGTTCTCTTCGCTGAACCCTCTTTCATTCCCCGCTCCGCTCCTCGCTCGATCTCATCGATCTGGTTGTACTTTCATCTTTGCTTCCCGTTCTCTCTCCTGGTTAGGAGGCGAACACCGACACCGCTCAACCAGACAACGGCTGCCTGAGTACTGCGGCTTAAAAAGTTTTCTGAAAATTCAATGCAGTAACTATTGGCTATTTTGTCGAAACAATATTAATGTCAGGAGTTAGAACAATAAACCAGCTACCACTAACGCACGCAAGAACGGCCACTCTTGCTCGTAAAGCAACCCTGGGGCGATCACTACACCGCTGTCGACACCAGTATTAGCTCCTTTGTTGGAATTTCGCAGTACGTAAGATCTGAATCTAGTTGCGTAGTACATAGCTAAGAGGTGGGCTAGCCGGAAACGAAGTCCTGATCTTAGCGCACGCTTTGACAGTAACCGTCTCACAGCACGATAAGCTTCTCAAAGGTTGGCTCACGAAATGCGTAAATCGTCGTACAGGACTAAAATTAAAAATTAAAGAGTATAATGGCGTCCTCCTCAGTCCATCCGCGAGTGTCACCCGGTAAACCTGCGGAACTATTGCAGGGCAGTATTATTATGTCTTACATTCTTAATCTAATACAATATCTGAAGAAGGGAGCAAAAAAACAGCACAAACCTTAACCACTACAAACTAAATCGGCACTTCCTAAACGTCATGGTGAAACATTTTTTTCATTCATTGAAAACTTTATTGAACCAAAAAGGTTGCGTTGTCAACGCCGTGGATGTGGTGTTGAGTCAAGGCTTCAGGCGATGGCCGCGACTTCGTGCCTGCACGAGACCTCCAGTGCCCAATTCATCACCAGCCTCTGAACTTCAGGTTCCGAGCTGGTTACCGCAGTCGCCCACTGTTCTTTGGTGAAACATACATCCAGCGAAAAAGTAATGCATTGTCCCGTATTTCCACGCAGTTATTGTGGAAGCGGAACAATACTTTTCTAGAAAGCCGTTCGTTGTCACTTGCTCGCCCTAAGGATACTAACCATTGGGCGGAGAAAGGGACGGTTTGTTTTCCCACTGTGACGTTTCTTTCTGTGCGCTATCCCACGGCAAAGTTCTTACAGCTTTCTTGTGAGCAGCGGTCAGAAAGTCTCTTTTTGAGAGCTAGAATGAGTATAAAATATTTTAAAAACAATATTTTAGGAAGGCCAACAAATATTTTAATGCTTATTAGAATTCCAAGAGACGTACTGAGAGGGAAAAATGGCTGGTGGTTTAGCATTGCTAAGCACGAAATATTCTGCGAAAGCAGAATTTTTTTTTTGCATGAGGACACAACATCCGGGTACCAGGAAGCGCGATTGAGTTATCCAGCGACAAAGTGAGCCAGGCATGCGCAAAATCAACTTTTCCATCGTCAATGCCAATTTGCCCGATGCCCGCTGGTGGCTTATGCTCCAGTGCTCCAGTACCGCGTTTCTGCAGCAATGCTGTCAACGCCGAAGCGTATTGCTCTTGTGCCTTGTTTCTGCCACAACGTTGTCCACGCCAAACACGGAGCGCACATCTCTGTCACTACCGCCCCATAGCTCAAAGAGCAGACCTTCGTTTTATAGTAGTATTAGTTAAGGAGAAGACGATGTGCAATACACAGCGCGAGAGTGTGTTCTGGTTTAGCAGGAGGCGAGGTCGGCTGCGGCGATAGCTTAGAGCTCCCGCGCAGTGACAAGTGAATCTGATCTGTTCGCGCCGCCATGGGTTCCAATCCGAGTCGCTCCAATATTTATTTGGTTTATGTTTATTTGTTTATCTCACTGCCTACAAACTTACAAATACCGCAGCATCTTGCTCGGGGCTTGCCCATCGGAATGGTGCTTTCGCATTAACACTCTAGAAGGCGAAGTCAGCTCATTCAAGAGCATCTTTTCTGACTCCTAAACAATGTATAAAAATCCACAAGCCATAACTCCTGGAAGACTGCACGCAAGTATAAAGGGATATTGTAAAGAATTCGGTTCAAAATTTAACGAACGCAGTGGCGCATACATTGGACTTTGCGGCTTTCTGGTGTATTGAGCAAAATATTCCTAATGTTCAGTTGAATTTACGCTCAGAATCAATGCTGCAACGGAAAGAAAAATAATTGCGGAAAAACAGAAGACGAAATACGGGCCGCTTGAGGCAGATGTCTGCCTGCAATCGTATGCGCATCATTGTTGTATTTTCACGTATCTTTGCTTTGCAAGACACGCAAAATACTCGCACAAGCGAAAACAAAAAAAGAGATATTACATCGAATGTGAAGCACACTATTTCTGGCACTTGAAGAAACCATCACATACGGCCGGCTTCTATTTCTTAAATGTGGTCCTAAATCGCTGGCTGAAATCTACCCTCAGCCATTCGCATAGAAATACGAAACAAGGCAACAATAGAATCATTGAACAATTTAAAACTTGCACAGTTAACATGTTTCAATATCGCTTAGTTTTAGCAAGCACAAAATAAAATGATTGATAACAAGAGCGCTTTTTTGCAAGTCAGAAAAGTTGTGTTTGCCCCATGAAGAGAAGCACTTCCTATACACAGAAAGTTCATTAGAACTCTAAAATCGAACTTCTCATTGTTAATCAACCTTTCAAGGAAGCCAACAGTCGCTGAAACCAAGTCAAGCATAGGGTGATGTATGTATTTTTTAAACTTAGACTGGATCGATCAGTGCTAAATTAGTAGTGTAAAAACTTTCACCTCACCCTCTTCACCCTCATCCATAACGTTCTACGTCACAATCGCGGTGATACAGGACGTGCTACGTCCACCATTATAGAAGAGGGTGGCACTGATGAACCCTCTCAGATTCTCTTACACGCAATAAGCATAAATACCCACGAGAGCAGCAGATTGGACAGCCGTCGCCGTAGCTCAGTTGGTAGAGCACCGGCCACGATATTCAGAGGTCGTGAGTTCGGATCCCACCGCCGGCATGGTTTCTTTTTCTGCTGCTTTACCAGTTATTTTGTTTAAGCGACAGATTAGTCAAAGAATTAAAAAATATTAATTAAAAAATAAAACACAATAGAAACATTCCTTTCCGCGCGTTGGCTTTGGGGACTGTTGCCTTAATATGTTTGTCAAACGAGCCCCTCATTTCCTTTACCTTGCCTGGTTGTTTTTTCTGCTGGTTTATAAATAATTTTCTTTAAAGGCAATTGATTGGCACTAGAAATTAAAAAATAGAAAAAATTCTCCTATGCACCGGGGTTTTCGGTGACTGTTGGTTTCCTTAATATGTTTGTCAAACAAGCCCCTCATTTCATTTTGTTTGTCTGCTAATAGCTTAACGGGGGTCTCGGTTGTGGCAGTCTTGATGCCATAGGTAGCATAAGAGGGCTCTCGCACAGTTTCTGCCCTCGCCAAAAGATGACGTTCTACGTCACACTTGCGGTATTACAGGACGTGCTACGTTCACCGCTATGGACGAGGGTGGCGCTGGTGAACACTCTCAAGGTTCGCTTACACGCAAAAAGATAAATACCCACGAAAGCAGCAGATTGGACAGCCGTCGCCGTAGCTCAGTTGATAAGAGCACCGGACGCGATATTCGGAGGTCGTGGGTTCGGATCCCACCGGCGGCATGGTTGTTTTTTCTGCTGGTTTATAAATAATTTTCTTTAAAGGCAATTCATTGGCACTAGAAATTAAAAAATAGAAAAAATTCCCCTATGCACTTGTGTTTTCGGTGACTGTTGGTTTCCTTAATATATATATATATATATATATATATATATATATATATATATATATATATATATATATATATATATATATATATATATATATATATATATATATATATATATATATATATATATATATATATATATATATATATAAATATATATATATATTGTAAAGGTGTTTATTCGAACCGCAGGTCAATAGGCGTTGGTCGGAGGGTAGCACGACGAACACACCCACAGGCGTCACTCGAGAATTGCAGCTGCACTTCGTCTACCTCTTCTCTGCGCTGCTTGAACTGCTGCCAGTCGGTCCCATTACAGTTATTTCCTCGCCAAAAAAGGAGCCGTCCTGGCGACTTACGGGGAGGAAAGCATGGGCGGATCGTAATAAGACTTGAGGCGCTCGACGTGCACAGTTTCGCGCCCCCGGCGGCGGTGGTCCGCAGAGGGGGCGAGCGGCTTAACTATGTAATTCACGGGAGAAGTTTGTTGCACCACGCGGTAGGGTCTGCGATAGCGGGAAAGCAGTTTTGTGGCGAGGCCGGGAGTGGAGGAAGGCACCCAGAGCCAAACAAAGGCGCCAGATGGGTATGACGCGGGAGGGTACGAGGAATCTTGACGGTGCTTCTGATGCGATTGGAGCTGAGCAGTGAAAGAGCGGGCAAGTTGCCGGCATTCTTCGGCTTACGGTGAGCTTCGGAAAGTGATGTGGTCTCGGAAGGCTCAGGCGATAAGAAAGAATGGTGTCCATGGTAGACGTAGGCTCCCGGCCATATAAGAAAAAGAAAGGAGGAAACCCGTCGTTGTCTGCGGAGCCGTACTATACGCGTACGTGACGAAAGGGAGCACGTGGTTCCAGTTGGAGTGGGCGGTGTCAACGTACATGGCGAGCATGTCACTTTGTGTCCGGTTGAACCGCTCAGTCATGCCGTTAGTCTGGGGGTGATAAGCGCTGGTGCAGCGATGAACGATTTGGCAATGCTTTAGAAGGGCCTCGACGGCGTCCGAGAGAAATACACGGCCGCGGTCACTTAGCAGTTCTTTAGGGGCGCCGTGACGAAGAACAAGACTGTGTAGAATGAAGTGAGCGACATCATTTGCGGTAGCAGATTTGAGAGCCGACGTTTCAACGTAACGTGTTAGGTGGTCAACGGCCACGAAGACCCAGCGGTTGTTAGCCGATGTATTTGGAAGCGGTTCATAAAGATCAGTGCCGACGCGGTCAAAGGGACGGCCAGGGCAATGTAACGGCTACAAAAAAGCGGCGGTGGGGTGAGTAGGTTTCTTGCGATGTTGGCAGGTGGTGCACGACCGAATGTAATGACGTATGTAGCGGTACATACCTCGCCAGTAATATCGCAGACGAAGGGGAGCATACGTTTTAAGTACACCAGCGTGACCGCATTGTGGAGGGGCGTAGAAAGAGTAATAACAATAATAATTGGTTTTGGGTGAAAGGAAATGGCGCAGTATCTGTCTCATATATCGTTGGACACCTGAACCGCGCCGTAAGGGATGGGATAATGGAGGGAATGAAAGAAGAAAGGAAGAACAGGTGCCGTAGTGGAGGGCTCCGGAATAATTTCGACCACCTGGGGATCTTTAACGTGCATTGACATCGCACAGCACACGGGCGCTTTAGCGTTTTTCCTCCATAAAAACGCAGCAGCCGCGGTCGGGTTCGAACCCGGGAACTCCGGATCAGTAGTCGAGCGCCCTAACCACTGAGCCACCATAGCGGGTGTAGAAAGAGGAGCAGATGGCAGCACGGAGGTGTCGAGGGACCACCAACAGCCACTTCTGCCCGTCGGAGAGGTAGTTACTTCGGTATAGGAGGCCATCACGAACGGCGAAGTCGTGGGCTTGGCGGCGAAGGGGCCGGGACGAAGAATGCGGCGAGGAATTGTTCAGAAAGGTGAGCAGCGAGGTGATCCATGGATCCTTCAGTTGTTCGGAGAGCATATCACGGACGTCGAACGGCGAGAAATCGTAGGCACAGACGAGGGCAGAGGGTGAATCGCACGGGAGCGGTGATTGATAAAGGGCGTCGGCGTCCGAGTGCTTCCGGCCAGGGCGATAAATGACGTGAATATCAAACTCTTGGAGACGTAAAGCCCAGCGGGCGAGTCGGCCTGAAAGATCTTTGAGGGAGGATAGCCAGCAGAGGGCATGATGGTCTGTGACGACATAGAAGGGCGGCCGTAAATGTAAGGTCGGAACTTGGCAATCGCCCAAAGGATGGCAAGGCATTCTTTTTCTTTGACAGATTAGTTCGACTCCGCCTTGGTGAGGGCGCGGCTGGCGTAAGCGACAACATATTCCGGATACCGAGGCGTTCGCTGGGCGAGAACTGCGCCCAAGCCCACACCGCTCGCATCAGTGTGAATTTCTGTCGGAAAGGCGGGATCAAAATGGCTAAGGATGGGGGGAGAGACCAGCAAGCGACGTAAAGTGCTGAACGCTGTATCGCAGGCTGGTGACCAAGACGAGAGGTTTGGTCTGCCGGCAAGAAGCTGCGTTAAAGGGGAAATGATACAGGCGAAATTGCGGATGAAGCGGCGAAAATAGGAGCATAATCCTATAAAACTGCGAAGTTCTTTTAGGGTCGTCGTTTTGGGGAAGTCAGCGTCGGCGCAAACTTGGGAGGGTCAGGTTGAACGCCGTCCTTGGAGATGACATGGCCTAATATTGTCAGCTGCGCAGCACCGAAGCAACATTTCTTCAAGTTGAGCTGTAGCCCGGCATCAGTAAGGCACGTGAGTACGCGCTGGAGGCGCTGCAGATGGGAAGGAAAATCTTTGGAAAAAACGACAATGTCATCCAGGTAATCTAGGCAAGTTTCCCATTTGAGGCCGCTGAGAATATTATCCATCATTCTCTCGAATGTAGCTGGAGCATTGCAGAGGCCGAATGGCATCACATTGAATTCATACAATCCATCTGGGGTGATAATTTTCGGCCGGTCAGCGGCAGCCGTCGGCACTTGCTAGTAGCCGTAGAGTAAGTCGAGATATGAAAAATATTCCGTTCCCTGCAAGCAATCCAGTACGTCGTCGATTCGGGGTAGAGGATGTGTGTGTGTGTGTGTGTGTGTGTGTGTGTGTGTGTGTGTGTGTGTGTGTGTGTGTGTGTGTGTGTGTGTGTGTGTGTGTGTGTGTGTGTGTGTGTGTGTGTGTGTGTGTGTGTGTGTGTGTGTGTGTGGGTGTGTGGGTGTGTGTGTGGGTGTGTGTGTGCGCGCGTGTGTGTGCGCGCGTGTGTGCGCGCGTGTGTGCGCGTGTGTGCGCGCGTGTGTGTGTGTGTGTGTGCGCGTGTGTTTGCGCGTGTGTGTGCGTGCGTGCGTGTGTGTGTGTGTGTGTGTGTGTGTGTGTGTGTGTGTGTGTGTGTGTGGCGATATATATATCGTTTGATACACATGCGAAGGAAGCGAACAGTCACCGAAACCTAAAGCTTAAAGAACATTTACTATAAAGCAGCAAAAAAAACAACCATGTCTAAACGGCGGCATGGTTGTTTTTTCTCCTGCTTAATAATCAGTTTCCTTTAGGCGGCAGAATAATTGAAATATTATTCTCCCGTATGAGCAATTCAATTATAAAAATAGAAACGTTCGCCTATGCACCTTGGTTTCGCTGACTGTTCGCTTCCTTTGTATATATATATATATATATATATATATATATATATATATATATATATATATATATATATATATATATATATATATATATATATATATATATATATATTGTTACGGCCCGCTCAGCAGAAATCATCCAGGATGTAGCAGCCCAGAAAAAACCTGGCCGGCAGCAATTCATTTTGGTCTCTTCCGCGCTGTGTCTTCTTTGTAACATCTTTCAACAGCTGGATAGGGGGGGGGGTAAGACCAGCTTAAGGTCATTGCGATCCGCGCAGGCAAGCGGTGGGCACGGCCGCCTTAGGTGATGCGTCCCAGCGCAATAGACACAGGCTCCACTGCATCGGGGCGTCGACTTTCTTTCCACGGTGGTCCCGTTATGTCGTTGCATTTTGTGAGGAAGGATCGAGGCCTTCCAGGTTCATGATGAGGCATTCTGTGTTTAGGTCCTTCGCTCGCACGTAGTTTGGTGCGCTCTAGTCATCTACACATAGTGAAGACGTGAAAGTTTAGTTTGGCACCGAACTATCCTGGCAAAGTTCAGAGCCATATATATTTATATATGGCTCCATTTTCAAGGGAGGTATTGAATGTTTCTCAAATACTTCGCTGATAATATCAATGACATAGTTAAAGGGTGGCACCTGGAAACCATCTATATCACTAGACCTGCTATTACAAAGGGTTGCATAGTGGTTTTTGGATTTATATATATATATATCAGAAACAACTACACAGCGAAACTGTACCTCCCCATAATGTTGAATAAAGTACAATTACGGCTAGAAACAAATTCATACACACAGTTTTGAAAACATTATTACAGGAACGACAGTTTCATAAACTTGCAAAAAATGAATGATCTGTGCACTGTCAAATCAAATTGTTTAGAGAAAGTGGGCCGTTGTAATTAATGCTCTGTCGTATGAAATTGGTGCAGGTTTGCCGATTGATGACATGAATTTTTATCCGCGTACAGTAATTGTGGGACTTGTGTTCAAGTGTGTACATTCCCTTGAAATATTTCACTGCGTTTGCAGATGCAGTCCTGTAGCGCCTTAAGGAGGTATGTTTGTATAGCTGCAGAGTAGGAATGATGTTCAATTAATGAAAAATGGCTTCTTTAGGTTCGTCTCGTGAAAAGTTGACAATTATCATAGGTACTCGTTTAAGTAATTTTGTAATGTTTGCAGTAAAAAGCAGTAGCCTATAACAGAAGGAAAAAGAAACTGAAATATGATTGTTTTCACACAGCGTGGAAAAATACCGATGCCTAGAAAGATACCCACTACCTTTGCTATTTTTTATCGTGTCGTCTATATGTTTATTTCATGATAAATTTTTGTTGAAATACACTTCAAGGCTTCTGAATTCCGAAACAAGCTAAATTTTAGTTGACCCTAGGCACTGTGAAAATCCCAGAAAATCAATTATCCTTTTTCTGGGACAAAAAATTATTGTTTTGGTTTTCTTAGTATTGATATTCAAGGAATCAATGGCTCTCTAGTTATGAAGAAAATGCAAACACTGATTTGCCTGCCGAAAGATATCCTATATATAAGTTAATTTTAAAAAAAGGCAGCTTATCAGAACCCGTTATAAATGTGCATTTGTTTTCTAGATTGTATTGTCAGTTATGTAAAGATAAAATGACAGCGGACCCAATATTCTGCCTTGAGGGACACCAGCTCGTACAGCCTGTATATCGGAAAGCTGATAGTCAATTTTGACCTGCTGACCTGCTGACAACGAAAGGTTTAGAAAGATCGAAATAATTGAACTAAGACGTCGCGAAAACAGAATATGTCTAGCTTGGCTATTAAAGTCTCATAGATAATATGATCGAACGCTTTTGAGAATTCTACAAATATGCTAAGAATAAGCTCTCAGGCGCATAGGAGGGTAGTAAATGTTTCAGAGAGCGAACACATCCGTAGCATAGAGAATGGTCACAGAAGAAAGAACTGCTGGACTTCAGCTGCAAAATATGTCTGCGGACTTTGACGTGGGCCACCCGACTTAAAGAATTTTTATCAATTACCACAAACGCTGGAAAAAGAAACTTTTTGTCATGTCTGAGGGAGGTACCAAAGCGTTTCCTACGGGATATTGAAGAGCATATCAAACGAGGAACATAAAGACTGAAGCACCCAGACTCAAGTGCATGTCTGCTAAATGTCATAAAAAAACTGCATGTGTCAGAAAAACGACAAATCAAGCTGGTATACATGCGCCACAAGCTGTCGAAAAAAATTCCTAAAACCCACTCAGAAAATTACTTTATTAACGAAGCAGCGACTACAGCGAAACAGATACGCCATTTCGTCATCCGACAGGCGAATCGATGGGAAGCCTAACCAATTGTGTGTCCTTTTCGGTAGAACTCACGGCTTTACTCTGTTTCGTATTACTAGATGATATTGCACTTCTCAGCCTTTGAGGCACAGTCCCCTTGCTTGCATTCACTTGCCGAATTATTATCTTACCTTGCCTGAACGGGTCGAGTGTAATTGTGGAAGCGCTCATTGGTATATTTGTCGGTTTGTTCCCACTGACAAAATTTTATTATTTTGTTTTACAAATCTCACTGACTAGGTTATTCTCCAAATTACGGAGATGTTGTTTACAATGTCGCTGCGACCGGTGACAGGTTTTGTATTGCTCTGTATCTGCGGATACAGCAATACACTTGTCTCAGCTCCCCGGAGATTACATCACATACAGAACATATCCTACACCCATAGAACGCTTGCATTACCTCCACTTATTTCTCTTATTATTCCTTTTTTTCTTATTGTGCTTGGCTTCACTCGGCACCGACATAGCCTTGTACGGGCTTTGGATATAGTTTCTTTCATGGTCTCTTGCGATGAACGCGTTTCTAACTGCGTTCATCGGAGGAAAGAAAAGTATTTTACGCTAAGCTGCAATTCATCTCAGCTAAAACAATACATTACGTAAGATTGGAAGCCGCCAAGGATAAGAATACTTGATGGTTTCCTCTCTGCGATTTGAAGGGATAATCGCGAAGGTTATCGCTTAACCGCAAGGGTTAAGCACCGAGTACTATCAGCAAGTGCAAAGCTCAAATCCAGTATATTTAGCTTCTAAATTGAAATGTCGGTTGCCTGTTGAGGCACCTTCAATTAATTCACGATCCCAAAAATCCGCAGCCGTTGCAAAGGATGGCGCCTAGTCTTCCTTGGCTATATCAGGCACCGTAAATAACCAATCTGATTCTGCCAAAGCGAAGAGCTCGTATCCACTGTTCGGCATATTACCAATGCAGTGCTTTCTTCTCAACCCTAGTCACACAGCCGTGTGGACACCCGAACCGTGCGCCGTAAGCGAAGGAATAAAGGAGGCCGTTAAAGATCAAAGGTACCGTAGTGGTCGTCTCCACGTCGAAGCGATAGTTTCCAACTTGATGCGGCCTCCCCGTTCTTACCGTTCAAGCCGCCGCGACGACTGCGTTGGTATCCAACTGCAAAAGCGTGCTTTGATTGTGTTCCGCACACTAGATAGGCAGCGAGCTCTCCCTGCCACCCTGGGAGGTGGCATGCAGTTAATGATTGATCGCGAGAGATTGATTACCGAATGAACGCTGCAGTGCCGCATGTCAGCCACAACGCTGTCAGTGCTAATACATTCAGGCCACATCTCTCTTTCACCACCGCCACATGTATCAAAGCACACGGACGCCTCATACCCCTTGGTATGAGGCGTCCACATATCCAGGGAGCCTGTTATGCGCCCTTCCTTTCCTCAAGGCCATCGCCGTCTAGACCACTGTCAACGCCAGCGCCAATGAACAGTGTGAAAACCGACATCTTTCGCTTTGTATATCCTGGATTAGCTGATCTAATCCGGATTAATTTTTTTTGCTTCATCATGAACTAATCACGCGCGCCACATCTACACGTTTCTTATTGTTTAAATAGTTTGTGCATATTACCTCTCCCCTATCCTCTCCTCGAGTCCCCCTCACCTTTTCCAATTCATTTCTCCATTCTTCCTGCTGAACGTAAAAGCGCAAGAAACAAGGACGCAGAATAAGACAACAAGAGCGCTCCCTTCCAACTCATTTTATGACATACAAGAAACCGAATTTTATAGTCTTGATAATGACATCAAGGCATTACCACAGAGTGGTGAAAGATAGATTACAGTCATCGAGCGTCACACTTGAACGATAAAAGATAGGACATCTCTTTTTGATAGAGCAGAATTGACGGAGCCCTTGCGCAGTGATCGACATTCTGCGTAAGTGCTCCGTCAATTCTGCTGTCACAAAAAAAGATGTATCTTTTATCGTTCAAGTGGGACGCTCGATGACTGTTATCTATCTTTCACCACTATGTGGTAATGACTAGCAGGCATTATAAAGAGTATAAAATTCTGTTGCGTGCATGTAATAAAATCAGTTGGAAGTGAGCGCTCGCGTTGTCTGTCTTATTCTGTGTCCTTACGGCTTAACAAAAAGGAGAAAGACCAACTAGATGCTATTATTCGAAAGGCAGTTAAGACGGCGCTGGGACTCCCTTTATGCACATCCACTAAGCGCTTACTACCGCTGGGGATTCATAACACCATCGACGAACTAATAGAGGCCCACCGTGTAAATCAAATTGTCAGGCTCACAACATCTAAGCCCGGCAGGAAAATATTACAGAAGCTGAGAATCAAACCACCCCGGGAAGTCGCTGGCAAGATCGACATGCCCATGTAGATGAGATCACACATTACGACTCACCCCATACCAAAACGCATGGATGAGGAATATAACAGAGGACGGAGACTAGCCAGAGCTAGACACCTCTCTAAGCGCTGGGATGGAAACAAGGGCACGATCTACGTCGATGCGGCTGGACCCGTTAACGGAGTCGCGGCAATTGCAGCAGTTTCCCCCCGGGGGGATATCATTGCAAGCAGCCTTATCCAAGCGGTGGATACCACATCGGCTGAAAAAGCAGCTATCGCACTAGCGATATCAAAGAACCGCGAGGCAACGGTTATGTCCGACTCACAAGCAGTGGCACGCAATTACCTCAGACGCCGCGTTGGCGCTCCGTGTTGGGAAATTTTGGAAAGGTCTAATCCTTCCAACATCCAGATCTTCTGGACGCCAGGACACCTCTCAACGACGGGCAATGAGGCGGCCAACACAGCTGCTCGAGCTCTCTTCCTCCGAGCATCTGGAACGCAGCCTCTCTCTGACATAGTTGACAACCCATCACCCTTACTAAGCTACGCAAAATTACGGAGTACTATAAGATCACAAGAAGGAAATATCCTCTTCCTCACAAAACCCTAAGTAAATATGAAGAGCACATAATCAGACGACTACAAACTAATACTCTGCCCAGTCCTTACCTAATGAGTAAATGGTACCGAGAAACCTACCATTCGTCCTGCCCCTTCTGTGGAGCAGTTGGCACACTCTTTCACGCGGTTTGGGAATGTCAAGAAAACTCAGACTTGGACAGCAATCCCGATCCGACTCATGAGCGCTGGGAGGCAACCCTTCATAGCCAGAACCCACTCGACCAGAAAAAAGATGGTTGAGAGGGGCCTGATTATGATGACGACCAATGCGTTCTCGTACTGAACCCACCCAGTTTTTGTGCTCTGAATAAATGTTTTTCCTCCTCCTCCTCCTCCTCCTCCTCCTCCTGTGTCCTTGCTTCTTGCGCTTTTACGTGCAGCATGAAAAACCAACACACCAAAATTCGGCATTTATTGAATTATCTTCCTGCTATTTTTTATTTCCGCTGCGCCAGCTCAGGTGCTTTAGAATCGATGGCAGATGGCGGGGCTAGCAAAAAATTTGGAGGCCGCTTAAGCTTCGCCTTTAAGAGCAGGACGCCACAGCTTGCTGCAGCGTTGCCAAGGAATCCACGGAACGTCATCGTCCTTGGTGCGACCACTTACCCGACAACTTAAGGAAAGGAAACATATCTTTGTGGACACCCGAACCGCGCCGTAAGACAAGGAAAATGAACATAAACTTTTTTAAGGAAAGGAAAGGACGCCTGTCTCACGTATCTCAGTGGACACCCGAACCGGGCCGTAATGGAAGGAAATTGTAATGAAAATTGGTTTTAAGGAAAGGAAATGATGCCTTTCTCACAATTCTCGCTGGACACTCGTACCCGCGCCGTAAGGGAAGAGAAAATCTCTTCCCTTGCGGCGTGGTTCAGGTGTCCACCGAGATGCGCCTTTTTCGCTCACGGCCAGACACCGGCTTTTCCGCGACACGAGTTCCTTAACGCTGGGGTCTTAAAGACTTTTCCTTCCGTTTTGATTAATACTTTAATAAACCACTACTTCTACTGCCCCACTTTTGCGCCCCAGCGGCACCTGCCGCGGTGGTTCAGTGGTTGGGCCGCTCGAGCGGCTACTGATCCGGAGCTCCCGGGTTCGAACCCGACCGCGGCGGCCGCGTTTCGATGGAAGCGAAACGCTAAGGCGGCCCTGTGCTGTGCGATGCCAGTGCACGTTAAGGAGGAGGAGGAGGATAAATTTTATTTTCGTCGACCAAGGTAGCAGTTGGTGTGGGGTTATATCCCCATCAAGTGGCCCATTGCGTTCGGCGACTTCTAGGGCTCTTGTCACAACCCGGATCTGTATGTCCGAGTCGCAAATGAGCAATGCGGCCGCCCACTGGTCAGGATTCGAGAGCTGCAAACCTCACGGAGGGGAGTCCTGAGGGCAAGCCCAGAATATGTGGGATAGAGTGGCATGCTGGCCACATAATTGACAGAAGGGAGAGTAGACCTGAGGGTATATGCGGGCATATATTGCTTGGTTGGGGAATGTGTTCGTTTGGAATTGCCTCCGCGCAACCTCTTGGGTTTTTGTTAGAGAAATACGTGCTGGGAGATATAGAAGTCTACCTAAGCGGCAGTTCATGGTTATATCATGAAATGTAACCATACGGTCTCTCGCCGTCCTCAGTACGGGCGACAACACATGCCGGTCGACGAATCCTCGGGCATGATTGTGGGACGCCTCGTTCCCTGGATGGGATAGTGCGCAAGGAGCCAGATCAATTGAATCGGGCGGAGTTGGTGTTTGCTAGAGCGGAGGAGAGATAAGGTGACGGGGGAGACCCGGCCTTTGGCGAAATTGCGAATCGCAGATTTATAGTCGCTGAAATTCGTTTCTGCAGAGGTGGAGACCATCGCCAAGGCTATGGCCGCCTCCTCGTCCTCTTCAGACGATCTGGCGGGAATGAAGCAAGCAACCAACAGCCGTCCATAGTTGTTTCCAACCGCGAGCGAAAAAGCATCGCGATTATAGTATTTGGCGGGGTCGACGTAGACCGCTGTCTGATCTGCTAAGTGCTTTTTATGCGGAGACAGCCCTGTACTTGCGGCGAGCGACATGATAATCTGGGTGCCTGCTTTTCGGGAGAGAGGTAACGATAAGGTTGCTGTGGATATGGGACGGAAGCTGGGCCTTGTCGGCGACGGCTGTTTCGAAGCTTATTCCAAGCTTGTCGAGTATGTGACATCCCGTAGAGGTGTGGGTGAGACGGTCGTACTGAGCTGTGAGATGAGGTTCCGAGAGCTCCACCATAGTGTTGTAGACACCTAATGTCAGTAGTTTATACGGAGAGCCGCCTTGTATGCCTGTCTAATAAGGCAGTCAACGCGGTCCCGTTCCTGGCAGCTATGGTAGAGGTAGGGGAAGGTGTATGTGAGGCGACTGATAACAAACGCCTGAACAAGACGTCAGAGGTCAGCCTCTCGCATGCCTTTGTGTTTATTAGCAAAGCGACGAATTAGACGAATGGTCTGCGAGACAGACTGTGAGTTTAGCCAGTGTCGGTGTTTCTCCGATTGCCCTAGATGAGAAGCCCCTATACCCTAATGCGGATACTTCGCGTATGTGTTGCCAATAGCAGTAATGCAGATGAGAGGATGGCAGTGGAGGCCGGGTTGACCACGAATGAGCAGCAGCTCGGACTTGTGAGGTGAGCACGAGAGGTCGGCTCCGGCTACGTGGCGCCCAATGACATCGACCGCTTGCTGAACTGCGGATTCAACCACAGCATCGTTGCCTGTTAAAACCCAGAGGGTGATGTCCTCTGCGTGTAAAGTATGGAATAGCCGGGCGATAGCGTCTAGTTTTGAAGGTAGCTTGAGCAAGGCGACATTGAAAAGAAAAGGGGACAGAAGTGATCCTTGGGGGTGCCAATGCTACCGAATGTTATCGGGTCAGAGAGGAGAGAGCCACAGTTAATTTCAGCTGTACGACCAGAGAGGAAGGTGCGTATATACTCGTAGGTAAGGTGACCAGGATTTAGTAGGTAGAGGTTAGCGAGAATAACCCCGTGCGAGACATTGTCAGATGCTTTAGTTAAATCAAGCCCTAGAATAGCCTTTGTGCCGCTCTGGTAGAGGGGCACAGTATCTCTCTCGAGTGAGAGCTGGAGCATAATGCCTTGCGTAGAGAGATTTGAGCACAAGCCGATCATGGTACGAGGTAGAAGATCATTATCTTTAACATAATGATTAAGACGGTTGAGAATGACGTGCTCCATCAGTTTTCCAGCACAGGAAGTGAGGGAGATGGGGCGAAGGCGTTCGAGAGCTAGTCGTTTGCCTGGCTTCGGTATGAAAGTCACGCATGCATGTTTCCATGCTGCTGGGACTTCACCCTCTCTCCAGCAATCATTCATGCAGGCAGTAAGAACCTCAATGAGCGGGTCATCTAAATTACGGAGAGTTTTGTTGGAAATGCCCTGCGGTCCCGGGCCAGAGTTAGAGGGCGCAGTGAAAGCGAATCTTACCACAGCCTCCGAAATCTCCGCTTCGAGGGCAGGGTTGGCACCACCCATGTACGGAGGAAGGGGATCCGGGGAAGTAGTATTGAGATACTGGACACGAAGTTCATCGAGAAGATCCTGGTCTGAGCCGGGGTGTTGATGGATTATTCGGGAAATGCTGTCTCGTAGGGATGTTTTGCAAGCGTCCGGGTCTAAAATGTATCGGAGAAGGTTCCAGGTGCGGCTTAGCCCGAGCTGACCTCGCATGTTGTCACAAACTTCACCCCGTAGCTGGGTAGCCAATGAGAGAGTGTGCCCCTCAATCTGTTTGTCTATCTCAGCTATTCGACGCCGAAATGTTCTATTGTGGCATTGTGTTTTCCAGCGGTTTTGCATGCGTTCGCGGGCCTGCCATAGGCGGACGAGACGCTTGTCTGTACTGGATTTATCAGCCATGGCAGGTGATTCCTGAGTAATAGCAGAGACATCTTCCTGGAGATTGGAGATCCACACGTCCAGGTTATTAATCCGGGTATGGGCGTTCAGAGCATGTAGGGAACGAAACTTGTCCCAATCTGAGATTAGTCTCGGGCGACTTTTCCGATGGTACGAGGACGTGCTGAGGGTGGTCGCGAGGATATAGTGGTCACTGCCAAGGGTATTTCCAGTGTTGAGCCTCAAATCGATCCTCACGTTTTTGCAGAATGTTAGATCAGGTGAAGTGTCAACAGACACATTGTTTCCTGTGCAGGTGGGAGTGTCAGTATAAGTAACAAGGGTGAAGCCCAGTTCCTTTGCCCGTAACCGCAGATTGTTACCCTTTCGGTTGGCGGCACGGTAACCCCAAGCGGGGTGATGGGCATTTGAAATCTACAATGAGACCTCAATGGTGCGCGAGCTTGTTGACATGGGAAAGAAGAGGGGGTGAAGTCACGTCTTCTGTCTTTTGGGGAGCTATAGAGGTTAAGAATGAAGAGGTTTGGTCGCCCCTTTTACATCGCAGATGTTCGAGCAAGACGCTGTCTACGCCAACGTCGTCTAAGGAGTGTTGGACGGCCGGCAGGTTGCGTTGAATCAAAATAGCGGTGTCGGGAGCGGTGACATCTAGAAGGTAGTATGGTTTATAGCCAGGTAGTTTCACTGTGCAAAGAGTTTCCTGGAGGGCGATGATATCAGGGTGACGAAACCGCCTGCAGTTTCATTGCCACAGGTTAAGTAGGTGGCGGGGCGCCATGGTGAAGTGTGGTTGAAGCTAAGATGGGTTTCGGGGCTGGAGCAGAAGGCAAGCGATCGTATGGTTTCACCTTCTCCGTTCCTGCGCTACCCGTCACAAATTCACGACAGCTTACCATCCCCAAACGGCTTTACTGAGCGCCTTAACCGCACCCTGACGGACATGCTGTCCATGTATGTCTCCGACCACCATCATGACTAGGACGTCAGTTTACCCTTCGCGACGGTCGCCTACAATTCCTCACGCCATGATACCACCGGATATTCCCCCTTCTACCTGCTCTTCGGCCGCGACCCGTTGCTACCCTTTGAGAGCTTACTGCCTTTTGACCCTTGCACTAGTAGTCATGCTTGTGACGCCATTGCCCGTGCTTACGCCGCCCGCCAAATCGCTAGGGATGGTCTCCACGCTCCTCAGACGGCTCGAAAACGTAGTTACGACCTTCATCATCGTGAGGTCCACTACCCTCCCGGCTCCCTGGTACTCCTCTGGCTCCCAGCACGCCGTGTGAGACTGTGTGAGAAGCTCTTGCCTCGTTGCGCCAGTCCTTACCGCGTCTTGAGGCAACTAAGCCATGTGACCTACGAACTCACATCGCTGCACCCACACTCTCCTTCTGTGCCACCCTCCACACAGCTTGTGCACGTCGCCCGTCTTAAGCCCTATCACTCGGACCCAACCCCCTAGGCCGCCCCGGATGTTTGCCTTCTCCCGCGGGGCGGAGGGGGGCGGTAGTGTTACGGTACACAGTCTCGAAGCGGAGAGGAGGTTGCTCTGACGCTGCAGCTAGTTCTTGAGTGACCTCGCTTTCTGCTGTTTCTTGGGTGTACGGCCGATCATTCCTGGCGCTGAACTAACCCCGAAATAATAAGCACCTGCCCCGGTGGCTGAGCAGCTACTCTGTGACCGAGCTAAGCGCCATACATGTCATCCGCCTAGTGAATCCAAGGTCGCTTGAACGAATCCCTCTGGATACAGCTGCATTTCGATAAGGGAGAGAGGGAAACACGTCCTTCTGCTAGCATGTCACTTTATATTAATGAATTCTAAGTAGTTGATCAGCTTGTGAACATAAAATAGGGTTTAGTGAGAATGATCCGAAAGGGTGCTGAATCAAGTCGAGTGGATACTTTTTCCAACCGCATGGTGTGTTATTGAGCGCACAGAGTGTGTGGAACCAGAAGCAATTTCTAGCCACTGTACTCATAAAATGTAAAAGGATGTCTCTTGCGCAACCACCAAGAAGCTGCACTTAAGTCACTGAACAGCATTGTTTCTCAAAATAGACATTAGAGACTACCAGATGCATTAAAAAATATTAGCTGTGCTTCAACTACTGCTGAACCTGGTTAGAGGGCGAAAGCGGCCCTCTATCGGGCAAGCAGACGCGGTTTGACGTCTGCAACGTTGAGTGCGTTCCGCACACTGGATAGGGAGCGCACCCACCCTGCCATCAACCGCCGCGGTGGCTCAGTGCTTATGACGCTCAGCTATTGAGCCGGAGTACCCGAGTTCGATCTCGACCGCGGCGGCAGCGTTTCGATGGAGGCGAAACGCAAAGGCGCCCTGTACTGCGCGATGTCAATTGACGTTGAAGATTCCCACGTGGACAAAAATATTCCGTAGCCATCCACTACCGGAGTGCTGCGTTTTTATGGCTCCTGTGTTTTTATCGAGACAAAACGCTAAGCCGCCTGTTCGCTGTGCGATGTCAGTGCACGTTGAGGATCTCCAGGGGGTCGAAATTATTCCGGAACCCATAAACACGGCACCTCCTTTCTTCTTTCACTCCCTCCTTTATCCCTTCCTTTACGGCGCGGTTCAGGTGTCCAAAGATATATGAGACAGATACTGCGCCATTTCATTTCTACAAAAACCAATTAATATTATTAGCCATCCACTACGGCACCCTTTCTTCCTTTCATCTTTCACTCCCACCTTCCTCCCCTCTCTTGCGGCTTGTTTTCGGTGTCTACCGAGATATGCGAGACAATTACTGCGCCATTTCCTTCCCTCAAAAAACGAACTTTCAGTTTCCGAGTACGAACCCGACCACGGCGGCTGCGTTTCGACGGAGGCGAAACGCTAAGGCGCCAGTATGCCGTGGAAATGTCAGTGCACGTTAAAGATCCCCAGGTGGTCGAAATTATTCCGGAGGCCTCGAGGCACTGCGGCACCTCTTTCTTTCTTTCTTCTTTCACTCCATCCCATATCCCTTGCCTTACGGCGCGGTTCACGTGTCCGCCGAGATGCGAGACAGATACTGCGCCATTTCCTTTCACAAATAACCAATATTATGTTCATTACCGAAGCGGAAAGATTGACTAGCGTTTTCTCGTCACGGTTATGGGCACAAACAGCGCAACTGAACGAGTCATGGAGAAGAATTCGCTAATGTGCTTGGAAAAACGAATGAAGTCATCTCAGTTACCATTATCATCAAACGGAAGTCAGAGTGCTTGGAATGTGGCTGTAAAACACAGGACGAAGTAGCAAAACCATCGCCTCTCTTAAGAGTACAACAGAGCAAGTCGCCAGAATCAGGCGAAGAGTGAGCAGTAAAAAAAGGGGATGATAGAACAGGATACTCTGTCTCATAAACAGTCTCGTCGCGAGCAGGGTAACGCGCAGTCTCCCCTGCCACGAAATAAACACGCAAAAAACTCTACAAATCGACACCACACTACGCAAATCGTACAAAACGGCGCTCAAACTTCCAATGTCAACACCAACCGAAAACCTAATGGGACTGGGAGTATCGAACACCTTCGACCAGCTACGAGAAGTGCAACGTAGTGCGCAACCAGACAGACTCACTCAAACGAGAACGGGAAGACACCTAATGGAGAAATTTGGGCTACCCCTGGGCACCCAAAAAGACAAGGAGGAGAATAATAATGAAGACAAAAAAAACATCCGGGTAAGACCCTTACCCAGACACATGGACCTCAATATACACCATGAAATGCGACATGCCAGAGTCCGAGCACTCAGCTGGAAATTCAGCGACAATCCCAGCGTAGTCCACATTGACGCAGCAAAGTACCGATACCAATGTTAATAATTGGTTTTTTTGGGGGGAAGGGGAAAGGAAATGGCGCAGTATCTGTCTCATATATCGTTGGACACCTGAGCCGCGCCGTAGGGGAAGGGATAAAGGAGGGAGTGAAAGAAAGCAAGAAAGAGGTGCCGTAGTGGAGGGCTCCGGAATAATTTCGACCACCTGGGGATCTTTAACGTGCACTGACATCGCACAGCACACGGGCGCCTTAGCGTTTTTGCTCCATAAAAACGCAGCCGCCGCGGTAGGGTTCGAACCCGGGAACTCCGGATCAGTAGTCGAGCGCCCTAACCACTGAGCCAATGCGGCGGGTCCGATACCAACGCAAAACAAAACTGAAAACGATCACCGTTGTAACAGACTAAGGAGGGAAGGAAAGAAATAACCAGCGCAACGATAAACAACCCAAGCATAGAGGCAGTTGAAGAGGCTGCCATTACTCTGGCAATATCGCACGGCAACGTAACAGGACAGAACCTCACTATAGTGACGGGCTCTAAAGAAGCACGCAGAAACTACACAAGAGGCAGGATCGACAGCATAGCCAATCATATTCTACACACGAGAAGACGGATAAACACTAAACATAACATAGTATGGGTTCCGGGACATGAGGGGATGAGGAGCAACGTGGCAGCAGACGAGTTATTCTACAGTACGTCAACCGAGCAGATTCAACACTTTGCGCCACGGTCACCTTTGACCCTGTTACCCCACGTACTGAGACATACTCGATCATTACAGGGGTCAGCGGAAACGCTACCCAGCCTCACACAAAAGGCTATTCAAAGAGGAGGCTGTAGACGGCCGCCGACTACAAACCGGTACCTAACAGCACATGCACAAACAACACAAGATTTTCCCTGCACTATATCCAGACGAATGTCCGTGGTGCCAATGAAAACCTACACTCGAGGATGTCACATGGACGTGCCCCCATGCATACTTAGAGCCTAAAATAGACCACCCGAGTGTGACGCAGTGGGAGCACTTGCTGGCCAGCCAGGACGAGGAATCACAACGATTTCGCGTACGTCGAGCCACGCTGGCAGCTGTCAAGTGGGGCATCCTGAACCGAGGATCGATAACGGCGCCTAGTTACCCGTTAGGGTCACGAACATTTCAAACTGGATGCCATTACAGTATTTTCTATCCATCCATTCATCGTCGTTGCGATCGCCTTCGCTCGCTTCGCCAGCAGCGTCGCACGCCTGATAACATGTCGGAGGACTGAAAAGGACAGCTCGCGTGCGCCGCAACCACAGCTCTGTCGTCTTTATTGCGACAACAACATAGCTAGACAACCAGACTAACCTGGACCTGCAATCATGATTAACCAAGGCTACCATGCTATGCCTAGGTTTCGCTACGTATATCCTGGCATAGCCGAGCTAAGCCACTGTCAATTTTTTTTTTAATTTTGTACAATATTCTGCGCTAAGAAAATTGGATTGCTTTATGAGAAAAGAAAATGGCACATTAATTGTCTCGCATATCCGTGGACACCCGAACCACGCCGTAAAGGACAAGAGGAAGATGGAAGTGAAGCAAAAAAGAGATAAAGAGTGCCGTAGGAATAATTTCGACCACCTACTTAGTGATATTTCATGTGCACTGATATCGCACAGCACATGGCAGCCTTTGCGTTTCCCCTCCACCGAAACGAGGCAGCCACGGTCGGTTTCGGACCCGGGACCCGCGCGCAAGCCATTTGTTTACTACTGTTACCACTGTAGCTTGACTCACTGGTATCCTATTTCTCTATTTGTAGCTTTCGTCTTTCACTTCTTTCTTGACTGCGCAGTTAGGGGTTTTAGCGCTTTTGTTTGTTTTTTATCATTTCGTCCCTATTTTTAGCGCTACTACTATGTCCTCTCGAGGAGCCCATCAAAAGTGTGAAACGTACTAGCGCTATTTTTTAAAGCGAGCGCTTCACTATTCCCCTCCGTAGGTTATTCGCTGTGTGCGCCGTGTGCGCGGGTTTGACCTTGAACAGACCATGACCCACATGACAGCTACGTCGTCAATCAGCCGCCGCCATCGCCGAACCCAGCGCTCGCATGCTTATATAGGCCGTCGACGTTCATTGTGTTCATTGGCGTTGACATTAGCGTTTACAACGTTCGGCACTCCGTTGATTTTAAGGAAATGAAAGGGAGCTAACTGGCTCCCTGGGTCAGTGGACGCTTCAATCGCGCTCTGTGGTACGTAGAGGTGGAGAGATAGGAATGTGGGCTGCATTAATTAGCACTGGCAACATTGTGGCCAGCCGCCGACCGCGGCGGCTGCGTTTTTATTAAGGAAAAACGCTAAGGTGCCCGTGTGCTGTGCGATGTAAGTGGACGTTAAAGATCCCCAGGTGGTCAAAATTATTCCGGAGCCCTCCATCACGGCACCTCTTTCTTCTTTTATTCTTTCACTCCCTCCCTTATCCCTTCCCACACGGCGCGGTTCAGATGTCCAACGATATATGAGACAGATACTGTGCCATTTCCTTTCCCCAAAAACCAATTATTATTATCAACAATGTGGCAGACACAGAGCACTGAAGTAATAAGCCGCAGCGTTTAGGGTGACCAAACTGTAGCACTGCCTATTCGGTGCGCGGAACCTTCTCAACGTTACAGACGCCAAGCCGCGTATACTTGCCCGATACACCACAGCTTTCACTATCTAACCAAGTTCAGCAGTGTTTAGCAACTAAGTTTTTAACCAGGGTCACTCAGTGCCAACGATTCGACCGAGCGAACACGGCTTCTCTAAATGTGAAGTATACAGTTCAGCAGGCTGAAATAGGAACATTCAGTCGTGTACGCGATTTAATCGCTAGAAGCTAAGGCTGCCGCTATCCTCGACGCGCTCGTGCACATCCCCTGCCGTCGACCACGCCAAAGAAAATATGCAGGCCTGTGAGGCAGCACAGCAACCGCTCTCTTCCCGCCCCAAGCTTACAGAGGGGAATGGCAGGCGGCCCTGCTTGGTGAAATTAAATGAAGTGAAACTTGGTTTTAAAGCGAAAGCTCTACTATTGCCCTTTGTAAGTTGTTCGCTGTGTGCGCGAGTTTGACCTACAACTGAGTAGAAATAATGACAGCTATGACGTCACTCAGCCGCCGCCGCCGAAACCGATAAAGTGCGGGAGCTTCGACACCAAAGGAAAGGAGCATAAATGGCCGCCTGGGATAGTCGACACCTCAGTCGTGCTTTAAGCTACGTGGCGGTAGGGACAGTTGTGCGCTGCAGGGTGGCTTCCTGGCCTTACCAGCCTGGGATCTTGGGGTTCTCGCATATGTGGCGGGGTCTCCTGGTCACCGGGGGCATCTGTTGCTAAACCGTCGTCGTCGCTTCAGATGATACGGTTCTCGCGATACGCGTCCTTTCTTTTTTGATCTTTCCTCTCGTATCTGTTTCAACCCTTCATACTATCTGCACGTGGCAGCGATTGTGGCTCCGCTTGAGCCAGTGGGCAGGTTCATGCACTTTCCTTTTCATTTTTCCTTCAGTCGCAACGAAAACACGCCGCATGCGTTGGCATTGACAACGCTGTGGCAGAAACGCGCCACTGAACCTGTAGGAAGCCGGCGTTCAATGTGTCACCAGCCTATCGTGACCAACCATTAACTGCCCCGCCACTTGCGAGGCTGGCCGGGTGGGCGCGCCACCTATACAGTGCTTCAATACATCCTTTGATGGCACGTGCCAGTTCTGTGGGGAGGTGTCTGACACCTTCCACATGGTTTGGGCGTGTCAATCTAACCCATCTATCCCCCCCAACCCCAACCCCACCAGAGAGGACTGGGAGGCGGCCCTGCTCGGCTGTCAAGACCTGAAGAGCCAAAAGGCCTTGGTTCAACGGACGCGGGCGGCGTTGCTTGCCAATGTGGCCCCGGAATAGGGCCTCCACCTAGTACTGTGAGGGGAAAGGGCCAATAGGGTCCTACCCCAATCACCTTTCTGTAAAAATTTAATTGCTTATAAATATTTTTCACCACCACCACCTATACAGTGTGCGGAACGCACTCAACCGCCAAGCCGCGTCTGTTGAGTACACCAGCGATGTACCACAGCCTTCGCACTCTAACCTAGTTCAGCAGTAGTTAAACCCTAATAATTTTTTTAGGAAAAGAAATGACGCAGTAACTCTCTCTCATATATCTCGGTGGACACCCGAAACGCGCTCTAAGGGGGGGATAAAGGAGGGAGTGAAAGAAGAAAAGTAGAAACGGGTGGCGTAGTGGAGGTCTCAAGGTAATTTCGACCACGTGGGGATCTTTAACGTCCACTTTCATCGCACAGTCCACGGGCGCCTTTTGCGTTCCGCCTCAATCGAAACGCTGCCGCCGCGGCCGGGTTCGAACCCGGGTACTCCGGATCAGTAGTCAGGCGCTCTAACCACTGAGCCACCGCGGCGGGTGGCCTTGCTTGGTTGCCCGGACCTTCAGGCCCAAAGGGTTTTGGTCAGGAGGGTTAAGCTGACGGATTCGACCACAGGGGTCCCGGAATAAAGACTCCACCTGTTTCGGGGCTCGTTAAAGATGCTCACCTCTTTATTTTGGCTGAACAAAGGCTTTTCAGCACCATCGCAACCATTCACGGCGTTTCCAGCAAAACAATGGCGTTGTTTGTTCCGAACGCCTGCCTTCATTTTTCGTCGGCTAGCCTCACAAAAAAATTGGCTGTGGTCTAGCTCTGGTTAACCCTAGTTGAATGGCGAAAGCTTCGTTTCCTAGGCACCTCGTCTACGCAGGGTCTCATTCCGATGCTCACGAGAACTCAAAGCGGTCTCTTCCGCAGTTGAAGAGTCACTCCGGGACGTGGCACGATTACTTCTAGCCGCATCTTTGTTTCGACGCTTCTCGAGTCGTGCGGCGCGCTGTTCTGGCGTCTCTTGAGCGCGTTCTCTCTTCCTCGCTTCGTTCTGTCGTTGTTGCGTCTCTTTCGCGCTGCCCATAACGACTAGAGTCCACTGGGGTGAAGCGCATATATAAACCTGCCGCGAGGCGACACCTTCTCTCCCTCTACCCCAGCGGAGCACATCTGGTGGAGCGAGCGGTGACGGCAGCGGCGTCGACGGCTTCGCCATCTGTTGAAGCGCGGCTGCGGCATTGCTAGGCAACGGCGGCTCAAGGTGGTTCGTTGGCCACGGCATACGGCTGAAGTGCACGGCGAGCCGAAATGGCTCGCTAGCTGTAGTAGTAAAGCTTTCGCTTAAAAACGTGCAGAAAATCTTGTTCTCATGCTGAATTACGAGTCAAAGAAGTGCGTTCGTTTAGGTGCACCGCGCTACACTTTTTGTACACTAGCGAAAAAAATGGAGTCATGCTATACCGATCACAATAGTTTAGCCAGTGTAGGTAGAAAAAAATGGCTCTGCTGCTGCTTTCCTTTCATATACTAATCATTTTTGTTCATTCGTAGTGAACACCGACAAAAACATTTGACTCACTAGTGCGGTGAAACGTCGTCGGGGGTGTAGCTCAGAGGTAGAGCGCTCGCTTTGCATGCGAGAAGTCCCGGGTTCGAACCCCGGCTCCTCCACTTTTTGGTTTCTGTTCTGTTTCCCATTTAAATGTCTAATGCTCTCTAGAACATAACGTACAGACCTGCAGCCTCTGTGGTGCTTTTTTGGCCGTTCATACACCTTCGCGCAACGCTTCAAATTACCTCTTCACCTTACCAGCTATACCGCCGTTCTGAATTTTTTTTAATGACTAATAATCATGACGAAAACCACAATATGCTGTTGAGCAAGAAGTCGCTAGTTTCCGCATTGTACATGCGTCGGAAATTCTGTGAAGGCGGATTTGAGGACGCACGGCTTCCTGACCTTTGAAAGCAGGCTAGAGAGGCTCCAGCTGTTGAAATTCTTCCTTCAACGTGGACCAAAAATATGCATTTTAGGTAAAGTAAAATTGACGCCAAAAATTGAACCTTTCTACGAAATCGCCGGACATGGTGCTATGTGCATGCCACGTGAGAGTACCGTAATTGTTAAGGGATGAATGGAATGCTGCTGGTTTTTGTTTGCCCTTTAAACTGCTTTGGAATAAAAGTGCTTGAAAACCATTCGTGCAATGTAAGCCTGATATTCTTCCTTCCTGTCCTGAAGACGCGTTACTGCTTTCCCAAGCGAACAACATTTTTCCAGTTCTTCCTTTTCATCTCATCTACTCCTTATTTTGTTAGTTTAGGGGTGTTTCTTTTCTGAGCGGGTAATAGAAAAATTTTGATGCAAATGAGAAAAAAAAATAAAGATTATAAATGCTATTAGGTTGGCCGATGGAATCAAGTGCAGGAGTGACCGTTGATGCATTAACTGCGTTCAAGCATGATAAGATGCCGAACTGACCGATAAAATTCCCGTTGCGGCCGGACGCCAGTACCTCGTCGTTTTCAAAGTTCGGGGACCCGCAGTAGATGGGGAATTTCGACCTCTAATGCCTGGAAGCGGCATATCAAAAAAGCCTAAGATGGAGAAAAGGCTTCGGCAGTGGAGCCATTACCGCGTGACGGCCAGCGCGAGTGCAATCACGACCCGGATTCTACGAAACGCTGCCTCGTCTATTGACGGCGGGAGAGGTTTACCGCCGACTTATGGCCCAAAGCAAGTGTGCGGCGCAGGGAGTGCTCCTTCCTCGTCAAATAGAGGGCGGCGGAATCTAGACTGAAGTGGTGGTGGTGGTGGTGGGGTAACACGTTTATTAAAACAGCCTTTATATTGTGCGTTCAACAGATCCTAGGCCTAGGTGACGAGAGCACGTTGCAGGTTCACGTCCCGGGAGGCGAGCCAGGTGGGCCACGGTGGGGTCGGGGAGAACAGATAGGCAAGGGACTGGAAGGCCGGGTAGCACCGTGTAAGGCAGTGCTATATATATGCATATGTGAGTGAGCCGTTTGAGCCCGGAGGTGTGGATCTGTACGTTTAAAAACAAAATTTTGGTGGTGTACCAAGGTTATTGAATTGTATTCGGCGACGAATGCGAGCTTCATGGATGTGAGGTGACTGGGAAGTTGAGGTGGTGTCGACGGATAGATGGGAAGGTTGGTCGCAAAATTTGGGCGGCATTGTGAACACTGGAGGCCACAAAGAGATTAGGGTGCTCGGAACTGATCCAGAGTTACCGGGCTCGAATCAGACCGCAGCGGCCGCGTTTTGATGGAGGCGAAACGCAAAGGCCCCCGTGTGCTGCGCGATGTCCGTGCACGTTAAAGATCCCCACGTGGTCGACATTATTGCGGAGCCTTCCACTACAGCACCTCGTTATTCCTTTCCTCTTTCAGTCCGTTCTTTATCTCTTCCCTTATAGCGCGGGGTCCGCCGCGGTGGCTTAGTGGTTATGGCGCTCGGCTGCCGGCCACAAAGTCGCGGGTTCAATCCCGGCCGCGTTGGTTGAATTTCGATGGAGGCGAAATTCTAGAAGCCTGTGTGCTGTGCGATGTCAGTGCACGTAAAAGAACCCCAGGTGGTCGAAATTTCCGGAGCCCTTCACTACGGCGTCCCTCATAGCCTGAGTCGTTTTGGGACGTTAAACCCCCTTAAACCAAACCAAACCTTTTAGAAAGGTTCACGTGCCTGCCGTTATATGAGAGAGATACTGCGCCATTTCCTTTCTCCCGAAACCAATTATTATTATTATTATTATTATTATTATTATTATTACCTTTCAAGTTAAAAGCTTCACTACGCCACATTTTCGAGCCGTCAGCGGGGACACAATGAATATGATGACAGGCGACCAGCGTGTGGGATAAACGAGACGCCTCAGTGATTCAAGTTTGACCTTGAATGTAGCTAGAGGTCACGGTGGCCGCAAGTTTCACTTTGAATGTAGGTATAGGTCAAGCCGTCAGAGGAGCCGAAATTTTGACCTTCAATGTAGCTAGAGGACACTGTGGCCGCAAGCTTCACCTTGAGTGTAGGTAGAGGTGAAACCTTGAGCATAACTGGTGGTAGTCAGGCAGCGACACCAGCGGCAGGAGGTAGGGCAGGAGGGAACCATGCTCAGAAACGGGCCGCGAACCAACGTAGGCGCGTGGGTTGACTATTACGATGACTATAGGGATGAAGATCACGCAAGTCTATTTCTAGCATCAATCAACCCAACAAACATAAAAACTCCTCAAAATCTCCCAGAACTATCCCATCTGGACATTTGGAATGTCCCCAGGAGGTTCTCATTTTTTCCCGAAGCACGAAACAAAGAAGAGAGAGGCGGGAATAAACGCTGACTAACAACCAGATTTAAAATCCACGTTCTATAGAATATATACATCTCGCTCGGGCAATAAGGGAAAGACAGAATCATGACAAACGCATAAGGTGTACACATGCTAAAAGATTAGGACAACGCACGCTGATAATCAATTTCTCTGAAACAAAGCGCTATTGAAGTTATGCAGACACACTCGTCGCTCTTTGGTCGGACGCTGAAGGCTTCTTCAATCTCCCTGGTTCGTTGATCAAAATACGACGGGATGACCATTCTGCAGATAAGCTGCGGAGCGCATTCATGCTATCTGCACTGTTTCGCTAATTCACTGCTGATGGCGCCCTTTAGGGATCTTTTCTGCTCTCAAAGCCGTTTATTCGAACAGCTCCCTGTTTGACCAATGTAGGTGCGTCCGCATGACAGAGGTACTTTATAAACCCCCTTTTCACACATTTCACATGTTTTTTCTGGTGCGTTTTTCTTGCATTGATTTTTTTCTTTGCTCGCTGTTGACTTTGGCGCAATGGCTCCTTAACTTGTTGGGTGCTGACATGAACACTTTTACACCAGCTCTTGCTCTTACCCTTTTGAGACTGTGGGAAATGCTATTAATGCAAGGAATGACCGCGTACGGCTTCCTTTATTCTGATGTGGTTGTGACATAATTTCTGGCTCTAGGTTCTGCTCCGTTCTGCGACACTGGATAGCAGTCTCGTCGGGCATCCTGCTGCTTTTAGCCCACGGTTCTGGGTGTCAAAACTGCCTTGAACCTCATGATGACAGGATCTCGTCAATGCGGCTCTCATTGCTGCTTTTTTCTACCCCCGCTTGATGATCTTGGAGTGCGCAGATGCGTAGGGGAGCAGTCGCTTCTAGCTTCGTGGTCCGTTCCGCCAGCATACGTGAGCGCCTAGAAAGGCTAGCCTCAAGTCAAGAAATCGCATAACGCTGTTTTCTGGGAGTTCACTTGTTATTCCTAGTCCTAGTTCTTCTAGTCTTTTTATTCCTTAGCAAAAGTAGCAATGAGAGCCGCATTTACGAGATCCTGCCATCATGAAGCTCGAGGAAGTTTTGACGCCCAGCACAGTCGGCTGAACGCAGCAGTTTACCCGACGAGACTGCTATCCAGTGTCGCAGAAGGGATTCTGCAAGCACTTAGAGGCAGAAAATATGTCTCAACCACATCAGAAGAAGGGAAGCCGTACGCGGTCATTCCTTACTATAATGATATTTCCAACAGTCTCAAAAAGGTAGGCGCAAGAGCTGGTGTAAAAGTGCTCATGTCAGCACCCAACAAATTAAGAAGCCTGTGCGCCAAAGTCAACAGCGAGCAAAGAAAAATCCATGCAAGAAAAAGTACCGGAAAAGAACATGCGAAATGTGTGAAAAGCTTGGTTTAGGAATTACCTCTGTGATGCGGATGCACCTACATTGGTCAAACAGGGCACTGTTTGAATGAATGACTTCGAGAGCACAAAATATCCCTAAAGGGCGCCATGAGTAGTGAATTAGCAAAACATTGCAGAGAGCATGAATGCGCTCCGCAGCTTATCAACACAATGGTCATCCCGTCATATTTTAATCAACGGACCAGGGAGATTGAAGAAGCCTTCAACATCGGGCAAAAGAGCGACGTATATGCATCAGCATACTTTCGATAGCGTTTCGTGACAGCGAAATCGATTATTTGCATGCGTTGTCCAAATCTTTTACCACGTGTACATCTTATGCGTTTGTCATGCTTCTGTCCTCTCCTAATTGCCGAGCGAGATGTATATATTCGATCGAATGTGGATTAAAAATCTGGTTGTTAGTCAGCGTTGATTCCCTCCTCTCTCTTCTTTGTTTCGTGCTGCGCTGCTCCCGCCACAAGAACATGAAATGTGCTAGAATTTTACACACAAAGGAAATATTTATTGAAAAATTCGCCAGATCCCGCCCATATAACAGGAAATAGGAGCGCAATACAGATGTAATTTCAGTTTATTAGATGTGCTCTTTGCTTTTAAATGAATACAAACAGGAGACGCATATGTATGCACCATTTAACACAATGTACGGAGCACTACGCCACCAGCAAATAATAATGGCCGAAATTTTCTCTAGCTCTGAGAAATCTGAAAAAAATGGAGCAATAAAAACATAATACAGGCTGAAAGTTGATGCACCTTAAACAAACATTCTAAAGGGTACAAAAGCATATATGCACACGAAAAAGCAAACGCATGTAAAGAGCAACCTCGGTGCCAAAAGAAAAGACGATATGGGCGTACGATACAGATACGCGGTTTCAGGTTACGGATATTCTGCTGGGTCAAACCTCCCTCTTGCTCGAGCCTCGGAGTAATCTTGAGCGTGTTATGAAAACACGAAAAAAATTAATTCTACGAGGCGAAAATAAAAAACGAGCATAAACCACATACCTTGACGACGTTCCCAACAGAAACCCGGGGATGAAATAAAATGCTGCAACTGTATATATGAGTTCAACGCAGCCTTCTGTCCTGCGCCTTCTCACGGCGCAGCGAACGCTCAAACATACGCCTTACATCCTCGTTACACCCCCGTTCCGTTTTATTTTTTTGTGACTAAGTGTGGAGACAAGACAGCTTGGAGTCGGATGGAAAGGAGGGACGTCTTGAGGTATGAGCCCTGGCTCGCCGCACCCAAGGTACAGCAGACAACGCGTGCGGCACAATACGGCGTGGGAGGCGAGATCAAGGTGATCAAGGTACAAGTAATCCGGTGGGGGTAGGTTGGGAGTCAGCGACGCGAACACAACACAAACTATACCGCTGCGACAGGACGGCAATGTAGGTAGAGGAGGTTAGTCTGGTATAAGAGTAAGAGTCTGGTGGGCTTCCGAAGATCTATCCCGCCTATGACCGCATTGGACGGCCACGCTGCCACCAACAATGCGGCACAGTCGTCGAGGGGCTGAGGGATGCAGAGTGCGCGCTAGGAGTCGCCCATTGCCTTGAAATCCGCTGCCGTGAACGACGCCTGTAAGAGCGCCATTATGGCGTAGGGCCATGAAGCTGTGCAAAAGACTTGCGATGCGCCGCGCGCCGCTGCACCAGTTCCAAAAGGAATTACGTGGGCACGCCGAGGTGCGCGGGAAAGCTGCCATGAATCCGCAGCCACGAAGTTCACGACAGCCCAGTGATGAGAGAAAGAGCTGCTGAGCGCTGGGGCTTGCGCGCGAGCGGCTAGGGGCTGCGCGAATACGTGTGCGCAAGATGGCTTCCGTCCAGCGAGGAAGCCGGGCGAGCGACGGGAGGCCCATTACTGCGCCTCTGCTAGACAGCGGCGCAACGAGGACTGCTGGTAATTGGAGATGCCTGCAGGGACCGCCGCACCGTGCTGAAGTTGCAAACACTATTGAAGACAGGCACGTTGGTGACCGCCGCTCCCGGCGATGGAATGAAAAGGCAGACCGCCGTCGCCTGCCTGCCTGCAGCATGGAGCCGACGACCCACGAGAGAGATGCGGGGTGAACTGCGCTTCCTTCGGCTTTTCGAACAAAACTGTTTGATCTCTCAAAACGGCGAGTGCAAGCGCAAAACCTTCTCTCCCCGTAGCTTTTGGCGCGAGGGAGAGAGAAATGGGAGCAAGGAGTCAACTTGTAGTTTTTGTTGAAAAGCATTGGTCCCAAAAACGTTCTCCCAGTTACCTTTCTGGGAGCAAAATGCTAATATTTGTTTCTGTTTCTGCTTAACACCCTCGAGAAAACGTTTCTAGGACATTAGTGGGCGCACTTCCCTTTTGCTTGTGTCTCTATGTTCTGCCTCAACGGCCTGGAAATGTTCGATAAATGTTTTACTGGGACAGGGACATCCCATCCTTTCTGGGCGCTCCAGGGGAGGTACGTTGTTTGCTGGGAACGGGAAACTTGGGCGCCTACCCACTCCAGTAGAAAACGTGAATAGCATGGGACAGGCGGCTCAGTTTCTGTCGCAGAAATGCGGTGAATTGCAGGAAAAGATATCTAAGCTAGACAATGAAATCAAGGGCTTGAGAAAAAGAGTGACAGAAATGAAAGAAAGATAAAAGGCGCGTGTATCTGTAGGATCAGACCTCCAACAGTGGGTGAAAAATCTTGAGTTCCAAAGTAGGTGAATGAACCTTGAAGTCCACGGAATCCCCGTTGTAGAGAGTGTAAACTTGATGTCCACTCAAAATGAAATCGCTGAGAAGCTCCAGGTATCTCAGCTTGCAGCAGCTTCGGCTTACCGCTAGGCAAGGCAACGTGCAAGGAACTACTGTCTTCTTTACATAGCAAGGGACCAGAGACACGTAGCTCCAGAAAAAGTACCCCTTAGGGACGGCGCCCCACGTATTTTCTGTTCTGAAAACTTGACTGAGAAAGATGCATCAAAAGGGAAAGGTGCAAGTTTGCTTGGTACACAATCGGCAAGGTCTTTGTTCTAAAGACCGAGGAAGCTGATGCACTTCTCATTAAGGATACGGGAGAATTTGACGCACTGTAAAGAGTACAATTTGCTGCAATAACTAAACGATCTATGATGAAGTGGAGTTTCACTTGCCGAATGATGTAAATGAAATTGTGGCAGCCTTTCCAGTAGCGTGCCTAGAATGTATCTACCTAAATACGTAATCTGTGAAAAACAAGGATCCGTGTAGCTGTTTCCTGGATTTTCTTTCTAGTTTTTTGTAATCATACTAACTGAAGCATGGCTTACTAACGAAAGTGATGTTTTTTTATGTTTGGGATTAGCATTGTATATTACAGGTGGCGTTCAATGTCAAATCATTAGTTCTTATACTGCAGTTTCACCAGGGTATAAAATATTGTCCGTGGTCGCTAACAAACATGTATTTTCAGCGTGCTATCGACCACTGCCGAGTAATTTGTCTGCCTTTCTGCGGTTCTACGATCATTTGCGTGCATTTGTGGTTAAAAATGTTAACTTCAAAGCAATAATAGGCGGGGATTTCAACATTCACATGAGTGCAGCAGTCATTCATTGAATGTTTTCAATATGGGTACATTATCCAACGGTTTTGTAAACCTGATTAATGCGGCTACTATGGTTACACCCGAAGGTTACTCAGTTCTGTATTTATTAATCTCTAATTCCATGCCATCAAACATTAGATGTAGAGCACTGTCATGTTTATCAGCGATCATTTGCCAGTGTTTCTGTGTGCAGGAACACACTGGACAACCTCCGAAAGTCCATTGTGTATCTATATTTGTAAATAAAATTTTATGCCAGCAGTCATAATGCCGTAATAAAAGAACGAAACAAGCGGGTCGAGGGAAAACCTTCCACCAGTGTTGTACCAGTTAATTACAGACGCGACTCCGAAATCTTTTGGCGACTCCCTGTTCTCAGAAGAATGGGCCGAACCTAATGGACGCCATTGAGGCTTACAATATGTTCACTTATATACCGACCATGTTATACCACAAAAGCTTCCCTTCCAGAACAGCCGCCACGGTGGCTGAGTGGTTATGGCGCTCGGCTGCTGGTGCGAAAGATGCGAATTCGATCCCGGCCGCGGAGGTAGAATTTCGATGGAGGCGAAATTCTAGAGGCCCGTATATTTTGCGATGTCACTGCACGTTAAAAGACCCCAGGTGGTCGAAATTTCCGGACACGTTCACTACGGCGTCTCTCATAGCCTGAGTCGCTTTGGGACGTTAAACCCCCATAAATCTTCCATAACCCATAGAAAAAGTTAAAAAAGCACAAAACCCTGAATTATAACTGAATTACGGCATGAAATTAATGTGAGGGACAAGCTCTGTGTTCTGCGCTGTTTTTTGTCCCTTCCTTGTTTGGCTTTGACGCGTTGCGGTGTTTTTCAAGAACAAAGCTATACCAACATTTCCTTCAGACGCCAACGTCCGATGAACATGTTGCATTTAAAAGCATCGCAGTATGCCAACCATGATGTCGCATTTAAATGAGGCATCTTTCAATCAGGCATCTTTCCTGGGTATTGAATGCCGTCAACGCAACACAGTGCAAACATTTTCGGAAGCTCCTAGCCGCCAGGGCTGCCACAGTGCGTTGACGCGCCGCAAATCGGATATGCACCCAAGAAACTTCAGGCGTTCCCGTAAGACGAGCGCGCACGGATGGTTCTTCTCGGCCCGTGCTTTGATTGCGTCGTGCGAGTACCAGTGTTGCTCGTTGCAACATGTTTTCAGCGGCCAAAATGTCTCCTGTGACCCCATCACGACGTGGACCGGTACCAGGCTGCAGCTTGCGGCCTGCAACCACCCTCCTGCCGGAAGCGCGCATTCAGGTTCCCTCCGGACACGGAGCGCAGAAATGCCTTGAACGCAGCTGTGCGGCAGGATAAATGGCTGCCCACGAAACGTTCGCATCTTTGCTCTGCCAACTTCGTTCAAGGTTAACCATTTTAATAGCCTGCTTGTACCGTAGTGTGCTCCTGCTCTTATGCTTGCTTTGATGCATGGCCGAAGACGCGATTGAACGGTATGAGCGACCAATCTTAACGTGCTCATTCGCTCAGTTAATAACTACATCTATCAATAGGACTGCTACTTGGAGCCTTACAAGGTTACGTTAAGTTTTTTTGCGGTTGTGTGGCGCGTGCAAGGCGTCGTAGAGCAGCACCCCATGCTACGCTCGGTTGGTGCTAAACCGAAGAACACTGGCTCGTATTTTTCTAGACCAGCCTGAGGCCTTTCCACTGTAGTACTGGTCACGACGCTGCGATACGAGCTCGAGAATCTGTTCGCCGAAAGCGAACTCGCTTGACGTTTCTTTAACCTTTGCTTGCATATTTGGCGCTGTAGTTGAGGCGTCCTTCCTCTCGGGATCGCGTGTTCGATCATGTCGGCGGCGACAGCATTTTGGCAGAGGAGAAGCCGTAAACCGTTCGAGTATTATTCGACGTCGGCGGGCTTTTAGAGCACATGGTGGTTCAAACATACTTTGTTGTGGTATAGCGTTCCTCGTAGCAGCTGTAGCTTCATTAGATTTGGTCTGCCTCTGGTCGGGTGGAGAAAGGATGGATGACGGCGCCAGTGCAGCTCTTTACTGTTGTCATGCAGTGCGTGCTTCTTGTAAAGAAAACAGTTAAAAACGCAACTGCTGTAGCTAGAGCGAACGACCTTATGCGCATGTTTTTCTTATTCTGGTGTAGTGCTTCCAGCGCCTGAAAAATTTTATTTAATTATATGTGCCCACTCCAAGAATCTACTTCTGTCCAAACACCCTTAGTGTTCTTTTCTCCATTCTCTTTTTTCCTGCCGTCCATGTAAAGCTAATATTGTTCTCATTTAGAAGCGTATTGTGACATTTTCATTTTTGTTTTATAGGACGAATATTAAATGAACCTACACATCCAGACTACGTACCATCTGTCTTCCCTTATCGTGCTTCAGGGAACATTGTCCAAAAAATTGCCAGATTTCAACGTGTGTGAACGAAAAGAAGCACTGAACTAAGCATGCATACACGCTACATGTGCTACCGGGCCTAATGGATCTGATTCCGGACAAGTGTTATGCACTTCTCAAATAGATACAAGTGATACAGGAACAGATGTCTGCCATACTGCCCCATCTGTAACTTCAGATGTCTGCATTGAAGAAAAGTGTAATATGAAGACACAAACCCCTCCCAGCATGCAAGTTGTGTCAGACTTGAAAAAAATGAAGCACTAAGGCAGCGTTTGGCTTGCCTAGAGCAAGATCTTTCAGCAGCAAATTAAAAAGTTGTTGAGCTTGAGAATAAACCGGCTAATAATGCTGAGATAACCAAAGATGAGGTAACGCAGACAATGAAAACTGTGAAGTTTTACACAGGGTTCGTGGCTGCAGCTATGTTCTCTGCATTCTTGCAGTCAGTGCTGTCGACGTAGCAGCCGTCTGCAACATGCCATGATCCAGAAACACAATTAATCCTTGTCCTCATGAGGTTGCGTTTGGGCCTGCTCACTTAAGACGTGGCTTGCCGATTTGGTATTTCAAACAGACTGGGAGTGATATTTTTCATACGTGACTGGATGTTCGATCTCGCCGCCAACCTGAAGCGGTTCATTGTCTGGCCATCTCGGCGGGAGCTTGAAGCCGATGGGCCAGCAGCATTTCATTACACTCTCTTTGATGATCTCGCGGGAATCATTGACTGCACGGAGATATTTATACAAATGTCGCTGGTAATGACTGGAAGTAGCCAGACATATTCCAGTTACAAGCACCACAATACGGGAAAGCTACTTGTCGTGACATAGCCTGCAAAAGCCATAACGTTTGGGTCGAAAGCATGGGGAGAAAGGATATCTGGCAAGGAAGTTAATTTGTTTAGTGGCCTTCTAGACAAGGTTGCGGAAGGGGACGTTTTCCTGGTTGACCAAGGATTTCGATGCAATTACATATTTGCTGCACGAGGCACGACACTGCTGATTCCATCCCTGCCCAAGAATCGTCCCCAACTACCAGGGGCTGAAGTTACAACGTCAAGGTTAACTGTCTAGAGTACGCATCCATGTCGAAAGGGCAATTGAAAAACTGACAGTTTTCCTAATTTTCCAAACTGTTTTCCCACTGAACTTTCTGAGGAGCGGCGACATAAACTTTGCAACCATTGACAAAGTTGAGGCAGTATGCATTGCATTATTTATTCTGCAAACTCCTATCATCAACAATCGTAATGGTGCAGGCGGCTTATATCTAGGTGCTATGATGCTGCTGTGCAAAAAGATGGACAGAAACAACGCACTGATGAACAACATGTAATGATGTGTATTCATGCGCACGAAGTTATTGCAAGTGGTTTTTATTGCACAAATTATCTGCTACACTGTACTCGCAGTGTATCTGCGCAATATACATAAAGGTTAAATCTCTTGCATCTCTCTGCTAAGCCGAGGAGTTGTAGCATGAAAAGCTGCCATAAAAAGTTCACTTTGAAACAGGCATAACTTTCAAGACTATTAATGACATAGTTCAGTGCCACCTGGTTTCATAGCACACAGGAGCATGGCAGCACGCCAGTGCGTTCAGACTTCGGCACATCACTGGTGTCAAAGAACAGAAAACCTGCTTAATCCTTCAGGTCAGAGAAGT
This sequence comes from Amblyomma americanum, assembly GCF_052857255.1. Classification (NCBI taxonomy): domain Eukaryota; kingdom Metazoa; phylum Arthropoda; class Arachnida; order Ixodida; family Ixodidae; genus Amblyomma; species Amblyomma americanum. The sequence continues at coordinate 89,765,506 of NC_135498.1, read as the reverse complement.
ATGTTGCATGAGGTGAAGGGAGAGTGCAATAAGAAAATTCTCCGTTCTTTAATCATGGTGACCAATTCCTCGACAAGCGTTGCAAGGCCATTGCCTGGGTGTGCGCCCAGGTTTTGCACACATTAAGTGAAATATTTCTTGAAAAAGTCATCGTTAAACAACTTTTCCTATTTGGTGCCTTGTCAGTAACACGTTTTCTTTGCACATTCAATTTGTTGAAGACGTCCATCGATTGCAGCTCGGCGAATATGTGGCTGAAAAATAAAAAGATTTTCCCTTACCTTTAGCCTGCGCCCAAAAGATCTCGTCAAAGGCTATTATTTCTCTTGCCGGTGAACATCCTGTGAACACCACAAACATTTGGGCCTGCACCGGCATATATTATGCATGATTATGTCCGAGAAGCAAGCATTCAGTTAGATATGCAAGTTTAGTGCAACCATTTGTGAGTGAAGCACCTTTCATTGTTGCAGGATATTTTACTTCCAGCACTGAATGTGCACAGCATGCACAAGGCACTATAGCATGTGGAGACGCACTAATCAAAGGCATGCTTCATGCAATAAACAGCCCATCTCTAAGACTACAGTTCATGTCATTTGGCGACCCGAGCTCGAAGAATGCTTGCTTAGCATTTTGCTCTGTTTCAGAGCCTCACTGCAAGTTGGAAACTTGAGCGGTTTTTATATACCCCATAATCTCCGCAACACGACTCGCTGCAACAGTTCTGCATGCTGCCATGCGGTGCAATACAGAGGCCGTAATTCTGCTTCAGCGTTGTTTTATCCATCTCAGCGACTTTGCCTGGCTAAGAGTTGACCCCTCAAATTGAGTGCAGCAATCAGCTGTCAGCTGCACTTTTATGACCGTGTTCAAGTCAGTATCCTGGTAGAGTTCCCCAACAGGCCGTTTTACGGATAGCTGCTACCCCCTTGGCTGATGGTACAGAATCCTGTGCAGTTGTCTCAGGAGAATAGTCAGTCTCCTCACTGTCTGTCATGAAGTCAGGAGCAAAGTGTTTGATGCAATTTCATGCAAAACAGTATATGCATTAGTACCCTACTTGTGACGCGGTCGCATCTTATTCTTTGCAGCAGGGTAAACACTGGAGCCATTTTAAGTGTTACAAGATTAGAATACAACTTTTTCTCCTAGGCGCCGAAAATCAGTCTGTGTTCTTTACACACACTTGGTGCAGAAAGCTGGACACTTTCTCATCTTTGAAAGTAGGTACTGTGTGGTCGTGCGTTTTGCTGACTTGAGATGGTGCACGGCCTATTTTCTGCTTGAAAAATTCGATTTTGGAGTCTGGTGCTGCCTACGAAAAGTTGAGTGCTTAGTTACTACTTTGCCAGAAAAAAAGCAGAACACAAGCAGTTGCAGAATAAAGGCAGAAACTTACTTTGCCTCCTTTCGATGCCTCAATCCATTTGCATGCAACGTCGACTGGAGGTGGGTTGTTAGGCCATACTGAACCTATGTCTCGACACTAAACAACAGTGCAGCCAAGTGCGTACAGCATTCTACAAGGCTGAAATTTGCATTGAAACAGGCTTTAAACATTAAATAGTGTACAAAGAATGCTGATAAATGTGGCAATCAAAAATGTGGAAGAGATTTGAACAAGAGAATATTACAGCATAGGACCACAAATTTTCTATGCACAACACGCTTCACTTAGAATTAATGCACTGTTTTTACGCAGAAATGTGGAGTAAAAGATGCGGCCTATTAAAAAAAAATCCCCGAGCTGCTCTCACCTCGCAGCGCTGACTTAGTTGCTTTACCGTTCGCTGGATGATACCAAGGTCCGGAGTTCGATCCCGGCCACGACGGCTATGTCTTGGAGGCGAACTACAAAACCTCCCGAGTGCTCGTCGAAGAACCTTAGGTAATATAAATTAATCGTAGCCCTTTACAACGACATCCCGCATTGCCTGAGTAAATTCGGGACTTTAAAACCGCACAATTCACAAACAGATTCAAAATGTTTTATTACACAAGCGTCGCTGTTCAAGCAGTCGCGTTTTTCTGATTTCTGATGTGATTTATGCAGAATTTTCGAAACTACGATCGGATTACACGCGCGTGCGCACACACACAAAATAACAGGTAGGGACTATGGCTTTGCGCTTCGCATTCTGAATCGCTTACTTACCCGGCCATGCAAGTGCAGTGAGCATTTTCAACAGTTCCTTCGTCCTTCAAAACGTGTCATGATTGGTACTGCTTGGACAGTGCTTGGCTGGCCTCTACCGTCGCCGCGCTTTCCTTCCTTTAAAGACTTGAGCTGTTTCACCTTGCCGCTTATGAACATGCTCTACGCCTCTCCTAGATTAAAACATTTAAACTGTCGCCGTGTGCAAACGCACACTCCTTCAACAATTTACACGTAAATATCTCCTCCTATCGCAAGACGCAGATTCCTTGGGCCCGCCGTGAAGGCGAACCGCACAACGTCGTCGTTAAGTGGTTCAGGCAGCTCCTCGCCTTCAAAAAAATTAAATGAAAATTGATTTTGGGGAAAGGAAATGGCGCAGTATCTGTCTCACATCTCGGCGGACATCAGAACCGCGCAAGAAGGAAAGGGATAAAGGAGGGAGTGCAAGAAGAAGGGAGGATAGAGGTGCCGTAGTGGAGGGCGCCGGATTGATTTAGACCACTAGCCATTTTTAACGTGTACTCACATCGCACAGCACACGGGCGCCTTTGTGTTTCGCCTCCATCGAAACCCGGCCGCCGCTGTTTGCGTTGTGTAATATATACCTAAGGTAAGGGTATATATTACAGAATGGGGGAAGTCAAGTGAGAAAAATTGATTAATAAAAGCACATGACCACATCCAGCATAAATTTCTTGTTGGCTTAGATAAGATAGCCGCCCAGGAACTTTGGGGTGGATTTCTGGTAGGCATGTTTCGAGGATTGCGCGTATATAGGATTGGGGGAAGTGGGGGGGTTGGTAGGGGCTGAATTAATGCGGCTGTGCAGTAGACGTTCGTCTTCATGACTGAACCGGCTTTTGTAAAGATTATTGGCAAGACTTCGTTTCGTTACTGGCTAGGCTGTTCAAATTGGTCCTTACTACAGCAGTGCTTGATAGCCAACAGGTATGATTCCGCCCTGGCACTCTGCGTCAATAAGAGAAATGTCTCGAAAGCAGCTAATGGAGGACATGATAGAAATCTCAAATTTTCAGATGGCATCGCACTGCTGACGAACCCAAGGAGAAATTGCACCGCTCGATTTATTATCCAAGCAAAGCTGTTCTCAAAGCTGCTACAAAAAAAAACTTCCTCCAGTAATTACTTCGCTATTTACTGCAGTAAGGCTTAATTAGATATCGTGCTGAAACGCAGTGTTTCATCTTTACCGACGTTGACCCTCCACCCGTTAGGTCGTTAGCACTCCACTGCTGGTGCACACGTGAGGAAACTCCACTTTGAAAATGGGACACTAAACAATTGCTGAGCTGCGTTTCTGGTGGGCTTTTAGGCTTTTACGTATTCTTTTAGGCTTGCATCACCACAACTTTTACATACACTCATGGCACATTATGGTAAATAAAAACCCAAAAATTAAATGCAAAAAGAGGATCTCAGCAGATGACGTGTATAAAGCACCGGTGTTAGGTGGCATTGTTCGTGAACCAGCCGTACGTGGTGTAGTGAATAGCATATGCTAGGCTTTACTCCAAGAATTTCCTGTCCCTACGTTGTTGCGCACCTGCGCTCCACACATGCGGTGAGGCGGCATGAAAACAGCACATGTAGAGGCAAGATGGTGTTCTGCATAGCGCATGACGTCAGCCACCCGTGTGATTGGCAGAATGTATTCAAGCGCCTTTTTAAAACAAACATCACGCACCATTTCTATAAATCTGCGCCTGCCGGTTCTGCAAAAACGCAAGCGATATTATTGAGGCTGCTGCGCTCGAATAAAAAATAATTCACTACGTTGTGTCCAATCAGGCTTAGCCCTTTTCTTTTTGGATCACGCGATTCTCCTCTTGAATACCCTCCGTTTTCTTCGTACATGCACCAATAGGATACACTCAACTGCAAACTCAATCTGCAGAACACTGTGGCATGTGTCATGTTATCTTCGGTAACGTGCCCGACCGCCATGTACAACGTGGACGATAAGTTATGATAATATTACTTGAAGTTCTTGTGACACTTTCATTATTATTGTGGTTCCTACAGCAATACGGCTACATGCTTTTCTACTTAATACCTGCAATCAAGGCAGAAAATATCTGGTCCACATCCGCCAAGGTGCAAATCAAGAAGCGCTACAAAGGCGAAGACCAAGGAGTGACCAAGATGACGCAAGCTCTTCGCGGTTCCTTGGTTTCTCTGGCACGTTGTGACCGCGAATACATACCAACTATCCCCATTAGGGCTTATGAACGTCGATCTGGTGACAGAATGGTTCCAAAGCTTCTTATACAGTGTTAGACTGTGAGGTGACAAATGCTGCAAGGGAAAGGTTGCCTGATTCGGATGGTAGGTGCATCTCTATTGCATTTAGTTTCCGCAATATCTAGCTTTGGGTCGGTGGTGGTTGTGAAAAATATTTATTAATAAGAATCTACAAGAGAGAGTGGCAACTGACCTTAAGGGCCGGCCCCTTACAAATAATAGGAGGGGACCCTAGTCCAGGACCGTTGTGGCTTTCGCGGTAGCTCGGGCCCGAGCGACCAGGGAAGAAGAGAATCAGCCAACGCTCCTCGCTTTTGGCTAGCCCTTTCGCAGGGGGATGAAAGCGGCTATGCTGTGTTCGATATAATTTAATAGTTTATTCGTAAGTGATAACCGGGTTAGCTTCTGACACCTCAGGCGGCGAGTGTCGAAGCGATACCCGGTGGTTGAGCGCGCGGGCTGAGGATTCTTCAGCCTCGTTTCTCTTTAGTCTCGATTGTGCTGGGGTCCAAGTAACAACACGTGTGTCCGGGCGATCCTGGTACTCGCATCTATGTAAAATTTTGGGGCGAGTGTGAAATGTTTGGGGCACGGAAAGTGAGTCCCTGAACGTAAGTGTTCTGATGGATTACTGCGGCCGTATATCATCCCCTGTGGTGTGGGCCAGCAGCATTCGTGTAGAAGGCTATGTAGCGAGAGCCGCTGCGTCGCTTAGGGCCGTCGCACGCGCCGTTCGGCGGCGCTCCTGAGTCTCCTTCATCGTGTTCTGTGGCAGAGGTCGGACCTGTAGCGGGTGGCGCCAGTCCTCTGCAACAGTGGTCCGTTCCTCCGCATGCGCTTTGTAGGCAATGTGTAGGCGGTTTGGGAGGCTTTTTCCGGCTGAGGATTTGTTCAACGGCGAGTATTGGTTGTTTAAGTACGCTTCGCGTAGCTCCGCAAAGGTGTTTTTCATCCCGAGATCAATGAACCGTTGATTTAACATCGTTATGGGGAGGTCGAGGGCGCACTTATAGATTTTGCGAGGAATCACCTAGTGCAACTCTGCGTTCATTGTGATTTTAACTGACAGAAGTGACACTTTGTTCTTTTCTTTTATAAATTCCTGTTTTACGACATTCTTCTAAAGCTGCCGGCATAGCAGGCATGCAATGCATCATAAGCACACGGTCCGTTAGGCACCTGTGAAATGTGCAGCACAACCTGCTTAGGTTCTGCTGCCTACTCTGCACAACGGATCCACCTCACACTTTATCTTTCACAGCCGCCACCTGCCTGCCCAGATGACAGCGTCGGCTTTTAGTCAGAAGGCTGCGGCCCATTGGTAACAAAACCTTCCTAGTCGCGTTAAATGTGCGGACGTCGTGATGGCTGAAAAAGAAAGGCAAACTCTTTCTGCATCTGTCCCCTCACCTCTTTCATTTCATTTCTCCATTCTGCCTGCTATCCTTTATTTCCGCTGCCCCAGCTCAGGTGCTTCAGTATCGATGGCAGATGCCGGGGCTAGCAAAAATCTTTTCCTTCCTTTTTGCTATTATTTTTAATAAAACCACTACTACAACTACTACTGCTTTCTGCAATTTCGGGCGGTTTAACTGTCTTAAAAGCTGAGAGGCTCTGATAGCCACACGACTGTAGACACGGTTCACGATAAGTACTCCAGATCCTTGTTTCTTTTCATATGCCTCCAGCAATATAGGTATTCTCCGGTGCTTTGAAACCGACTTCGTTTTTTTTCCGACGAATAACAAGTACGAATACATTTTGTAGAAGAACGGCATATTGGGCGAGTTGGAAATGCTCCATAATGTTAAAAAAGCGCTAAGCAACAAGGACGAAGAAAGAAGAGAACACAATCAAAGGCGCTGATCTTACAACTAAATTTTATTTGAAGTAAGCAGGTCAATTTATACGTACACAAAAACTACGCACATGCGCATGGTCAAACACAGATGTACTCATTTAAAAATGCAAATAAAAACACACCGCATCAAAGGCTCGTGCAGTTATCGCCGATATGCTATCCCCTGTGCAACAGGCTCATTTCCTTGGAGGTTGGTAAAAGCTGGAATTGCTACTAGTTGTTTAAGTATGGCAGTAAACAAATCATGCCTTCATCAAATGAGCAGCAGTCTCCTAGCCCAAGTGCGCAAGTGCTGGGAAGGAGGATACCCGGAATCGGTTACTGTGTCAAGTGCTGATGAAGTATTAAATGCGATGAAGTCCTCTGAGCGCACCTCAAATGTGCAGTCTAGTCGAAAAGAAAGGAAGAGAGTGACTGTCATGCCATATGTTCACAACCTGTCGCACCATTTTAAAAAAGTGGGGGCTAAGTACGGAGTTCATGTTCTTTTTTCAGCCCATAATAAACTATGTAAAGTAGGGGCCGCAGTACAAAGAAAAATGGAAGGACATAGAAAGAGGAAAGTGTGTAACAGCAACCATGTCAATCAATATGTCCAGTGCAGGACTGGCATTGTCTACCAGATCCCTTTGTCATGTGGTTCTACGTACATAGGTCAGTCCAGCCGATGTATTAATGTACGCCTCATGGAGCACGCCAATTCCTTGAGAAAAAAAGAGACTAACCTAGCCAAGCATTGCTTCACGTGTAAATGCGCACCGTATTTGGTCGACATGGAAGTGTTGTTTGTGCACAATGATCGGCGCCCAAGAGAGATAACAGAGGCCTTCCATATCATAAGAAAGACAAGCTGTTGCGTCAGCACACCTTCAGTATTCCTAACCTCCAAGGAAATGAGCCTGTTGCACAGGGGATAGCATATCGGCGATAACTGCACGAGCCTTTGATGCGGTGTGTTTTTATTTGCATTTTTAAATGAGTACATCTGTGTTCGACCATGCGCATGTGCGTAGTTTTTGTGTACGCATAAATTGACCTGCTTACTTCAAATAAAATTTAGTTGTAAGATCAGCGCCTTTGTGTGTGTTCCCTTCTTTCTTCGTCCTGGTTGCTTAGCGCTGTTTTAACAATATGGAAAATATTTTCAGTTTCAAGGCCAATGTCAATAATCTGATGAAGCTTAGCTTATGGTCCCGTGTTTCTCTTAATCACATGCGAGGCTTCGTTTTCTGGTTTAATTTCTTCGCTGCGATGGCTGCCGTCTATGTCCTCCCTTTGTCTTCACGCGCGTCACGGAATTTTCTTTTCTCGCCATTAATGCAGTCATTCATGACCGCTCAATCTACAATTCACGCGCCTGTTTCGAGATGAACCTGGGAGACATTCCTGAATGATTCCTGACGCCGAAATCTTGGTGCGGCATTTTCGACCGCGTTGGTTTTAAAAGGCGTGCGCGAAGCAGCTGTGGTTCGACACTACATTTCGCTTGACATGCCTGCGTGCATACGGTCGGTGCATTGTAGGCAGCGGCAGTCGTCAGGAACCACCTGCAGAACGAACTTTAAAAGAATATCAAGCAATCGTTAGCAAATACAGGCAAGCAGGAGCAAAACAACTTTGGCAGGCTTATAATGCCGCAGAGAAAGGGGAAAACTGACTCGGGTAGCGAGTGTTATTGGAGAACGGCTGCTGCCAAGAGAAGTGGAGTCCGACACACGCCTGTTCTACTGAGGCCCAGACGAAAGCGAACCAGCAGAGCACTATTAAAGCTGGCGCAAAATGTACAAGAAACGGTCGCTAAGGGCACAACTTGGCTTTAGTCAAATATCTTATCAATGTCGATTGTCCTAAATTAGCCGTGCAATTCAGATTTGATAATCTTTGTATGATTTTTTAGCTGCAGCAACTGGCCGAAGCTTTAGTATGTGCTCCAACCCCGTTGTTGAGCATTGTGCGTGCGCAACACAACGTGCAATCAGAGCTGGTAGCGCCTGAGCTGTGAACAATGATTCTTTACAGGATGAAGCGAAAAACTAGAGTTTATCTTCTAAGAAATGATGAGCTCTAAACACTTCAGGAATGCTAAAAAAAACGCGTCTCATATTACATTTTACTGTGTATCTTGTCGGTCACTTCAGTTCAGCAGTGTTGAAATAATCGACATTACAGACAGATAAGTATGCAAGGTAAACTGGCTTCTTTTTATTATCGGTCTGCCTGGAACCCACTGGGTTAGAAAGCACGCACTATGGTGCAAAAAATTTCGTACATTTTAATCTACACACTTATAATTTTTTCACCATGTCACATTGCACAGTCGTGTCAGGTAATACCTGTCCTAAGTATCTTTTGCACGATTCAATACAGCGCATAACGAATGCAGCCATGCTATATTTAAGGCAAAGCGATTCCTCTTGATGTGAAGATTGCAGCATATGTCAATATATCTAACTCTTCGTGCTTATTAAGAATAAGCACTTTAGTTTATTTTGGATTGCCTAACGGTGTGCACCTCTTCAGAATATTACTACACAGAAACAGTACAAAATTTACTGCCTTCACTATCTCACTCACTCAATCACATTCGGTTTTCGAAGAAATCTCAGCTTTTCCAGCTTTTTCAATTGAATAAAAGGCCAGAGCCTGGACCAGCACTGGCATTGGCACTGCATGTCAGGTGAAATTAAAATTTTTACAGCGTCACAGCTCGGAACTGAAGAATTCGTGTAAGTCGAAAGTTATGTATTTTTTCAAGATAAGCCCATGTGTTCCAGGAGCAGTGCTTATTTTGTTAATTTATATACAACGTACCACTTATTCTGGCGCCGCTGTGCCTTGCGAACACTTATTGCAAACAAGTGTTTCAGTATTCTGCAAAACTTTTACTTGCATACCAGAATTGAGTGCTGCGGTGCCTCCGTAGCTATGAAGTCGTCTTCTGAGCCGAATCCAGTCTTTGACGGGTGCATTTCGGTTCACTTGAAATACAATGACGTTCGTTTGCAGTGCGAAGTCAGGGCACGTAGAGTTTAAGACGGCGCCGTCAGGTGCGGTATCTATCATATCCCCGTGCAGCTTTTGAACAATAAACATGCCGTACCGTACATGCAATACCATACCTTACCATACCGTACGAAACCATACATTACACTTCCTTTGCTTTTCATTCTACGCCGTCCTGCTGACGCAAATAGGCTGCTTGATGATTTACTTGAGACTTAAAGTGCAAGCGCTGGTTTTCCCCTATTGGGGTCGTTATCGTGCAAAAGGCCAGTGGTCATTTTGAGCGTACGATAAATCTCTAGTTAGCAAGAAAACGCAGCCATGCGCACATAGATAACCAGCGACTTCGTTCTTCCTCTTTTAAGACCCTGTCTTACATTTTAGCTTCAAGCATGGCGACAACTCTCAATGGAGAGCGAGTTCTTCACCACCAGAGAAAGTTTGCGTCTATCAGAAGATCTTTTTTCAATAAGAAATAATTGCACCCTCCTTCGTCTTTCATCCGGCTGAAGAAATAGCGACGAAAGTATTACATAGCCCCCTGCCCCCCGCAAGCGCATAAATATCATGGCCTTGCCCTTTGCGATTTGCCCTTGGGTGCTAAAGACTGCATTTCTGCAAATGGTAGGAGCACCAAAGAGATTTTTTCTCTCTAATCTGTCTGTCATACTGGTACTGCATATGCTGTTGGTAGCATCATAGTCACAGACGCGTCTTCAGATTTGCCCACTTTTGCCCTGCTCACTGGCATTTATTCTGCAAGCAGGTGCTTGCTTTTCATCTTTAAAAAGTTTGAAACATTCCAGTTTGATGAACATTTTAATAGCTCTGTGGTCAGGAAGCTTTCACAAAGGACTGTTGTAACTGACATGACGTGTCTTGGAATGGACAGCATTGCAATTCACATTATAGCTGATGAACACCTTGTGTCTGCAAAACATGCTATAATTCAGGACCTAATTCCCGGAAATTTGAGTAAAATATGGCTTGCTTAACTCCTAAAAACATTTGTCCTGACTAAGAGCGCATGCCATCTAATGGTTATGCCATATTGTGCTTATTCACGTCTTCATTTTTCTCTGACTTTGACTGTAGTACTAGATGCGCACTTGTGAATAAATCTTTATTGACAAAAAGAAGTTACATGTTCCATGCGTACCTGAGTTCTCTTATTGGCGTTTCATTCACTGCTGATAGTACCATTACAAAGGCTCAACATACAGGGTAAGGCTTCAATTTTTATTGCAATCGGTACAATCCAAGAGGATTAAGAACAGAGCTGCTAAACTATTTAGGAGAGTGGAGACTTTGAGCTAACCCAGCAAAAAGAAGCTGTGAAAATAACAGGACTCAGAGAAAAAAAAGCAATTCATTAAAGCAGTAGCCACCCATATATCGGGTGGATGCCCCTAATCTAAGCGCATGCTGATGCTAAAGAGAGAGACTATTAAATTTCGTCTAGAACTATTGCAATCCATCCCACAATTTTTGTCCATGGAGTGGAACTGATGTGATTGAGCTTATAGCTTCCACAGCATTGTGGCTGGCTCACAAGCATCTTCGGGCAGCACACTTATGAAAGTGATTGCCTTTTCCTCGAGGCATCTAACCCAAACAAGTTTTGAGAGGTAGTATATGCTACTCCTATTTCAGCGTATGACGAACGTGCTGTGTTAGGAGCAGTAGGCGTCATGGCCTTTATTCTCCCGCAAGTTCAAGCAATTTGGGTGCTGGGAATTGCTTTAAGGACCTTTTAAGTGCTGAAGAAACACAGGTTTGCTATAGTGCAGAGTGCAAGGTTACTTAATTTTTTCAAGCACCTTAGGAGTCGTTTAACATATGCATGAAAACATCTGTGCAACATTTCAGTCTACTTCTTAAGTTGCACACGCTTATAAGTCGTATGCATGAACTTGACCAGTTAAAAGGGACCGAGCTTTATTCGAAGAGAGGTTGTTGGAATGTTGCTGAGAGATGCATGGAGTGCTAAAATCACTTTGAATTTTCAACTGAACTGGATACTTATTTTTGCACTTTAAAGTTAGTAATTATTGCCCTATACTTAATCAATTACTTTTTGTCCTTTTTTTCTACCCCAGTTGTAATTTGATGGAGGTGAATTTAAAAAGAAATGCAGCTTATATTGTCGTTGAAAATGAATTCAAGCACGAAAACCACGCCAGGCAAGGCGTAGCACATTCTGTGACAGCCCTCATATTGATGTTGAATTTGCTTTGGATGGCGCACCTTCCAAACTTGGTTCGATAGCCATTGACAATGGCTAGGAGCACGAGCAAGAATCTTTTACGGGGGTCGTGCGGTAGCATTTATTTGAACACATGTGCTCTGCGCCATGGACTATTTGGTTGTCCTTATAAGTACTCTCACATAGATACATGGTACGTGCTTGTTGATCAATTGTTTAGCCGCACAATCTGGGGCGCAAGCCTTCTCAACCTTCAATCGCGCGTCGTCCAGGCCCACGATTTTCGAGCAATGAGACTGCTCGAGTTATGCACTGTGCTGGTAACATGAGCAGTCTTCGCTTGTCCGTCACTTTCGAACACCTGCACAGGAGCGGTGCCAAAGCATTAGTGGCAGAGGGGCTCGAAGAAGCAAGGAATGGGTAGGTAGGTCGGGATTTAAATGTTTTGTGGTTGATTTTAGCGTTAGAAGCAAACTCTAGCTATTGTGTAGACATTCATAACATCGTCATACTAACGCAACAATTACGTTTGCCAGGTTGAGGTTTATATACAAAAAGTTTTCTTCCTCTAGCTGTTGTCATCTTGTTTAATTACGCTCTTGAACGATAACTAACATTTCCGATCCGCCTGCCTCTATGATGTACTCCGACTGAAATTCACTGTCGCATCAAATAGCAATTTCGCCATGCGCTACAGCTACAGCATTGCAGTTGCTCGTAACTGCTTTATCTGAATTATTGAGTGGAGCACGAGATTATCCAAAAGAGCAATGAGCAATTTTTCCTACCATATAATCTTTACTGGCATTTGGAAAAAAGTGAAACGTGAAAAATATATGTTTTTTTAGCAAAAGTAAGCAAATATTTCAATCCTCCCCTAGCTGGCATGTATGTTCTTGGCCACACACTTAAATAAGAGCGTATACTATCGGCATCGTCCGAGCATTCATATACAGGACCCCTTTGATAATTCGTTAAGTTCAGTTCGCATTGTGGCATATTATACAGGGTGTCCAGGCTATCCTTAGCCAAGAGTTAAAAGATAAGATATTTGAGGTAGGCCAGGGAAACCTCTTACATACACTTGCGCATCATAGACAATTGGTTGTTTTGCAAATAATTAAGTAGCAATTAAGATTCCTATTTTAAATGCGTAATTATTGACGTTAACACCAAATGTGAATAGCAAAGTTGGAAAGCACTTTCAGAAACCCCTACTTCATTTATTTGTGATAAAGAAAGCATCACGTGTATCCATTTTCCGAGCTCCAAATAAAGCTCGCGAAATACAAAAAAAATCACGTGACTAGCGTATCCGCGCGCCACAGTTGTGCTGCTCTCAATCCTGGCTTGAGTGAATGAAATCAGATGCTGGAGAGGCGCGACGACCCCACTGCTCCGGCAGTCAGATATGTCGACGGTGGTTGCGACGTCTGCGCGAGCCAGTCTGCAAGGGTGACATTGCACCGTCCGGTTTAGCTTTCGGACATGAAACGTCGCATACCACAGCATTTACTTTTTATAGGTTGCGAACGCACCTCCTGCTACTCGTTTCGTCTTGGGGAGCTACGTACATTGAGGCAAAATAAAATTTTGTTTTGCCAACTTTGCAATTTCTCAAGCTCTTCTGGGGACCTAATTAACGTCAGGTCTCCAAGCTGCCTTTCTTTCAGTTCACACATTGGTTGCTTCTATAAATAGCTAAGTTTGGCCCGGTTTCTTGTGCGTGCTTTGATGCTTCAAGCAAAATGATTTCACACAGACAGTACTCCGACTAAAACAAAATGTCGCAAGACGTCAACGAAATTTTTCTCTGTTCACTACGACGCAGTCGCAACTGCTTTGCCTTGATAAGGATTCAGTAGAGGAGCACGTTATTATCAAAACAACCAATGAGCCCCCCCCCCCCATTAACGGCATAGGTATAATTCCAACAATTTTATTGGAATTTGTAATAAAATCAATCACTTGTATTTTTTTTCGGCTGCAAGTGAACAACATTTTTCGTGCCCTTGCATGTATGTTCACGACTGAAAGTGAAATCCTAACGAGCGCATACTATCGGCACCATCAGCGCGTTTGTACTTCTTTCATAACTATAGTTAACTTTTATCGCCATGCATGTGGAATGTTGCCTTAACAACCGCGTCGATGCATTAGTAAAACGTGGATAAAGCGCCTAACATTCATGTTACTGCTTGACATGTGCATGTGATATTGTCACAGGAACAATGCTAGCATACTTTGTTCCGTAAAGCACATGAGCTAGGGCTATATTTCTGTTTTCTGTTCGCTTTTTCTTCCTCATTTAGTCACACATGCAGCACTGAGGTGAAGCCAGCTTTACATTTTTGAAAGGAACACCCTTGCGTCTCGACGGCACTACCAGGAGTATTAGGGCCACATGCACCCGTTCATGCAAACTTCTAAAATTCTTGGGGTGCAGGATGGAAGCATCTGTAATAAAATTTCCTAATTTTTCAGGTGTAAGGTTGTGCATGAAATTATACACCATTTAAAGGTGTGAAATGTTTTATAGTGTAGTTATTAAAAGATTATGACGGGACTGCTCCAGGCTTTTTAATCCGCACGCGCCTCAGCCTCTACTTAACAGTTTGGTTAATAGAGTTTAGAGTTTAACTTCCGAAAGCGCCTCAGCTTATGAGGCGCGCCGTAGTCAAGGGCTGCGGAATTTTTGTCCTGCTCCAGTGTTGTAAGACTGGAGGGAAAACACGTCTTAATTATCAGATTTAATTAATACGCTGGATAACTAATTTCTGGTAACCCAAACGGAGATAGGTGCCTGTCTGCCATTAAAGATTTTCGTGTAGCTGTTAGTAACAGCCATATGAATGCTTAACATTACGAAATGGAATTACAATTTGTGCTGCGGCTCAGCAAACTTTGGTGTTGTCAAACTTTGGCCTTGTTTTGTCAAATGTCGCTCTTCTTTGATGCGCACACAGCAATAGACAGTGGTTGACAAGTCACTGCGAGTTGCACCTGTGGCGGCCTCCACTCCCCCGTCCGGTATCGAGCTGCGAGGAGTGGCGGCCACCGCAGCTCCGGCAAGAAAAAGCTATCATCAACAGCCATCGATGCTTTATTTGAAAAATTGAAGCAAATCAGTTATTCCAGAAAACCTGAGAAAATGTTCTTGAATTAAAAGTTCAGGTTCGCGTACACGCAGGACACTAAAAAGAATAAGTGCGGTGGCCATGCGACCGTGCGGACTAGGGGCAACTTTTCCGCAATCATTCAGGAACGATATCATTTGCACTGCTATTAAAAGTACACAGACTTTCAAACCTCTTCCAAAGTGCCTCCCCGAGCCACCGGAGAATTTGCTGAATCGCCCGACAAGGATCTTTTTCTAGTGTGGCTGTACACCTACTCTAGCAGGGCAAAGGGTCCCCCAAGGAATTATAATAAGCATTGCTGTGTATTCCGTGTACATACTTTCGACAATGGGTATAATATGAACACTATGTTGTACGCGGGAAACGCAACAGCGATGCTCGTCTCTTGTTTGTCCTAAGCGCTTCAGGCTGATATTCGGGCATCGATAACACACGAAAGCGATTACAAGGACGGTATATCGCACTGCGATGAGTGAAATAAGCTAATAGTGCTTAGAACTCACGGAAAAAATACGCTGTGAGGGTCCTGCGGTTTGTCAATTACCCCTTGGCTGTGGCCGTCATTTTGACAGTTGGGAAGTGATGCATCACTCTGCTTGTCTCTTAAAGCCTCACTCAGCCTAAACACTTACAATCACTATTACGCTAACCTTCGCTTTGGAATGGAATGCTAGCGAAGATGGAGACAGGCATCGCGACAAGTGCATTGAGTTTAGCAACCGCAGCTGGCACTCGAGAAGCTTACCTTCCAATTTCCAAGCTCGAACACCCATCCAATAAAACATGATTGGTCATCTCTGGCTGTGCTATCCGAGCCACCTCTGTGATGAGCCAGAGAGAGTTGCAATGGCACGCGCACCAGTATCGTCAGGGATCGTGTTTCTGAGCCTCTAAAGCACAAGCTCTCACACCGTTTTCACAACGTAAACCATCCTGCTCCTGGCAGGTAACTACCGTACGCCGAGACTCTCTGCTGACACCTGTTGTACCTTGTACGCTCCTGCTTGTTACCGCTGTGCTTGTCGTGAGCACATTTCTCGGTATTGCGACCGCCTTAACCAACCATCACGCCCCTTCGTACGACCGTCAACGGATGCAAGAGAGTTGAAATCTGGCCCAGTTGGTACATGGGCGAAAAAAGAAATTGGCGGTGATTTAGCTCTGGTTAGACCTGGAGTGACGCAATAGCTACAGCTGGCTGAATGTAACTTGGTCACGCGACCAACCACGTGATCAGCCACGGCGCCGCGCCACCGGTAGCTGCTCCGCACCACGTGACCAACCACGTGACAGCTTGGCGGTGGAGCCAAAGGGTGGCGGGGCCGCCACGCTGAAGGCTCGAAATGCTACCGCAATGTAGCTTTCGCTACAAAACTGTCAAAGACAGACGAGTGATAAGACGAGGAATTAACAACACAACGTTGATAGTCCAGTTGTGTGTGAATTCCTCCTCTTGTCGCTTGTCTACGTTTGACTGGTTTTTTCGTCAACGGAACTTCTTTAACTAAGCCCTAGGACCCACCTCCTGGCTGGGCGACTCAACAGAGAGCCTTCCGGAACTGCATTCCCGTTCCTGACCGCAGTCTCACATCGGCGCTTCAGCGATGTGGCCGGCCTTCGTCACCAAGTCGCCGTTTTCTTTCGCTTTCGCCGGGAAACCTGCTGGTAAGGCCCATGTAGGTGCAATCGGGTAACGGTCACCTTTGCCAACTTCTCTGCCTGTTGTGATCTTAAAGAACAAACTTATTTATGTCCTAATAGTGTAAATTATTTAGTTCTGGGGACACCAGTGTCTCTTTCTTTGCTGACAGCCTTGCTTTCAAAAGTAACTCCGGACAAAACGTCATGTTCAGTTCTGACCAAAACACCAGTTATCGGGGTTTTCGGGACTGAAACTTTGCGTCTCATGGGTATAGCTTAATTGTCAGCCGCCATAGCTGAAGAAACCTTTTGAAGCGGAGTGCGCTGTATCACTACGTCTTCCGCGCGATGTTATATAAGGTGCCCACTTTCTGCGTGAATGTGGAGGCAGACTGCGCGTTCGAACGGCCAAAACTTCTCTTCAGCGCAATGTTGCTGCTTTGTACGTGGATGTGGCAAACGACCGCACTGACGGCGCCTTTAGTATAACTAAAAATTTCGCGTAACCAACTACTGCGGCAACGTTCGCTGCGCTTATCTTTTCCAACAACCGCGCAGGCACGTGTGATATCTCTTTTAAACCACATCTGAAAAAATGCCTAAAAAAAAACTCGAGTCACCTGCCATTCTTAAGGTAGTTAACGCCTCAACAAAACCGGTTTTGATAATTCCCGCTCTCCAATTTGCACGATTTATTGAATATGAAGGCCTTACTCTAATTGTTGTTTCTAAATACGAACGTGCTAATGGAGCCAACGACATCTGTTCACTCTAAGCGAGAACGGATTAAAAGAGAGCACGGCGTTCGGTTAAGCGGGGACTAACTAATCTGCCACAGACATCAATTTTCGCAAGTCGATTTAGGACTATAAAGGGACGCAATCTTATATTATTTAACGTACGCAAATAACACTAATCACTTGCTGTAAACTTTCTTTACTTCCTTGGCCATTCTCATAGTATCCGCACCCGTATTGTGCACAGAACTTTCATTCTCTGTGGACTTCACCATGGATTCCCATCACTACCTAATTCACGTGCTTAAAGGGGCTATGACAGCCTATTTTCATGCATACCTTGCATATCGCGTTTAATTCTCAACACGTTAAAGGGGCCATGACAGCCTATTTTCACGAATACACTGCCTAACGCTTTAATTCTCAAATTGGTAAATTAAAATTCCCCCAAGTTTCACCTGATTCTGTGCAGTAAATATCTTTAAAACGAATTTTTTTCGTTTCTTCTGCGAACTGCTTGCTGGTCTGGCAGCCTCTGATTGCTGACGTCAGAGGGGCATACCCGCCCCGCGTCGTCTGCAGCGCTGTTGAGGTGCTTGAATGCACACCGTAGACGGCGGTCGCTCGGAATGTTTTCTTTTTTTTAGCTCCTCGAAATAAAATGCATTTTCAGTGTTTTCTTTCCGGAAGCCGTCAGCTTAGTACGCGACCTGAGTGATCCTCAAGAATGCGGAGTTGCTCGTGGCACCCCATTTCAGATTGTTGAGGAAACAGAAATCGATGGACCCTTGCTTTATTATTCACACTCATAAACATGTAATCTTTTGTTACGTGTGTGGTTTATTTTGAGCAGTCAAGTGCTCCCGTTTGTGAAAAGCGGCATGTGCCGTGCATGCCTTCGCCGATGTGCACCGTGAAAGCCGCGGCGTTTCGTAGCTGGCTACGTACCAATTTCTTGTCCGCTATTCATCGGCTCGATAATTAAACTCAAATTATCACAATGTGGCACTATAGTAACCATGAGGCACGAAAGGAGAGCAGAAAAGTGCCGAATGCGACGACTTCTCCCCTGCATGTGTGCATTTAATAATAATAATAATAATTGGTTTTGGGGGAAAGGAAATGGCGCAGTATCTGTCTCATATATCGTTGGACACCTGAACCACGCCGTAAGGGAAGGGATAACGGAGAGAGTGAAAGAAGAAAGGAAGAATAGGTGCCGTAGTGGAGGGCTCCGGAATAATTTCGACCACCTGGGGATCTATCTTTAACGTGCACTGACATCGCACAGCACACGGGCGCCTTAGCGTTTTTCCTCCATAAAAACGCAGCCGCCGCGGTCGGGTTCGAACCCGGGAACTCCGGATCAGTAGTCGAGCGCCCTAACCACTGAGCCACCACGGCGTGGCTGTGTGCATTTGTAAGTGGAACATTCAACCCCTTCAGCTCGTAGAACGCTTTTGCAGGAACCAAGCCGCTTGCAAAACCTTAAGCGACTCGAATGCTTTCACTGCCCGCAACGATAAATAGTCGCCACCGTCTAAATGAGTGCTTGAAAATAGTCGCACATCATATAGCGTTTACTGTGCGTGTGAATTGTGCCCTAGGATTCCGACGATCACGACCACTGCAGCCCCGCGCTGGGGTTGTTTACATAGCTGTGAGCAAACAGTACAGCTCGTTTGCTTCACATAAAACGCAAGGTGGGCTCCCCTTATCTTAAATATTTTGTAGTATCCCACAGGTTGTAGTTTTAGTCATTTACACACTATGATAACACTGCAATAAGCACCAATGATGCTATATCGCCTGCTTGGGAAACGCTTCGCGTAGGACTGGCGCTTCCCGCTAATTCCATCTGCTTGTCATGGGGTATGTGATTTTAAAGCGCTTTAGCTAAAAATAAGTTCTGACATCACTTTAATTAATGAAAAGAACCAGATTTGTTGTCCACTGCCGACGCCGACGGCTGCTGCCGTCTGCCTTCAGCACATGCTGTGCAGACCGGGTCACATATCGGCACTCCCCATTATTGTACTCGCGCCCTGCGATGTAGGCAGTCGTCGCATTGAGGGAACTGTGGCCGAAACTACGCTCGATAGCTATTTGCAGGCGCTAAAACTTGCGAATTCGCTCTCCGCAATCGCCGAAATCGTACACAGGAATCCTGCATACTCGCTAGGCTCCGTCACGAAAAGGGCCGGCGGACCATCGTCGGCCGAAATTCAAGCATCTGGCAGAGTTCCCCAGTGATTAGTAAGCAAATGTGAAGACATGAAATGCAGCCGCTCGTTTCACGTTTTTCGATAAGGTACACACAGTTTTCGGGCTGTCTGTTCACCGGGCGTGAAGCTTTCGCTCCGCCGCACAAGCCCAGGCGACGGCGACGAGCGGCACTCCCGTGCGGCGTTTTCTGCCCGAGTCGCTGAATTGCCTCGCTGATAGGTTCTATGCATAGGCACCGAATGAAAGCACATCTTCGCCAGCGCACGCACATCGCGCATGTCGCCGTGGCTACCGTCAGGTACACTAAGTTTTAAAATTCTTAAGTTTGTGGAACGTTATGCCAACTAGTCCCCCACCACACTCTTCCAGTTCCCACTAAGTTCACTCTTTACACTACTGCGACATGGGGTCGTTTGTCCTGCTGGCGTCGTCGTCGGTCTAGCTTCACAGACCAGTGCGTCAGCGATGCCATTTGCATACCGACCAGCCAACCGACCGTCAATCACCGTCCCATCAGCCTTGTATAACCGGACCCTATGCTGATACCGAAGAATAACTGCGTTACTATTGTGAGACTGTGGACCAAGCGAGCTCTTTATTCCCGCTGGCAAATATGGCGGCCACTCCTCAAAAGACGAAGATGCGAGATGATGAATATTCACAGATGAAGACGAGGGTCACGCACTGTGCTCACACTTTCACCCCCTATGGGCGAAAGCGACCGTCCCGGGCGCACGTTAGAGGGAAATAGGGCGACGGGTGAAGGGCTTTAAGCGCGACACATGAACAATCTCTTCACCACGACAACGCCGGTCGTGGGCAGGATGGACAGGAGCAACGCGATAGTTTACGGGGGACGTTTGATCGAGTACAGTGTACGGACCAATAAAGCGGCTGAGAAATTTTTCGCACAATCCGGGGGTACGCACAGGAGTCCTCAGCAACACTTCATCAAGAGGGAAGAAACGCACTAAACGGTGTTTGAAGTCATAGGTTGTTTTCCGGGAGGCTTGGCAGGCGGCAGTGTTCAGGCGGGCAATGGTGCGACAGTAGGCAAGACGGGAAGTAAATTCGTCATAGGAAAGGCCGGAAGAGGTTGTGGGGGCACAGAAGAAAGATGCTTCGAGAGTGAAGGTAGGGGGCGACCGAACACAAGGACAAACGGGGAGAAAGTGGTTGTTCGTTGCACGGCAGTATTGTAGGCAAAGGTTACAAAGGCGAGCATGGCGTCCCAGTTGGTGTGGGCGGGGTGAATGTACATAGACAGCATATCTGACAGGGTGCGGTGAAAACGTTCGGTGAGCCCATTGGTCTGGGGGTGATAGGCTGAAGTTGTTTTATGGGCGGTCTGGGAAGCATGGAGAACTTCGGCAAGGATGCTGGAGAGGAATGACTTGCCGCGGTCACTGATAAGGACACGTGGGCTCCATGGCGCAGAAGAATGGCGTTGAGGAAGAAATGGGCAATTTCGGAGGCAGAGCCTCACGGAACGGGGGCTGTTTCAGTTACCGTGTTAAGTGGTCGACGGCTGTGACGATCCAGTGATTGCCCGATGAGGTTAGTGGCAAGGTACCGTACAGGTCGATACCAACGACTTCGAAGGGTGAGAAAGGACAGGGAAGAGGTTGTAGAAGACCAGTAGGAGGAGACGTGGAGCGTTTGCGGCGTTGGCAAGGGATGCAAGATGCAATATATATTTGGCGACAGAGGTGAAGAGACCAGGCCAAAAGAAACGGCGCTTTATACGGTCATATGTTTTCTGGAATCCTAAGTGGCCGGCCACGGGGTCGTCATGAAGCGCCTGCAAAACCTCACGGCGAAGAGAATGGGGAATGACAGGCACCCAGGCGTGACCCAGGGGGCTATGATTGTGCCAAAAAAGGGTGCCGTCAACCAGCTTGAAACAGTTGAGTTGGCGTCGGAGGCGGGCATTTGGAGGCCGCATAGCCCCACTAAGGCGTTCACAGAGAGTCCGGCAGTAAGGGTCGGCCCGCTGTGCTGAAGCGAGATCGCCGAGAGCGGGAGCGGGCACCAGATCGATGGCTGCGGCCGTCGAGGCGTGGGTAGCGATGGAATTAGTAGCTGGGAGCGATGAAGCAACAGAAGGAGAGCACAGAGGTTCTGCGGAGGCGAAGGGGCAACAAGAGAGCGCATCGGCGTCTTTGTGTTTTTTTCCCGATTTGTAGGGGACTGTGAAATCATACTCCTGGAGGAGGAGAATCCAGCGGCCGAGGCGCCCAGACAAGTTCTTCTGTGACTACAACCAGCACAACGCATGATGGTCAGTTACAATGGTGAACTGGCGACCGTACAAATAGGGGCGAAATTTCTGAACGGCCCAGACAACTACAAGACACTCTTGTTCAGTGATCGTGTAGTTCTGGTCCGCTGCAGTCAGGGTACGACTTGCGTAAGCAATCATGCGCTCAGTCGAAGAATGCTGGCGCTGCAGAAGAACGGCACCAATGCCGTGTCCACTGGCGTCAGTGTGCAAAATCGTTGAAGCGCTGTCATCAAAATTAGCCAGTATCGGATCAGATGTGAGAGCCTGCTTTAGAGAAGTAAAGGCGGCCACGCAGGCCTCAGACTAAACGAAGGGCGTGCTGACTCCAAGAAGCTGATGCAAAGGTGCGGCGATGGATGCGAAACCTCGGATGAAACGACGAAAGTATGAGGCGAGTCCTAGAAAACTGCGCAGGTCTTTAATCGGCCTGGGGCGGGGAAAATGCAGTACTGCAGCAACTTTATCCGGATCTGGTTTTATGCCTATGCGACTAACGACGTGTCCGAGAAGCAA
Source organism: Amblyomma americanum (assembly GCF_052857255.1). Taxonomy (NCBI): domain Eukaryota; kingdom Metazoa; phylum Arthropoda; class Arachnida; order Ixodida; family Ixodidae; genus Amblyomma; species Amblyomma americanum. The sequence goes on along the minus strand of NC_135498.1, from coordinate 89,743,472 downwards.
AGCAACACTTCTTTGTGTTTAACTGAAGTCCGGCCGCAAAAAGAGCACTTAGAACTTCATTGAGGCGGGCGAGTTGCTCAGAAAAAGTCGAGGAGAAAATTACGATGTTGTCCAGGTAGCAGAGGCAAGTTTTCCATTTCAGTCCGCGGAGTACGGTGTCAATCATGCGTTCGAACGTGGCCGGAGCATTGCACAAGCCAAACGGCATAACATTAAATTCATATAAGCCACATGGCGTGGCGAAAGCTGTCTTCTCTTTGTCCTCTTCATGCATGGGGATTTGCCAGTAGCCGACACAAAAGCCTACGGATCCATCCTTCTTTTGTACCAGCACGACTGGTGAGGACCAAGGACTTGAAGAAGGTCGTATGATGCGGCGCTTGAGCATGTCGGTAACATTATCTTGAATAATTTTTCGTTCACTAGGAGACACACGATACGGGCGGCAGCGAATGATGCGCGAACCGTCAGTGTGGATGCGATGCGTAGCCGCCGATGTTTGGCCCAAAAATTTCGACTGGCTATCTAAAGAAGCGGCTTGTTTGTTCAAGAGGACAAGCAATTCTGCTTTTTGAGCAGGCCTGAGATCGTGGCTGATAGTAGCGGAAATAGCTGCCGGAGAAAAAGGATGGGACGAAATGGCGAAGCTGGATGGTGGCGAGGAAAGAACGATGACAGGTTGAATGGCAGACACAGAAGCCACTTTAGTACCAGCGCGCATAAGAATAGGCTCCGACGTAGTATTGAGCGCAGTCAGAAGGGCAGTCCCATTGACGAAGCGAAGAAGGGATGCGACGAGGAGAATGCCCCTGGAGAGGAGACGGGGCACGGCTGTGGCGAAAACGTCCCCAGCATGTACGTAAGCAGAAGCAACTGAGATGACATCTTCGGAGCCGGGATAAAGCACATGGTCCGCGGTGTGGATCAAGTGATGAGATGGAATTGCAGGAGAGTCAGAACGGTCGGAGTCAGCAACTTCCAGAGTAGGAGGGCAACATGTAATGACAGCTTGCGCGGTGTGGAGGAAATCCCAGCCGAGGATGAGAGGGTGAGCACAGGACGGAAGTACAGCGAACTCGATGTGGTGCAGGATGCTGTTGATAAGGAGGCGTGCTGTACACAGACCGGAAGGATGCGTGGATTCTTCATTGGCAGCACGGAGAGAAGGACCGCAGTAAGGAGTGCGCACTTTACGAAGATGGGAACAGAAAGCAGAACTGATGACGGAAACAGCGGCGCCGGTGTCAGTCAATGAGTCGACAACACTGCCTTCAACATTAACAGCTAACAAGTTCGACGGCAGCGTAGGAGGAATTGAAGGGTGGGCGAGTGGTGCAGCTTTACCTCCGGAAACTGCACAATTTATTTTTCCGTATTGCGACCAGGTGCTTGAGAGGCTGGACGTAGAGGCGATGAAGAGCGCCGGAACGGTGACGGGGAGCGGCGGCGCGACGAGTGGACAATCGGCGAGCGGTCGGGAGAGGTCGATGGAGAGAAGAAGCGGGGAGGATCTTTGGGGTGAAACGTTGGCCGGTAAGGAAACGATGAGTATGTGTCGTCATGATGAGGAGTATTGGAGGCAACAGTAGGGCGGTAACCACACGATGAGTAGGTTTCGTCGTTGCGAACGGTACCAAATTGGTTACGCTCGTCGCGCTGGCGCCGACGACAAACGCGCGCAACATGTTCACGAATTCCGCAGTAGTAGCAGATAGGGCGAGGCGAATGCGGCCGCCAAACCGCTGGGTACATTGCGGGCCGCTGGGATAAGGAGGCGACAGTCGGCTGTACGGGCGGCGAATGTGAGGCATAGACGGGAGGAGCAGGAGACGCAGCGACCTGGGCATACGTGGGCGCACAAAGAGGCACAGATGGTTCGGACGCCGCGGGACGAGTAACGGAAGCGAGCTCGTCCTTGATTAGATCACGCAATGGCGAGGTCGTAGGCCGGTGCTGATGGGAATCCAGCGACGGTAAGGTGGAGCCGTGCAGCTCCTCGCGGATGATGGAGCGGGTGAGAGAGCGCAAGTAAACATCCTTTGAAAGGCGGGGGTCCCAGGCGTCTTGCAAGCGGAGGGATTGGAGGTCGTCAAGACGGTGACATGTGGTGCGGATATCGTTGACTGAGGTAGGGTTTTGGCCAGCCAGCGTGGTAAAAGCAAAGGAGCCGATGCCTTTAAGAATGTGACAGACCCGATAGTACTCGGACATGGCACTATTGACACGTCGACACAGGCTCAAAACATCTTCAATGTAAGACGGGTAAGATTCGCCAGGCAGCTGGGCACGCGCATCTAACTTTTGTTTGTAGATGGCCAGGCTGGCAGCAACAGTGCCAAAAATTTGCCGAAGCTGCGATGTAAAGTGGGTCCAGTCCGGGATGGTATCTTTATGGTTGACGAACCAAGTCTTAGCCACGGCGGTTAAATAGAATGGCACGTGGAGAAGCTTCATGGCAGAGTCCGAGCGATTGTAGGCACTGACCTGATTGTACTTATCGAGCCAGTCCTCGACGTCACCACCACGGAGACCCGGAAATGTAGGAGGCTCGCGCTGAAGGGTCGTGACGGTCCATGTCGGGTGTCCAGGTTACATAGGAGCAGCGGGGGCGCTGGAGTCAGAGCTGCGGGCCGAGGGATCAGCAGGTAGGGGTAGCACACCTGCTGATGCACCGGCAAGGCCTGCGGAAGCGTCACGGCGTTGTTGGCCGACAGTTTCCATCTTCGGAGATAATCCGACCAGGTGACGACCGGAACCGAGCTGCAGTGTGGCGACGGAGAGGACGCGGGATCTAGAGCAGCCTCCACCACTTGTGAGACTGTGGACCAAGCGAGCTCTTTATTCCCGCTGGCAAATATGGCGGCCACTCCTCAAAAGACGAAGATGCGAGATGATGATGAATATTCACAGATGAAGACGAGGGTCACGCACTGTGCTCACACTATTATTAACCCTTTTGCGCCACCAGTCACTCATATACGGGGGACGACTGCTACTTTGATCGCCCGCGCAAGTACAGGGGAGAAGAGACCTCGCTTCGCATATTGCAGAAACAAGACCAGAGGACGTTGCTCCGTGTATGCCCTGGTATTGTCACGATAGCATTCATTATGGCGGTCGCTGCTGGTTTCAGGAGTTTCCCGTTGTCAATATCGATCGCAATTTTCGGAATATTGAGCGCGTCCAGGGCAGCCAAATTTCGGAAACTGAATCATAAGCTCTTGTATTAGTTACTGAAGCGCAAAACTGCAATATGAAAAACGACCATGTCATGGCCTCTTTAAAGCAATAAAACTACCTCTGTACGACTGCAGGTTGATTGTTATATACTCATTTACTATCCTCTGTTTCTCTGGCATCCCTTGTATGAGAGGTAATGTCATAAGTCATTTCGTCGTTAACTCTGGTGACTTTTTCGCAAATAACACAACATCCTATATATTAACACCTGCCTCCCGATCATCGGGACGATTGCTTATTTGCTTAGGTACATAGGTTATTTGCGTACATCGCTCAACAAAAGCGTCCATAAGACTCTTACTACGGGTGCCATCGCGGAGGGAAATGAACTTTTTGACGTTATCGTTTCTTAAGAAATTTCCAACAAATTCATGCAGGTAATACTAATTAATACAGGTGAGTAATTCCTGTAGCATACATTGTTATTTACTGCAAGGGTTTGCAGATCTTTGTTGTCGTTTTGTCTATTAAACAGCTTACCGTTAATTTTACAGGCCATGTGATTACCTTTTGTCCCCTCTCTTTTGTGATGCCGCATCAAAGACCCTCAAGTGTTCACAAATCATGATGACATAAAACGATGAAGGGCGACTGCGCCCTCTGTAGCCCTACAGCAAACCTTCTAGTGAGCCCACGCAGCCTGGCATTACCCTCAGCTTGACTGAGCACGAGGATGCAGTGCCCCCGGCACACCTGTTGTACTGGGAGCCCTGGCATCACTCAAAGCGTGTACCGTCTCCACTAGAGTTTCGGCAGCAGTGCATTAACACGTCTTCTGCATCTTCTGTAAGCTAGAGGTATGACCAGATTCTTACTGTTCCACTGTTAGCACAGGCTGCACTCGCAGCCCACTCCTAGAATGTTTTATGAACTTTCATTGCTAACGCGTCAGCTGACAGATTTTTTTAATGGCTACGTGAATTGTTCGTAAGTGAACAATAAAAGACGCCGCGGACAACTGCATGTTGTCGTGTCAGCTGCCTACAGGTGATTACAACATGCAAGCGCCTGATTCGCGGCACGGGCATAATAAGCACTGACAGACTTTTGATCAAAAAACTGAACTCATAATGAGGATTTTCAAGAATGACTCTATTCATCTGGGGGCAGGAATGACCCCATCGTCACATTTACTGCACGAAGGTAATGCGAAGAATTTCTCTGAGATCCGCCTATGCATTTTTTTAATTTTAAACATTGCGTGACTCGAATGGGCTACTCACTGCAATAAAATAGTGGAGTTATTCCCCTCTGTTCGCAGAGCAATTGAGAATTGGTACAATTCTGATAGAGAGAGCTCCGAATATTCCTCTTGTATCAGCCGTAGACATCGACATCATCAGATATTGGCGATGAAGATCCCAATTTCAATATGACCCCATTGCACGCTAGTTAAGTTGGGCCTAAAGCGCGTCAAGGTGGGTGTACTTCCATGCAATAAAGAGAAAATGGGGGTGTAGCTCAGTGGTCGAGCGCTCGCTTTGCGAGTGCGATGTCTCTCGTTCAAAGACTGGCCTCACGTCGATATATACTTTTGTTTGCATTTTGCCGCCCATTTTTCTTTGCAACACCTCAAAAATTATATATACGTACAATTATATTCTCCCATTTGGTTATTCAAGGAACCAAGATTCAACTCTCCTGCAAGGCGTTTGCTGCATGCGCCAGTCCAAGTTCTTCGATTTCCTATTTAAACCTACCGCTGGTCTCTGAAGCCACTTTCTTTACCAAGAGCGATAAATCAGTGCCTATTGTGATTTGCGGCCAAATACAAGTTTGTGAATGTGACTCGGCTCACTTTACCTGAGCTCAACTTGAGGCGGATCATTGTCCTATTAGCTAATTAGCGAGCTTCAGGTCCCAAAATCTAATATGGCAAATTCGCCAGCAAGAAACTCAAACATCGTGCACTGTAATTTGAGCAGATACTCTCATATACTGGAACATTTCTGACATCTTTTGTTTCTTTCGTGATATTTAGGCTGGCGCAAATTGTACATTACAATAGCAACCGAGTTTGGGCTTTATTTGCCTTTTAGCACTCTAGGAAATGAATATCATACCTGTGTGACGTTTGCGCTATGCAGGAATTGTATTTTTGTTGTGCCTAAAAACAAAGCACCGATTTAAAGCAGACACTGTTCTTTCACTTCCTTTCTTCTCAATGCCTCGAAACCGTTTTCATCCTACTCACACTTCCTTGTATTTCTTTATGCTACAAATACTTAAACCGAGAGCGCTCTTTTCTTCACCTTTTTCCTGAACACACTTCCTCTCGCGTAGAAATTTCTCGCCTATGCATATTTCATAAGATATTCTATAACAATCATTTCCTTAACAGCCGGCTACTAATTACCCCTGTTTAAGTTTCAGATCGCATTGATCAGCTCCACAAAGTAGGTGTTCCTTCATAGGTGCTCTTTCATGGCAATGAGCAGTAGGGGAGGCGCGTGAAGTCGTATTCTAGTGAAGTAGAGAATGCTGTTCTGAAGAAGGTACAGCTTCACGGTCAGATGCGGGTTTCCAGAGCTTGTGCAGTCAGTGCAATGTCGTAAGGATTATTCCTGACGCTGCTCGTCGCCAGTGTTGAGGAGATCAGAGATAGCTAAGAGGCCAAGGCGTCAGGTTCACGATGTTCGGGGTGCTCGACAGGTTGGGGGAACTGGCAGTCAGCGCCTTGCTGGAGGCGTGCTGATTTGTACATGATAGTATGCGACTGTCTTGAGCTTTAAGCTTCAGCGTCCAGCGAGCAAGGTGGTCTGTGTGATTATTTAGTGAAAAGAGTCAACAAAAAGCGTGGAAATTTGTGAAAACTGAGAAAGAAAAGTAGAAAAAGTAGCGCCAAAATCGGCCGCATCCCAGACAAAGGATAGAAACTGACGCTCAGTAATTTATTAAGATGATATTATTCATCGTTAGCGCTATCCCTGTGGTCGAACTTAAATGAAATATCTGGGAGGAGGAGGAAGACGAACTTTATTCTAGGAAAAAACAAGAGGTCCTAAAGGGTGAGCTCCTAATTGTCCAAGAGTCCACGGGCCTCTGCTTCACGGAGAGCTCTGTACAATAGCCTTGTTTGGACAGGCGGTTGAGCAGCTCGCAGAGATGCCTTCTATGAGGAGGGGGGTGGGATGGGTATGGAGGGAACTTCCATGGGTTGTAGACATCAGAATCAGTCAGAATCGCTCTTTATTTGTTAATATTTTACATACGTAAAGTATATCATACAGAAGAAGGTCCCGAAGTAAAAGAATGTAATGGGACCTCCTAATCTAATACATCGTGTAAATCATTTAACAGCTGCGACATATCAGACGAATATGAGATATTGAATATATACATATGGGGTACAACATAAAGGAGATACATAGGAGGGAAATAAAAACTATTAAAAAGCTTTTACAAAAGACCAGCCAAACATACTGAATTATATATTGTACTGAAATATAACGGAAGTTAGGAGGCAGTGGAAAATACATGTAAGAAGACACGGAATCGATTTCATCACAATGAGGGCTCATAGCTAAGAATTGCTCGTTTAAAGTGTGCTTTAAAGTTGGAGATTGAATGAGCATTCTTTAGTTCTAATGGTACAGTGTTCCAGACAGCAACTGACGAGAAATGAATTGCCTGTTTCCCATAATTTGTGCGTACATTAGGCAGGACATTATGGTTATTCAGTGCATACCGGGTTATGCTGTCGTTTACAAGATAACACTGTGGTATGAGAGGAAGAGAAGTTATATTGTTGACAAGTTTGTACATTGGAATGCCAAGAGAGTATCTAACCAGCTGTGATACGGAGAGGATGTTATAATCCCGAAGAATAAATGCTGCATCGATGTAATAAGAACTATAGGTAAGTGTACGAATGGCTTGATTTGGAATTATCTGCAATGATTTAAGATGAGTAGCATAACTTTTTCTCCAGCATACTATAGAGTAACTGATGTGTGGGTGTACAAATGCGTAATATAAGGATATTAATGTGCTGTTAGAAAAGTATGGAAGGGCTTTAGTAAGGATTCTGAAACGTATGCCATTTTCTTTTTTATATTGGTTATGTGTTGATGAAACTTTAGATTACGGTCCAAATACACTTCCAGAAATAATGCGAAATCACTAGCGTCTATGATATGTTGACCAATTGAGACAGGAGGAATGGTAAGTGCCTGGCGTTATTGCGAGCTGAAAACAACAAACTACGTTTTACTGGAATTGATGGTAAAACTGTGTTGACTGCACCAAGATAAAAGGTTGTCCAGGTCATGATTAAGTTTTGATACGAGTTTAGTAACGCTTGCATCTGAGTTATAAATTGTGGTGTCGCCAGCATATAATATGCAGTAGGAGGAACCGAAGCACTTTGGTAAGGTATTAATATGAATGAAAAATAAGAGGGGACTCAGAATAGAACCTTGCGGTATGCCTAAGTTCATGAACACAGCATCAGAGTGGACATCTGAAATAATGACAGTTTGTGATCTATTTTGCAAGTAATTTTGTAGCAACAATAACGGGGGGCCGGCAATACCAATTTCTTCTAGCCTAGTGAATAAAATTGCATAATTAATGGTGTCAAAAGCTTTCGACAAGTCTAAAAAAACGGCTCCTGCAAATTTTCCTCCATCAATAGCAATTCTTACTTTGTCTGTAATAGTTATAAGAACACGTTCAGTAGAATACCCAGAACGAAAACCATACTGACAAAGCGGTAATATATTGAATTTACGCAAAAATATTTAACAAGACGATTCGCAATTAGTTTGTCAATTACTTTGTTGAGACAAGCCAGAAACCAAATTGGACAATAATTTGTCACTAAAGCACTATCACCCTTCTTAAAGACCGGAATAATATTTCTACGCTTTAGTTCATGTGGAAAAATGCCAGATTTAAACATCAGGTTCACAATATGTACAGTACGCCATTAATTAGGTGTGCAGTCAATTTTATATGAACAGTATGTATATTGGTATGAAGACGAAGAAGAGCGCAGTGGCGACCACTCACATGGCGACCAGGTCACATGGGCTTTCACTTAAATGAGGTTGCAGATTCCTTAGCAAGAGCCTCTCTCAGCGGCCCAATTGTTGCTGTCCTACCATCGTGTGCATATACAGCTGCGGTGAGGTTTCGCAGCTACACAATATTTCAGGAATTTGCTGCCTCGGCTCTTACATCATCTCCCGAATATCAGCATCTTCTGCATCCTTGGAGTAGCAAAGACTGGCGCTCACGCAGACTAGAGGTCTCTTTCACGCGCTTGCGTTGCCGGGTTCCCCTTCTAAATTTCTACCTTCACAGATCTGGCCTGGCAGCTTCCCCACTGTTCCCTTTTTGTGCCGAACCTGAGACAATAGATCACTTCCTGCTGTTCTGCCGCCGCTTTTCTCATTTGAGGAAGCGTCTTCTGCAAATTCCATTTCATCAACTGGGCTTGCCTGTGTCTTCCGCGGTTGTTCTTTCCATTGGCGCTTCTTTGCTTGGACGAAGCGACAGGAGTGTGCGCTCTGCTGTGCAAAATTTTCTTCAAGAAACGCAGCGACTCCCATTCTAATTTCTTTTTCCCGATCTCAGCCAGTAAGACATTGCAACATTACAGGCATTGTGTACTATTATGCACATTAAGCAATTGTCCCGTCTTCGATCTCCAAGTTAACTGGACCCCTTTCCTTCCATCTTCCAATCTATCAGACTACATACTATTTCCACTGCTTTTCCCATCAAAAATTTCCTGTATCAAGTAATTAACCGCCTGTGTCTTGGCCACTCCCCCGTAGCGGGTATGTGCCAGCAACGCCTGAGGCCTTCCTTCCTTCCTTCCCTTGAGTCATTAAAATCATATCTTCATTCTGCCATCATGGCGTGCCTTCTTTGGCTTGCCACCACGTAACATTTGGTGTGAGGTGCTGGGTTCTCATCGTAATCCTAGTCCCCGGAGCATCGCCGCCTTCTGCTCGCCTTCGTCGTCGGCCGAGGGGACCTGGGCTCCGCCGCCCGGCTCAACCCCAGCTCGAACTGACCAGAACCGACCAGCTGCTTTCCCCCGCCCCGTCCCCAGCCCCGAACACAAGACACGACGACCAGGATCTGACGTACGATGACCCGACTACGACCCGAACCAAGACGGCACCACCGCCCAGGCTGTGCGGCGATCCCTCAACCCTTGACCTTCGGCAGTGGGTGACCGACCGCGGACCTGAAGCTCCGGGGGCAACCGTCCACCAGATCATCTCCTTCATATTTGTGGCAAGCCTTTCATCTTCTATCCTTCCTGATCATCCTCATCGTCACCTCACAATTTGTAATTCAAGCAATCGATCGGGACGATCGCTCTGAGGACCGGGGTCATGTTATGAAGACGAAGAAGAGTGCAGTGGCGCGGGACGGAGTGCTCGCGCTAGGCCCTTGAGCCATTAAAATCATATCTTCATTCTGCCATCATGTCGTGCCTTCCTTGGCTTGCCACCACGTAACAATATTATCAAGGCCAGGACTTGTTATTTTCAAATTACGTATAATGTCAACTATTTGCTGTGATGTGGATAGAAAGAGAAAGAAAGAGTGGGGGGAGGCGACTGGATAAAGAGGGTTGGAGAGCTTCCTTAGGAGTTTTAACTGTTGCTCTCATTAAATAAACAATTAAAAGCAGTTGCAATTTCTTTCGGGTTACTGTATTTGACACCGTTTTGTTGGATCAAAGTAACATCTTCGCGCTTATCGTTTCTTCCTAAGAATGAATTAACTATTTACCACATTTTCTGCATATTGGTGCCACACTCATAAAACTTTTGTTCATAATAGGTCCTTTTATGTGTTTTTAATAATGCAGGCAAGGTATTCTTGTATTTCTTGCAACTAGCAAAAAGTTTAAGGTTGAAGGGCTGCCTTTTTGTTTTGTTTTTTGTACAAATTTTCTTTTTGCGCATTGCTTTAAGAAGGCTCTGTTTGCCAAGGGTTCTGTAACGAAGCTAGTTATTTTTTGCATTTTCTTATATCTGAATGGGATTGAAGTAATGAGGTCAGAAGTGATACAAACTGCGAATAAGCTTCTTGAGGATCATGCACTAACATAATCGACTGCCAGTCAGCTTCAGCCACTGCAGTCAAGAAATTTTCTTTATCCAAGACAATCTTACTGTATATCGTTCTGGTGTGGATTTGAGTTGTACTAGGAAAGTGCATGAATATCGGGAAAGGATCTACAATTTCTATTTCAAGGACGCCAGCTTCTGGAAGGTATAATACATTTGTCAAGGCGTGATCAGTGTCTGTTACTACCAGAAATGATGCATCGAGTTGGAACCGTGATGATGCACTCGAAACCAAAGCTATGGAATGAGCTGCTGTAGTTTATGGTATCTAGAGCAGACTCATCGAGAAGATTGATGTTTATCTCACCTACTATTCCCCAGCAGCACAGGTAATTGGCCCAACATTGCAACTGTATTGGCAAAGCTGGCCCTACAAAGGACCAGGATATGACCATCCTGTTGCAATATTGGGCCGATGACCTGTGCTGCTTGGGTTACGACATTTGCATTCTCAGATGCGAGAATACCTAGTTTCTCTTGAAGTGCGTAACCGAAATCGACAACTGGCGACGACGGTGACCTATAAATACAATAATAATAATAATAATTGGTTTTGGGGGAAGGAAATGGCGCAGTATCTGTCTCACATATCGGCTGACACCTGAACAGCTTATTATTATTATTATTATTATTATTATTATTATTATTATTATTATTATTATTTTTTTTTTTTTATAAGGAAGGGACAAGAGAGGAAGTTGAAGAAGAAGGGAAGAAGGAGGTGCCGTAGTGGAGGGCTCCGGAATAATTTCGACCACCTGGGGATCTTTAACGTGCACTGACATCGCACAGCACACGGGCGCCTTAGCGTTTTTCCTCCATAAAAACGCAGCCGCCGCGGTCGGGTTCGAACCCGGGAACACCAGATCAGTAGTCGAGCGCCCTAACCACTGAGCCACCGCGGCGGGTCTATAAATACCGGCAAATATTAATTTTCTATTATCGACGTCTAGGAATAAGGAATCAAATTCTATCCAAACAGATTCACTGGGAGGTATGTTCAATTCTAAGTCACTTTTTCGTTTATAAGCGAACTGATGGGATATATATAAGGCAGCTCCATCATGCTTGGAAAGTTGTCTGTGGGAGAATTCTGCGGCGTATGAAGGAAACGAGAACATATTTTTTATCATGCTCACTTAACTAAGTCTCTGAAATTCTGATAACTGAAAATGGGTTGGGAAACATAAAAAGAGTATCGAAAATAGCATCATAGTTTTTCTAATACTTCTTGCATTTTGATGAATTTCTGAGCGAGTGGAATCCGATAAAAAGTTTTTTAGCTGATTGGTCGAAAATAGGAGAACATCGGGGGAACAACCGTAGCCGAGGCGAATAGTTTACACTACTAGTGACAGGTCAGACTCGTTAGTGATGGGGTACACAGTACTGTTTGTCGTTTTCTGTGCCTTAATCATGCAGTTGTCCGTCCAGAAGAACTTCCACTTTTTGCCTTTCTTCAGCGACAAAGCCTTAGCGAACAATGCCTTGTTTCCTGCAGTCAGGTGATCATTGACAAAGAAAAAGGGACTGTCCTCAGAGGCACCGATATCCATGTTGAACAAGGTGAGACGAGCTCCCCGCGCTTTGCTCACAAAATCTGCTTTTTTTCTCGAGAAAAAGCGGGCGAGGATATTCTTTTGATTTTTGTTTTTTGTGGGAACACGATGAGCCACATCGAGGTCAGCGGGAGTCACCGGGCATCCAATTTCCTCGCCAATGGTTTGTGTGATGGTTACACAATCTTCACCTTGTGTGCAAGCAACGCCCTTCACTTCAACGTTATTCATTCTTGAATACTGTTCAAGACCAGCAATCTTGCTTGTTAGCTCACTGTTTTTAGACCTCAGCTCTTGGTTTTCAACTGCAAGGAGGGAATTCTCGTTGCGCAACTCCTCTACTTGCTGTATTAGGGATACCAAACTGGACTCGAGACTGTCCATCTGGCTCTTCACTTTCAAAATATCTATTCCTGAGGATTCATACTTCAATACTAACTTGTCAAAAATGTTTTCCACAAGGCTATCAATATCAACTTCAAGTTTTGACTGTAATTCATCTATCATTTTGGACAGTTCGGCGCAGTTTGGCATGTTCAATGGTCAAACAAAAGAGTAAAGCAACTATAAATAAGCAGTGATTCCAGCAGCAGTGACAGCAGACTACTTCAGATGAAACAAAGATCGTCAGTGGCAAGAACTAACCTGTAAATGTAGAAAAAATTCCTACAGCTGCTGCACTCTTCGTTGCCGCTGCTGTTGTGATGACCGGCTCTCGGATCCATGTCCTTCTAAGCAATCCGGGGTGATCTTAGCGCCAACCAGCGGAAGCACCGTCGTACTATCTCCAAGAAATGACGGCCACCGCCCCTATCGTTAGCGGCACGTTTGCTGATGGCACGCTTGCTGATGGCACATAGGCTGATAATGGTAGCAAGTGGTCGACCATGCAATCCAGAGAGGGGGCCTGCAAATCGAGAAAGAATTCCTATAGCTGCTGCACTCTGCGCTGCCGCTGCTGCTGTGATCCCAAAGGTAGTGCATGACGGTGACCTTTGCCGCCCTACGTATTGAGCAGAGTGGCAACGTCAAGGTGTGGTGGTAGCGATGGAGGAGGTACAGTGAAATGTAGTAGTTTGTCTGCAGTTGCCGCCAGACCGCAGTGTATTTTTAATCTTGTGTATGGTGAGGTGGTGAGATGATGAAGTGGCTGTTTGTGTAATCAATTGTGATTTGGTGAAATGTGAAATAACGAAATAATCGGCAAGCTCCACAGGAGCCCCAGTAAGGGAGTTTATATATTGGTAGGAGCAACCACATATCAATGCCAAGCACTCAATGCATTAATTAGGCAACACTGATAATATTGTTACTGTGTGTGCATTCTGCGCTTTGTGTCCGTTATAGTGCATTGTCGTCCTCTGCAGAGGCCGGGATAAATAACAAAAAAAAATTTAGTACGAGCTGCTGTAAAAACTTTTTGCTCTGTAAATTTGTTATGGTGTCCTCCATATTTATATTCATTTCCTCCGTGCTGCATTTCCTGTATCTTGCATTATTCGTGCACCATCTCTCCGTGTTTCTTTCTACGGAGACAATCATTTTTATGAAACCTCCATTTAACAGGTTACTGAAAGCCTCCGGCAACAATTTACTGACAGGTTTTGCCTCAAACAGTGCCTTTTTTACAGTGATATAAAGGCATATCTCCTCGTCAAGAGTAGATGTAGGCATGAAGCACACAGCAGGAAAGGCGTACCATAATTCTAGGATCGCTCATAGATACTCATTGCGGCCCACGAGTCTTGGGGAGCGTCCCTCATCAGCCACTTTTCGTTCCTTCAGCTTACCTTCGCTAGTGACAGCGCGCCCAACGTTATTTTCGCTTTTTGTGTGTGCTGATTTATCTATATATTTCCAAAAGGATGCAGTGCAAGAGAAATGGGCTCAAAGAACTCGAGACGAGAATGAAATGAAATGGACGCGAATTATATGTCCGACAGTGCATGGGTCCTCTCTAAGGACAACAACAGATATACCAGGTGTTAAATTTCAGAGAAGACTCAGAAATTTTGAAAAATAGACTTTCTGGGGTAAAAATTTCGCATTTGTAAATAATATTTAAGGGTTTTGGCGGACACCAGAAAACCGGTGAATAGTCCTAAGTAGTAAGTTAGTAAATTATTCTTTAATAATTAGCTTCTTTACTAGTAGTGTTAGGCGCCTAGTTGCAATCGGAGATTTGTAGCTGGTCTTCAGTAGTAGTTACATTAGTTTTCAGAATTTCGAAAATGCGACTATCATCGGCTCTGTGGCTGGACAAAAATTTGCCTTTTTCAACTAGTTAGGTTCACTGGAAAGGTTGCTTTGTCTGCATGCTTTTCGAAAGCGCATGTATTTTGGTACGATGTAGCCAAATTTTGTCAAGCCACAGCGCCGAGGATTATCGCATTTTCGAAAAAAACAAAAACTTGTGCGGATATTGCTAACGACAGACTACAAATCTCCAATTGCAACTGGGCGCTTAACTCTACTAGTTAAAAAGTTGGTTGTTAAAAATTAGTTAACCAGCTTACCACTCAAGCCGATTCACCGGTGTTCTGGTGTCCGCCAACACTGGTAATACTACGCCGTAAAAGCCATAATTTAACCCCAATAAGCCTATTTTTGAAAGTCTCCCCTGAAGACTTTGAAAGTCTTCCCTGGCATAATACCGGTATTAGGTTTGCCTCTTCGCCATATGTAAAAAAAAGCTAATTTTTTAAATGTATAACTGCCGATCAGGCACTCTGTTCAAAGGCAATCACTAATCAGCAAGGTGGCTCGAATATTCTGCAATAGCATACATATGTTTAATTAATTTACTCTCTGTAATAGAGTGTATCTCACCCGTGATCACTACATCCTTTTCAAACACCGAGGCTTGCAATCGCACAGAAATTGTACAGGACGGCAGACTCTGCAAGTCTCTTCGAAGAGTATAATGGATTTTATGCTATGTTGCAAGGGCATCTGTGGCCGAAGAGCGCCATGGCACAAGGTGTTTACGACTACACAAAGTTGGGTAAAGACCCATTTTCGAAGACCCAGATAAGCCAAGCACCAGGCCAGCGGAAAGCTTGTACCCTTGTATCACCCGTGGGTACCCGGCGACACTGGGGATCGCACCCCGCACCTACCGCATGCGAGGCGAATTCTCAACAACTTGGCCACCGCTGCGGTTTCTTTCAATGCAGTTCAGCTGCTTTGAATGCCATCCAACTTGCCAACTACTGCGGCAAGCAGATTCAACCAGGCAATTTACTATGGCGCCTTCTTGAGCGATAGCTTTGAATCTTGAATTAATTGGCACAGGACGCTCCTCGCAACATTTCGAAACATTCGAGCCGGACATGTTGAAGAATCAACTGCGTGGTCTTAAGTGGGCGTGAAAAGTTTTAGGAGGGAAAAAAGGTTTAAAGCAGTAAAATACGACCAGTGGAGGTGCCGGGATTTGAACCCGGGACTTTTCGCATGCAAGGCGAGCGCTCTACCACTGAACTAGACACCCGACGAGTGGGTCTTGTGCAATTAATATAATAATTGGTTTTTTGGGGGAAAGGAAATGGCGCAGTATCTGTCTCATATATCTTTGGACACCTGAACCGCGCCGTAAGGGAAGGGATAAAGGAGGGAGTGAAAGAAGAAAGGAAGAATAGGTGCCGTAGTGGAGAGCTCCGGAATAATTTCGACCACCTGGGGATCTTTAACGTGCACTGACATCGCACAGCACACGGGCGCCTTAGCGTTTTTCCTCCATAAAAACGCAGCCGCCGCGGTCGGGTTCGAACCCGAGAACTCCGGATCAGTAGTCGAGCGCCCTAACCACTGAGCCACCGCGGCGGGGCGTTGTGCAATTAGGCGATGTGGCTTTTGAGGATGACCTCTTCACTGCTACGGGCTGACAACTCTTCTAAAGCGATAAAGCTGCGCATTTGCTGATCTGCATTTTTTGACCAGAATTAGGAACCAACGTGTAATTAACTATATTCAGTTGCTTCAAAATGAAATACCTCTTATGGACACTTTTGGCTCGTGAAAAACCTGCGGAGACGAAAACCAAAGAGTTACGATAAACTGCGAAAAATAGCACGACATACAGACGGGGAGGTAAACAAAAAAAAAACGGCGAACTATATTGAGCAACGTTCGCAAACCTCAGATATTTGGTTTCGATGAAAAAAGCACAAAAGTTATAATTCTGGAAACTTGTCACGGCAGGGCTGCAATATTACAGTGCCCACTGTTATTGGCACGCCCTGCTTTTGCGCAAATCTGCTGCTGCACGGCCGCTTCCTTTGATGCAGGTGAAACGCTAATGCGCCCGTCTGCTGCGTGATGTCAGTGCACGTTAAAGACCCCCCGATGGTCGAAATTAATCCGGAGCCCTCCATGACAATACCTCTTACTTCCTTTCTTGTTTCACTCCCTCCTTCATCCCTTCCCTTACGGCGCGGTTCAGGTGTCCGCCGGTATGTGAGACAGATACTGCGCCATTTCCTTTCCCCAAAAACCAGTTTTCCCCAGGGCTCTGTCTTATCACTTCTGTTTAATGTGGCTTCCGCAGTGCTCTGTCTTATCATCACTTGTGAATAATGTGGCCATGGCGCTGGTGCGGGCCTGCCTCTGCACGAGCAGCCAACGCCATGTGTACAGGCTCTTTCACACTTAGAGGAAAAATGGAAGCGCGTGGCCGCCGCGCCGCGCGAACCGCTGCCGCTGACAGGGGGGGAGAATCGTCTGCAAAGACGCATGCGCTACACAAACACGGCGGCTGCTCTTTCCGCGCATGCGCATTGAGGCACCAATTCCCGCTGCCTCTCGCCCGCAGCATTAAGGCCAACTCCAACGACACTTCGTTGGCGTACGCGCTCAGTGTCGGTGCTCTTGGCGTACGCCGAAACCGATCTGCGCATGCACACTGCAGGAGACGCCAACGAACTTAGGCGAGGCGCCGAGATCTGTCACTGCTAGATATCTGCGCCAGCGCTCGCGCAAGCGCCGGAAGCTGCTCACTGTCACGTCTCTCATTGGCGTACTTCAGGCAGACATAACCAATGAGAGGACGTGGTTCGAGCGACATCCGGTGCGGCTTTTCGCGCGCTTTTCACTTGCTGTTTACATTTTTGTGTGGGGCTGAGGCTGTTCGCGCTATGTCGCAAAACAAAATAGTTAACGACGCTTGATCGCGGCAGTGGAAAGGCGGCCGACGCGCTGGCAGGCGAGCCAAAAAAGCCTCAAAAACACGCTTATAAAGGCAGCTTTGTGGCTAGAAGTGGCAGCGGAGGTTTTGCCACGCCTACCAAGCAAAACTGCGGCAGTTGCATATATATTTGTAACCAAAACTGCGACAGTTTCATATATATTTGTAAAAAAGCTTCACTTAATAAACGGCAATTCAGCTTACTGCCTAACTACATGTTGTAACGCTTTCAAAAGCTGGAAGCTTCGAGTGGCAGTCAGAGTGTTTCGGCCAGAATCTGCCAGTAAGGTCTGGCAACAACACAGCAGCGTCGGCAGAAGCGCTAGCAACGTACAGCAGCGTCTATAGTGCCATGGAGATGCGCACTGCTTTGGACGCCCGTCGTTTCGCGGCGCCAAGAGCGCTGATCCTGAGCCCGTATGCGAAAATAGTGTCGTTGGAGTTGCGGCTTTACTTGAAGCGTGGCTGCCACGCGCTCCAAGTGTGAAACAGCCTGTACATGTTTATATACGCAGACAACATTGTCCTGTGGTGCCGAGGGCCACCGGGCGAGGCGGTCCGCGTGCGGGAGTGCCTTCAGGGAGCGCTGACAGCAATCGACGCCTCCTTGCACGGCCTCGGTCTGTCGCTGAGCGCGGACAAATAGGAGGCCATGGCTTGCGTTTCGCGACCGCGCGCGCCTTCCGCCACTGTCATTTGGCGGGACTCTGGTACTTTGGCGTAAATCGGTGCCGTACCTTGGCCTGGACATCGACCGGCGCCTTTCCTCCCGGCGTGCTGTTACCAAGGGCTGCTTGCAGATGAAGAGGATCAGATGCAGATGAAGAGGACAGACGGGCTTAACGTCCCGTCTGTTTTCCGCCAGGTAGTTATGAGCAGTGACCGAACGCTCCGCGAGTGCTACCTATCACGATTAACAACTGGGTGCCCTGCTCCAGCTGTAGTCAGCATAGTGCTGTGCGCGAGTGTTATTATTGCTCTATCATGAACTAATAACGCGCGCAACTGTACCCATCCCCCTATCGAAAAATCTCTTATATATGTGTCATATGTGTCTAGCCTATACAAGATTATGGGATACGTGCCATACGTGCCCACATATGCGATACATGCCCATATACCATACGTGTCATACGTGTCTCGTATGTAAATTTATAGAGACAGAGACACTCTGGCTTGGAATTGAAAAAATGGGAACACTGAAACAGCTGCCATAAAAGTTGGGAAAGTAAAAAAAGGACTGCGCGAACAAAACACACCATGCCCAACAGGATACGAAGCACAATCCTCTATAACCGCAGCACACTACACTAACCACTGCTCATTTTTTTTTGGTTTAGTGCATGGAAATAGTGCCGAAAAGAAAAGTCTAAGCGCGCTTACGCCGAAAAACACCAGGTTACTTTACCGCTGCATGAACCCTCCTTCCAAAACATCATAAGTCTGGGAGGCAACCACATGCAACCAGAAAGGGGAGCCAGATAGGCGGCTCTTGCAGGAGAGCATATACTCCCCGCACCAAAGCGCATTATTCACGTAACAAAGATTTCGACGACCGTGGTGATTCGGCGTGGCCGTCCATCATGCGGCTCTTCCAGACACTAAATAGTCCCAGCAACATAAATAGATCATATGGCACAGCACTGTTTTTCTCCGCGGGAAAAAAACGAATACTGTAAGGTGTGATGACAATGTCCTTCTTAATTGTTCGTTTAGAATGTCCCAGTAGAAGATGGCATCAGTACGCAGAAGAAAACAATGGTCACTTGTCGGCGGTGCATTGCACAGGCGACAATACACCGTCCATGGCGCAAGCATCTCCTTAGCATGAAGCCATGCCTTCACAGGCAGCGTTCACGTGTGCAGCTTAAAAAAGAATGTTTTCGCCGCAGAAGAAATGCACATTCGCCTAACACGCTTTAAAATAGCGGTGTCAAGGAACCCCAGAAAAGTTTGCTGACACAGCGGTACAGGGAACAAATACTCTGTAAGCGTGTGAGTCATCTGCCTTCTGGCGAGGCTATACAGGTAGTCTAAAGAAAAGCCGCAGTGAGGAAATCGAAGGTGTCAGCAACTTCTTTAAGGAACCCCTGTAAAGGCCCATCACGAGTGTGTCCCGTTGGTGCGAATAGGAAAGGCAATTGAGCACTGAGATGCCTAATAAACACGGCTACGAAAAAAGGGTGGTTTCAAGATTTGAAAAAGAAAAAAATGCGAAACAAGCTGATGCTCAAATAAGTGAACAAAGCCGATTCCACAAGACTCTACAGAAAGAAATAGGTTGTCGCGACGCATGGGTTCCCATTGGGAACGTCATACGAATGTAGCAAATATTCTGTGCATCACCTGCACTTTCTTCTTCGCACAGTGGAGAACCTGCTGCACATAGGCATGTTTTGCAAATAAAAAAATGTTTCAGACTTGAGCGCGAGCAAAGACTGATAGTTCCCTACCCATCCAAGCCTGGGTTTTTCGCCTCATGGAGACTATCTGAGAATCCCAGAAGGCACCACGGTTGCGAATTCGGGGGAGAGGAACCCCTAGGTAATGAAAGGGCCCGAAGTCCCAGCTTATGCCACCATAATGACTTGGCGTTGTACCCCAATGGACCAAACAAAACCCCTTGACTTTATCTAGATTAAGAGCCACACCTTATACCTCTCAAAACTGTTCAGTCAAATACAATGCTTCAAGCACACTCTTTTTGTCAGAACAAATAAGGGCGACATCATCTGCATAGGCTAAAATCTTAATTTCACACTGCGCCAAGGAGAAACCACGGATAGATGTGCAGGTAATAATACTGAGGCAAAGGGGCTCAAGATATAGGGCAAACAACAAAAGCAATGAGGGACAGCCTTGGCGAACAGATAATTTCCATGGAATAGGTTTGGTTACCTCTTGGTTAACCATTAGCCTTGTATAGGACACCTTATAGCACAGTCTTATGCCCATAAGCAAAACGCCTCCAATATTTGCATGCTCTAAGGCCGCAAACAAGAAATCGTGACAAACTTTATTAAAGACCTTGGCAAGGCAAATCTGAATTAGAGCTACTTGTCCGATCTCATCTGATACTGTCTCCACTACTAAACGTGCAATATGAATATGGGTTTGGATGCTGCAGCCTCTGATACCGCAGACCTGATGCTTACCTATTAAGTGAGCGACAACTAGCTGCAGACGATTGCAAAGAACCTTTGCAAAACGTTTGTAATGTGTATTAAAGAGGTAAATTGGACGATATCCCTCAACTGTTTTCAACCGATTGGAATCTGTGCTTTTTGGAATTAATAAAGTGTGCCCATAATAGAAAGTGGGGGGCAATAAATCAACTTCGTAATAAGCCGGGAAAACCTCCATCAAGACCGGCGCTATGCAAGTGTGAAATGTTTTATAGAACTCGCTACTAATGTCCTCTGACCCAGGAGACTTCTGAGCCGTCCGGTCAGAAATGGCACATTTAATTTCATCCAAAGAGATAGGAGCCCCCCCCACCCCCACCTCAGCACGCTCCTCATCGTCAAGTCTGGGCAAGGCTTCGAATAAGTTACTATAAACTGGTGTCACGTTTGTGCCCGCACAACCACCAAACAGCTTCCGAATAGTCAAAGAAAGCCTCAAATAACACCAGGACTATAACTGTATGTTCAACCACCATACTGAATTTCCAATATTTCTTTAGCTACAGCAGTCTGCCTTTCATCACTCAGAGCCCGACGAGATGGTTGCTCATCCAGAAATCTACGGGTCCTAGATCTTAGCAAGGCCCCTTTATATCTTTCGGTTTCAAACTGCTGAAGCTCTGCTTTTTCAACAGTGATATCTTCTACATAGGCACATGGGCTAATCCTCACTAACTCATGTAGCTCAACTAAAGTACGGCCAAGCTCTCAAAGGTGATGTCTCTTCAAAAACGCGATTCTTGCTGAAGCTTCAAGCAATGTTTTTGTTTCGTGTTTAAATAAGTCCAATTTTAGCAAAAATGAGAGGTCACTGCGTGACCACGTATCCTTCATTGCAATTAGACACAGCACATTTGAAGATTTCATCTGATAGCAGGCAGCTATTCAGCTTCCACAGCTCCCGCCAACAGTTTCTCCCTATCTGAAGAGCCACTATGCAGTGATCACTGAAGAATATGGGCCGCACCCAGTAACCAAAAACACTGGATAACATGTCTGCTGAAACGTAAATCCTGTCGAGCTGAGCAATAGAGGTGCACTGAAAATGAGTAAAATGGATGTTATGTCCTTTATCTTGCCCAACATCCACCAGGTTGTATTCGCATGCCAAATCAATGAGGAAAGCAGCACTAGGGTCATATCGCTTACTTAACACTGCTCGGTCATCATCCCTACAAACACAAATGAAATCACCCAACAGCATAATTTTACGGTTCTTGGTCAAATGGTCAACTAATGACAGGAAAAATAGCCTTCAATCACTCCGCTTTCCAGGCGCATTAAAAAACATTTCACCACTGTACAACCGAAATTCAGAGGTCACAGCAGATAAGTCACCCGTCGTCATGTGTGCTATACGATACGGCAGTAAACCCCAGTGTGTTGGCTAGGAATAGCATGCACCCACCTGATAAGCCTCTCGAGTGACTAACGATAACATTGAATTCTGACAAAAAGGCTCGACAGCAGCTCAGTCTCCTCATCAGAGGACAGCATGGTTTTGTGGATGGCTGCCACACTCACATCCGAGTGGTTTAAAAAATGCCGTAACTGATGTTACCTTCGACGATTACGCAAACCCCTAATGTTAAGTGTAGCGACCTGAAATGCTGTGGCGCCCGCCATTTTTGTGTTTGTCTTATTGAAGGCCATCGCCTGCACTGTGTCGGCTGGCCTGCAAATCGGCGGCCTGTAGGGCAGACTCCGCTCTGCGTTTTGAGGTGACTTTTCCCAATGCCACCACACCAGGTGCTTTCTGCACATCGCTATCGACACACACCTCATCATCTGCAGGGCGCTTCAATGATGCGCTGTTGTCCATCGCCTCTTCTGAGACAGCCAAGGCTTCGGCCCATGAAGCCGAGTGGGCCACGCCACTCGCAACCACGCTGTCATCCGACGGGTCACCGAACACACTAGAACCTGACACTTCAGGCGACACAATGCTGCACTCCGGCGACGAAGGGGCATCGCCGGCACAGAAAGAAGGCATGTGGCATGTTCACTGGCTGAAGCGCCTTCCGGCGACGAAGAGGCATCGCCGGCACAGAAGGCATGTGGCAGATTCACTGGCTGAAACGCCTCCACTGACTACAGCCGGGGCGTTCTGCTCTCGCGATCGTTGGGAGACAGGTGGCTCCTGAGCAGCAAGGACAGGACTCAAAGGACACTAGCCACTGCTCCGCGACTGCCACATGTAGCTGCTCTGCTATTTTTGTGTGACAAAATTCACGCTGTCCTTTCCATTACTTTGCAACTGGAGTGTCAGATGCGAGATGAGTGGTAATTTGCTTAGTTTAAGGAACGGAACAAGAGAACTCGTCTTCCACTGGTACTGTGAATCTTGCTCTGCACTGCTAATTCAATGCTTATTAAGCATTGAAGCACCGTTTTTCTCACTGCTCGACTATTTTTTCCTACACCCGGAGACCCTGAGCACTGCGACGCAGATGCCAGTGTTTTTCGTTACGTAGCATTACAGTGACTCAACAAAGCAGGGAATGCCATATTTACGTGCCAGCTAAACGTGTATCCAAGCGCATTCAAAACGCCGAACGACAGGCGGCTTCAGTAGCCTGTGTTCAAAGCAAGATAGAGGGCAAAAACAGAGAAACAAGGAGAACATTGTGTGAAACAGGCCAAGCGTTTTATTTTGTCTTTTTCATGCTCTGGTTCGCATTCTTTATTTGCCTTTTGGTCGCTACATTTCCCCGCGTTTCACGAAGCACGTGCGACTGTATGCGAAGCATTCATGAAGGCCAATGTTTCAAGGAGATAGATGTATGCTGATGAGATGCACATCGGAGCTTCTGTCTGCGCATGAGTGCCGCGTACGTGCGTTCACCGGAGACATGTTCACCCGAGACATATATGTTCACCCTAGATATTCGCAGCGCGTAAAATTTGGTTTTTCGGGAAAGTAAATGGCGCAGTATCTGTCTCATATATTGTTCGACTTCTGAACCGCGCCATAAGGGAAGGAATAAAGGAGGAAGTGAAAGAATAACCAAAGAAAGTGCGACCTGCCGCGGTGGCTCAGTGGTTAGGGCGCTCGGCTACTGATCCGGAGTTCCCGGGTTCGAGCCCTACCACGGCGGCGGCGTTTATATAGAGGCAAAACGCCCAGGCGCCCGTGTGCTGTGCGATGTCAATGCAGGTTAAAGATCCACAGGTGGTCAAAATTATTCCGGAGGCCCCCACTACGGCACCTCTTTCTTCCAACGCGTATGAACTCGTATTGTGCCCATATGAGTTCATGCAACCCACATCTCTGGCACATGTGACCTCGTATGAAACACATGTTCATACCAGGAACGCTTCGCGACAAATATATCTCATAGGAGTTCATACGAGACACATTTGTGACACAAATCACCCCGTACGTGTTCATTCGAGGCACTTATCTTGACATATATGACCTCGTATGTTCCATATATGTGGTCATACGAGGCACCTAACCTGACGCATATAACTCATATGCTGCCCTTTTGAACTCATACCAGACAAACTTGGGACACGTATAGCCCGTATGCAACACATACGAATTGATACGAGACACATATCAAATCATACGAGGTTTTTGGATAGGGGCTTGTCACCTTTTTCATTTCTCCATTCTCCTGCTATCCTTTATTTCCGCTGCTCCAGCTCAGGTGCTTCAGTATCGATGGCAGATGCCGGGGCTAGCAAAAATCTTTTCTGTCCTTTTTATTATCGCAATAAAACAACTTACTGTGTTCAATCTAGAGTGCCGCCGGGCACCCACAGGTTCTCTAATCGGTACAAGATTTCCCCCGGCGTCCTCCAGACGTAAAAAACAAACTACCGTTGCGAACACAACGGCCAAATACATAGACTGTAAAATTAAATGAAAAAATAATAATAATAATTAATACGTAGGTGGGGAAAGGAAATGGCGCAGTATCTGTCTCATACACCGGCGGACACCTCCACCGCGCCGTAAGGGTGTCCACCGACATATGTGAGACGGTTATTGCGCTTTGCGCGCTCGCCGCACCATCTGGCATGATGTCACACCGCGCGGCTCGTCGCCGCCGCCGTTTTGTATGACGTCCCACCACGTTCCTCGTCGTTGCGCTCGCCTCCGCTCGCTTCGGCAGCTGCGTCGCATGCCTGATAACATGTCGGCGGATTGAAAAGGAGAGCTCGCGTGCACAGCAATCACAGCTGTGTCGTCTTTAGTGCGACAATAAATAATATAGCTAGACAACCAGACGAAGCTGGACTTGCAATCAAGATTAACCGAGGCTAATCATGCCATGGCTTAGCTTTCGCTACGCATATCCTGGCAAAACCGAGCTAAGCCACTGCCAATTTTCAGTTCTCTCTTTCCTCTCTCCCTCCCTCCTTTACCCCTTCATTTACGGCGCTGTTCGGGTGTCCATAGAGATATGTGAGACGATTACTGTGCTATTTCCTTTCCTCAAAAACCAAACAAAACAAGTGAGCCGACGGCGTTCATACAGTTCGTTGGCGTTGAAAACTTTGTTAAGACCGTTCATTTTCACAAAAAGAAGGGCGGTAAATCAGCTCCGTCGGTCACTGGAGAGCTCAATCTTGCTTTCGCTTTGTATATCCTGTATTAGCTGGGCTAATCTACACTAATTTTTTAAAGCGAAAGCTTTACTGGCCGCAACTTGCGATTTCGCCGTGGCCGTGCTCCGAGGAAGAACATGACGCACAATACGCCCCTCGCCGCGGATATTTCTCGCTCTGTCGCTCCCTAGTCACTACTGCGCATGCGCCACTAGCAGCACCGAGCCACATGTGTTCCGCCACTGCTCAGTGCCGGGCCTTTTCTCAAATAATAATAATATTTATAGTTTTTTGGGTGAAAGGAAGTGGCACAGTATCTGTCTCGCATAGCGGCGGGCACCTGAACCGCGCCGTAAAAAAAGGGATAAAGGAGGGAGTGAAATAAAAAAAGGCGGTGCCTTAGTGGAGGGCAGCGGTATAAGTAGTAGAAGTAGTAGTAGTAGTAGTAGTATTAGTTGTAGTATTAGTAGTAGTAGTAGTAACGGTAGTAAGTGGTTTTAATAAAATAATAATAGAAAGGAAGGAAAAGATTTTAGCAAACCCCGGCATCCGCAATCGATATTGAGGAACCAGAGCTGGGGAGCGGAAATAAAGGATAGCAGGCAGAATGGAGAAATGGAATGAAAGTGGTGAGGGGACAGGAAGAGAACATACGGGGAGAAGTAATATATAAAACCATTTACGCAATAATAATAATAATAATTGGCTTTTGGTGGAAAGGAAATGGCGCAGTATCTGTCTCATATATCGTTGGACACCTGAACCGCGCCGTAAGGGAAGGGATAAAGGAGGGAGTGAAAGAAGAGAGGAACAAATAGGTCCGTAGTGGAGGGCTCCGGGAATAATTTCGATCACCTGTGGATCTTTAACGTGCACTGACATCGCACAGCACACGGGCGCCTTAGCGTTTTTCCTCCATAAAAACGCAGCCGCCGCGGTCGGGTTCGAACCCAGAAACTCCGGATCAGTAGTCGATCCGGAGTTCCCGGGTTCGAACCCGACCGCGGCGGCGGCGTTTTTATGAAGGAAAAACGCTAAGGCGCAATAAGAAATGTGTCCAGGTTGTCCGCGTGATTAGTTTAAGATGGAGCCATAAAAACCCACGCGCACAGCACTGTGTTGACTACAACAGGAATGGGGCGTCCAGTTTTTAATCGTTCAAGGTAGAACTCGCGGAGCATTCGGTCATTGCGTGTAACTACCTGGCGGAGAACAAACGGGACGTCAAGCACGTCTGTTCGAGTAATGCACAGAGGCTGACCAAGGTTCGCTCACGGGTGCGTGCACTGCCCTGTGGCCACAATAGCGTCAGTGGAGACCTCAATGTCGCTTTCATGTACGTGGCGGTGGTGTCCAGCTGCAAAAGCTTGCTTTGATTGCGTTCCACACACTGGATAGGCATCGCGCCATCCCTGCCACCCTGGGAGGTCGCATGCAGTTAATGGTTGATCACCAAATGAACGCTGCGGCCTAGGTATTGCTGCAGTGCCGCATGTCAGCCACAAAGCTGACAGCGTTGTGGCTCACAAATTCATTTATTCCAAATCTCTCCCACCACGAATCAGAGCACGAATGAGGCGTCCGCATATCCAAGGAGCCAGTTGTTTACCCTTCCTTTACTCAAAGCTATCGCCGTCTAGAACATTTTGAACGGAAACGCCAATGAGCACAGTGAACGCCGACATCTTTCGCTTTGTATATCCAGGAGCTAATCCAGGTTTTTTCCTTCCATTGTTATTTTTTAATAGGTATTCATTAACAACAACAAGAAGTAAAATAAACAAACTCGTCCCGTCAGCCACTTTATATCAGCGCCAACGTATCGTTCGCCGCTTGTTCACCAGCACAAAGTTCACGTGAGTCACTGCCGCACAGACACTAATTTATTCCATCGTGACACTCACGTTAAATCTGTAGACCAACATTCCCGTATGCGCTGTGTGGTGGTGGTAGTGGTTTTATTAAAAAATATTAGTAAAAAGGAAGGAAAAGATTTTTGCTAGCCCGGCATCTGCCATCGATACTGAAGCACCTGAGCTGGGGCAGCGGAAATAAAGGACAGCAGGCAGAATGGAGAAATGAAATGAAAGAGGTGAGGGGACAGGAATAGAGGACAGGGGGAGAAGTAATATGTACAAACTATTTACACAATAAGTAATGTGTCCAGGTTGTGCGCGTGATTAGTTCATTTCAGAGGAATTAAATCACACACGCGCACAGCACTGTGTAGGTTACAACTGGAGTGGGGCGTCCAGTGATTAATCGTTCAAGGTAGAACTCGAGGAGCGTTCGGTCACTGCGTGTAACTACCTGACGGAGAACAGACGGGACGTCAAGCCCGTGTGTTCGAGGAATGCACAGAGGCTCACCAAATTTCGCTCACGAGTGCGCGCACTGCCCTGCGGCCACAATAGCGTCTTGATGGAGTCTGGTAGTATGCCCTGCGCCCTATAGGCCGCGAGCATATCGCGACGAGCATCGGCGAACGCGGACCAGCGAAGGAGCAGATGTTCTAGTGTTTCCACTGCACCGCATCCGTCACACACATCACTCGTCGCGATTCCGTGACGCACCCGTCGTTCCCCGGGCCACACGCAGCCAATGCGCGCGCGGAGGATCATTGCACGTTGCGACCGTGTAAGTGCGCGACAGCCGGTGACACTGTCGATGCGCTCACCTCCCGCGATGCGTGGGTCGGGGTGCTGCTTTCGGAGATGGTCGTGAATGGCCGCACGCACGTCCTCCAGCGCAAGGGGCAGATCGCTGGCAGGTAGTTGGTGTGCAGCGGTCGCGAGGTCGTCAGCTTCTTCGTTGCCGGCGATGCCGCAGTGACCGGGCACCCACTGTGCACGCACGGCACAACCTCTCTGCGCGAGGCGCTCGATGCGCGAGCGAATTTCCCGCACTAGTAGGGTACCGCGGCCGTTAGATTGCAGGCGGCTGAGGGCGGCGCGGGAGTCGCACAGCAGAGCACTCCTGGGCGGCGGAGGGCCGAGGGTGAGCAGCAGGTCCAGCCCGAGCCGGATCCCCATCAACTCCGCCGTGGTGGAGGAGCCCAGGAAGGTTGCGTGTTGCTGGCTGTGCAGTCGCAGGGCGGGGATGGTGGCCGCCGCAGCAAGGGAGCAGCTGTCGCGGGCCACTGAGCCGTCGGTGTACACGAGGAGATGGTCCTGGAGCTCCTCGTGTATGACGGCTCTGGCCAGCTGCTGCACAGCGCAGAGGGGTGTGCTCCGCTTTCCCGCGATGCCGACGATCTCTCGCTGTACCTCCGAGGCAGCAGGCCAGGGCGCGCAGGAGCCGTAGGGGGGTGGACCTTGGGTCAGTTGCTCATACTCGAGCAGCGCCGCGCCCATTCGTGAGCGCGGGTGCGAGCGCATACGCTGCAGCAGCGAGCCGCCGTCTGGTGCGCGGTGAAGCCGGTCGATGTGATTCAGTGCCCTGCGCGCTGCTTGGAGCTCAAGGGGCCACGCTCCTGCCTCGGCCAACGTCGCGGCGCACTGCGAGTTTTTGGGCAGGCCTAGGCACACGCGCAGGGACTTGCGGTGCTGAAGCTCGAGCTTCTTCCAGCACGGCTTGCGCACCGTGACGAGCGGCAGCGCATAGAGCACCGCCCCCAAAGCTGCGGCATTGTATAGACGCAGCGCGGCTTGCTGGGAGATGGCCTGGCCTCGAGCGGTGAGCTTGTGCACGGCGGCGGTGATCCTCTTCATCTGCAGACAGGCCTTGGTCGCCGCGGGGCGGAAGGAAAGGCGCCAGTCGATGTCCAGGCCAAGGTACCGCACCGATTTACGCCAAGGAATCGGAGTCCCGTCCAGTGACAGTGGCGCAAGGTGCGCGCGCGAGCGCGAAACGCAGGCCATGGCCACCGATTTGTCCGCGCTCAGCGACAGACCAAGGCCGCGCAAGCTGGCATCGATTGCGGTCAGGGCTCCCCGAAGGCACCCCCGCACGCGGAACGCCTCGCTCGGTGGTCCCCGGCACCACAGAGCTATGTCGTCTGCATATATGGACATGTACACATGGTGTCGCCCGCTCGTGGGGAGGGAGGCCGGCACCACCGACATGGCCACATTAAACAGAAATGGTGATGGGACAGAGCCCTGCGGCACGCCCATGTCGACCGGGCGAGGCTTCGAGAGCTTACCCCCTACTCGTACGCGCATGGTGCGCCCGCTCAGGAAGCCATGAACGTATCGCAAAAGGCGCCCGCTCACACCGGCCCCCCTCAAGCACCGCGAGAATTGGTGCGCGGTGAACGTTGTCAAAAGCGCCCGAGACGTCCAGCAGCAGCAGCAGCGCAACCTGGCCTGCCGCCCTGGCATGCTCCAGCGCTGTAACAACGTCCGATATAGAATCAGCCGTGCACCGCATCCCATGGAAACCCGTCTGCCGCTCGTCAAACAAATCAGCCTCCGCAGCCCGCTCGTTCAGACGCTGCAACGCCGTATGCTCCATGAGCTTACCTGCCGCCGATGTTAATGCCACTGGCCGGTATCCGCTCAGCTCCGTAGGTGGGCGCCCTGCCTTTCGGATGGGACAAACGACCGCGGTTCGCCAATCCTCCGGTAGCTCCCCGCGTTCCCACTCCAGGTTGATCTGCTGCAGGAGGATCTGTCGTTGCTGCGCATCCAGGTTTCGCAGCATTTGGTATGTCACCCCGTCCGGTCCGGGCGCCGAGCGGCGGCGGCAGCGCTGCAGCGCATTGTTCAATTCCGCCGCGGTGAACGGCGCATCACATGGACCTTCCGAGGCGACGGGCGAGGGACTGGCGTCGCTTCTGGGGCTCTCAGGAGCAGCTATGTTAGCAGCGTTTGCGGGGCTGGGCGGCGCGAACCGATCGGCAAACCGCTCTGCCAATTCTACAAAGCTGAGCCCGCTGGAGATTGCGAGGGCGGCCAGCGGTTGACGGTTTGCCTGTGGTTCGGTGATGCGCCGCAGGGTGTCAAACAGCCTCCGCGAGCTGACATCTTCCTCCATCCTTTGGCATAGTGAAGCCCACTGCCGGCGGTATAGCTTGTTGGCGTGGCGGCGCGCTGCTGCGTCCAAGCGGTTGTAGACAGTCCAGTCGGCGGCTCTGTCAGTCCGTCGCGCCCGTCGCTCTGCGCGATCTCTCTTCTCGCGCAGATTGAGCAGCTTCATATCAGGTGTGGGCTGCCCTGCCCTTACCTCTGCTCGTTGGGTGGCTGCGAGAGCGCTTCGGACTAGACTTGAAAAGAAATCTGCGCCAGTGGCCGCCGCCTCGTCGACCGCCCGCCCGAACGCACTCCAGTTGGTAATGGAGTAGGCACGTTTGGGGCGCGCCTCCATCGCAGTGGGTTCAATTAGGATGGAGTAATGATCCGAGCCCCAGAGAGATGGTGATCGGGGCCATGTCGCCTCGATGCCTCTGGATGCGAAGGCAACGTCGATGCAGGAGCCGGTTGTTCCACGTCGTCGAAAGGTGGGCTCGCCGGTGTTCAAGGGGGTGAGTCCCAGCTGCGTTGCTGCGTCGTGCAGGTCGTCTCCACGCGCGGAGTGGCGCGCACTGCCCCACGCACTATGGTGGGCGTTAAAATCACCACAGAAGATTTGGCGCGGGGCACAGCACGAAGACACAGCACGAAAACACAGCGCGTTCCACGCGACAGCTGGACGCACATAAACACTGGTCACCGACGTGTCAACACCACCGACGCGCACTGTCACCACCACGCACTCCTGGGCATCAGATGTCGCCGCCGCCGAGCCGCCGAGGGTGTGCTGGACGTCCTGCCGCACGTATATCGCGCACCTTGATTTCCCGGGGCGATGAGATGTGACACAACAGGGCACTGCAGCACAGGTGGGTTCCTCGCACGTGGTGGTTGAGTGGTAGCCAATGTAGCCAGGTAGCCGCATCTGGGGCTCCCCGTCATGTGAACGTACGTACGTCTCCTGCAGCGCGATAACTTCCGGCGAATCTTGTGCGATGCGAACTCGCATTTCGGCGTACCGCGCCGCAAGCGAGCGCACGTTCCACTGCAGGATGGATGGTATGCGGGAGGGAGTCCGGCGGCTAGCCATCATGCTGGCTTATCTGTGCGGGAGCACCCGCTGCTTCTAAGCAAGCCCGGTGTCCATCGGTGCCCTCCCGGAAAAGTGCGCTGAGGGCGCGCAACGCCAGCTTTAGGCGCGCGATCTCCGCGTCCCGTGCGTCAGGGGGCTGGCCGTGAGAAGCGGCCGCAGGCTCGGGCCGCGCTGTACGGGACGCCGGGCAACCGGATCGCCGCTGCCGCTGCCGGCGCTGCCGTTGCTTCTGTGTCTGCTGCTGCTGCTGCTGGGGTGTTCCCCTGACGACCTGCGCATAAGAAAGAGCGCGCGGCGTCTGCTGATGTTGCTGGGCTGGGGCCGCTGTCTCAGCCTGGACGACGGCTCGGACAACCCGCCTGGACATCGGGGCCATGGATGTGGCCATTAAAGTGGCCACGTGACGCTCTCGCTGCCAGTGCGGGCACGCTGTGTAAATAGGCGATTTTTTTTTTCGCCGGGGAGAGGGGGGGGGGCTCGAGCCATCCAGCACACCCCTCCCCCCCCGCAGTCGGTGCCTATGGCACCAGGAATAGCTCAGATGTTGATGACCCGTTATGTTAAAAGCACCCCGTTTTGAGCGCTTAATAACGCATGGCGTCGAAACTTAGGTGATGTGATGTGCGATATAGGCTTGCGGACATGTGGTCGCTCGCTACGGAGCCTGGGAAAATGGGTCGGTCGAACAAGTGCTCGGAACCATTTCGTGGGCGCCACCACTGCACTGGGGATCGAGCGCCTGCGCGTAACAGCAGATGCGCCAATGTCGGGGTGGAACCTGCAGCCGGTGTGAGCTGGTGATGCTGAAAAGGTTAGAGTGGCGAGACTACGAAAGCAGGGCGATGAATCAAGTACCGTTGGAGTCTGTCACGGATCTCCCCGGAGAACACTCGGACCGAAAGAATGAACAAGGCGACAGGTGTACCCACACAGACACACATTTAGTACACCCTACGTGACACACACACTGGAACACAAATTAACACAAAACACAAGGAATAAAAATACACACGACCCGGGAACACTGCTACCAGCGTCTGCTATTAGTGTTCTACTCTTAGTGGTCGGCGTTCATGCTCACGGTTGGTTAGGAATGGCTGCGGTGTTGTATGGATCCAGTAGCCGGCGTCGAAGTGGCGTTCGAGGTGCTTGGGCTGGCGTCGCTGGCGGCGTCGGTGGATGCGTCGTATAAGCTCCCAGTCCAAGCGCCCGCGGAGGTGATGCCGGTGTTGTTGGCGTTGGGGGCACCACCCGGATGGTTGGCAACAGCGCTTCGCACACCCCTGGCAGTAGCAGGTGGTAGCGTCCTCTGTTAACTCCCCGGAACGGGCTCAGGCACGGCAGGAAGTCCACGATGCGAAGCCGTAGAACGCGAGCTCACCGGAGCAGTAGCCAGCGTCGCTCTCTTCCAGCCGAAGCGTACCTGACCCGCCGGAGTCTCCGCTTCTCTGTTCTTCGCCCCCGTGCCTCGCTCTCCCTCGTCCGTTTAAAGCCTTGGCGTTACTCCACGTAAGCCTTGTCGTCGTCTTCTCCTTCTTCTCTTCTCCACCAATCATCTCTCTTCACTTCACCGAATGTTTATTTTTCATCTTTATTTTTCGGTTAATCCACGTCATCTTCTTCACACCTCTTTAATTCATATTTTATTTTAGACTCCTTATTATATGTGATAAAGTGTAGTGCAAACACACAGGCCAAATACGATGACACCAGTAGGGCGCGTCCGGTTCCATTTAAGACTCCACTAATCTCCGAATGTCTGTGGCATCGCTAAGCCTTATCATTATTATGCATAGTGCACGGGTTGACGCGACGAGCACCAATTCGCTGTCATTGCTAGAGGAAATCGTACACTTCCCCTCTTCAGATTTTTACTGGGCCTCCTAGAAGGCCACCCAAAAATTTAGACCAGCGCCGATTTGCTGTCATTGCTCTTCGGCAGATAAAAAGGTACGGTTTCTTAAAAAGGCCTCCTTAAAAAGGCCACCCAAAAATTTAGCTCAAAGGAACCCCCAAGCTGTAACGCAGCCTAGGAGCCCCTAATACGAGCTGACTACGTACTTGAACAGAAGCTGGTGGAGCATGTACTTTCTGCTGATCGTCAACAGACGGCATTCCTTCAGGCCACCAGAGAGGAAACACCTACGTTGCTTATTCAGTACAACAAAGTTTGCCCAATTTTCGTGATGTTTTCAATCTTTTATCGATAACATGATGGAAACGTATGTTTACAGCCGCCTCTTAAATAGGAGGAGAGCTTGATAATAAGCCAACCTCCAAGCTGTTTAAATTAATTGCTTATTTGAGTCAAAACATTTTATTTCCGATGTTGTTGCTCTCTTCCGAATGTTTGTGTGAACGGTTATCTGCGTGTCGCGTTTCTTTGGATAGATGGTGCTAGCATTTGAGCGCGTTAAATCTTCAGCCGAGAATAAATGGTGCTGGTCGCAGCGAACCCGCACGACAAGGGCCATTAATGATGCGGCTTATGAGCTTAGAGCTGTCACTAAGATTCGGACAAAAATAAACTCAGCTAATCCAGGATATACAAAGCGAAGATGTTAACTGTGTTCATTGGCGTTGGCGTTGACAATGTTCAAGACGGCGATGGCTTTGAGGAAAGGAAAGGCGCGTAACTGGCTCCCTGGTTATGTGGACGCCTCATTCCTGCTTTGATTCGGGGTGAAAGAAAGATGTGGAATGAATGAATTTGCCAGCCACAACGCTGACAACTTTGTGGCTGACGCGGCACTGCAGCAATACCTAGGCCGCAGCGTTCATTTGATCAATCTCTCGCTATCAACCATTTACTGCATGCGACCTCCCAGGGAGGCAGGGATGGCGCGCTGCCTATCCAGTGTGCGGAACGCAATCAAAGCAGGCTTTTGACACTAACGCCACGTACATTAAAGCGAGATTCAGGTCTCCACTGACGCACAGAGCCGTTTGTGCACCTTTCCTTTAGTGAAAATGAACAGCCTTTGCAAAGTTGTCCACGCAAATCAATACTATGAACGCCGTCGGCTCACTTGTTTTGTTTGGTTTTTGAGGAAAAGAAATGGCACTGTAACCGTGTCCCATATCTCGGTGGACACCCGAGCCGTGCAGTAAAGTAAAGAATAAAGGAGGGAGGGAAAGAAGAATAATAATAATAATTGTTTTTTTGGGGGAAAGGAAATGAAGCAGTATCTGTCTCATATATCTTTGGAGACCTGAACCGCGCCGGAAGGGAAAAGATAAAGGAGGGAGTGAAAGAAGAAAGGAAGAATAGGTGCCGTAGTGGAGGGCTCCGGAATAATTTCGACCACCTGGGGATCTTTAACGTGCACTGACATCGCACAGAACACGGGTGCTTTTCCTCCATAAAAACGCATCCGCCGCGGTCGGGTTCGAACCCGGGAACTCCGGATCAGTAGTCGAGCGCCCTAACCACTTAGCCACCGCGGCGGGGGAAAGAAGAAAGACAATACTGAAAACTGAAAGTTGCATTTTGAGGAAAGGCGCGGCGCTGCGCAGTGGCGAACACCTGTGGCTCGGTGCGAGTAGGGAGCGAGAAAGAGAGAAAAGGCGACGGTGTCGGCGACGGCCACCTGCGCTGTGCGTGAGGTCACTCGGGCCTCGACATACACGGGCTCGCGCGAAGCGCGGTGTTGACTAGCGTAGTAAAGCTTTTCGCTTCAATAATAGTCTCAAATGGAACCCGAAACGCCAAACGATACGAACTAGTGCCATCGAGGTTCGCCATTCTGTTTTCATTGGGCTCCAATGGTTTTCCCAGCGGTAGTTGATGGCCCTGCCTGCGTTGTCTTCCCTCTCTAATCTCAGCATCACTAGCTTCCGCCGCTTGATCCACTCGGCATTGACGCTTGCGCTGATATTTATACGCGCACGAATCCAGTGCAGTGTTGGCTTGCTGTAGCGCTCGCGGTGGCTCTCACGAAGTTGTTCCGAGCTCTGGTTTGGCCGACCCATTTTCTCAGGCACCGTAGCGAGCAAGCGAGTGACCACACGTCCACGAGCCGCCAGCCGCGATCGCCACGTTCCTGTGGCATCATAATTCTCGTCGGCGACGAAAGACGCCGTTCGCTGGTTTGGAGGCACAACTGCTCTGTAACACCAATCGCCATCTGTCGACCGAGTCGATAACATTGAGGATGTTCACGATGCTTTGGTTGCAGTGTGAAAGCACCACCATGTGAGCAGCGCGTGCTGTGTCTCCCGCGGTCGCAGGAATACTAGAAATGCCAAGAAATATTAAAACCGACAATACAGCCGCCTCACCGAAATGTATGCGACGAATTATCAATGCTGATGGTTCTCAACGTGATCAGCACCGTAAAGCAGGGCGTGCTTGGTGGGCGGAATCACAGTGCACGGTGATCGGCGTCGAGGGTGAGCTTCTGAGCCGGCTCACTGCTTGTCACCACGCATAGCCAGACCAACCTGACATACGCCGGTGCGCGATCCTTTTACCGGGTGTATTCACGGAGAAAGGAGGTGAGTAGGAAGGACACGTTTCTTTTTTATTTCTACCGGATGTCACTGTCACCTGTTCAGTTGTTGATTTGTATATTTTGCTTCCATTGCTGTAAAAACTATATATATATATATATATATATATATATATATATATATATATATATATATATATATATATATATATATATATATATATAACGCAAAACATCAATACCCACGAAAGCAGCAGATTGGACGGCCGTCGCCGTAGCTCAGTTGGTAGAGCGCCGGACGCAATACTCGGAGGTCGTGGGTTGGGATCCCACTGGCGGCATGGTTGGTTTTTCTGCTGCTTTATGGGTAACTTTCTTTAAACCAATTGATTGGCATTACAAAGATAAAAAGAAACATTCCCCTATGAACCTTAGTTTTGTTGACTGTTCGTTTCCTTAATATATTTGTCAAACGAGCCCTTCATTTCATTTGCCTTTTCTGCTATATATATATATATATATATATATATATATATATATATATATATATATATATATATAGCAGATAAGTTAAGGGAAATGAGGTACTCCTTTTAACAAACTTATGAAGGGAGCCAACAGTCACCGAAACCAAGGTGCATAAGGGAATGTTTAATTTTTTTTAATGTGTTTTTCTAATCAGTGGGATAATGATACTAAGAATAATCTATCGCAAAGAAAATTCCTTATGAAGCAGCAGAAAAACAACCATGCCGCAGGTGGGATCCGAACCCGCGACCTCCAAATATCGCGTCGGGTGCTCTTACCAACTGAGCTACGGCGACGGCTGTCAAATCTGCTGCTTTCGTGGGTATTTATATTTTTGCGTGTAAGCGAACCTTGGGAGTGTTCACCAGCGCCACCCTCGTCCATAGCGGTGGACGTAGCACGTCCTGTAATACCGCGAGCATGACGTGCGTGGAACGTCATCTACCGGCGAGGGCGGAAGATGTGCGAGAGCCCTCTTAAGCAACCTGTGGCATCAAGACTGCCAGAACCGAGACCCTCGTTAAGCAATTAGCAGCTAAGGTAAGGAAAATGAGGGACTCGTTTCGACAAACTTATGAAGGGAGCCAACAGTCAGCGAAACCAAGGTGCATAGGGGAATGTTTAATTTTTTTTAATGTGTTGTGCTAATCAGTGGGATAATGATACTAAGATTAATCTATTGCTTAAAGAAAATTACTTATAAAGCAGCAGAAAATACAGCTATATATATATATATATATATATATATATATATATATATATATATATATATATATATATATATATATATATATATATATATATATATATATATATATATATATATATATATATATATATATATTGCGCGCGTAAATCTACGCACTTGAGACAGACAGAAGAAAATGATGGTCGATGTTGACAGATGGCAGTTTGCTGCTGCTGCTGCTGCTTGTTGGTGTTGTTGGGAAGAATGAAAAGGAAAGAGCACAGGCCAGGCCACTGGCAGAAGCTGAGCCACAGCCGCTGCGACGTGCTGAAAGTATGAGAGTCGAAAGACAGGAAAGGAAAGAATGAAAAGCGCGCTTGCTAATAGGTGCCGGTCCGATCCCGGATGCAGTGCAATACCGGGGCAAGCCGTGCCGGATTGCTTCAAAGCACTCCACCATATTTCCAAAAGTAAATGAGGTCAGGTGGCTGCTGCTGCTGCTGTTCTAGTTTGCACAAGGTGGTGTCAAAGCCCCATTTCCCAAGCATTTCACGCTGATTAAGCCGAGCATCAGACCTGGGGAAGCTTGTACTCATTGTGTTGCCGCGAATATTTGCAGTGTTTGTTCGTGTTTCAAATCTGCCGCCACACCACCTTATCGGTTTCTTTGCGAAGCAAGACGCGACTAGATTTATCTCGATTGATCGCAGCCAGGCA
Organism: Amblyomma americanum; assembly: GCF_052857255.1. Lineage (NCBI taxonomy): Eukaryota > Metazoa > Arthropoda > Arachnida > Ixodida > Ixodidae > Amblyomma > Amblyomma americanum. The sequence goes on along the minus strand of NC_135498.1, from coordinate 89,706,223 downwards.
GAGCTGATTCTACGTTGTTCCGGAATGTTCTAGTAACTTTGCACCCTCTATCTCTAAAGTTCGCTATCAGCTTTATATTGAGCACGGCCGACAGTGGCGGGCATTCTGTTCGACGACCGCCGAGCACGCTTGTCGCTTCGCCGGCGCCGAGTGATTCAGTCCATTTTGTGTGCAAGTCAGCCCAATAAACAATTCTTTTAGAAGACCCTTTAGTCCGTCTTCATCGCTGCATCGACTGCCGTCCCCAACCACTACGTGACAGTATCACCGGTGGGTACCCGGCGGCACTAGGGATCGAGCCCCGCACCTTCCGCATGCCAGGCGGATGCTCAACCACATGGCCTCGGTTGCGGTATAGATCTTGTTTGTCGTCGGAAGAGTTAATTGAACCGCTTCTTCAAGAGACTTCGTAGTTCTGATATTTCACCCCGATCGTTTCGAATTTTTAGATATTTGTCCGCTCTTGCTTTGCTTGGAGTGCTCACTAGGAAGGTGTTTTGCTTCTCGTTTTGCATTGATCGTGTCCGCTTAAAATCCTCCCGTGTCGAGCGTTGCCGCCTTTTTGACTGCTTCTTGGATATCTGTTCCCCTTAGGAGTCCGAGGTGAACTTAGAGTCTCCACTTCAGAGAGGTGGCTGTGCGGCGGGCGATAGACCCTCCTTAGTCTCCTAAGTTGCTCGACCACGTCGTCGTGCATCTGGATAACCAGCTCGATTCCCAAACCATCAGCCGTTGCTCGGTTAGTACATTTCTTCGAGTGATGGCGTCCGCTGCGTGGTTCCCGGCCAGCCCGGCGTTCACCGGTGCCCAGATGATTGAATGTGTTTCTTCTCTTGAGCCACATCGACTCAAAACGTGGAGAGTTCTCTTGCCAATTCTGCCTCTCCGAAAATTCCGACAGGCAGTTCGCGAGTCCGAGATGATTACCAGGGGTTCCGTCATCTCTTGCTTTCGTCTACGGTGAGAGCAACCGCGGTCGCCCCTGCTTCAGTAGAACCACGATCTCTTATAATGACGCCGGTTAGCTCCTCGTGAGCTTAGTCGATTTCCGCTGCCACCGTGGCTCTGTGTTTTGGGTAGCTGGCTGTGTCTATGAAGAATGATTATTTTTTTGCCAGCGATGCGCTTTTTAACGCATGCTTCCTTGCTTCCCTCCTGCCAGGGTGTAGTTGTGCGTTCATGTGCTTAGGAATGCGTGGGACGCTGTGGTTCGATGTGGTGTCGCCATCTACGCCCTCCGCCTCTTGGTTCTTGTGGCTGTCAGGGCAGCCTAGTCAACTGAGTAATGCCCTTCCGATGCTCTTATGCAGAACACTGTTTTTGAGGATGAGAAGTGCTTTCTGATTCTCCAGGTATGTGTTGGAGATTCCGAAGTCCATTAATTACGGCAACAAGGCTCACAGCACTGTTGTCGCTTCCACCGGGCACCGTAAGCTGAAAAATGTAAATTACGCGCGTGTGTCATTCTGATGAACGTTGAATGAAAACTGTGCGAACAGCGAAGCGTGCGAAAGCGGTCAAGTTACGAACAACGAAAACACGCTTTTATGAACCTCGCGCGCGGAACATTGATGAACCACATACCAGACGACGTCTCTTAAAGATTTACAAGCATTCCTCCATTCCTTGACGTTATTTTCTGTCCACCTAAAAGCTATAAGTCCCACTCCACTGCCAACTGTTTGTATTGTTCGATAAATGTTTGGCACCATGACAGCTACAACACGGGCTCCCAACCAGTCGCTCACAGTCAGTTAAGGGCGGTGAGAAGAATTGAGAGGGTGCAATGCATGTCTGCAGTAGCGCAAAAGACAATTTTCGGCGCACCAGATCCTGGTTTTCAAGTTTGTAGAAAGTCCTACGCGATTATTTTTTCCCAGGCTGTTTTGAAAAGCGCACTCGCGTGTTGTCACTGCACGGGTGCATTTCGCGCCTTTACTACAGCAAATGACGGAGTCTTCTGTGGCGAAGTTTTCGAATTTTCGAGTTTTCATGCCCTACCTTGTCCCCCGGCAGTTTTGAAAATGACGCTCCCGCAATAACTACGAGGGAACGCTCGTTTTCGACACGTTTGCCTATTCTTAGGAGCCCCAACTCTTACTGCTTACGTGTGTCAAGGAGGCGTCTCTCTGCAATGAAGGTTAATTTAACCAATACAGTTACCGTGTGACCACGCTACACTAAATAGCAACAGTGAGTGCTTAGCGCCTCAATTGATGCCTATACTTACGATCCGTTTTATGATGCGCGTAACAAGATTGAAAGTCATCTTCCGATTTCAGTTTTGCCTTCTACTGCTGAAATTCTAGAAAAACATTTATTGTCAACTATGCCATGTTTTCTGGATATACACCACCGTTTTTCACCTACTCAGTATGGTTTCCGGTGGGGGAAAATCACTCACACCCTCCTGGAAGATTTCTCCGATCAGCTGAATGCAGCTTTCGACAATAATAAAGTGGCTTGTGCGGTCCTTCTTGATTGTAGGAAAACTTTCGATAGTGTTCATCACGGTCTGTTGTTACAAAAGCTTTTCTTGTTAGGATTTCGGAGTGCCTTCTGGTCGTCGTTGGCAAATTTCCTTCGAGATAGGCGCCCCATTCTCTCTGTTGGGGTAGTTCGTATAGCGCACCGTCAGGTATTAATGCTGGGGTCCTGGAGGGCTCAATACTGAGTCCGTTATTATTTAATATTTTCGTAAATGACATCCACACAATGATCACCGTTTCCCTTTATCAATACGCCTATGACACGGTTATTCTAACTTCTGCCAGCAGGTACATAGTGTGATTTCTTGTTTACAATCTGCTGCCACAAAAGGTATAGACATGTTTCGTAATAACCTAATTGATATAAATCTATCTAAAACACAACTAATCTGTTTACACATCTCTTTTAAGACGGTACTCCTTGACTATCCTCTCGCTTTGCACTGGTCAGATCATTCAAGTTGCTCTTGAAGGCCATTACAGTATTCATCTGTCGTGGAGTATCTGGGTGTTCAAGCCTTGACAGCGACATTTCTTGAAACATCCACCTTGCTTACGTTTGTTAAAAACTTCTCGCCGTTTCGTGTCATGCTCCGATGTCAGTAATTCTTTTTGAGGAAGATGAGGAATCCATTTAACCAGAAAAATGGTGGCGAAAGGCAAGAGGCGTTATGTGCTGTGCGATGTCAGTGCACGTTAAAGATCCCCAGGTGGTAGGAATTATTCCGAAGCGCTCCACTATCGCATGCCTCTTTCCTTCCTTCTTCTTTCACTCCCTCCTTTACCCCTTCCCTTCGCGGTTCAGGTGTCCACCGAGGTGCGAAACGCACTGCGCAAATTCTTTTAATAATAATAATAATAATTGATTTTTGGGGAAAGGAAATGGCGCAGTATCTGTCTCATATATCGTTGGACACCTGAACCGCGCCGTAAGGGAAGGGATAAAGGAGGGAGTGAAAGAGGAAAGGAAGAAGAGGTGCCGTAGTGGAGGGCTCCGGAATAATTTCGACCTCCTGGGGATCTTTAACGTGCACTGATATCGCACAGCACACGGGCGCCTTAGCGTTTTTCCTCCATAATAACTCAGCCGCCGCGGTCGGGTTCGAACTCGGGAACTCCGGATCAGTAGTCGAGCGCACTAACCACTGAGCCACCGCGGCGGGTGCAAATTCCTTTCCTCTAAACCAATATTCAAAGGATCGCAATGGTCCTTTAACATTCCCCTTTCGGGATAGACCCAAACTTGTCACAACGCATATGAAATTCTTCGGTGACAGAGACACGGATTTCTTAAATCAGCAGCTTACTTGGCCTTCGGATAAACTAAGTACGGCGTCCAGGCATCTCGCCGGTCGGCGCGGCACGCGTAGTACAGCGAGCGGCCGCCGAAGACAGCGACCGACGTCCGCGGGTGGTGAGCTTCGGCGACCGTCAGCAAGTGCACTGTGAGGGCAAGACACCCTTACCGCTGTCGACTTTTCACGGGTTAATCGGCTGCGGTTAACTGTTTACGAAACATGGTCGCAACAGCGCCTGACAGGTAGCGCCACCAGCGGCAAGGACAAAGCCATGCATAGCCACATATTTCACACACCGACTACGTCATACAACTGTACTAGAAAAGTAAAAGAGCATTTAGTCAAAGTTACAAGGCCCATGCTTCTTTTTAAAGATATAGGTTATCCGTCGCGTCGTTCTTATTTCTTGTTTTTGGAGAAATATTTAGCAACAATAAAATTCCTACAGACGTTTCAAGGCGGTTATAGGGCAGGCCAGTTCATATCGCAGCATATCCTGGGACGGTCTCTCTCCGTACGTCCTGCAGGCCTGCTCCAATATGGTTGCGTGTTATTTTGTTTAACAAATCGCTTAAGACTAGCTCTCTGCCTGAGGTGTGGAAAGAAGCCAACGTAGTCCCGACTCACAAAAGTGGTTAACGAAATAGTCTTGTAAATGGCAAGCCCATTTCCCGTACTTGCATCTGTTGTAGAAATTTACAGTTCTGTGTCAAACAGCTTGAATGAAATAAATTCTTCACCGAATCGCAACATAGCTTTCTGGGTTGCGTTCACGTACAATGCAATTAGCTAAATTTACCTATGACCATTATCCCTGCCTTCGAAAGCCTTGAGGGTGTTGAGTGCTTATTCTTGGAATTTTAAAATGCCTGCAGCACAGTTCTTCATGTCATGTCATGTTACACCATATGCTATAAGCTATCGTTTCTTGGTGTAACAAGCGAAGGGTTTCAATTCATTAAAAAATCAGCTGCGGTTTAACTGCTGATCCTGGTTAGAGAGCGAAAGCTGTGGTGCATCAAGTACACGCGGCTAGGCCTCTGACGTTGAGCGCGTTCCGCACAGGCACCGCGCCCACCGGGCCCAGACAGGTGGTTTTTAAATTAATAGTTGATCGCAAGAGGTTGGTCACCCAATGAAAGGTGCAGCTTACTGCTGCAGTGGCGTGTGTCTGCCAGAACGTTGTCAGCGTTAATGCCTCTCTCCCCACCGCCACGTACCTCAAAGCGCGAATGAGGTGTCCACTGCCCCAGGGAGCCAGTTATGCGTCTTCCTTTCGTAAAAATCATTGGTGTCTAGAACGCTGTCAACGCTAACGCCAATGAACACAAAGAACGCAGGCGGTCTATAGCTTCAGTGCCGCCTTTCTGCTGCAATGTTGTTAAGACAGACAGACAGAAAAACTTTATTTCGCAGTTGAGTTTTAGACCCTGCTGGGTCCCTGGGCCACAGCGCGGTCCCGCACTGCATAATGTGTGTCATGTCGGGACATGATGTTGGGTCTGCAGACGTGAGCAGGACCTCCCAGTGCTCCCAGCTCGAGATGGCGTGCTCTCTCTGCGGGGGAGGGTCAACAGGGCAGCCGGAAATGATGTGGGAGAGTGTGGCGTGAGGGTCACCGCATAGGGTTAGAAAACCTCCGACCAATCCTGCTTACGTCATGCCTGGGAAAACTATACGAGCGAGTGGTAACGTAGAGATTTCAACACTCCATGGAAGGCAATGAACTATTTTCTCACAGCATGTTCGTGTTTAGGGCAAAATTATTAACTTAAGACGTACTCCTTCAATTATATGAAGTGCTTTGGAGCGTTCCTAGGGACGTAGAAAATGAGATAATGGTCCTAGACATCAAAGGGGCTTTTGACAATGTAAGCCACGAAGCTATCCTTACGGGCCTGGATGACCTGAACTACGGGCGAAGGGTTCACACCTACGTCAAAGCCTTCCTATCGAACAGAATTGCAAATATCGCTATAGGAGAACTTCGGTCTGAGAAGTTTAGAATGCCTAACAGGGGAACACCTCAAGGGTCGGTCATGTCGGCCACGATATTCAACGTGGCCATGATCGGACTGGCGAAGCAACTAAGAGAATTCGACCGCATACACCAAGCCATTAATGCTAACCACATCACATCATCAGTGCCATCATCGACCACATCAGCGCCATCATCGACCTTTATCCAGCACCACATGGCGACAATTACAGAGGGGCTGCTTTATTTCACCCAATCTCTCTCGTGCCTTCACCCCACCTTTCCTCCTCATTGTAACACCTATGGCGTGCCCAGATTCACACTTTTCCACTACCTTTGGGAATGTCTTTCCCCACAGGCAGTAAGTACCCCAATCCCCAATACCACTCATTAATCCTGGGAGGCTGCTTTACGGACCGCTCAGCCCGCAGGCCAGAAATGGCTGGTGGATCGGGCCTTATGTGAAGCACAAGCCCGTGGACCCCTGGACCAGTGAGAGACCAGCCTCGAAGATTTTTTTCTTTCCTTTTTTTCTAATAAAAGTTGTTTCCATCCATCCATCCAACTGCAAAAGCCTGCTTTGGTTGCGTTCCGCCCACTGGATAGGCATCGCGCCCTCCATGCCACCCTGGGAGCTGGCATGCAGTTAATGGTTGATCGCGAGAGATTAACCACGAAATGAAAGATGCGGCCTAGGTATTGCTGCACTGCCGAATGTCATCCACAATGCTGTCAGCGCTAATGCGTTCAGGCCAGGTCTCTCTGTCATAATAATATTAATAATAATAATTGGTTTTTGGGGAAAGGAAATGGCGCAGTATCATTCTCATACATCGGCGGACACCTGAACCGCGCCGTAATGGAAGGGATAAAGGAGGGAGTGAAAGAAGAAAGGAAGAAGAGGTGCCGTAGTGGAGGGCTCCGGAATAATTTCGACCACCTGGGGACCTTTAACGCGCACTGACATCGCACAGCACACGGGCGCCTTAGCGTTTTTTTTCTCTCTCTCTCATCACCACCACATGAATCAAAGCAGGAATGAGGCGTCCGCCTATCCAGTGAGCCAGTTATGCGACCTTCCTTTGCTCAAAGCCATCGCCGTCTAGAACATTGCCAACGCCAACGCCAATGAACACAGTGAACAACATCTTTCGCTTTGTATATCCTGGATTAGCTGCACTAATCCACATTATTTTTTTGAAACCTATTTCAGCTGATCTGCTTCAACGGTGTTCAGCGACAGCACACAACATCAATCTTCCATGCTCTCAGTTTGTCTCTCGAACAGGCTGCGTGCAAGCACACCTTTCCTGCCTGCGTTTCTTAGCGCGAGCAAAACATCTGTGTTCATATGTGGCTGTAGGGCACTCTGGTCACTACCAATAAGTGTTCTGTGGCCATTTGCGATGGTATTTATTTGTCTGACTATAAGAGTCACGTGTTTCGTTTCAAATTGGACAAGGAACGCTGGTCGAAAAGTGAATAGACTAAATCCGTCGTGAGAAGTTAATTCCTTTGAAATAATATTGATTGAGTAGCCTGACTCATTTTTTTCTTGCTTTAAATGAGCAACATGCCAATGCACGATTATGACCTACTTTCTCTCTCCTCTAAGTTGCAGGGGAGTAAGGTGGTGGTGGTGGTGGTGTAGCACGTTTATTAAAACAGCCTAATGCGTTTAGCAGATCCTAGGCCACGGTAACGAGGGCACGTTGTAGGTTTAGGTTCCGGACGGTGAGCCAGATGGGCCACGTTGGGTGTGGCGGAGAACAGATAGGCGGGGGACTGGGGGGCCGGGTATCACTGTTTAAGGCACAGATCTATATCTGCATATATCTTTGCACAGTTTCAGCACGGAGATGTGGAAGTGTTTACCCATACAAAAGAAGTTTGGGTGGTGTATGAAGGCTATTAAATTCTTCGGTAAAGAATGAGACCTTCACGGATCAATAAGAATGGCTGTGGCAGTGGTTAATCAGCTAAGTCCAATTTTGGCTGCGCGCAGTATTTGTGGATAGTGAGTCTGTAAGCTCTGACTGCGTGCACCGTCAGTGGGCCCGCTTATAGGATTCGCTATTCGATCGGCTTTAGATTCCGCCCTCGCAGCCTTGAGCCCATCACCGGTGACCCGTCAGAGAATTCCTCGTAGCAAGGGTAGTCCCGGCAATGAGCTGGCTCACCAGCTTGCATGCGGTACGAGTAGGGATGTTCAATTTATTAGAAAATATAAGTGGAAATTACAACGTGTTCGGTGAGCGTCCAAACGCAGGTGCCACCGCGGGTGCTCGAAAAAAATGACGCAGCAGCAGGGCAGTTGATGTTGCACGAAGACGGTCAGATATTCTCAAGTTCTTTCAACACTTGTATTCTAGAGTTCTTCAGGCATCCAGTATATTTGGAGAAAGACGCGTAATCAAAAATGATGTGGCGCAAAATTAATGCTGAGTCGACGCAAAGTCAAGCACTACACATCTGATTGTCGCGTGCGGACGATGGATGGTGAAGTTCGCGTGATCTGGAGCTTCAGAATGTCTAGCTGCATCGTCATTGGGCATAATGATGGAATTTTCTGCCACTGTAAAGCGGTTTGTTTGAGGCCACGAGTGCCGCTGGGCGGCAAGCGCTGTGGGAAAGCCCCAAGAACGGTGAGCGTAGCGCCAACGGGGCCGCACTGAAATGCGAAGTGTATAGGTACACCACCTCATGACAGCGTCACGGTTGCAGTGCCAATGCCTTGAATCTAGATGGTGCTGCCATGATTCGGGCGAAGTAGGTGCTTGGGGAGAAGCCGGAGTGGGAGCAATAATTTTCCGGATGGCGTTGGCTGAGAAGAACGCTGGCCGCAGACTCGCTGCACAGCAAGACATTGCAAGATTGCCCATACTTGCTACATTCTTCCCACATTGAGGCGTACAGACGGAGACGCAAGCAATGAGCACTTTATGCTACTGATGATGTCACCGTAATTCGTGTTAGAGTTAGTAACCATTCCTCGAACTTGGCCGTGATTTTTGCGTCTCCCGAGAAAAACTTAGCTCTTCAGCGATATCGGCTGTGAATAGCCAGGCTCGCTCACTGATTACCACTCGCGATGGTCCATTCCTCGTTCAGTGTCTTCCTTTCTGCGTCACGTTCTTTTGATTCTGCTGCATTCAAACCTTAATAACGCTTTGTAGTTTGTTATATGGGAGAGTAACGTCCCAAAGTGACTCAGGCTATGAGATACGCCGTATAGAAGGGCTCCGGAAATTCCGGCCACCTGAGGTTCTTTAACGTGCAGTGACATCGCACAGTAAGTACACGGGTCTCTCGAATTAAGCCTCCGTCGAAATTCGACCGCCGCGCCCGGGATCGAACCCTCGCCTATAGTGTCAGCAGCCGAGCGCCATTACCAGTGAGCCACCGCGGCGGGAACGCTTTCTGATGGTGTGAGACCAATGGGAATATTTAGTCAAAATCACCTGTGGAAATTTCGTAGTTTATGCCACTGCCCCATGGCCAATTCCCCATGTGGGGTTGCGCCATACTTTAAGAAGAAGAGGAAGACCAACTGTTTCCATTTGTTTCCGCGCGGTGGCTCTGTAGTTAAGACGATCAGCTGCTGACCTGAAAGACCCAAGTTCGATCCCGGCCACGGCAGTACAATTTCCTTAGAAGCCAAGTTCTAGACGCTCTTGTACAGTGCAATATCAGTGCACATTGAAGAAACCCAGGTGGCAGAAATTTCTTCAGCCCATAACTACGGCGTCCCTCATAGCCGGAGACGCTTTGGGATAATAAAAAGCCATAAACCAATACACCATCATTTGTTTCTTGCTTTGAATGGATAACATGCAAAAAGATAATTCTGACCTACTTTGCCTGTCGCCTAAGTTGCATGGGAGTCAAGATGATTAAGAAGTATGGAAATGTAAGAGGAAACTACCATGCGTTCGGCGACGACTTAAGTGGCACCGCGCGTGCTCGAAATATATATCGCGGCCACTGTGCGATTGATGTGGCGTGAACACGAAATCAGATATTCTCATGTACCCGCCGCGGTGGCTCAGTGTTTGGGGCACTCGGCTACTGATCCGGAGTTCCCGGGTTTGAACCAGACTACGGCGGCTGCATTTCCATGGAGGCGAAACGCTAAGTTGACCGGTGTGCTGTCCAATGTCAGTGGTGGTGGTGGTGGTAGTGGTTTTAATAAAATGATAGTAAAAAGGAAGGAAAAAAATTTTGCTAGCCCCGGCATCTGTCATCGATACTGATGTACCTGAGCTGGGGCAGCGGAATTAAAGGATAGCAGGCAGAATAGAGAAATGAAATGAAAGAGTTGAGGGGAGAAGTAATCTGTACAAACTATTTACACAATAAGAAATGTGTCCAGGTTGTGCGCGTGATTAGTTCATTTTAAAAGAACTAAGTCACACACGCGCACAGCACTGTGTTGGTCACAACTGGAGGGGGGGGGGGGGGGGTCCAGTTATTATTCGTTCAAGGTAGAACTCGCGGAGCGTTCGGTCACTGCGTGTAACTACCTGGCGAAGAACAGACGGGACGTGAAGCCCGCGTGTGCGAGGAATGCACAGAGGCTCACCAAGGTTCGCTCACGGGTGCGCGCACTGCCCTGCGGCCACAATAGCGTATTGGGGGAGCCCTATAGGCCGCAAGCATATCGCGACGAGCATCGGCGAGCGCGGCACAGTGAAGGAGCAGGTGCTCTAGTGTTCCCACTGCACCGCATCCGTCACACACATCACTTGTCGCGATTCCGTGACGCTCCCGTCGTTCGCCGGGTCACACGCAGCCAATGCGCACGCGGAGGATCATTACACGTTGCGACCATGAAAGTGCTCGACAGCCGGTCATACTGTCAATGCGCTCACCTCCTGCGATGCGTTGGTCGGGGTGCTGCTTTCAGAGATGGCCGTGGATGGTCGCACGCCCGTCCTCCAGCGCAAGGGGCAGAGCGCTCGGCTACTGATCCGGAGTTCCCTGGTTCGAACACGACCGCAGCGGCAGCGTTTTTATGGAGGCAAAACGCTAAGGCGCCCGTGTGCTGTGCAATGTCAGTGCACGTTACACATCGGCAGGTGGTCGAAATTATTCCGGAGACCTTCACTACGGCACCTGTTATTTTCTTTCTACTTGCACTACCTCCTTTATGTCTTCCCTTACGGCGCGGTTCAGGTGTACGCCGATATGTGAGGCATACCCTGCGCCGTTTCCTTTCCCCAAATTGCAATTCTCAAATTTTATTTCATGTTCTTTGAACAGTTTTATCCTAGCGTTTTGAAACCAAGCACTGCATCAGAGTTACGCGTAATCGAAAATGATACGGCGCAAAATTAATGCTGAGTCGACGCACTACACATCTCATTGTTGCATGCGGACGATGGATGGTGAAATTCGCGTGAACCGCGGCTTCAGAATTTCTAGCTGCATCATCATTGTGCATAATGATGGAATTTCCTGTCACTGTAAAGCGGCGTGTTTGAGGCCACGGGTGCCGCTGGGGTGCAAGTGCTTTGGGAACGCCGCTGAACGATGAGCGTAGCGCCAACGGGCCCGCACTAGAATACGAGGTGTATAGGTACACCACGTCATGACGACGTCACGGTAGCAGTTCCAAGAGCTTGAATCTAGATGGTGTTGCCATGATCCGAGCGGAGTAGGTGCCTGGGGAGAAGGCGGAGGGGGAGCCATAACTCTTCTTTTCACGTTGGGAGAGAAACGCTGGTCGCAGACGCGCTGCACAGCAAGACATAGCAAGATCACAGATCTGCATGTCCAAACTTGCTACGTTTGTCCGACATTGAGGCGTACAGACGTAGACTCAAAAAATGAGCACTGCATGCTCCTGATGCTGTCACTGTAATTCGGGTTAGAGGCGGTAACCATTCCTTGAACTTGGCCGTGTTGTTTGCGCCCCCCGAAAAAACGCTTTGTCGTTTATGGTTTATAGGGGGATTAACGTCATCAAGTGATTCAGGCTATAATGAACTCCGTAGTGAGGGGCGGTGGAAAATTCTACCACCTGGGGTTCTTTAACGTTCACTGACATCGCACAGTACACGGGCTTCCAGAATATTGTCTCCATAGAAATTCGACCGGCCAGGCCGGAATCGAACCCGCGTCTTACGGGCCAGTAGCCGAGCACCATAGCCACTCAGCCACCCCGGCGTGAACGCTTTGTGATGGTGGGTGAAAAATGAGAGTCCCTGAAAAGTGTGTGAGTCTCACTGCTTTCATTTGTAGGACAGGGATGTTGCGACTATCGATTTCGAGCAGTCCACCCGGCGGGCTGACTGAAAAACTGTATTTTCAAAATATATACAGGGAGCTAGTAGAGCGGTCCTTAAGGGTCCGTTCCTTACAAATGCTAGGTGGGCTGCTCATTACAGCAGCCCATTGTCGGTAGCTGCTGCTCGGGCGCGCCCGACCAGGGCCTTTTTGCTCGTCAGGTCAGAGCAGCCGAGCAGGGCCGCCTCCCAGTCCTCCCGGGCAGGGCGGAGGATGGGGGAAGATGCGTAGTTGATTGGCATGCCCACACCATGTGGTAAATGTCCGAGGACTTTACCCTACAGTGCGGGCACTCCCCTGTGCACGCAGGGTCGAAATGTTTGATGACTGCCGGGCACAGCAGTGTTTTAGTGTGAAGGCGAAGGAGTAAGTGTACCTCCGACTTCGTGAGGCCCTTGCAGGGCTTAGGAAAGATTGCGTGGCCGAATTGGTAATACTGGATGATTTCCTTGAAGGAAAAAGCCGGATTAGGGTCGGAGTCCGCATCGGGGGGAGGCGAGGGTTATGCCCGGAGAGTGAGCGCGCGGGCAGCTGCGTCGGCCGCTTCGTTGCCCTCGAGACCCGTGTGCACGGGAGTCCATACTATTGTGCGGGACGCGGGAGCCCCGAGATAATTGCGATGTTGAAGAATTTGGTATGGCAAATAGGGAATAAAGCCCCTTTCGATGTTCCTGCAGGCCCCCCGCGAGTCGGTAACGATGACCCGCGAGTCCTGATCGGCGGCGATGAGCGCGATTACCACCTCTTCCGCATGAGTAATGTCTTGAACTTTGAACGTAAGGCTGTTCACTGCGGTGTTTTGGTGGACGACTGCGGCTGCGTACCAACCCCCATGATGTGGACCGGTGGCATCCACGTAAAATACTCCCGGCGGAAGAGACAAACCAGCGTTATTTTCTCACCTTTTGTTCTGCGTGCCACTGCATTCTCTTTTGACACTTATACCTCGTGAGAAGTTAATTCCTTCGAAGTATTTCGTATTGAGCAGCCTCACTCATTTGTTGCCGCCGCGGTGGCTCAGGGGTTATGGCACTCAGCTGATGACCCGAAATGCGTGGGTTCGATCCTGACCGCCGCGGTCGAATTTCGATGGAGGGGGAGTTCTTGAGGCCCGTGTACTGTACAATGTCGGTGCACGGTAAAGAACCCAAGGAGGTTGAATTTTGCGGCGCCCTTCAGTACGGCGTCCCTCGTAGCCTTTGTGAATTTGTGACATTAAAAACCAATACACTAATAAACCATCTTTTTTTTCCTGCTTTAAATGAGTAGCATACAAAATGATGATTATGACCAGCTTTGCCTGTCGTCTAATTTGCATGGGAGTAAAGATGGTTAAGCAATTATAAAATATCAGTGGAACATTACCGTGCGCTCGGTGCGTGCCAGAAAGGAAGTGGCACCGTACGTGCTCGAGAAAACATGTTGCGGCAGCAGTACAATTGGTGTTGCGTGAACATGAAATAAGATATTGTCATGTTTTTCACCACCTTTATCGTACCGTTCTATAAGCGTACACTGCAATCAGAGAGACACACGTAATGGCGTTGAATTATTACTGGATCGACATAAAATCCAAGCACTAGACATCTGATCGTCGCTTGCGGATGCTGGTATTCTGAAATTCGTGTGAAACGTAGCTTCAGAATATCTAGCTGCATCGTCGTTGTGGCTAATGTGGCAGTTTAGTGCTACTGTGAACGATTTGGTAGAAGCCACGGGCGCCGCCGGGCTGCAGAAGTTGTGCAGCGGGGCCGCACTCGAAGACGACGTGTAGGTACTCCTGCACCTCATGGCCACATCATGGTAGCAGTACTAAGGCCTTGTATATAGGTAGTGTCGGCGTCATCCGAGCTTACTTGGGGAGAAGGCGGAGCGGGAACTTATATCTTCTGGATGACGTTGGCTCAGCACGCTGGCCGCAGACGCACTGCACAGCAATACATAGTCTCCTGTAAGCAAGATCACAGATCTCATTGTAAAAACTTGCTACGTTCGTCCGACATTGAGGCATACTGATGTAGACTGAGCACTGAATGCTACTGACGCTGTCACCGTAATTGGCGTTATTGGTAGCAACCATTCCGCGAACTTGGCCGTGATGTTTGCATCTCCTAAATAAACACGTTTTGTGATGGTGTGTGACCAAATGGGAGTCTCCCAGATGTGTGTGGGTCTCAGTGCTTTGATCTGTAAGACAAGTGCGCTGTGAACATTCATATGGAGTGATGTACTCGGCGGAAGAAATTTAGTTTAAACGACAAAGACAAAGCAGCGTCCTTTGGCCAGCTGTTCTTTTGCGCGCCACCACATTTACGTTCGACGCTCACCTCCGAGGTGGAGATTGGAACGATGTATTGCAACAACAAAAAATTCAACTTGCTTTCCGTCCACTTGTGGGTTTGGGGCCTGTTCACACTGCACAAAATTTTCGAGTGAATGTTCCACTGTTTAAAAAAAATAAATGAAAGGAAGGTATTGGGTGCAGCATAGTATTGACATCCAGGGCTTGCTGTACAGTCAGTTCACAGGAAAGTTGGGTTGCGAGTCTGTTCAAAGTTCTGCGTTAGGAGTTAACTTCTGTGTCGTGTTAAATGAATTATTGATTATTAGGAAATTAAATGCGCGGTAACTGTCTGGGGTCTCAGTGGCAACCTCAACAACGCCGTGAGGGAAGAGAAAAAGATGGGAGTGAATGAGAGAAAGAAGTGCCGTAGTCTATAGAGCGCACCGGAATAATTTCGACCACCTGAGGCTCGTTAACCTGCATTTACATCGCGCAGCACACGGGCGTCTTTAGCGTTTTTCCACCCCCATCGAAACGCGGCCACCGCGCCTTGTGCGTGGCGCGCAACACGGAGCCCTACATTAGCTCGTGCCCTCTAGGTGGCGACAGCAGGCCATCACGTGATGGCCAGACCAGCGATCACGTGCACAGCGGTTATAAAAGGGAACCGAGCAGGATGAGTCTGCTGACGTGTGCAAGGAACGGTGCGCTGCACCTGAGCTGTCGCCGCGCCTCGCAGTAGCAACCATTCTTCGCGAAGCGTTCGAGGAATCTCCGAAGCCTCCGCCCCTGGGTACAGCAGATTGGACTGAGCCGCGGATGTTGCTTTTCGGCGGCGACCCGAGGTCCTTCCGGCAGCAACCCCTGCATTCTTCTCAAGATGTTCGAGATAGTGGGCGCCGTCCACCACGAGGAAACGCCAGGTCCGGTAAGTGTTCAAAGAGGTCTACGCCAGGTTTGGCATTGTCCAGCGCTCAATGGCATTGGCGAGATTTCAGTGCTTTGCCATGGGCGATGGACTGCTGCAACTTTTGGAGTATTCGCAGCGGGAAGAGAAAAAAAACCCGAGTTCCGCCAACGTGTGCGAAGAACGCCATTCGCCATTCGGCTGCCATCTTGTCGTTGCTGTGGGGACGCTGAGTGGCAGCGGCAGTTTGAAGTCCTCACAAGCGCCTTGGCGGCTTGGACGTAGCATCATACTTCTATTTTGAATGCACTCCTCTTGTGATTTCAGTGTCACCGAATTCATGCAGTCTTCTGTCCTCAACCAGCGCCAGCGATATATGTCGATCGCCGCTGGCAGACGCACGTCATCGCCCTCTGGCGTCAAGCGGAGCTTTGGCGTCCCTCGTCTCCGCAAGCCTCCGCAAGGAACAAAAGCTTCTTGGACTTCCTTCACCATTGGACCCGAGATTCCCGGCAAATTTGTCTCGTGTACCATGGTGAGTGGGAGTTCTTCAGTTGTACACACACTGAAGGCGTTTCCGAAATTCCTATTTAGAAACGCCTGCGAGATGAACGCGTTCGACCTGTTAGTGTATTTGGAGGAAAATTAATTTATACTATTATCTCTTTTCCTGCTCAGCACTGCACAATTCCGCACTGTTTGGAAATTTGTTCTATCTTGCGTGCCTTCTTGATGTATGCTTTTTTGGAGCCTTCCTATACTGCGAGCTACCGGAGCATTACCCAGTGAGCGTCTCCGCGTCTGGACCACGGCGAGCGCACAGGGTTATGAAACGCTGTGAATGAGAGTTGTGTCCGTTCTTTCTCTCTGGTTTGGTCGGTGCCTGCTATTTATTACTTCAAGTTGGAACAGGCAAATGAGTGTTGCACCGCTTGGGCAAATGAGTGTTGCACGACGCCGATTGCGACTTAGAGTTGACCCGCCTTTGTGGCTGAGGGCTCCTTGTGACTGAGTTGAAGGACCCCGCTTTTGTCTTGGCTCTGCCGCCTTCGTTTGGAACGCGAAATGTAAAAGGCGTCCATGTACTAAGCTCGGAAAGTCGAAATCACACTACGGCGTCTGTCATACCACATGCTGTTTTCTCTATAAGGTATTACGTCCCAAAGCGACTCAGGCTAGGACGAAACGGCGCAGTGGAGTGCTGCGGATAATTTCGACCACCTAAGATTCTGTTACGTGCACTAATATCTCACTGTACACGGGTCTCTAATACGTATTTCTCATCCATCGAAAAGCTTCCGCAGCGGCCGCAGTCCAGCAGGTCAGCAGCCGAGCACCATAACCACTGAGTCACTTTGTTGGTTATGGACGTTAAAAAGTGTACTGCTCATTACTTATTTTCTTCAGCACTACATTAACAGAACGAGCGCGTCTTAACCTTCGATAACGTAACATCGGGACAAGGCGTGATTAAAGACGTGATCTTTGGGCCAATGCCTGATTTTTACAGCGAAAGCTGCAATAGGTTTGCAATCAGCCAGTTATTGGTTACAGTGGCAGCTGTAACGTGTTACGCTCAGCGTTACGTTACACGGGCAGCTTTTTAAGTTTTTCATTACGCGGTTCGTCCACCTAAAAGCAAGCAAGGAATGCGCCTTTCCTGTCCTCAGAACGAAGAGTCTATGTTTAGACTGCGAATAACATTGTCAAGCCTTATTTGAAGTCGAAACGCTCCGGTTCTAGAAGCATAACTTTCTTTGCAGGTGGACACCTCACTCGCGCCGTCAGAGAAACACGAACGCCGACTGAAAGGTTGTTTTCAGTAAGCGTTCGTGTTTTAATCTAGCGGCGCTGTTGTGTTCACTGGCAAAGTGAACCGGTCATGCGTCTTTCCCGTCCTCAAATCGAGCGGAGGGTTCAGACTCATACAAGCAATGTGATCAAAACTGCAAATATAGCTTGACTGGAAACTACACTATATTGCTTCAATCAAGCGGTCCCTGGACTTCCACGTCCCGCAGTCCACTCGCAAGCAACGCTTTTGTAGGCCTGGCCGCAGCTCCCGTGTGTCGACCTTCCCGCATTTTAAGGCGATGCCTTACTAGCCCGATTGCGACATCAAGTGGCGTGTAAAGTTGTGTATGTGGTAGTGTATTTGTGGCTGTACTCACACACGGTACAGAAAAACCCAGCGAAAGGGGTGACGTCATCAAGCGGCCATAGGACGCACACATCAAGCTGAGCGCCTCGTTTAGACCATCGCATAAATTTTGTCCGTCTTGCATGTCCTCCGCCGGCTGACCTCAATGCTGCACCAGTATTGCCGACTACATTCGTACCAAAAATGTGAGCAACCGTTCGTCGTACAGCGTTCTAGTGGACTCTGTGGGAAGCCTGCTAGATTCCCGCCGTGGTGTCTGCGCGGCATCCCGCGTCGCTCTTTCCCTTTCTCCCGCCTCGGTCGGCGGAGAGACGGCTGGTGGCTAATCGCTGTCATTCGGCCGCAGCTCCGCCCCCGGCTTCCCAAGGGCCTTTGCCATTGGTGACTTTTGGCGGGAATTCGGGACCCGTTTGGGGTGGTCGCGCGACCTTCCGAGCGGGGCCCAGGGAGAGAGGAGACCCCTCCGAGACAGCGTAAGGTGCGTACGTTACTGTTCGTCCGAGCCGGCCTCTGCCGTTCGGACCAGTTCATACTCGAGCTCGCCAGCGTGGGTCCTCGATCCGCCGCGGCTCGAGCCTGTCCAGGGGTCCAACGACCTCTGACAGGCGCACCTTGCGTTGACTGCCCCCTCTCTCTCGCAAACGGCCCAACGGCCGACACGAGAGAGATCACAGCACTGCCGCGGGGACAATCTCCTGCAGCGGCGTGATAGCGGCGCGCATTTCTCTTGTTGCCCCGAGCGCGCACCGGAGCCTTGCTCTGAGCGCGCCCCGGGACGGGGTGACTGTTGAGAGTGTGTGTGTGTACCGCTGGAGGACGGCGTCAATAAACGTCTCCTTTGTGAACTTGGAGGCTTGTTTCTTGCGGCGAGCCGCTCTCCTCTCTGCAGAGGTTGAACGCCGCCGCAGCGGTGCCCCAGGGTGCGTGTGGTGACGGCTGATCGGGGCCCTTGGCTCGCGCGAAGCTCGAACCCGCGGTGGGTAGTGGCCTGTGCCTACTGAGAAACCCACAACTCTTACTATTTCTGATTACATATAGCTTATATGTTGTATTCAAGTTGGAGGCTTCCTTGCGATAGTTATTCGAACCGACGACATGTCTACCTTCAATTGTATGCCTCCCACTCTTTACCTGTTCCTAAAGCTCGGTTCAGTTGCCCAATGAGATGCGAGAGTTGGTGCGTGATTTCCTTGCCTCAAAACTAATTTTGGTATTAAAATTGTACCCGTCGCGGTGGCTTAGTGGTTAGGGCGCTCGACTACTGATCCGGAGTTACCGGGTTCGTACCCAACAGCCGCGGCTGCGTTTTTATGCAGGAAAAACGCTACGGCGCCTCTGTGCTGTGCGATGTCAGTGCATGTTAAAGATCCCCAAGTGGTCGAAATTATTCTGGAGCCCTCCACTACGGCACCTCTTCCTTCCTCTCTTCTTTCACTCAATCGTTTATCCCTTCCCTTACGGCGCGGCTCAGGTGTCCAACGATATATGGGACAGATACTGCGAAATTTCCTTTCCCCCAAAACCAAATATTAACACATTATTATTGTTAAAATTGTGACCCTCCGGGGTGGCTCAGTGGTTACAGCGCTCGACTACTGATCCGGAGCTTCCGGGCTCGAACCCGGCCGCGGCGGTTGCGTTTTTACGGAGGAAAAACGCTACGGCGCCTCTGTGCTGTGCGATGTAAGTGCACGTTAAAGATCCCCAGCAGGTCGAAATTATCCTGGAGCCCTCCACTACAGCACCTCTTTCTTCCTTTCTTCTTTCACTCCCTCCTTTCTCTCTTCTCTAAAGGGGCGGTTCAGGTGCCCAACGATATATGAGAGATACTGCGCCATTTCTTTTCCTCAAAAACCAATTATTTTTATTATTATTATTAAAATCTTGACGCAACGGTTCCCGTACACCGTTACGCGGGGTGCCATACGGTTTCTAGTTGAGAATTCCATACTATTATTAGGTTGTAGGCTAGCTCGCGACCGGTATTCGAACCGAGTATCCCAGCGTTTCACTCGGACATTTGTGGATTGAGCGTTCGGAGGCGCGTCTCCGTTTCATTCCTCAGTGCGCAACCTGCGTCGAGGTGAAAACGCTCTATTACTTTTTTCGCCTTAACCCTTTTTTTCTTTAAGGCGTCTTTGACGTGTCCGCCAAGAAGCGAGAGTGTTTGCGCAATTTACTTTCTTCAGAAACCAATTTTCATTGTATGAATGTGACTCAACCGTTCGTCGTACACTCTCGCGGTTCGTGTCATCAGGCACGGTTGAGGTGCCCACCGCGATGGGAGATAGTGCGCCATTTACTTTCCTCAAAACAAATTTTCTTACTGAAATTGTGATGCAATCGTTCGTTGTACACCGCGTCGGATGTTGCTATACGGTTTCTCGTTATATATACAATACGCTTCTTAGGTAGAAAGCATACTTGCGACAGGAAGAAGGCCAAAACAGGCACGTGAGATTACAGACACCCAACCGAACAGTGGCCTGTGAAACGTGAAAATGGTCACGCAGCTTCAGACCTCTCGGCTGGTAATGCCAGTCAGCTTTCGCTGATTAATGGGTTAAGCCGGTAGGTTTAAGTCCTTGGTACGTTTTCTTCCATAATTTCAGTCAGCCGCGTCTACTGGCACAGTGGAGCGATAATGGGGTCGTTGCGTCAATTACTCGAAACAGGAAAGGAAAAACAAGCAAAATAGAGTTGAAAAGAAGCCTATTTAGTGTAACACCATGTCACTAGTTATTTTATTAATATTTTCGAGTATTAATGTTATCGTTTAGTCACGAATATATGCGCTTATTGCAGTTTAGTTTTTGTCTCATAGATCTAAAAATTTTGGCACGCACGAGGATCTAATGCCAGAACAGGCCTGGGACAATATCCCCGGCATATTCTTGTCTGTTCACATTCCTGTCTACTTTAGAGCGCTAGGTAACAAGGCGACCAAAGCTATAACTAGAAATAGTTATAGCTGCCAGCATACAGGTTTTTTGGAAATTAGTTGTTTTGCGGAAAGGAAATGACGCAGTAACTGTCACATCCCAGAGCCGCTTTAAGAGTGATAGAGCGAGTGAAATAAGTAGGAGAGAAAGAGGTGCCGTAGTAGAGGGCTCCAGAGTAATTTCGATCACCTTGGAATATAACGTACACTGAGCATAGCACAAGGGCACCTCTTGCGTTTCACCTCCGTCAAAACGCAGCCACCGCCGCCAGGTTCTACCCGAGTACTCCGGCTCAGTAGCCGAATCACCCTAATCACGTGAGCCACCACGGCGAATATGAAGCAGTGCAAGAATGAAAAACTCTGAGGGCACTAAAATCTGCTTACGCTCAGGCATGCGAAAACGTGAAACTTTCTAGAACTCGGCTTTTTTCCCACGGTGTCTACAGGCATTGCATTTTTTCTGTTGTTTTATTTGTATTTGTTTATTATTTTATTTATTTTTATTTTCTGTGTGCAGCGCTTTAAAAATTCATTTTTATTTTATATTCTAACCTTATTATTTGTAAACTTTTTTAATTTTGAATTTTTACACTGTTTTGGTTTTGTTTGTATAATTACCAATTAGACTACATAAACGATTAATTAATGACTAATTACTGACTACCCATTACTTAGTATTTGCTGAGAGTATATGGGTTATAGCAAATATGTCATTCAGGACGTCATCGTGTGACAGATACCACGGATGGAAAACGACGAAACATTTAAAGGCTTTCGCCTTAATAGGGAAATGAGAGCCGTAGTGGTGTGCTCCGGATGAGTTTAGACCAACTGGCGTCACTTAACGTGCACTGACATCGTAATGCACGCGAGCCTCTTTAGAGCGCTAGCTATTCCTGGCACGCTCGCTTGGTTTCACGACGCCCGCGATCACGTGACCACGACGGCAGTTGCGCGCACCAGGACAGGGAGAACAACTGGGGAGGAGGGAATTGGGGCATGATACCCTGAGCAACAGGGTGAAACGTCACTATACCTTGCAGCGAAATGCATGTGTCGACGGCAAAATCAGTCGTACAGCGCCTGAGGTGAGAGACTGCCTGCTGCGCGGCGGGCCGACGCGGAAGGTCAGGCAAGCCCAATGTATAGACCTTATGGGCCGGCAAGGGGAGTTCAGTCGCGGCGAGAACGCTGTTATTGAATAGAAAGAACGGGGTCGTACAGATAAGTTTCTAGTGACGCGACAGTCAAGCGATGCGCAACAGTTTAGAAAGGCGCTCCGTCTGGATCCCGGCAAAGGGAATTCATAACCATATTCGAACCCGCGTCTTTCCGATCAGCAGCCGAGCAGCATAACCACTGAGCCACCATGGCGGCGCAACGAGAAAGTGCTGCGCACGTGAGACTTACACATCTTATTCACAGCGTTCTACAGCGTGGGCTGCCCCTTTCATTCTTTCTTCCCGGTTCAGTTCATGTGTCCGCTCATTGTGAGACTTGTACTTGGCCATTTCCTCAAAACTAATAACCCAGACGCAGGCACGCATTGTCACTTGAACGCCCCTCGTTGCTTTAAGATAAAGGACGCAGCCTCTGCAGAGGACGGATGGTCTTATCTGGAACCCAGCTATGGCTGCTCGAGTCGTACTACCACTCTGAGGTCTCTCAGAATTGCTACCTTCGCTTTCTAAACAGTGAGCTAACACACACACACACCTTTCACGTAAGACCACTCTCATGGTCTACCCCGGAGCCCAACTTGCACGCATTACCATACACATCCAAAAATTGAGAGGAATCACTTAAGCTCCTTTTTAAGGTTACGACGCGTTAGCGTGATAGGTTATTTGCCTTATATGTCGAAAGGTCATTCTCTAAAGGGATCCGCCACTGCCCTGCGATGGAGGTGCTTCCAGCGGTGGGCCTTGTGCGACACAGGTTTGCTCTTCCCGAGCGACCAATCATCACATGCCACTTACCACGGTGGGCAGTTTGCTTATAATCCGGTTTGGCAAGTTGTGACACGTCACCTAGATGTCCCACCTGCCTCTTAGGTTGCTCTCCAGGCACCACCTGCAAAAGTCATGCTCGTCATTTTTCAGTCACAACGTTGAGAACGCCGACGCCAAATGTTCTGGGTAACGGGGTCTGGCCAGGATAGCTGGCTCGCACCACAATCGCGGGCCAATTCGTGTCTAAGGACACTCCTGGCTCAATATGTCCAAGATGCGCTGGGCGAAGAGCAACAATCCCCTTTCTCTCGGAGATCAGACCTGACCTTCCAAATTGGCTGTTATCTTTCTCTGTCTTCTAATGAGCAGTCTCTCTTGAATAACGGAGAATGCCAATTTTTTCATTTAGCCGCCGCGGTGGCTCAGTGGTTACGATGCTACGCTGCTGACCCGGCGAAATTCTAGAGGCCCAGGTACTGTGCGATGTCAGTGCACGTTAAAGAACCCCAGTTGGTTTACGGAGCCCTTCACTACGCATCCATCATAGCCTGTATCGCTTTGGAATGTTAAACCCCTTAAACCTAAACCTTTTTTTATTGGGTGGCACGGTGCCCGTCTTTACGCCGAATATGATGTCTGTTTTCGTACTAGTGAATAATATTAAACGTATAAGACAACTAACATTTGTACACATCCATGAAAGCAACGCACAGGTGGAGGCGAGATAACCTAAATAGCCCTATGAACTCTCAATAACTGTGCTTTGTGAACATAGTTTGTTCGTAAGTAGAAACAAGACACGTAATGAATGATCGCGCCGCTGTTACAACCCGTACCGTGCGGCCCTATTCAGCTCTTTCTCCCCGGCTACAAACCATTCGTCATAGCGCGGTGATGGTGTGGCGGTTCCACTTCGGCGCAGGCGAAGAGGTGAAATGCGCGTCAGCTGTAGATGTTGCTGTGCACCGGCTGAACCCTTACAAACTTTTTTGGGCAGTTTATATAGAATTCTGTATATATGGTCGTAAACCTTTAGTACACTTTTGTTTAAAGACGGTCTATAGACTATGAATGAACAAAAAATATCTATAGGAAGGCAAAAAAGTTGATAAGAAGTATATAGACTGTCTATAGACCACTTTTATAATGCGCAACTTTTCGCCCACGTGCAAATTCCGGATGTGACTGTACGGGACCAATTACTTTTCATCCCGCCTTGTCCCCCAGACAGATCATCGTAGCGGCACAAGATGGCGCTAGCGAGCAACGGCGCCAGACGATCACGGCTGCATGCTCCACGTTCGACCACGAATCGACGTTCATCGAATGCTGCGGCGCAGGAATGGCGGAGGAGCCTGCCACATCCTCGAGATTTGAGGTATGACTCGGCCAGCCCAAGAGGAAAGAAAAAAAACCGTCACGCTATATCACGAAAGGTCGTAGACAAGGACACCTGTCGGGGCTCTTACGAACTTGCAGAAATCATTGTAGCATCGTCAAGCGTCCAAACGTGGACAAGGTCCGTAGATGGAGGTTCTGATGTATCCGCCAAAATAGAACTGGTGTTGGCCAAGTAAATGCGCCGTTGTTACAAACGCAGAGATGAGTGGTTTACATGTTTTCTCGTCCTTTCTCGGACTAAATGTTTACCTTTCTCTTGAAAGGCTGCAGTTTATCTGAGCTATCTAGCAAGTAGTATGGCGGTGTGTTCGTTGTGTACCAAATAACGTCGGTTTTCCACCGTAAACTACTGCCAGAGCTCACAAAGTGCCTTGGTGGGCGAAGCTGAAACCGGAGGAAGCGCGTCGTCTGGAAGCGCGCACCAATGAAGGCTTTCTCAGAATGACGCCACCAGACTTTACACTCATTTTGAGTGGTGGCAGAATGGTCCGAATTAAGGTGCTCATACATTCCCGGATGTTATCCTAACATGAAATATCACTGAAGTGATACACTGCCATCCTTATGTACGTGTTCGATAGTACGTTACTTGGAGAGATGGAGAGCAGTCACAAAAGAGAGAGCTGGATTTAAGTTCGAAGCGTGAACTTTCGCACTTGAACTGACTCTATGAATTATCATCATCAGCCCGACTGCACCCATTGCAGGGCAGTGGTCTGCCCCACGTCTATCCAATTAATCCTGTCCTTTGCCAGCTGCGGCCACAGTATCCCCGACAACTTCTAAAACTCATACGCCTACCCAACATTCTGCCGCCCCCTGCTACGCTTGCGGCTTTACTAGGCTGCATTATTTCTGGTCTTATGTTCGAAAAACTGTAAATAGAGGTTGTAAGCATGAATTTTATAGTATGACACATTAGGGACTTATTGGGGCAGTCTACGAGCAGCGTCAGCGCTGTGCGCCGGCCTCATTTCCCGAAGTTGTGTTTCAAGAGTAGCCACTTTATCGTGCCTGTTTGGGGGATGGTAAAGAATAACATTTTCGCGTTTTCTCAGATATTCGCAGTCTCAAGGCGCTCATTTTAACAGCCTCTACGTGGTATTACACGAAAATTCAGCGCTTGGCTTGAGCGTGCGCAGTTCTGGCTCTAGAAATGCCACAGGAAATGCTGTCCACCAAGTTAAGTCGGGCACAGGAATAAAACCCGCCACAAAACGCGATACAGGCTACCTTAAGAAATTCTTAGTTTGGGGAATGCAGTGACATTGTCAACGACACATATTCCTTATTGTTGAACGACTGTAGGTAACCTCTGTCTGTACGGAGCTGCGTGTACCCACCGACGCGCGGTTATGCATGGTCTTCGCAGGAGGCAAGGACGCCTTGGATGTGGCGCCGGCCAGAGAAACAGCTTTCCGGCTTCTCTGTACTGCACTAGGCCGTCTCTGGTGTGGCCTGGTCCAGGAACAAAAACAGCGAGTGCATTAAACTTCCTTCGCCTCGATTATAGGATTCTAGAGTTCGTGTAGTTAGTGTAGCTAGTTTAAGCTGATGAACTCGGTAGGAAGGAATCAGATGGTTTGGACTGAAGGTTTCCGCGTCAGGTTATGTGAAGCAAACATGTTGTCAGTGTATGGGAATAGCAAGGGCTTACACCACGACGACTTTCCAAATGGCCCAGTTTTCCACTCTTCTCCAATAAATACAGCAGGAATGCAGGGCTCGTTTCCTTAACTGTGGACATTATATTGTTCGCTTTGTCCTGAAAGAAAGGCAGAAGCCCGCGGCGAGCGCATCCTTGCGCCGGATGGAGGCGGCACGCTCAGGCACCAGGTGTCTCTGTGGGCGCCCTTGTCACGTCATTACCGCTGCAGGAATTTCTGGATGCCGACGCGGTGAAGGCTACTAACGGTCGTGTTTACATAACTTACCCGGCCGTTTCCGGGTCACATTTGTTATATCCTTGTTTATGCGGGAAAATGCAACAATCGAGATCTTTCGTTAACGATTTTCTTTTAGATCACGTGCATTACCCCATGTCAACCACTGCGCCTCTAGGACAATATTGTGCAATAAACCAGTATTTGGTGTTTCGTTTTTTGGCCTTTAATATCCCAAAGCGACAATATAGGAAGTTTAGGGATACCGTTCTGACAGTTAAAGCGCTCAAAAAGACAAGGACGACAGAACAAGACAGACGCACCGTAGTGGAGGGCTTTTTACAATTTGAACTACCTAAGGTTCTTTAGCGTGCGCGGACACCACACAGTACACGGGCCTCTAGCATTTCGCCTCCATCGAACTTCGACCTCTGCGGCCAGGATCCACGCGCGTTTTTTTTTTGTCATTAGCCGAGCGCCGTAACCACTCTGCCACCACGGCGGCAGACCACGATTAGCGAGATCGCTGATAATGAGATTTGAGGGTATATCCAAGGATTGAATTTAATCGAGACACTAACACAAAGTACGGCGCAAGCGCAGCCCCTGCACAACCACTCCAAACTGTGCGTAGTATCTCTGACACACGTCGACAAGTAAGAGACTCCAGCAAACACTTTATTTTACGCTGTCCCCTTCACGGTGACTTAGTGGTTAGGACGCTCGTTTGCTTATGCCGCAAACGCGGTTTCGATTCCAGCTAAAGCGGCCGTGTTTCAATGGAGGTGGAATAAAAAGAGCTCGTGTACCCCTTACAAAAATTTCTTTAAACAGCCCATAGCTCATCTCTATAAAGTCTATAGACTCTGAATAGACAACCCTATAGAACTGTCTATAGGCACTACAAATCCTATGTAGTATATACACAATCTATACATTTATGGCCATACACATGAATTTTTGCCTTCTCTCTGTAGACAGTCTATTGATATGAATAGGCAAAAAAATTTATACGACATAAATAGTCTACAGACTGCCTATACACCATTTTTGTTAGGGCTGTGAGATCCCAAGGGGGTCTAAATTAGTTCAGAACACTTCGCTGCCCCTTTTCAGCAGATATCGCTTAGGAACGCTAAGCTCGCTATGCCGTAAAGACGGATTGAAAACAGCTCTTTCTGCCGGAAGCGCTGTTGTACAAACTTTTTCCGACCAATGCCGGGCTCTCTAGGAAGTGGAGATGAACAATAAGAGTACGTTTAGAACAATATGGTACACACAGACTCCCTAAGCGTCCTGAAAAGTTCTCACCACAAACACAGTTCACCCATTAAGGGGGGAAGATTGTGTTTCGAAATTGTGTCGTTAATTAAGTAAAAATAATGCAATCTTCTGGGAATGTGTATTTTTTATGCTGGTTTTCAAATATGTCATTTAGATGTACGTAAAACAAGTCATTGCACACATATATAGTATGCTATGTAACAACTTCTTCTAGAGAGTGTTTAAGGCATTTTGCTGCTCGGAGCTGGCTAACATGCAATAAACTTGGGTTCACTTGACATAAAGGTATGCGATGAGGGTACAATTATCGTCCTACTTACTTTAGAAGTCGAGCTACAAGGTTTTGAAGTTGTTACTTCAGAAATGGGAAGAAACATTTGGATTTTTATTTCGGAAGGAAAAACTGCAAAACCCTCTAAGGCAAATTCTGTGTTAGGCAGACTAATAATTTTAACTTACTGCATGCCTTGACGTCAGGAGAAACAAGCGGCATGAATATCATCAGCATGTTCTGTCTGACACGATTGTCGCATATAAGCTATCACCACGATTAAACAAAATACTCTTGCTATACACATCTTTTAAGTTCTGCCGTTAAAGTTCTGTAACCAGGCACGTAGCCAGAAATCTTTTTCATGAGGAGAATAAAGGAAGAAAGAGGTGCCGTAGTGGAGGGCTCCGGAACAATTTCGAACACCTGAAGGTCTTCAACGTGCGCTGACATCACACAGCACACGGGCGCCTTTGCTTTTCGCCGCCATCGAAACGCTGCCGCCGCGGTCGGCTTCGAACCCGACGGAGGCGCCAGCGTTGGTCGAAATTCTGGAGCCCTCCACTACGGCACCTCTTTCCTCCTTTATTATTTAACTCCTTTCTTTATCCCTTCCCTTACGGCGTGGTTCGGGTGTACACCGAGATATGTGAGAGTTTTTGAGCCATTAGTTTCCTCAAAACCAATTCTAATATTCATTTCTGAGGCAGTTGTATAGGGCGAAGCCCGGGGTGATGGAGCAGGGCCCATGCCCAACAACACTGCAGGGGGAGGGTGGTTGAGCACGATTTCAGGTGGGGCCCGGGCCCACCCGGACCCTTTGCATACGTCCCTGTCTTTAACAATGATTTTTGCACTGACATTTTCATTTTCAAACGTAAGTTCGGCCGACAACCCTTAACAGGAATGAATTTCCAGTTTTCTTCAGACAGTGGCCACTAGGTTCGAGGCGGGAATACCCCCTTTGTGGGAACCCCCAAAATGACTTGCAGTGCTCTTGTTTAAATTTTCTTTTCGAAAATTATTTTACCTCTCAGGCGGCGACACCTAGCTGCACTTCATGGCAATAGCGAGCAGGAGTCCAAGACGGCCCCTGGTGGAAGTTGCACAGCCGACTAGTAATCGACGTTTGCCGATGGAGCCGACACGACGGCAACTGTTGCAGAAGCCGGTAAGTGTATTTTACTTGTTCAGTTCATGCAGAAGGAGGGGTTCTTTCCCGACGTTTCTTGTAACGCCCTTCCACAGTGGACAATGTAAGCTTTCGCAGCGATTCTGGAATGTGACAGTTAGCAAAGTCCCGTGCAGGTTCTCTAGTGCAACGCTATTCCTTGAAGTATGACGCTTCTGGTGTCGTGCTTCAAAAGGGCTGCGGAGTTGGAATAACCGAGCAATCTACTGAAGGCCGCCCGGTAGCCGAGGTCGCTGGCCGCAGTTCTCTCTAGGCCGGTTAGATTCGCATTGCTACCTGTACCGAATGGAACCGCCAGATATTCTCAGCCGCCTTGAATGAAGCTTACCGCCTGAAGTACGGCCTGAAGTGCGCCCCAGCCCTGCAAGGAGAGATGACTGTGAAGGCATTAAGCTTCTTCACTGACTTTCCTCATGTTAGGCTCCATTTCATGAAACGGGCATAATTTATCCACTGATAGACTGTGGTCCCGCCTCACGTCATGTCAGTCGCCCTCACTGGGCTGTTGCAGTGCGAAAGAGGAGGAGGAGGCAGCTGGAATTTCTTCCCTGCACAGTCATGTTGTTCGTTGTAGGTTCTAGAGCGAAAGTTGTAGCTTCTAGAGCGAAACCTCTACTCCTCCCGTACTAAGCTGAAAGTCATGTGGCTATGAAAATAGACCTTCAAACCAGGAGGAGCGGGGCTTGGCTCTGACGTCATGTCACGTGACTCGCTAATCTCGCCACAGCTGCGCGCGTTGCGCAGACTCCGCTCGCTGGCCTCGCAACTATCGAATCACGTGACTCGTTGCACCTCGCCACAGCGGCTCATGTGGAGCCGACGGTAGTCTCGCAGCTGCCGGAAATCGTGTGACAACGCCGTTTGCTATGTAAAAAGTGGCGCGTTCTTAACTCACACAAAGCCACGGGTAATCATTGGGCCGCAATTAGTGCTTCGACGATGTATTCATTAGTATTCAATAAGGTTTAAAAACTAAACGATGTTTAACCATGCTTAAAAAAGCTTTCGCGCGTCTTACTAGGTTGAAACACAGGTAATTTATATAGCGGCATCCCTGCTTATAGTGCTCAATTCGTCGCTTCACCTGTATGTCCAAAACTAACCAATTAAAACTCGCCATTAGATGATTCACAGTTGACTGCAATTGCGCGAGTGTCATGCTCCCCTCAGACGTGACTTGCTCTGAAAGCATGCCGATGTTTTATTGAAAATAGTTTCTTCACTAACTCAAATAGAGCTCCTCCATTCATCGTATGACGCGTGATAGCCCCCGGCTGGTCATGACGTTGGATTTTCTAGAATGCGAAGCAGCCTTGCTCGGTCCCCTTCTCTCATATTACAGCTGTGTCCTGAAGAAGCGACGTCTGCTCATGTCAGGCTGATCCTTGGAGCGGAGGGTGAGAGCACCGACACCAGCTCCTCCAGACAGCGCCCCCACCAAGTGGCTGGCGCCGGACATTGCCGAGTGAGTAAGTGAAAAACTTTATTGAGCTCTAGATCCGCTAGTCTTCTGCGGTCTTTAGATCGCTTCGTCCATCATCGTGCAGAACGGTCGGTTGCCCTTAGTCCAGGGTTCAGCTGTATGCTGCTGCCAGTTGTACTCGTCGAATCAGACCTTCTTGGTCGACCGGCGATCGCTTGAGAGCACTCCCTCCCATTGCTCCCCACTCGTGTTTCATATAACGGGTACCACGTCTATTTTCTGGCATGCCCACGATATGTGATACAGCGTGGGTGTTTCGTGGCACCAGGGACATTTGTCCTTTATTGTTTGGGATACTTTTTGCTGTGTACGTTTGGGTTTGGGTACGAGCCCGTTTGTAGCTGCCTCCACGCGACTGAGTCCTCTCTGCTAAGGGAGTTAGGCGGTGGTGGATACCGCCTTCTGCAGCCCTTCAAGTAATTTAGTATCGCCGAATAGCCTTTGGGTACAGTTTCGGACCCGTGGAGGTCGCCTACGTTGGATGCTCGGTAAAAGTGTACCCTCGAGCTATCCTGTCCGCCTCTTCGTTCCCTGCCACAGCCGTGAGTCCCGGAGTCCATACTATCGTATGCCTAATTGGTCCTTCGTTTGGTTTTCCTTGTGTTATGTAATCTCCCTGGCGGAGTATGTGGAGCACTCCGTACCCTTTTCAGCCGCGCAGGTAGTTGCGGCATGCCGTTTGTGAGTCTGTAAGGATTGTTAGAGACCGTATAGACCGATAGCCCACCGCTGCCGCTAGAGCGACGGCCGCT
The DNA here is from genome assembly GCF_052857255.1 of Amblyomma americanum. NCBI lineage: Eukaryota > Metazoa > Arthropoda > Arachnida > Ixodida > Ixodidae > Amblyomma > Amblyomma americanum. The sequence continues at coordinate 89,675,656 of NC_135498.1, read as the reverse complement.
TCTTCAGCCTCGACTATCGTACCGTCTTGTAGTGATGCGCGGGTTATCTTGCGCAGGTTCGAATCAGTCACCGTTGCTACCGCGTTGCTGTTGCTCTGCCCCGCTGCTCTGGCGTATGTTGCTGCGTCCACGTATACCGTCGTTTCTTGGGGTACTAGTGTCTTCTGTAGGTATTCAACCCTCGCATCTCTGCGTGCTTTGTGTGGGTTGGGATCCATGTTCCTGAGTATGGGTGCTACTTTTAGTGTGTTGCGATACTCGTCTCGAATTGTTTCGGTACTCTGTATATCTTAAAGTTGATCGGCGCAGCCTACTTTCTTCATTAGCTCCCTGCCAGATGGGGTCTACTGTAGTCTGCGCAGTTGGGAGACTAGTTGTCCCTCTCTCAATCCCTCGAAGGTGTTGTGTAGTCCTAAAGCTAGGAGCTTTTCGGTTGAGGTGTTGTGGGGAAGCTGGAGTGCGGTTTTGTAGGCTTTGCGTAGAATCGCGTCCGCCTGTTGTGCCTCACTCTTGATGGGATTGTAGTAGGGGAGGCTGTATGCCACTCGGCTTACCACCAGGCTTCAGACCAGCTTGAGTGTGTCCTGGACTCGAATGCCATGGCGTCTGTGTGAGATGCGCGTCATCATGCGGGCCACTTGTAGGGTGGATGCTTTGAGTAGGGTGAGGGTGTGGGTGCATTGTTGGTTTGACTGCATCCACATTCCGAGGATTCTGTTGAGCGTCTTTTCCGGTATCGGCTTCCTTTCGAGGTAGACGTTAAGTTTTAACTCGTCGCTGGTAGGGATGGTGGTGGAAACTTTAATAGGCACACGGGAGTTTTGGACGCGCAGCTCCTTGGGCCCCCGCATGGCCCCACTGCATTCAAACGTGTTTATGTCCCGGAGGCTCACGACGCTGGCAGCCCGGCCTGTGGTGATAGCTTGCTTTGCGGGGTCCTCGGAACGCAGTAGGGTCTCCCAAGCCTCCCAAGTGGTAAGGTGCTCCAGGCCCTGTGGGGGAGGATCCGCCGTGCAGAGGAAAATGGTATGATAGAGAGTAGCTTTGGGGTGGTGGCAGAGGGTACAGGAGGGGTTTGTGTGGACTTGGCGATAGCGCGACCGTATATAAGGGGAGGATAAGGTGTGTGTGTTTGGAGCCGCCTCCAAAGTTTCTGATGGTAATTGTCGAGGGAGGGATGGAGTGGGGAGTACAGCCGACGCTGCGCTTTGCAGGCCTGCGTCAATTCACTGAAGGAACGCATGCGCTCCCGCGAGAACCCCAGATAGGAGGCCGCCGGTGCCCGGTTGAGAGAACATCGGGCTAAAGCGTTGGCAACCTCGTTTCCGGGATTCCCGGAGTGGACAGGCACCCATATGAGCGCCATGTGGCGGGGCAGGTGTGCGGCGAGAGATTTCAGTATGCTAAACGCAGGGACGTTAACTCTCCCGCATGCGAAAATTAGGGCAGTTTTGGCATCCTATAGTATATACTGGACCTCCGTGCGCGTGATGGCTATGGCAATAGCGGCCTCTTCAGTCTCCTCCGAAGGGGCAGTGGGTGATATGTGAAGGGTGGCAATGGGTTGTAGGGAGGGGTTCATGATGGCTACAACCGCGTCCTCGCCTGTGCATGCGGCATCCACCCACACAGAAACCGGTTCCATGCCATAGTGTTTCTGGAGCGCCCGTGCGCGAGCTCTACTGCGGCGTTCGGGGTAGGTGGGGTGCATGTTTTTGGGGAGAGGTTTAACAAGTAGTTCGCGGTGAATGTGGTAGGGGATCTGGAGCTGTGTGGTATCCGTGGCTGGTATCCGGATGCCGAGGGTGCGAGAGGATGTGTCTACCGGTGGTGGTTCTCGCAAGACGTATGTATTGTATCTGTCTGTGGGCCTCGATAAGCTGACCTATCGTGTTGTGTAGGCCTAGCTGAAGGAGTTTTTCTGTTAAGGTATTTAGGTTTAGGTGTAGTGGTGTCTTAAATGCTGTTCAGTTCATGGCATCTAGGGTGCAGATTTCTGTGTCCTGGAGTTTCAGGAAGGGGGCGTGAAGAGAAAGCGCCGCAGGAGGAAGGCATGAATGGCACGACATAGATTATGCTCCTTCATGCCCCGCTGGTGTCCAGAAACTGGGCGGATTATGTGCGATATCGACACCGCCGTCTGCTTGAGTTTCTGGATGGTGAGAGTGTTGTTCCCGTTGTTCTGGATGTGGAGGCCCAGTACCCGGAGAGTGTGCACCTCCGGGATGTACCGGTTTTCCAATGTCACGGTTATGGGGGCTGTGGGGCAGTTTCGGGTTCTGGGGCGGAGTATGAGGAGCTCCTACTTGTTAAGAGAGCATGAGAGTCTGATACTCCGCGCATGTGTTTGGGTGAGGGTAGCTGCCGGCTGCAGAGTACTGTCTCCATCACTGCTATGGGTGCTTCATAGAGTGATATCATCAGCATAGAGTGTATGCCGAAGGTGAGGGATGGTTTGTAGTTTGCTGGCAAGGGGGATGAGGGTGGCATTGAAGAGGAAAGGGGAGAGGACAGATCCCTGGGAGGTGCAAACCCCACCAAGGGTGTATGGGTGGGTTGTGTGGGGACCGAAGTGAATTTCGGCCGTTCGTTTAGTAAGGAATGCTTCAATATAGGTGTACATACGTTCACCTATGTTCAAGGGGAAGAGTGCCGCCATGATCGCTTGATGGTCTAGGCGATCAAAGGCCTTGGAGAGATCCAAGACGAGGACAGCTTTTGTGTGGGCCAGTATGAGGGGGTCAAAAATATCCTGTGTGAGCTGTACCATGGCGTCCTGTGCTGACAGGTGGGGCGGAAGCCCACCATGATGTGCGGGTAGAGGTCTTGCTCCGTCATGTGTTGGGTGAGTCGGGCGAGGGCGACGTGGTACAAAAGCTTGCCCACACATGATGTTAGTGAGATCGAAGATTTGCAGGTGTAAGGGGTTTGTTGGGCTTGGGAATGAATAAGACATTGGCGTGACTCCAGGAGTGCGGAACGGTGCCCTCCTGCCAGCATGTATTGAAGTACCCCGTGAGCTGGGCAATCTACTGATCGTCCGAATTGCGAAGCATACTATAGGAGATACGGTCAACTCCTGGAGTGGAGTTAAAGCGGAGAGTCATGAGGGCTGCTCTGACTTCTGCTACCATAATCTCCCCGTCGAGATTGGCATTCTGGGTGCCGACATAGGGGAAGGGGGTTTGAGGTAGCGGGAGTTGTATGTGTGTCCCTAAGTATGTCGATGAGCGCGGCGGGAGAAAGGTCGGTCCTGCATATGAGGCGTGTGACGTGGTGTTGTGTGGCTGTTTTGGATTGCGTGGGGTTAAGGGACAGAGGAGTTGCCAACTGCGTTTGGAGGACAGATTGCCAGCCATACTGTCGCAATTCTGTCCCCAGTTGGATCGGCAGAGCTCCTCAGAGTGCTCTGAAATTTGTGTTTGCATTGCAGCTAGCAGCTTTTTAGGGGTCCGATTGAGCTTTTGCCCTTTCCATTGCTCTAGGATGCTATGATGGGCCTCCCATAGGTGGTCCAGGCGGTTGTCGAGGGTGGGCGTATCTGGTGTGGTGTCAAGGGCTCGAGTGTGTGCGGAGACATCGTTCATGAGTGGTGTCACCCACCGATCGATGTCTGTAATGGGAGTGCCAGGAAGGGCCGCCCGTGTGGCGCGGACCGCATCCCAGTTGGTGAGTCTGTGTGTTAGGTGAAGGGTCGTTCTTTGTACGGTACTGTAGAGGAGAGGATGTAATGATCGCTCCATAATGTGTGATGCTTTGTGTACCACGTAATACCCGCAAGGTTGCGGCTCGGTGTCAAGTCCGGGCTGGTGTCAGCGCTGACACTGTTGCCAATTCTCGTGGGAGTGTTAAAGTTGTGTATTGTGAGGCGGAGCTCTTGTACCAAGGACCAGAGTCGCCTTCCTCTTCCCGTGGTGATGCGATAGCCCCAGTCAGTATATGACTGTTGAAGTCCCCTCTGATAATCAATGGATGCTTGCCTGCAATACGATGGAGATCGCGCAGTAGCGTTTCCAATGAAGCCATCGGATGACACGGTGGGCTATGTATTTGAAATAAAAATAGATTGTGTGCAGTGTGCATCTGGTATGATTTCTGGGATCACGAAAGGCATCTCGAGAGGTGATCTGATGCGTTTTCTGTGCAATGAAGCGATGTATGAGTGTGGAAGCCCTGGGTGTATTCGTTGAGTCCGGGTGAGCGGATTTGTAATTAGGAAGTGTGGCAGGGGCACGTGTGTTCTGAAGGAGGAGGATATGTGCCGTGAGAAGTGTGGGGAGGAGGAGTTGGAGGGGTGCGCGCTTGCCCTTGAAGCGGCGGCAGTTCTAAGGAATTAGGTGGTCGTCCCGCCATATTGTAGCTTGCGTGGGGTGAGGGAAGGTGGGTTGGGTAGGGGGTTCTGTGGGCTAGGCGGGCGGGATTGATGGAGGGGATTGGGATTGAGGGGATTGGGAGGGAAGGGCCTGCTCTATTGTTTGGAGGCGGGTGTCGTACTGTGCAAGACCCATCTCAAGGATGTGCACCATGCGCGTAAATGCCGCTTCAATTCGTTGCTCGAAGCTCTGGGACAGGTGGTCGATGAGGTGATTGAATTTTTCTTCTAGACGCACGTTCATTTCGGCGAGGTTAGCGTCCATGCGAGACTAGACATTGAAGGTCGGTCTGGGTGACGGGTGGGTGCACTTTTGTGCGTTTTTTCTTGGGTGGGGGAGAGGTGCGGCGTTGGGAGTCCGACTGTTCCATGATATAAGTGGCTGTTCGAGGCAGCAGCATGGGTTGAGTGGGAGGGTCTATTGGCGGAAGCGGTACAGGGGTGGAGGTGTGCTTCTTGATGAGAGGTAAGACGACTCGCCTCCTCTCGCAGGGCCTGGAGCTCCCGGTCACGGGGGTCCAACTGTGTGGGCGGGGGGGTTAAGGGATTGCTGGTAGCTTTGAGCCTGTTTTCTGCTGCTCTGTCTGTCCAGGAAAGTTGTGGAGGCTGTTGGTTCTGGCGGCGACGAGACGATGAGCGAGACTTGCTGGAGCGACAAAAGCTGGAGCGGGCCGCGTCTCGCTCCGGTGTGCGGTAGGTGTGCTGTTGCGGTGAAGCGATTGCGGTGAAGCTCCATGTACTGTAGTATTCTCAGCGTCACCACTCGTTCGTATAGCTTTCCCAGGCACGATGTGAGCGTGATCGGTGTGAGGTTCTCAATTTGCAGTTTCTTACTCGGTTTAGGAGTCATGACTACCTCCGCATGCTTCCACTCCTCGGGGACGGTCTCAACTTCGAAGTGTTTGCTGGGAAAATCTGTTAATTCTGCGACTAAGTCATCACTGAGGTTGCGGATGATGGCGTTACTGGTCTTGTCTGCACCCGCGGCCGTGTTTCTGGTTGGGTTTCGAATCGCTGCGTAGACCTCTTCCCGCGTGATGGGTGTGTCCAGGTTACCGTTTTCTCTTCCCCGGTAGCGCTCTGCGTAAGCTGCTGTATTTGTGCCCCCGAAGCACTTAACGCGTACCTTCTCCAGGAGTTCCGAGTCTGGTCCCTCGAACTGGTGGATGAACCAGTTAATGGCGTTGTTGTTTTCTGCCTTAGTCTTGGTCGGATCTATGAGAGCCTTGAGGATATGCCACGTCCTTGCTGTGCTCAAAGTTCCGCTGAGAGAGTCGCTGAATTGCTGCCAATTTTGCCTTGCTAATTGCGTCGCGTACTCCTCTGCTTTCGCTGTGACTTCTGCGATCTTAAGGTTTAGCTTCCTGTTGTACTTTTGTTTCGTCCACCAATTGGTGAGCCCGCGCCTAGGTCTCCACAGCTTGAGCAGCCTGGCGTCTATTTCGGGTGTCTGCGTCGTTCGCGTGATTTCTTTGGTGTACTAGCGCTGTTTTGCCTTGAGCATGTTTCCCTACTCTTCTATCAGTTGGATCCCGTTCTGGGCGAGATTCCCATCGCCTGCCTCGAAAAGTGCTTCAGTCCGTAATTTTTCGCAATCCCAGCTGACGCTTTAGCCTGTCCGAGGTTACTTGCGTCTTGAGTATATAGTGGTCACTACTCAGGTTCTCTAACAGGTTCTCCCACACTGCTTGTTCCTCTCCTCGTATGAGCGTGAGGTCGGGGCATGTGTCGGTACTAACGCCGTTTCCGATTCTGGTTTGAGTGTCTGGGTGTGTGAGGAGGTTGCCGTCGGTGTTCTCTGCTGCCTCCACTAGCGTTTTGCATTTTGGGGGTGCTGTTTCGTATCCCCGATATTGTCCATGGCGTTAAAGTCCGAATTTCGTTTCTTCCTCCGACAGCGCACCGGATGCAAGAAAAGGGTGAGTTGTTGAAAATGTGCCGATGGCCTTGTGCACCTAACTCACCCAATCATTTAATCATAGTGCTTGCTAAGCAATACGCGATGACCAAGGAATAAACACCAGAGATAGGCCTAAATGAACTGCTGGACTTATCGACCTCAGCCCCTTCCTTGAAGTTGCACATATTGTCATTAGCTTGAAGCCCTCTAAACGACGACTGTGGCCCCGATCTCTGACGTTCTCGTCGGCGACAAACTTGATCACTGTAATGCACAGGTTTGCAATTTATCTAAGCCATCACTACTGTATTTCGTTTTGTTTTATGCGCTGAGTCTATGAGGGACGCCGTTGTAGACGGGCTCTGAAGAATTGCTACCACCTGGGGTTTTTTTGGCATGCACTGCAATCCGACATTACACGGACATCTCGGTTGATTCTTGAGATGTTGAACGGTCCTCGGCCGAAATGTCAAGAAAATTAGTTTCTTCACCGCGTCTGTTTTAAATCGAGAAGTTTACTGGCCGTGAACTTGCGATTTCGCCATGGCCGCACTCCGAGGAGACACATTACGTCACAACGTGCGCCTCGCCGCTGATATTTCTCTTTCTCTCGCTCCCTAGTCACAAGTGCGCATGCGCCACTAGTAGCACCGAGCCAGAGGTGTTATGCCGCTTCGCAGCGCCACGCCTTTCCCGAAAATGCAACTTTCAATTTTCAGTTTTCACTTCTTTCCCTCCCTCCTTTATCCCTTCCTTCACGGCGCGGTTCGGGTGTCCACCGAGAAATGTGAGATGGTTACTTTGCTTTGCGCGCTCGCCGCGCTATCTAGCATGACGTCACACCGCACGGCTCGCCGCCGCCGCCGTTTGGTACGACGACACATTCGCGTTTCTCGTCATTGCGCTCGCCTCCGCTCGCTTCGCCAGCTGCGTCGCATGCCTGATAACATGTCGGAGGATTGAAAAGGAGAGCTCGCGTGCGCCGCAACCACAGTTGTGGCGTCTTTGATGCGACAATAACATTGCTAGACAACCAGACTAATCTGGAAATGCAATCAAGATTAACCAAGGCTAACCATGCTATGTCTTAGCTTTCGCTACGTTTATCCCGGCAAAGCCGAGCTAAACCACTGCAAATTTTTTATTACAAATGTATTGCCAACCTAGTCGTTGGAGATGTTTCTATATTGTCTTGGGCGAAACACCAGCTCTCTCTCTCCCTCCCCAAGAACTCTTACGTTCTCGTCTGCCACAGACTTAATCACTGTAAAGCACAGCTTTTTAGGTTAACTAATTATATGCTATCACTACTATTGTTTGGTTTAGTTTTATGTACTAAGCATTACTACTCTTTGGTTTGCTTTTATAGGGTTTAAAGTCCCAGAGTGACGCAAGTCTGAATCTATACTTACATACATATACACAAACAGGGTGCTGACGACAGCGAATAAACTAGCATCGCATCTCGGAAATTAGAGGGCACCTTAGTCTTACGATTCCGGAATAGAGCATTTAGGTATAGTTTGCTGAAACCTGCCTTAGACGCGCTGCATAGCCAAATCTAGGGGGTCACGTATGAGCAAATCCGGACAGCTGGCTGATGACAGCAAATAAGCGAATAAACTACCACCGCATCTCGGAGATTAGAGGGAACGTTAGTCTTACGATTCTGGAATAGGGCATTTAGGTATAGTTTGCTGAACCCTGCCTTAGCCGCGCTGCATAGCCAAATCTAGGGGGTCACGTATGAGCAAATCTGGACCGCGAGTATGAAACATGCCAAGAAATACAGGCAATGCGCATTTTTTTAGCTCGCAGCTGTTTGAGAGCAATTTTTTCTCATATCAAAAGATTCCGCTTACCTCGGCAGGCTCAAGTTTTTTTGGTACTTACATTTTTCTAGTACTGCCACAGCAGTACCTTACAGTACTTCACATTTTCCACAATTAAAATTCATAAGCAAGAATTCAGGACTTGTAACTAGCAGAATAAAAGCTGAGTGGAGCGCATTTGGTAGGTACTGTATGATTTTTTTATTAAAACAGAACCATATAACAGCTGCATCTCGCAGTACTCACCAATGGGGCAGAGGCCTGACGCGTAACGTAAAGGGTTCGACTTAGGTTGATAATTTAGCTAACTACGAAAAAGAAAATGACAGGTGCAACATCGCAAGCCTGGAAGATAGCAAATGGGATCTGGGTACACGCGTGAGTTGCTGACATTCTCGTCAAGATCAAGAAGAAATGACCATGGGCAAGGCATGTGATTACCTCCCCATGCAAGGGAAGGTAAGCGTATACTAGGGGGAGGAACAAAGTTAATTTGGAAGAATCGATGAAAGTTTGCGGGCATAAGGTGGCCGCAGCTGGCTCTAGAAGCTATTGAACCGTATTGTTGGAGACGTATGGGACAGGCTCTTTCCTCGGACCGAAGATGATAAGCATTGTGAACGCCGTAAGACGAATGGATCATGTCGCGACTCTGAACTTTCTATACCGTGCAGACAAATCTCGGCAGCAGTTTTGCTGCGTCGGAAGGGGTCGTTTTCTAAATAGTCATAAAAAAAAACAACGGCGTGCCTTATTGAAACTTCGGAACAATGAGGTCAAAACTCATAGAAATCTTGACATATTGAAATCGTTTCAAATTATTTTTAACATCCATCTTTGATATGTTCAACGAATCGAACCGGAGAGTATGCTATTCGCTATACGAAACTTACGAATGTTTTTAAACACCCAAACCACGGAGCGGTGAAGTCGTACTTACGGAGCGACATACCAAATGTGGCGTTCGTGGCCTAATAACAATACGCACGCACGCACTCGCGCATGCACGCACACACGTGGGTGAGGCGCGCTGTCTTTAAATCGTTGTTTCATTGTGCCAGCGCATCCTTAACATGCAACCACACCAAATAGCTTCCTATGAAGCGTTATTGATTGCAAACGCGAAGGATTCGCTTACAGATATCTAAGGAGTTTATATGAAGCGGGTGCATAGACAGTAGCAACTTTTTTTTATTCAGGCGGTCACCACGTTTCCTGCATCAGAGCTACAGAAAACAATAAGACCTTCATGCGTAGAACAAGTTTTTCCGTAAAGCTTCCTAGCTCCCCAGTACACTCTAAGTCATAAGGCATTTGGTATACTTGTTGGGCGGTTTTTCTAGCACAATCTTCTCCCCATCCTGCAGCAGATCTGCTGCTACCTGATCCTCTCCAGTTTCTTTCCTCCTTTGCAGTGCTCCTAAGGGTTTCATCCACTTTCGTTAGTGGCGAGTTGTCGCATTAGTGTGCGTTACTGGCTCACCCATTAACGTCTTGATTGTATTTTATACTGCATAGATTTGTGCAGAATTCCTCAGCTACTTTAATACTCTAGCCATGTTCCTCATGACATTGCCCTCTTTAGTTTTGTCTTCACCGCTTTTAAGCTACATGTTGTGTGTCGATCGTTACTTATTTTCTCCATTGAAACTTCGTTATGTCGGTTATCTTGCACTTATTTATTGATTAGTTTTGATAGCTCTGCCAGTTCTATTGTCAGTTCGGTGCTTCTTAAGCCGTACCTCCACTCCTGGGAGCACTTGCCGGTAACCTGTCTAACCATCCTATCGCCTAATTCTATTGCATACTCTGTAATGATAGTTTGAGATTGGTGTTCATTAGTTGAACGTTAAGGTCATAGTCATCAGTTAAAGCCAAATATTTGTTATGCAGCGAGTTCTTCTCATTTCCATCTTAACGTTAACTCTTTCATGGGCTTCCGACTCACTAGTTTTTTCCGTTGCCTATTGAAGTCTAGACTAATTCGAGACTTTGCCATGCTGTGGTCAACAATACTGCAACAAGACTGTTGGTTTTTCAGAGATTATCTAATATCACAAGCATGAAAAAAACTGCGTATTGAAGAATTCCTTTCACGTTTGTTTCCTTACATGCTTGACTACTGCACCGGTTACTGACCACGTCGCATCCGCCGCAGGGGACTGCTGCTGTCTCTCGTCAGCCTCATACACGGAGTACTCGCCAGGTACGTACACGCAAGCAGTGGACGCGTGGAGTTATGATGGGCCTGTGCAGTTTCTAGACTGCACAGCGAGTAGAGTGGGCAGTTGAAAAATTTTCACAGTAGCAGTGGTTTTCGCGTTTTCTGAAGCGCAAGTCTGACGTGGCCGTTTTGTCTTCAAACAGCGACGGGATCCCCGATGTGGAGGCAGTGTGCTCCAGCAGCCGACGACCACTGGGACAGGTCACGAAAAATAGGGTAGGTGCGGCAAGCCGGCAAGAGAACCATGGCATGGCATGGAAGCCGGCAATGTGCCTCAGTGCCACTAATGGCAGCACTGGAACACTCCATATGCGTTTCAAAGAACAGCGAGTCTTAACGACTGGCACAGACGACTGAACTTAATGTTTTCCCTATGAAATGATGCTCATGTGTGTGCTATCACAATGGTCCGAAAGGCCAGCAATGAACAGACCCCTATCATGCCCCACCCTTCAGATTTTAAGGTGTCAGCGGATGGGTGCTACAGTTTGTTTTGGGAAGAACGTTTGTAAAGGGTGTTTGTTTATTCGGTTCACGTTTTATGCTTACAAAAAACACAGAGAAAATGTCTTAGGTATGGAAAAACGCTAGGCGCCGGCGTTACCCAAGCAGCACCGATAATTTCCAAACATTGGAATTGGATGCTTTTTGAGGTATTTTACAGGACCGACCTTTACCAGTATATTGAAAACATTCGGCCAATTACCTGTTCTGTTTGGGTAGCGGCAGAACAGCCGTTCCAGCATCCGCAGTTGATCATTGGCTTTAGCGTTCAGGTGCTCATATCAAGGTACCCGGATTGATGGCGAACGCTTCGGATAAACAGTAGTGAACAAGAATAGCTTTTCGAATTTGCCTTTTTTTACTGCGCTAACAATTTGACAAGGCTGTAGTAGGACACAACGTCGGACGTTTTACACATCAGCAATAATTTTTTTTTATCATGTTACGAGACAATTTGTTCTCACAGCAAATTTATTGAAATGCATTTTGCGCGGCGTGAACACATCAGCTATTACGTTTTTTAATTAAAAATTAGACAACAATTTCAGCAATACGTTTCCACATTAACCTAATATATCACTGCTTCGCACGCAAGCCTTTTCCGGCGATCACTGCTTAACTCCGCCGAAGTATGGGAGTTAAATAGGCTGTCATTGAACATCTAGCCAGTGCAGAAATTTTTCGCCTTTCTGCTCGCAGCTGCTGGCTGTTTTTCCCCTCGGACAAGGCGCTTTTCTTATCCAGTTATATTAAAATAAAATAAGCTCGGTAGGCGGGCTTGGCCACCCAGTAAGGTCCACCATGCTCTTCTTGATGCAAATTTTCACAAACTACAAGAATGCTTCAAGTCGCAGTTTTTTGAAACACATAACGGAATCCGGGATTCTTGCGTGTCCGTGGAAGCATAACCATTTAAAGGATACCCTGATTACCGGAGCTCTTCTATCGGCGTCAGTCAAGGAATCGAACTCTATGAACGGGGAATTAGCCTCCCGCCGTAACGTTCCCGCCTGTCTCTAACGTGTTCTACTCATCTAGAGAATTCTGACTATCTAATTAACTTTATGAAAACCTCAATAATTACTGAGTTGATGCATATGAATTTTTATGGCGCAAGGGCATCTGTGGCCAAAGAGCGCCGTGGCACAAGGTGTGTTCGACTACTCATTCTGGGGTCGCAGACCCATTTCCCAAGCATTTCACCTGAAAGAAGCCGAGCACCAGACTGAGGGTCATAGATTGAAAAGTGAGGGTGAGGGAGGAAAAGTGAAAATAAGGGCATTTGCAGACCTCTAGATATGACATCACACGGAACCTAAATTATGTGGCCTACCTATTGGTCGCTTCTCTGGGGATTTTTCCCGGACTTAATTACATAGCTCTAGAGCCTCCAATCCGCCGAAAAGCCGCTGTCTGCCTCTCTGCTCCCTCCATAATCTAGAAGAGCTAGGCGCCAGCCGCCTCGGTGGCAGGTGGGCAACCTAGCTCACGTGACACTTTGACGTCTCCCCAACCTTCCCGCCGGACTGTCAGCAAACTGCCAACCGTGACGGGTGGCAGTTCAGTTAGTGTATTTCGCGACAGGTTCCTCGGGAAGAGACAGATGGATCTCAAGCCTCACCGACTGCAGCACCAGCCATCACAGCGCAGAGGTGCATCGCTTAACCACCGCACCACTGCGCCAGTAGTGGTGTGAGAAATTCCAGGGATCTACGAATACAGGGAATGGCATTCTACTTCAGTAAAGTTGAAAATAATGCAATTCAAGAAAACCATTATCTTATAATACATGAACCAGGGAAAGACAGTTTAAGTCAAGCAAAACATAGAAAGTCAAGACGAATTGTGCTAAGCCGAGGCTAGCCGTAATGGCGCGAGATAATTCGCGATAAGGCCGAAGCTATAGCGCCCGCGATTTATATGTTTGCTGTGGGCAAACGGCGACGACGGCCGATTTTCTGCGACTCGGAGCCCACAACGCTATGGCGTTAATGTCCTCAGGGAATCAACCTATGTGGAGGAATGGGCCTCCTAGGTCACGTGACCGTGTGGTATAATCACAACGTGCCCACCGTAAGTTAAATTAGTAACTGATTGCGAGAGGTTTCTCAGGAAGAGCAACCTAAGCCTCGCAGCCCTACTGGTGGAAACACCAGCCATTAAGTGGCGCGCCGCCTAAATACTGCAGCATTGCGCTGGGAGTGGTATGAGGTCTCCCAGGCCTCTGTGAAAGGGTGCTCATGCCACTTTTAGCACAGTGTTGCCGCGGTTGAGCGACGCGCTCCTGCCCTGCGATGACAGGTGCTTCCACCAGTGGGGCTGCGAGAGCAATTACCCGTGTATCGGCATTAATCCATTAAAGGTACCGCGTCATACGCTCAAAGCGACCCCAAGATTCGCCTCCAGTTCTCCTACTGGGACGCAACTTGGGAAACGGTCCCAGGCAACGGTCATGCGTCTAGGTTCCGGACGAAAGCGAACAAGACGCAGCAATCTGAAGCCAATATTTGACCAGTGTCTCTGACGTTGGGCGCTCTCTGCTGTCCTGGCTATGACAGGATAGCGAAAGCCCCGGAGACAATATAAAAACAGCGCCTTTCAAAAGCATCTCCGGGCCCCTTGCTACTCGTTGGTTGGAAGCAGTGATGAAGTTTTGCCATGTCTGGCAGCGTCCCTGCCGCACCATCCAAACCTCGGCTATTTGTTTCGTTGAGGAAGCTCCTAGAGTCGTTGTCTTGTACGAATGCGCCCTTTAAAAAACTACTTCCAGCCATCCAAATCATATCTTCCGGAAGATGCTCGTTGCGAAGTGCCACGTCAACAAGCGGGCTGATGGGAAATATTTCGAGCAGTGAAGGGGCTGGAACCGGTGGTCCTCGCTCTTGAACTCTAAACACGCACTGGTAAGTAGTTATGCGCCACAGCATTGAGTGAGCAATTTTTACGCAGCCGGGACGCTGAAGAGGAGACGGCGGATCCCGCCCAAGACAGCGGGCATAGACGCGATTCCGTCCAGGAGCACAACATCGCGCTCAGGCTCTGCACAGCCGAGTCTCTGCCATGGTAAGCACAGGAGGCTTCTCCTTTCTAGGATCTCACTTCACTGTCTGAAATTCCAGCGCCGCGCCCTTATTTTTCACGTGTTACCAAGCCTCTGCAACACTTTATGAACATCGTACGTAAACTGCTTGCCAAGAAGATCTAAGCTAATTTTCCGCATCCACATTAAAAAGAGGACACTGAATTACGCCTGCAAGTTGGCTTGCTCTTCTGGTTTGACTATCTCAACCCGCACGCTGTTCTTAGTTGAGGCTCCCGTATAGATCTCGCAACATCTTTTAGTCGCATACTCTCGGAATTCACAAGAACGTTGCGCAGAAGCTCCAGCGAAATAGATTACAAAATAATCAGCGTATTAAACTCTGCTGAACAAGGTTGGAAGCCTGGCCAATTACGTGCATCCTTACTCGATGGAGCTGCCTCGAGGAATAAAGTAAAAAAAAATTAAAGCAAGGCCATACGATTACGCCAATACTATGACGTTTCACAGGGTGTGGCCGGTGGAGAGGCGCCCAGCTTTGGGCATGCTAGGAACCACGACAAGGGAAGAAAGCTATGAAGAGGACGGGGGGTCAGTTTTGATCAGTGAAAACTGCGCTGGAAAGCGTAAAAATCTGATTCGAACGCTTTTTTGTTAATGGTCTTTGAAGGCCTCTAACTATCACAAGTAATGTCAAAGGGTGACTTGTTTTATGGCGTACATCAGCGCGAGGAGCATGTATGCATAAGGTGCTTATGCGTGGGGGTTTCTAGCGTTGTTTCTACTTGGTTTGTTTTTTAAAAAATTTCGACATTTTTGCGAAAAAAATTTGCTCAGCCGCCTAGAAACTTAAATGATTCGAATATACTTGTTTTAAAATTAATCTCAGCGTTTGTGTGAAGAAACATGGCTCCTCCCTGAAATGTTTTTTCTTGGCAGTTCTGATCTTGCTTCGACAATAGAACTAGGTTAGTTGCATCAAGTAGTAAGTAAAAATGAAGGAAAGCGAATTAGGATCCAGATTAAGTTTAACTGTACTGAGCAATGTGTTTTTTTTATAACAGCAACTGGTACTGCTCAAACATGAAAAAATTACGTACTTTGTGCAACATTTACTCCGCGACGCACGTCATTTAGGGGGTCTCGTAAATAAACTTGGAGCAGTTAGGAAATTTTTACTACTCTTAAAAAAGGTGGTAAAACGGAAGCTTTCCTGTTTTTCTTGCCTTGAAAACTCAACCCATAGAACTAAAAACAATGCACCCTCCAAAATGGCAAATAAACGCATAAATATCTAGGGGACCTAAGTGGTAAATATTGAGAGACAATCGTCGGAAATGAATCAAAAATAATATAATCCTCCCTGCACCGCTATGCATAACAGGCTCTGCTTCTCTACAATAGGAGAGGGGAATTTTCCGTCCTCGACCTTGGCATCAGCCAACCGTGGCAGACGGTTCACGGAGGCTCGAGAGAACACCGGACTCCGGGCAGTATTTCCTGACAAGGGAGCTCATATGGACCAAAACTCTCTTGATTTTTACTTTCGAAGCTGCCTACATTTAAACTGAATTGACTCGAAAAAACTTGTGGCTTATAAAATGCGTTTCATCTTGGTTAATAATAATTCGTATTGGTAAAAGCATTTTTAAATTTAATTCGTAAAATAGTCTCTGCGTGATATTGTTCAATAAGCGACGCTTAAGACCAATGGAAGCTATAGAGACTAAGGCGTTCATTAAGAAGTCTTGGCAGGTTCGAAAGCTTGCAAAACGAACAGGACACGTTTCCTGTTTTTCGGACCAGCCACAACTGGCCCACGTTTCGACATCGGTTTCATTGCGACTCTATATGACTTAGAACGATGTTTTATGTGGTTTTGCGATGCCTATAAAAGGAGCAGTGACGATATCAAACGAGTCTATGGTCCTTATCGCCCTCTACGGTCAGCGCATGACCGCTAACCAGCGTTGTGGGCAGATGAAAAGGACGCCTTGAATGCGGCCTTCAAACTGACTGTTCAAATTTCGTCGTTTTATTCGCAGGACTTAAGCCATGCTCTCTTGAATGCCTGGTTGTGGAGCATGGTCGTTTTGCTCTTAGAACTGAAAATCCTAATAGGCACTGTTAGGCTGACTGGAAGTCAGTAAAGCCACGTAAAGGGCCTCATTCAGACACAAATTCGTCACGGAACTATTAATTTTGCTTCTGCTGCGCCAGCTGCCTGCCCTGGAGTCACAGAGGCTCCAGCGTCTGGTCGACAGATTTATGAGCAAAAAAAATGAATAAAAGCATTTAGATCGGTTTAATGTTACAAAATTATACGTGGGCTAATAAAGTTGGCCGTATTCTAGTTTCCGAATCAATTTCGAGCCTGTGGGGTTCTTTAACGTGCATTGGAATTGTGCAGCACACCAGCGTTTAGCAGTTCAAGTCCATCGAAATTCCTTTGCAACAAACAGAATTTGATCCATCGGCCTTGGACTCAGCAGGAGATATATCATGGTCACTGATCCAGAGCAGCGGGTAGGCTTACCCTAAAATATCGGCTTAATTTTGTAACAATACTTTTTGATGGTGGTTTAAAATCGCGAACAAGTTTTGTTGGATCGCGCAATGTTTGTTATACCACTCGACAACATGTGTAAAGCCCGAACTTGATGGGCACATCTAAGGGGCGGCTCACCTGCGCCCCCAGCGCCGCGCCGCGATGGGCGTCGAAAAAAGGCATCCACCTCCATGCTCCAAGAGCTGGCTCGTTCCCCCTCTCGAGCCGAGGGAAGGAATTTCGAGCGTGATGAGAGGGAATTTGGGGGGCGCTGAAAGGACAACTTACACCGCGAAGAAAAGTTCCAGGAACGTGAAAGAGCTTCAAGCCATTAAGAAAAGAGTCCCTGATAACCCCGCGGTGCTCCCATTGTTGTAAACCGGATCCCGCTACCAACGCGCGCGGAAGCGTGCGCGCTCAGGCGCGGACATCTGACATCTACAGATATCTGCGCCCTGCTCGCGCCTGCGCGCGCGTCGCGCTTTGCGCATGCGCAGACAGGATCCAGCGTATGCCCGTACGCGTAGGCACTCCGCCGGTACGCGTAGGATGTGGCCATCGAGTTGGGGCTTAAGTCGTTGAAAAGGCCATTTACGCCTCGTAGCATCCTGTACCGGAGCACACTCGCTAAAATTCCAACGAGTAGTTTCCGTTATCGCATTCTGTAGTTCCTTTTCGCGCTTTTCATTTTAACAAACCATTAACAGCCATTTTTTGATGAAAACTACATGAACTACCACCTTACTGCCATCGCTACTGAGCTGCGTGTGTTGGCTCACTGCAGCTCCGCGGCAAAAGATGTGTGGCCAGGCTCGGGGCCGAGTGGCTGCACCAGAATGCCAGTGGCCCGACCACAACTGCTTGTACGCCCCCACCGAGAAAGCGACGGGCCTACAACAACCATTCCAAGGTACGTGGCGGGGATGGCTTGTTGCCGTAACCGCTGCGCTGGACGAAAACCCAGTTGGCCCATTTTGAATTTTTGCTTGCACCACCAAAAAGAGCAGCTTTTTAGATGCGGTAATTGTGTTCTTTTTGTGTGTGTACAAAGCTACATCACAGCGCTTTGCACTAGAATAAAAAATTAGCCGGGGTTAACTCCGCCTAAACCGATGTATGACGTGCGAAAGCGCGGAAACGTAAATGGTGACGCCACAAGCGGCGTCATAGCAATGTGATGGCCAAATCTCAAAGCCATGAACTACATTTTCTGGGATGGCTTTGGGCTAAGTTTCTGGAAATGACCCGAGCCCATTTCGGAGGTAGCCATCGTGTCCAGCACGGTCAATTGTGGTTGGATGTCGACTCTGGTCCAAATCGACAATGGTAAAATTTTGGGGGGAGGCCCGGGCCAAATTCTTGCCTCTTTGCGTCACAGTTGCTAAGGCAACGTGCATTGCACAAGCAAGATACACGCGCTACCTCTACGTAGGATTAATATTGGCGTCACAGTTGCTATTGCAACGTGCGATCCACAAGAAAGAGTTGTGCTCAACATAGGCGTCACAATTGCTTCGGCAAAGAGCGGTGCACAAGGAAGATGCGCAATTATGATTCCTGCTCGACTCTGGACACGTTGTGAGTGCTTTCACGCTAAAATGAGGCTTGTCATGGACGCAGGGTCTATCTCGAACCCGGGCTCCGTTGAGTAGCGTGTCCGAGCCTTCGGGCTGAAGAAAAATGGAACTTGAGTTTCAGAAAAGAATAACAAGTGGGTTTAATGGTACTTCGAAGAAGCATTTACACTATGAAGAAAAGCAAACAGTCAAAATTCAAGAGTTCATGCGTCGAGCGACTGGATGAGCCTTGTCGTCAGGGCCCAGAGCGTCCGTTCTCACTCAGAACGGCCCTTAGATCCCCTAAGGTTCCGCCCCTTCATATGTTGGTGGCGAATTTCTCCAGGATGGGAATAGTTGCACAGCATGTAGCAAGCGGAGACACTCGTTGCAGAGTCCATCCGTGGGAACTGGCGAAGAGGAATCGCAAGTCCGCTTCTATTTCGCACAGAGGGGAAACAATATTCCAAGCGGCACACATGTGATTCGTGCGGCGCCGCGTGCCACAACTACAGCAAGGTCTCTCCGGTTTCGGCCGGCTTCTGACGGATACGACTAATTACTTGAAGGCACCGTTCCTTTATTCCCTTGTCGTCTGTCCATCGTCGGTCGCTGCCCCAGGCGTCCTTCTTGCTGGGAACCAGTCAAAGGGAAGGCCATATCCCTCCCCCTTTCCCCTTGCCAAACGTGGGCTAATCTCCAAGGGTATTTTCACAGCCAGGCATCACTTTTGTATGGGTTCACCGGATGGTCAAACGTCGTACCGCCAGCAGGGTTGTAACAAACTACACACAACCAGCGCGCGCGCACATTCGCCCACCCAGCGCAGTCCCCCCCACACACCGCTGCGCCCTCCCCCCCACGCACACCCGCACAAGCGCGCGATCATTAACTACCCAGTACACGCAACCCGCGCCATGCGGCTCGTTCTACATTCGTCGTCTGTTTGCCCGGTGTTAATAACACTTCGCTATCCAACGCGGGAAGCGGCACGAAAAGATCATCGACGTCGCATGAATGTACTACACTACTGAAACCAATTCAACACAGTCGAAGATCGCAAAGGAGGTGCATCAGTTTAACGTTCAGCCGGCAGTGGCGTGTAAAAGCTATTACGCTCATTCGCTTATTACGCCCCTTCACAATTACGCCCCCAATCATGCAAAAGAAAGTTACCTATCCTTCCAAGAAAGAATCGATTCCGGCTTGTTACATGGACTTGTTTTGCGGCTCTTGAAAAACTTTTAATTTTGGCGCTCGAAAAGGAAATGTTTTGTAGCTCGAAATTCAGTTTTTTTCACGTTACCTAAATAGCAAATAGACCACTGTGTTTATTGACGGATGCATTCTCGAAACGAATTTCAAACGCAGGAAATAAAAAAATGTTCAGAATTTAGTGTACAATTTTTCCGCTCTTGAAACACCTGCCTAGAAAATGGAAAATATAATACGTTAAGACTTTAGTTTTGTCTAGTAAATGTGGTTAATGTTAAAAAATGAGCTAGATGGCGAATTGCTCTGCTAAATTCCAGATTTTGAATATGGCTCATAAATAATGCACGCTTCGACTTCTCTATAGTTTTGAGCGGAAAACTATACAACCTGTCTGAGCGTGCACTGTAAAACATATCGCAATATTTCTGCAGTTTCTGAGTTAATTTTCAAATGTGATCCGGTTAGCTGGATTACATATGTGTCGAGGAAGATAGGCAAAACGCTTCAGACCGTAATGTATAATTTGAATCGATCAGTGAATGCAGAATATTTTCTCTCGTAAATACTTCGGTGTTTACCCTGATAAAATAACAATCCACTCTTATTCAGTTCAATTTGAAATGGACCGGCTTTCATGTAATTGACTTGAGACATTGCAAAGATTTCTTGCAAACTCGTCATGCACCAACCGGGATAAATCATGAGGCTCGGAATTCCGTGTGTTCATCCTGTGCAGGCGAAACGATGCACCCAGGGCCATCACCTGCGACGAGGGCGGACCAGCCACTCGACTGAGGTCGCGCAACATGAATCATGAGCCCTCTCCCCTGCTGGAAGTACATGTCGACAGAGAGATGCTGCGCTCGGTGCAGTTCGGTGAGCCTCCGCCTTCTCGCTATTCGCTGGCGCTGAATTGAGGCCTACTGATGGTGCCTCGGAAGCCGGGCGTCGATTGCTCAATGATGGTTGCAAGAAAGGAATGTGTTATAGCAAGCTCAGAACTTGTGCTGTCCCAAACCGGGATGTCAAGAGAACGAGGCAGTCCTGCTATTGTGCAACTGGAGATTCCTGTCTAGTGTCGCGAACTTGCGATGCCCCGCATCGCCATATCGCGTGTGTCTTGTCTTTCCCCAAACTGTACATTAGTACGGAGTGGGTCAAAGACACTGGACTTCACAAATTATTTTTTCCCTGCCAAAATAGCCTTTCTCCCGTAGGAATATTCGCCCCAGTAAGAGCTACGCGGTGATACGACGCCACAGAAACAAAAGGCTCAATTTTCGATCATTTCAGATTTTGTTCTTGCGTCCCAGCTATGAGTCTCGGCCTCTCAGCTATTGAAGTCATGCCATCTAATGTCAGCCATGTTCTGCCTGCTACCAAAGGCAGGCCGAAAAACTGCATACGCTCACAAAAATCATTAGCGGAACTGAGCAGTTTCTGTACTTAGACTTAATGCAAATCAAGCAAAAATTGTGAATACATGACTTGCAGACAACGAAATGATTGCTTGCTTATAAACACAAAAGAAATCATATTACTCATGTGCGCTAGCACAAACACTCTTATAGCACAGCAATAAAAGCATACACGCCAGGATCTGCATGACATGGAAAATATAATGCTTCCGCACACATTCGGGTTTTGAGTCTGCTGCGCCGCTGGTGGTACCAGTGGTCTACCGACCAAGCTGTGGCTAGTCTATTCATGGGAAATCGCATTCAGACCTCCGTTCATAACGCTCATGTGGGAACCATGTTACCGAATAAATCTCCCAAAGTGGCCCTGATCGACCTCTCCCGGTAGAAGCACCATGCTTGTTTGCAGAAAATGCCGAGTCCTGATTAGAGCGGTCATCGCTGCTAAGCTGGAAAGGGACGAGAAACATCTCTCAGCATGCCACACATCATTCCTTGCGCCCATGCCATGCAGGCCAGCTAAAAGCCGGGCCCACGAGCCTGCTGAGTGCCGGGCTTCTCGCACAGCCCGCGGAGGGAAGGCAGCTGAAGGCACCACCTGCGCCGGACAGACAGCCCCCGCAAGGGCCATTCGCAGAGCTGCTGTTCGGTGAGCCAGACCTGCTGTTCGCTCTGCCGCAGTTCGTTGGCAGCTGGCGCCATCGAACCAAAACCCGAACACTCAATGCAGGGTGCGCAGAAGGCCTGCTCCGCTTACTAGGTGCTTGTGGTATCCTGCGCCGGGCTGTCCCGATTGTCCTGGCCACGTGTACGAGCCGGTCTTGCAATAGTGTAGCCATAGATTAAAGATAAGAGAAGCCAGATAACGATACAGCGCCTTCCCCATCTCCTCAACCAAGCACAGTGAAAAAGGCTCAGCTTCATGACCTCTCTTCTTTTTATCTTTTTTTACAATAAGTTGGCTTTCTTCCGCCAGCGACGATGCGCTGTTTTTTTCATTAAAATTGTTATACTTCCAAGACAATGTGTTTAGCAAAATGAACAAGTTAAATACATTTGCTAACTAGAGATGCGAGACAAAAATGATAAGCGAGGTCTTTATTTCGAATTCCGTTGTATTTAGTTGAGGAAATAAGTATTCGGTTTGCTTTCCCGTAGCAAGATATTGGAGACAAAAGCATTTTTAGCGCTAAACCATTCATGAAAGCAGTTTTTTCATGTAGTGTAAATATCACTATAATAATCTATATATCTGCTGGTCACCCGACAGCAGTCTTGTATTTCTGTTCTATTAATATTTTTGCTATCGTCAAAAGCTTTCCCCATTCGTTTCCTACAGCAGTCTTAGCTGTTGGATGCGATCGATGGAAACACTTTAAAAGATAGATTTTTCTACTTATCAGAACAATGAACAATTACTTTTATATTTTCCTAACAGTATCTTAGAATTTAAAAAAAAATTTCCCGAGAATATTGGACATGATACTTGAGCCTCCTTTATCTGCAATAAGCACTCACGATTTGTTTCTACAAGGTTGTATTTTTGCAGATTAGAAAAAGTTCTGCGCCAACGTTTTCTGCTTTTCTTCACTCTAAATGACCGACGCAAAAAATGGTGACTAAACATGTGCACTGCAAACTGTCATCAACCAGCCGGAGGAGCACTTCGTTGTAACACATAGAGAAGGCGCCGCGATGCTGCCTTTTACGTACTTCGCAAACCACAGTCCAGAAGAGCGGATGGCGCCCAGCGCAAGCAGGGTGTTCAATCGGTAGCTCTTCCCCATAGGAAACTTCCCTGAGAAGGAGCCGGATCCGTGCCGGTGGAAAGAAAGTGAGGCAGAGTCGTTATCAAAAGCTTGCCGGACGTGCGAGCGCGTGGCAGAATTGCAGCCATGCATAACCTCAGCCTGTGTACATTCACTCCTGCCCTACACATGCTGTACGGGGGTCGCTACCGGCGCCAGTTGCGGCTTCGTCATCCGCCAGGCCTCTGGTCTAGCCTTCGTAGAACCGCCGTGATGTGTGAAGCGGATCGCGTCGCCCCTTTCCAGGGTACTCAACATGCGTGCGAAAACAATCTTTCTATTTTTTTTGCTTTCGTGCTCTTCACAGCCCTGACCCTAAATTTCCGAAGCGCTCGAGTTGAACGAGCAGACAACAAGCCTCCGGATGTGAGGATGATCAGTCCTCCTGGTTGCGAAGAACATTGGAATGCTAAGGCCTCTGCGTAAAATGCGACTGTGCTAAGCATTATGATGGGAAAGAAATGCTCTTTTTTATATTTGTGTTTGACACAAACAGACCACAATTCACAGGTTGGTTACCTGTTTCTAATGCGAATGATCCAGAGTAGAGTTTGCTTGTGACCACGAATAAATGAGGGCATAGTTGAGATGACACATTAATGTGGAACAACTAGGCTAGCGCAGCGATGCTCTAGTTGTGAGACAATACGCCTTGTACTGGGAAGGTGTTGGCCCCTTAAGTCGTAGGTGCATTTTCACCGGTGGGTGTCCGAAGGTAAAGATTGATCCGCTGCTTCCTGGCGGTGGTGTTGCGGACACCAACGCCACCGGCAGAAAACTGCAGAAAGAGCTAAAGACAGGTAACACGATATCCACTAGGCAACTGCAACGTACGGGGGCCTAGGGATCAAGCATCCGTTGCGAATGCTATGGTTGCTGGGTTGTTGATTGCGGAAAGTGCTGAGTGGGAGTTTCTAGTATTACAGGTAGGAGATAAATTTTTACCGGTGCGTTCCCGAAGGTACACCCTCCGGAGATTGCTCCAGAGGAGTGTCGTTTGTGCGTTGGTCCGCGCTTTCCACGCAATGTCCCCTTCTGCATTCATGTCTGGCATACCCACTTGTTCGCAGGGCTTCCCCCTGATGTGTATAGCCTACTATGGTTGACGTGAGAACGTTTACATAACATGATCGCCTCGGACGGCAATTTCAATCGCATTAGCCTCGTTGACTGCTGAACTCGAGGATTGATCTGATATTGTTGCCAAGCATTAGTAATCTTGCTTGGTTCCTTCACGCGAACAATGCCTCGCACATTTCTTTTGTTTCTTTGTGCTTACCATAAACGGATTTTTCGCGGAGGCCTGAATATTACACCGTCCTCGTGATTAGGAGAAGTGATCATTCTCAAACTAGGGGCCTTTTCGTTCACTGTAACGCCAGGGAGTTAGTACCACTTCGTCGAAAAAAATGCGTTGCGTCAGTGTTGGTGACGGTTTAAGGTGTCGTAGATGGAGCGGCCGGAGCAACCGGCTGTTGAAGCAACCAAGGGGGACCACCTGGTCACATGACCTTCTGGCGTCATCGCAACGTGCCCACCCAATGGAGAAAACTGGCCACCATGGCATGTGGCACTTAATGACTGGTCGTGAGAGGCTGCTTGGGAAGAACCATTCGGGTCTCACAAGCCCCACCGGTGGCAGCACCTGCCATTGCAGGGCAGTGGCGCCTCACCTAGCCGCTGCACCACTGCGTGAGAAGTGGTATGAGGACTTCCAGCGATCTATGAGTCTTATGTGGAGAATTAGCAATTTCGCATTTATGGGCCTTAACCCAGTAACGCCATCCCATCCCCTTAGTTTTTTTTTCAGCATGCGCTTGTTTGAGATTACGGGTCACTCCTATGAAGAACACAAGATAAAAATGACGGACGATTTAGCGTGGGTAGGCCAAATGCCAACCAAGTTGGCTAGCACTGCGGCTTTCTCCTCGGCTTCGGTCCGAGGCTTGGTTTTCAAGGTCAGGCAACTTTTAGACTGAGTGCGCCCGTTGCCACACAACCCGGGGAGTAGGTGGTCGACCACCTGGCAGAGTCAAGCAGGTTTCAGGCTATGATCGTGGAAGTCGTTGAGTCAGGGCCTTATTGCTTGCGCACTATAAAAATTCGGGAAAATATGTGGCTGGTAACTCGCATGCAGAGGTGCCCTGAAAGTAGGTAACGCGATCTGCTTTGTCCACCATGGCGCCTAGAGCAGACGCCACGCGGGTGGCGAAGCGGCACTTGGCGCAGGTTCAGATCTACGCACTGCACGCGGAAGGTAGGTTTGAGAGGTTGCGAGAAACGAAAGAGCCCTGTTACGTCGGCGCAGAGATGCATTTTCGCCACGCGCTGGCACGTCGCGTAAATTCTTGACCGCTGTTGTCCCAGTGAGGCTACGGAACGATGTGAGTTACTTTAAACGAGGTTCGAAAGGCGAAATACTAGAAGGCTGTGCTCGAAAGAGATGCTCTCAGAATGATCGCTTCAATGGCCGCCGATTCTGTTGATTCCAACGTTTGGACGCGTCGGAAAAAGCTGCGCGCTGTAAAACGACGAGCTTGGCTGCGCAAGGCTATCAGTTGGCTTCACCCCTGCTTCTCGCTTTGTCTTCGTTCAAGCCATGCAAACATCCGTACTTTAACGAGAATGTGCCATTGTAGGCGCCAAGTGGGTCTAAACATCTCAGCTTAATTTCGAACGCTGTTATCGGGTTCGACTGTGTACGCTTTATTCTTGAGTATTTAAACTGAAAAAATATAGCAGTAACCACTATTCATGAAACAAAAACTGGCCTCACCTTTTAATCCCTGCCAGACTGCGAATGGCCGTCACTTATATGGTAGCACGAATTCGACGATGCTAAATTCCCTGTGTCGATACTACGCAGAGCCCGAGAGCCCGACGGGTCGACGCACAGGGAGCAGCCGGCCAAACCAACGCAGACGACACCTCGGCCGCAGCTACTCCAGGCTCGTCGAGGCAGGGGCCACGCACACGCTCGACGAAGGAATCCCTGCCATGGGCCTCGGTGAGGCGGCCCCGTTACGCAGTCGTGCCCGCTCGCCTTCTGCCACGAGTCATTGGACTAGCGTGCTAGAGCTTTCGCTGTAATATATATTTTTTGGTTCACTACTGTATATCGATGAAGGCGAAATATAAAAACGCTGTTAGGCTGCAAACGTCTCCATATGGTTTCCTGGCCGTGCAGTAGCGATTTTGTGAACGGCGTAAATTTGCTTCCACTCCTAAAAAATTTCGAATCACTCATCTCTCTCACTCACGAGAAATGTTTCGTTTTATAGCGGGAGCTCTACTCCTCGGGGGACAACTTCTGATTTCTATGTGGCTAAGACAATGACCTTCAATGCCTCACAAGGTCAAACGGAACTTAATTGCATGGCGGTATGGCCCAAACTACGGTAGTATGAGCTAGTGATCATATGACTATAACCATTCGGCACCTAATCTTGACCCTTGACCTTGACTTTGGATTTCAGACAGTGGAGACATGCTTGACAGAGCTTTGGCTCATAACACTAATTTCAAGCCATGTTGAACCACAGCCTTTTCTTTATTCAAAAATGTTTCAACATAATTTTCAAATTTCTTGGAAGGATCCATTCCTAGTCTCACCTACTTCCGGGCGAATAAAACTTTGACGCATCTAACTAGGACGCGATGGGCTGCCCTGGATATGCAAGGTAAAGGCTTTTGTACTTTACGCAAGATAGGTTAACTCCAGGTTATTGTCCAAGGCATGATTTCGATTGTCACTCAACCCGTCACTGTCCAACGTATCATCGGCATTTGCAAATAACTGTTACCACCTAGGCAATAAGCATTCCCGCATGCATCTGTCTTGTCTTCAGCACAATTAAACACTAAGGTGCTATAACAGACGGAACAAGTGGCTTATGATGTGCCTATGGAGAGCCTAGAGGCTAATCAGTTAACTGAGCCCATTGACTAGGAAAGATTTTCTCGCTAACTGTCTGTTTAAGCTTCCAGCGCTCTTCTGTGGCTCGCTGTAATGCTTGTATGCATGGCTTTCGCAGACAGCAGCAGCGCTTTGGATGTGGGAACGCCCTATAGAGCGGCAGCACTTCGTCGGCTGCGACGTCCTGTACTAGTCTGGCAATCATGTCCATGCTAAAAATGGTGAGGCTTTCTTCTTGGCGCATCCTTGTTGCAAGTTACCATCTGCCAATTGAGAGTGGAGTGAGAAAGGGGGGAGGAGGAGAAAGTGGAGAGTAAGGGTACAAACGGATTAGCTGCTGAGGTAAAGTGAGGGAAAGGAAGACAATGATGAAGCATACTTTCAGGGGGTGGAAAAAAATGTCTATCTGGACTTATCTCCCTGGCTATCTCTCCTCTCTAGAGGAGAGGAGAGGGTCTGAGTGTCTCAGTTAAGGGTACACAATATCTCAGATGGTTTTCCCTGCATGTCAAGAAGAGGTGCACAAGGCAAAACGGCTTTGCTAAAGTGCCCGAGTAATCTTTTATTGGCTTTTGATATGTACCCGATAAGTCACTTTGGAGATAATTAGCACGTAATTTCTAGAACGTTGCTTCAGTATGAAACAGATTTGTTTGACTAAATTGTTGATCTATATTCCAGGAATTGAAATTTATAGAATAGGAATGGCGTACAATGCAGTCCGGAGTGTCGTCGGGCGACTTGCTTACCCCTATCCTTCAAGAAGACAGTTCATGAAAAGTTGAATCTCGTCAAGTTATGGCTGAAGCTTGAACGTAATCCGCAAACATTGCGGTCACATTGTAGTTTTTGAGGCATGAGCCACAGTAAGGCGGGAACGTTCGTAATATTCGGCCGCTGCTATGCGGTTACCTTCATGAACAGTTGTAACCTCATCACGTAGAAACTTCATGAATCAGTGCTGTGAAATAAGACGGCCACCTTTAAGTATCGAGAAACTGCTTTCGGCATCGCCAAGGTCGATTAATTGTGGTGAACAGTAGCACAAATTCAAAGGGAAACGGAACTAAGCGTGTGTCAACTTGTTTTATTTACGAATATAAAATTTGCAGCGAATGGCATAAAAAATTTAAAGTATTTATGCTGTACAATCAGCAACAACAGTTCAAACATCTAAGCGTAATATGCAACACAAAACGTGTGTAAACGGGAACGTATTTTTGTTGCAATATTTTCAAAAGAACAGTTGACGTGCGAAAAACAGTTTTACTTGGACTTGCTGAGACGTGTCAGATAGCAGGGCGCTCAAGCGAGGAAGACGGCAAAGCACTAGTCCCTAGCATGTCCAAGGCTTGCCAAGCGCCAGGTAAAACAGTTCGGCCGCGATACGGCGCCACTGTATGGTCGTACTGTGGTATTACTCCTCTCTGAAGAGCACCGACTCGGTGCCGCAGCAATGGGAAGCAGGGAGAGACGTCGCATGTGTCTGAAATCTGTTGTAGACACGCCTGAAGCGCTAGGGGGCACAGTACGGCTTCGTCCGTGCAACGTCGACGACTTCGAAGGTCGGCCGTCTAGAGGAGCGAACTGTTTATTGGCGTAGAACTTCGTTGTTCAACTCACTTAGTTGCCGGAGAACCTCGTAGGGGCCAAAATATTGATGCAGAAGCTTTTCGGAGTGCCCTCGCATGCAGATTTGGTTCCAAACCCAGACTTGTTCGCCTGGTTGGTAAATAACAACCCTGTTGTTAAACAAACTACACCGAGTCCACTGCAGCTGGCCGCTAACTCTAATTTTTATGCTAATTTATGTCACCATCACATTCCTCCAGTTGACAAGGTGTGGCACACTCTAAACAGTGAATGAAAATTCGTTTGTGCGTTAAAAACAGACACCCACTGCGCGTGTCAATCTCTCATGTGTCCTTCCAGATAGAGAATTGCGCATGAGCTGCACAAGTTCGCGCTCGCAAGAGACCAACGGTGGATAGACGTGCATGCACGTGGCGAGAATGGGCAGACAGGCCATGTGACCACACTTCCTCACATTTCTCTGTGCGTGTGCGCCCTTTGCATGCACGCCAATCCACCGTTGGTCTCTTGCGAGCACGAACTTGTGCAGCTCATGCGCAATTCTCTATCTGGAAGGACACATGAGAGATTGACACGCGCAGTCGGTGTCTGTTTTTAACGCACAAACGAATTTTCATCCGCTGTTTAGAGTGCGCCATACATTGTAAACTGGAGGAAATTGATGGTGACATAAATTAGCTTAAAAATTAGTTAGCGGCCAGCTGCAGTGAACGCGGTATAATCAGTTAATTACCAACAAGGATGCTAGTTACCAACCCGGCGAACAAGTATGGTGACAACACAATTTTCTTAGAAAAAAAAAGCCACAGTGTAACGAACTCTTGGTAGTGACCATTACTTTTGAAACCTTTACAATATTTGAAGGCTGCGCAGTTCTCTTGTAAGGAGCGCTCATTTACTCCCTGCTGTGGATGAGTCTGCCACGCTCTCATGCATTATACACCACGCGGCAGATCGGAGTATCGCTAGCGGGCTCACAACCACGCCATGCGAGTTGCCCATGTGTCAGTTACCCAAGATCTACCTCCCTGTTTCACTTCGCTTTCCTCTCCTGCAATTACTTCTAATGAAACTAAACACTGCAAGCTATAATCTCGTGTCTGTTTTTGCCTCTCGGCTGGACCTACGCTGGCAGCCACCCACTCACTGCATATGCAGATGTGAAGGGCTCTGCTCTAGCTGTAGACATCTGTGAAGAGGTGCGGTCGAAAAGTTTGTTGATTCATATCTTCGTTGGAATGTGTGTCAAATTTTTAAATCACATTGCTTGTTGCGATGCAGTGCCGGCACCCCCGGGGTCAGAAAAAATAGCCACAACGGGGCCGGGTGCCCTGTGCCTCTGAAGTGCCGTCGTCATGTGGGTGCCACGGGAAGTCAAGACCGGCTTCGTCGCCGGAAGGCAGCGCTGCGTAAGATACATTGCAGACGGCCTTGCACTTTTACATTCGCGCACAGTATTATCTGGTACGCAGCACTAGCATGGTCTGTCGCAGAGCGCTAACGTTATATTACTCTCGCCGATGTTTTCGTGATGCCGCCGCTTTCAGCCGCCTCGTATCACAAGCTCGGAATCGTGCATTCTCCGAGGCTTTTGCTTATTGACAAGGATTGCTTCCTCGTACATCCCGTTCCTCTGCCTACTCATCTTTGTGTGTGGCTGCAAACAGCTGCCGTTAGCGACGAGCCTTCCTAGATATTGTTTCAACTGGCAACACACAGCCTCGGCTGCCGTAATTTACAGCTTTGATTTCTTTACTATTACACGCATTGTTAGCTGTATTTCAGACATGATAGTCTTCGCAGCTTTTGCGTAACAATTTCAAAATTTTTCAATGTACACATGGTGACGGTCGAGGGAAGAAAAACAGAAATTGTGGTTTGGCATGCCCCTCGGCCCCTAACCCGGACTAACCAAAAAAGGCCAGTTTCAGTGGGGTTCCCGAAAGGAACTGCATTCGCGATTACCAATAATTCGGGACAGGGCAGCACGAGCGCGTCTGAGCCCAGGGACCTCTGACCTTCTTTTTGTACCCTCTCTGTAACAATCTTATTACGTCACGGAAGATGTCAATTTAATGCTCATAGCCATGCTTCATGATGTGCCAGTCAAGTAAATGGAGTGCTTGTCCCTAATTCTCGGTAAAAATTCCCCTTAATGTCTATGCAAGACATACTCTGGCAGTCAACCGATTACCCCTTCTATGCAAAAGTGAGTAATGCAACTAGCCGACAAATCGCGCACTATTATTCCCGCTCCATGCTGCGTGCTGTGTGATTTGACACGCCCTTGTTGCCTGCGCTCTTATAAGGCGAAGTTGGAGAGCACCTTGGAGCACCGTTCAAGAGTGCGACTGGTTACGGTCGCGTAGCGTCGCACTCCGGATCCAGTGCTTCCAATCCTTCCTCTTTGTTCTCTTTCTGTGCTGCTCCAGGTTCGATATCATCCCAGAAACGTCCACCACACTCCGGCCCCACTCACCGCAACCGGTGTGATGGCTTCCGCAGCTCCCAAGTCAGCGTGTTCGACCCGATCTGTAAGTTTGAAGCTCGTCACTTCGCCACAATTTTTGAACGAAATTTCATCACGGTGGTTACAGCTACACTCTTGTGATCGTAGCGGCCGCAGTGTATGATGGTCCACCAGGGGAGAAATAACAATGACAAACCAAAATTTAAAAAAAAACGGCCAGATATGGGAATGAAGGGGCTGGTGCCATTCGTTTTGAGGGGAAGGCGGGGAAGGGGAGGCAGAATTTTTATACATTTCTCTGTGCATGTCATGTTCAGTTCATCGGTCAGCAGTTTTTCAAAATTATAAGTCTCATTGGCTACCAACCTCGCAGCCGTCGACTACAAAAGTGCTCATGTAAAATACCACGTCGTCACCGTGGTATCACTTATTAGATTTCTCCCAAAGCTGCGGGTAATCGAAAGCAGCACTTTTATACTGTGTGGCGAGCACAGAAACCATAGGCCACAGTACAGTGTTGCATTTTCTCGAAAATATGTGAACCTGGAGTATGCGTTCAGTATTTGAATTACCGGTTGCATCTATGGCACATTTGCTGTGAAGCCCTCCGACTAATTGGAGGCACCTCTTCCAAAGACCGGAAACGCGGCTGGAATTCGAAAACCGAAAGTCAGCAGAACAGTGGTAACGGCGGTGAAAGTGTAAATGCACGCCGTTTTCAATTTGTCTTCAGTCCGAACGCATACTGTAGTAGAGCGGCAAGGTGAACAAGTTGTTAGATGTTCGTCTTGAATTTGAAGTTTGTGCCCCACAATAAGTCAGCTGCTTTGGGCTGGCAATAGCCGTCCAGGCCCGTCTCCTCCAGGAAGGCTAGGAGAGCCCGCAGCGCTTTGGAAGCGTTGGGACCGGTGGGCAAGAGGAGTGCACTGGCCGAGTCATATGGAAGGCTCAGGTCTCGGTAGCAGGCAGCCAGCTTTGCCTGGTGGATGGCCAAGGCAGGGCAATCGAGGAGGAGGTGATCGGTGGTCTCCTCCAGATGGCCGCAGCGAGAGCAGTCCGCCGTGAGGGCCAAACCCTTACGATGGAGCCTAGCCCCGGTCCAGGAGCATCCGATGCGGAGCCGGAGAAGGGACCTCTGCCGTCTGGTGAGCCCTTTATCTGGCAGGCGTTGAGGGGGTGTCTCTTGGGCAACCCTGGGGTCTGGGTGCTCCATTAGTAGCTGCCGCTCCGTGACGGTTCTGGCAACATCCAGGGGCACCACAGCGGTAGAGCAGGGGGTACAGCTTCCGTGGGCAGCCTTGGCCACGGCATCTGCTTCCTTATTGCCTGGGACTCCGACGTGACTGGTGATCCAGGCTAGGGAGAGTGAGAGGCACGGGAACAGATGTTGTCCAGTCTGGCGGCCAGCTTGCGTACGACGGGCAGCCGGCTCCGTGGCTCTTGCAGAAGCTGGAGGGCAACCATGGAGTCGCTCAGAATGGCTGCAGACTGCAGTGTGGGGTGGGACTCCAGGATGTCGGCAGCCAGGTGGAGGGCCGCCAGCTCTGCTGTGGTCGAGCTGGCCACGGACGGATGTCTGGCCTGCCGGCTTTCTTCCAACGAAGGTGCGGTGCAGGCAGCCGCAGCAGACGGGCAGGCATACATGAGGACCGACCCGTCCGTTTATAGCTGCGTGCAGCCGGCCAGGGCCTCCTCCAGGATCGCTGCTGCTTCCTGCTGGAGGCCAACTGCAGGGGTGAGGCGCTTCAGCTTGGCGCCCCGTGGTGGCATGAGCACCCGGAATAGGTGGCCCAGGTCCGGTCGTGGAGGGGGAGGAAGGTGCTCTGGCTGTCCACCCACCAGCTGCTCGAGCTCCTTGGCAAACTTCCCCATTCGCGAATGAGGGTGGCCGAGCAGGCGCTCCAGGAGGGGACGTCCGTCCGGAGCGAGGTGCAGTCGCTCAGCATGGCGGAGTGCCGTCCGCTGGGCCTGCAGCATCATGGGCCACACGCCGGCCTCTGCAAGTGTGTCCGGGACCTGGGAGCCACGGGGAAGTCCCAGACACAGACGAACTGCAGCCCTCTGGGATCGCTCGATGGCCAGCTGCTGGTGGATGGTCATCTGGACCAGCTGGAGGGCATACAGGAACTGAGCCCCTGCCATGGCCTGGAAGAACCGGGGCCTCATTTGTGGGGTGACGCCGTTCCCCCCAGCCAGGAGACTGCGGATGGCGCCACGGACCCTGGTTGCCAGTCGGTAGAACGCCTTGACTGCTCGACGCCAGGTGAGGTGGCGGTCAATAAGGAAGCCCAGGTAGCGGCAGGAGTGCCGCCATGGGAGCTCCCGTCCTGCGACGCTGAGGCAGGTCTTTCCCGGGCGTGCTCCTGGCCGGATGTTGAGCAGCATGGCCTCCGACTTGGTGGGGAAGAGCTGCAGGCCAACCCGTTCTATGTAGGAACTGACCCTGGTGATGGCTCGTTGTACATTCCTGATGACCTGAACCCTCTGGCGCCGTGGTCCGCGACACCAAAGGGCAATGTCGTCCGCGTAGATGGCAATGCGGACGGGAAGTTTCAGGCCATCTGGGAGGCAGCTGGGCAGCTGGGCCATCACCAAGTTGAACAGCATGGGGCTCAGCACGCTGCCCTGGGGAACCCCTCTGGTGAGGGCCTGGCACTGGTAGCACCTCCAGCCCGGACACAGCTCCTCCGGTCCTGCAGGAACCCACGGATGTACCCCCGAAGGTTGCTGGTGACTCCAAGGCAGTCCACGGCCTCGAGGATCACCTCATGGTAGACATTGTCGAATGCCCCCTTCACGTCCAGGAGTGTGAGGCAGATGACGTGGTGGGAGTGGCGTGCATCCTCGAGGTGGGACACGATGTCCGCTATGGCGTAGGCAGTACAGCGGGGTCTCCGGAACCCGGACTGCTGCTCGGGCAGGAAGCCTGTGGGCGCAGCGATCCACTTCAGCCTCCCCAAGGCCATGGATTCCATGAGCTTCCCAGGAACCGAGGTCAGAGACACCGGCCTGTATGACAACGACAACAGGTCGGCCGGTGGCTTGCCCGCTTTGAGGACTGGGACCACCAGGGCTGTGCGCCAGGCCTTAGGCAGGCGGCATGTGGACCAGACCTCGTTGTATGTCTGGAACAGGTGACGCCATCTGTTCCAGGGGCACTGCGTGGCTTGGAGTGCAGCAGGGCAGAGGAGAGTTCCCTCCTCGTGAGGGCCGTAGAGCAGACAGCCGTGATGTCCGCCGCGTGTCTGCAGGCTGGCTGGAGGCGGTTCCGCCTTGGGTACAGCCCTGCAGGAGGAGGCTCCCGGGGGAGGAGGGCCTCTGCCAGCTTGTCAGCCAGTTGCTGGTAGGTGAGACCCCCTGCCACTGCGATGGCCAGGTAAGGTGCCCGTTGTATGGGAGGTTCCAGCAGCGAGCGGAACAGACGCCACGCCCTGGCACTCCCCCAGGCAGCCACCAGGGAAGCACATATGCCCTCCCTCGACTCTCTGAGGCGTCGGTTGTGAGACCGGCGGCACTTCGCGTCGAGCCGGTTGTGTAGGTTCCAATGCTCGGATCGATCTGTGCATTGTCGGCCCAGTTGAAAAGGTCGCATTGAAGTTGCACTTTAACATACTATCCTAAAACGCGCCAAATGGCACCACCGCCTGCGCTGCATGGTGTGTCGCAGAGCACTGGCATTGTGCTCCGAAGCGCACTTTTAGCAGTGAGATAGTTAATCCTCAGAAGAGCATTGCTTTGTTAAGCCCTATTTGCAATGTGTACACATTCTAAATTGCCAGAACTACAAAAAGCAATGCTTACAAGATATTTATTGAAAAGAGCCACGTTATTGCTTCACGTGGACGTTTCCTGCACTTAAGTTAGCCCTATGATTAGTCGTCAAGAGTACGAATCATAATTGGAATGCGTCAGCATTCAATAAAAATTTGCCAGGTCTAATTGCTACTGGAATCGCCGCGGGCTTTTCCCGAGTCTCCGAGCTAGGCGCCACGCCCGGCATCTTCCATCGATTTTCAAGATTTGCATTGTGCCAGTCATTCTGTTCGTTTCGCCATCTCCGCGGTGAAACCGTTTCACAAGTTCCGATATGGATGTTCTCGCTCATTGATGCGTCCTGGCGCTCACCCTCTACATTCTTAGTGATGCTCTTTACCGCCTTCTCATCGTTGTGCGCGACCGTATTCTGCTTTTGTTAGCGACAAAGGCGAGACTTCGTCGATCTTGTCTCATTGGGCACCATGCCACGTCCATGGCTGCCATAAATTGCATTTTAGCACACTTTTATTATTCAGGCATGATAGCCTTTTCCGCTTATGTGTAACAAAACCGAAGGAACCAAAAAACAGTTTCGTTGGGCACGCAAGAAGGAACCGTAAGAGTCATTAGTCCCGCAGTCGGTGTAATTGGCTGCTGCGGCTTCGAAGTCTACGACTTCGACCTGACCCGCGAGCTTTCAGCTTCTCATTCGGGTCAGTTCTTAGATGAAGTTGATAAGGACGCACAAATCCGTTACCCTCGTGATCGTACTGGGCACATTGTATGGTGCCCGATTATTGCATTCTCAGTGTATCTGTGTGCCCAGTTAATGGCATAAAGCATAAAGGACCTTCACCGATAATTTTTGTAGGTTTCGCACGATATCTCGCTCTTTACGCAGGGAAAATACGGTCAGCACAGTGTAAACAAGTAGTCTGTTTACTTTAAAACTTTCATCCGGTCTGTCCCACTGTCCGCATGCTGCCTGCGCCCTCAAAAAGACGACGCAAGAACTGTGCGTATAGTCTTTAAACCTACGGTTCAGGAAACTGTGTCGAAGATAAGGTGCAATACAA
Source organism: Amblyomma americanum (assembly GCF_052857255.1). Classification (NCBI taxonomy): domain Eukaryota; kingdom Metazoa; phylum Arthropoda; class Arachnida; order Ixodida; family Ixodidae; genus Amblyomma; species Amblyomma americanum. The sequence continues at coordinate 89,640,428 of NC_135498.1, read as the reverse complement.
CAATTAAATATAATTCCCTGGTATAGTAATTTCAGCCTAATTAGCAGAAAGCTGATAAGCTTGCGTTCTGTACACATTTTTGCACGTAATGCATGGCATTGTCTTTGCAGGCAGCATCACTGCTTTGGATGTGGCGACGTCCTCCGAACGACGGCATCTCGTCGGCTACGACGTCTTCAGCCACTCTGACCCCTATGTGCATGCTGCTGGCTGAATGCCGTAAGTGTTTTTTGTGTTCTGGGGCGCGTGGGTGGGGTACCATCTCTGTGGCCATTTAAATCATTTCTATTCGGGTATATCTCGGTGGGGGGGAAGCAGTTGAGTAAGGGTACAAGTGATCAGCTGCTCAGAGAATGTCAGGAGAAGCAAGGCTAAAAATAGGCATATGTAAAAGGACTAGAAAATCTCTACAAACTCTGTTGCGAGAGGTCCCCTTGACCGGAGAAGTGGGGAAGTGTGTCTCAGTCAAGGTTACATAACCTCTCCGAAGTTTATCACAGCATGTCAAGAGCAGGTGAAAGTAGGTCAGTGGCTGTGAGAAAGCGCCAGTGTAACCGTCTATTTGCTGTTAACAGAGCACCTAATTTCGCGATCGTTGCGTTAACATAACACTAGCTTAAATAAATTGTTGATCACTTTTCTGTGTAGTGAATGTAGAATCTCAATTGCGTAGAATAAGTTGCTGAGAATTTCCGGTCAGAAAGTCCCTCTTACCGCTATCTTTCAAAAAGAGCGCGTATTGAAAAATCAAATCTCGGCATTAAGTTAAGGCTAAAGCTTAAAGGAGAGGACTTGAAACGGCTTGGCACTGGTATTGTGTAGTATTTGAGCCACTGTTAGGCGGGAGCGGTATACTAATTTGAGATGACCGTGATAATATCCGCGAGCACTGTGCGGCTAATTTCTAGAACTGTTATACATAACGTGTGACGCTCTTCGATCTGTTTCTTATCACTCACCCTTACCCCAACCTGCAAGGAGCAGCACAAGCGGCCACCGAGATTGAAACAGTTACGTTTTTGCCTACCCCCTAACAAATTCATTTTTGCTATCGTGTTGAATCTTCTTGCAACCTGATGATAGATAACGTCTTGAAACCCAACCCATACTTCTATCCGAAATATCCATCTGTGTACGTCCTTGTTCCTTGCTTTGTTTCATAAAATATGATCAGCGAACTAGCCCGTATCTCAACTCTCGTAAACACCCTTTTAGATCAGAAACAAGCAGCCAGTTTTCGAAAAGGTAGGGGCAACACTTATAAGCTCCAAATTTTTTCATTATCAAGGAGAATTTACTAAACCTAAAGCTTAAAGAAAAATGGGAATATGTGCTGTCAACTTCTCCCCCATTTTTAACAAATATTGCGCTGAAATTAGAAAGTTGCCGTGGATTCGCTCAAATCACAAACATTTAGGCGAACTACCTCTATAAACCTACAAGAACACGTTGTACAAAAAAGCGGCGCGTTGACACGCAGAAACTGTTATCCGGTAATGCAGGCACACAGTAAGGGAGGAATACCAGATACAATGAAAATGCAGGAGAACAGATAGTGTTTCAATTACTCCACAGCCAAAAATAGAATGAAAGTACAAAGCTTTTCAGTGACCTATAATTCCAAAGAAATGTTACAGGACTCCAACTACAGGAAAAGTACTATACCAGCAGGAGCCGCAGCGTCGGGGAGTAGTACAGCAATAGTTCAGTATTAACGACGTCATCAGCAAGACTTTTTTTAGCCCGTAATTCTCGAACAGTTCATAATCATGAATCCTGGCTGACCATATCATGTCCTCTGCAGGGCTGCGACTGTCTGCCGTCAGCCTCATCTGAGCAGGTACGTACGTGGATGACTTTCGGCCTTCTCTCTTTTTCGGTTCCTCGTGTGTTTGCTTTTAGGCGTAAGGTTCCAGCACATTTATTTTTCCTTTCGTATTTCCGGGGCAGAAGAATGGAGACGATGGAAAAAGGGAGATGTTGGGCATTCCTCAAGTTCGTAAATGCACTTAAAAGACGCACAGAGCTCGGCTGAACGGCATTTTTCTTGGTATCCTAGACTGCGGAAGTAAGCTGTGTTGATTGACTACACTTGTTGGAGCGCACACGCACTAGGAAAAAAAGCAGACGTAGGTGTCCCTGTGTATCCCTTTTTCTGTCAGTCACGAAGCACCTCAGCCCGCTCTTAAAAGCGATTGCAGTAATAGACGAGTAGTTGACATGCCTAGAAAAGGAAATGTCATCAGAAAGTAGTAATTTTTTTAAGAACTTGTTGTCTGCCAGCACAACCATCAGATGTTCCCTCCCTGTTTTGTGCGTAGTAGCCTCAGCTCCTTCACGCGTTATAAAGCCCCACCCACACAAACGCATCCAAAGTAAAAATACAATCCACATCGCAACTTCGAGTAACTACTGGCATTAGTGATGAGTAGAAAAGACGGGAAGGACTTTTTTCGATGCGGCGCACCTTAAACCGCCTTTGTCACTTATTCGGAGATGGCTTTTTGCCATAGAGTTTAACGCTTCGGAGAGGAATGGTAATAACAGCATTGGGCCTGCGGTAAAAAGGCAGAGTTGTGCTGGGTTTTTCGCAAATTTTGAACCAAGCGCTCTCTCACATCTCATATCATCTCTGCATATGCGAGCTTGGCCGTGAATCATGACATTAATGTTGGAATTCTGGTCAAGAATATGTTCGCACTGCCAAGAGTGGCTAGGCAAAACTGCGTTTTTGTATCGCAAGAAAATGGCTGTTGCAAAGCACTGTTCTTTGTCACTGCTTGAGCCTTCGTTCCTGAACGATTAAGGCGCAACCACAACGCAGCTTTTTTTCGGCATAGCTTCGGCATCTCGGTCACGCCGTCGCCGGAGGCGAAATTTCGCCAATTGGAGCAAGGTGACATAGGGAGATGCAGATATCTGGCGAGGGCAGGTCTCAGCGTCGGCGCCGGAAATACCTCATATGTGGGGATTGGTGGGGACCGATGAGCCCGCATTGAAAGCGAAATTCGGGATTTATTCCCGCCGCTGTGACGGCAGAAGCGCCCTTTTGGTACCCGTGCTTATGGTTCCCTTTGCCAGCGCAGTAGGTTCCCCTCGACGCTGGGCAGGGCGGTTCGCTATGGACAAGAGATAATTAGGGGCTTTGTCAGCGATCTCCAAACCCTCTGTCTGAAGACCACAGCGCGCATGCGCTCACGCCTTTGGTCGCCCACTCCTTCGGGCGCCGAGCGAAACGCAAGTAGACGATGTCATTTCCCCTTTAGAGAGAATTGAGCAAGAGAGTTTTGCAACAGATGCTAAAAGCGCAGATTTAAATATGACATTTTCTTTGGGCCGCCGGAACTGCACTAATGTAAAACTTGGTTATTCGGCCCCTAATAATGTGAAAATCGAGATAATTTCGACTGCTTGGGGTTACTTTCAAATTCTATGGCGTCAGACGTTTGTTAAGTAGCACACTGTAGGACTCGCTGCGCAATTTTTCTCGCACCAGCACATGACTATCATCAGCCAGCTTCCCAGCCCATAATATATAATTTTTTCACAATGCTAACCACTTGATAAATCAACGTTTGGTTCATTCGAACATTTTTTCGACTAATTTGAAGGCCAAATTCGCGATGTTGTGCTGTACATTGAGGTTTCAGCTAATGCTATAGCTTATATGTCGTGCAGACCCCTGCATCACCCTTTCTTTTAACATAGAAAGCAAGTTCGTCCGTATTCTTGCAGTGATGGCGCAGGAGAGCATCTGACCAGCAGTGCAAGCATCGGCACTTATTGGATGCGGTACCAGGGCAACACCCACCCGGATACGTCACTGGTTTGTCACTCTCCTGTTATTTGGTAACATCTGTGCCATTATAAGCATAACTGAATGTGAGGCATGGAATAAAAAAGTTTATCACAGAGTAATCAGAGACCACTGCGAGCGACTGGATTATTTCAAGGTTCCTCTGCTTCAATTCTTGTTGAAATAGGTACAGTAGAACGTAGCGTCGTGCTGCGCATTTCGCCTTGAGACTTGCGTTGATGCTAAGGTAATGTGCATGCATTTCCTTATGTTCTCGCAGAATCTAAAAACAGGGTTCTGTTTTATTACATCAGTACAGACCGTCCGTTTAAATTGCCAGAGTTATGTTGCCAGCGTTAGGCGCCTTCCAGCATTCAGTCTATCGTGAGTTTCTCGTGTTCACTATTATCGTGCCATTCATTTCACTGTTTCCGCAGCCGTGGAATTAATTGCGCACTTTCTCTAGTTCGATTGCAATAGATTTTTCTTAACCGTTATAGATCACGCATTTCTACACTTCATTCTTTACATAATTGTACTCGATCCACCCCTGCCTATGTGTCTTGCACACCCCAGATTCTTCCTTAACGCGCTTCCATTTGCGATTATTAATGGCAAATTTCGGCTAAAGATTTCAGGTTCCAGGACGAGACGCTTCGATTGATATAGCCTAGGTGGCGGCATTAGAAGGCCGACTATCGCATCAGTGACAAAATTATGATTAACTGCTCAGGGCTCCTACGGCTTCCACTGTCTACTAGCCCTGTGATCGCGGCCTACTCGACGTCACAGGGGTTCGGTATTTTGCAGCTGGACTAAGTTCTGGTGCGATCAGATTTTTCAGGGCCGGATGATGAGACCTGGGTCTGCTTGGACGAAGCAAATTATGCTGTCTAGTTCCCAATCTGAGGCAGGAAATGATTTCTTTCATCATTCTTTTCTTAATAAATGCAAAATATTAACAGAGCTAACATTCTATTTTGCTTTCTTTCGTTTCACGGACTGTTGGCTCATTATGCAGGAAGCCAACTACCTTACTTTAGTGTGCTCAATTGCGTAACGCGGGCCTCTCTTCTAGCAGTCTTCATGCCATAAGTAACATAACATGGTTCTGGCGCAGCTTCCTTCCTTACTGGTCATTCCAGTTCCAAGTGACAAACGGGATATCGCAGAACTTATTACGTCCACCGATATGGATGGGACTAAGGTAGCGCTGATGAACTTCAAGGTTAGGTTACAGGGAACATAAATACCCCCGAAAGCGAAAAAATGAGTTGCGATTGCCGTACCTCAGACGGTAGAGCACCGGATTCACGATTCTGTGGTCATGGCTCTGAATTCTACCAAGATTCAGTGGTCATGGTTTCGAATCTTGCCAGTGGATTGTGGTTGTTTATCTTCAGCTTATAAATCATTTATATTTCATATCTAAAATGACTGCATTATAATTAACAGAGTTCAAGGGCCACCGAGGAGAAACGGAAGTTGACTTTTATCGATGGAATGCGGGCTCCAACTCACAAAAAACCACTCTAGTAAAAAATATCAAGAATTGAAATGCAGGTATCGCCGCCGTAAACCAATCACTCAAGTACAAGGGCGATGACGAAGTAGATAGAAAAAAATACGAATCTCTGAGGCTGTCAAGCCTCCATGAGGGTTAAGCGTGTGGATATTGAAGTATATAAGTATTGTTTTACAACACCTCGTGCCCTTTAATCGCACGAAGAAGACTGAGAAAATGTAACCTGAATGTTAGAAGCCATAAAGAACCTATGCTTGGTGATGCAATAGGCGGTCAGCTGAGTTATGTTTTACTGCTTCGCAGCTATGGGCTGTTGGATTATGCTTACGAAAAATTGATACAGTTGTCCTCAGTGTCCGTTTCACAATCCTCTATGCTTTCCCAGGTACCGCTGAAAGTTGGCTTCCTGCATTTGTATGTCGTAACCAGTATCTCATTTCTTTACCCGTGTTAGTCTACAGTCTGTTCTTAATAAGGGAGTAATTACTCATTGGCATCCGCCCAAGCGCCGCCATACGGCTACAAAGGAAAGCTATACAGCTTCCTCAGAAAACATTTGACCCCTACCTCGGCGTTGAGGAAAGGAAAGGCGCATAAGCGGCCCAGCTTGTAGTTGGGCACCACCACTACCTCTATGTTAGCCGGGCCCCCGACGTAGACCCTACTGATCTGGACCAGGACTCGTATCCTCTGTTAACTTTCAAAGATATCTCCGCTTATTACCGGTACTCGCACCGTCAGTACCCGGCTCCTCTCAAGGGGCTAGGGAAAGCGGACGAGATAATACTCCTTAGACTTTTAACACTCTACTGTACCCGGCAGTGCTCAAACATTTCGACACTTCTTTCTCTGGCCTCTGCTCTTTCTGTGGGGAGGCGACTGACACGTTCCACATGGTCTGGGCATGCCAACACAATAATTCTCTTCCGCCCCTAACCCCTTCCCCTACTCGAGAGGACTGGGAGGCGGCCCTGCTCAGCTGCCTGGACCTACCGGCCCAACAAGCCCTAGTTCAGAGAGCTCGAGTGGCGGCCCAGACCAATGGGGTCCCTGAATAAGACACTCCACCTAGTACTGTAAGGGGACCGGCCCACTAGGGAGTGCTCCCCACACAACCTCTCTGTAATATTCAAATAAATGCTTTCACCACCACCACCTGAGCACAAATACTGACTAAACTCTACAGTTTCCCAGCCAGGGTTATATTTTTTCCCTGAGAGCAAGGTTGTGCTATGCGTCCCTCCGTTCCTATGCTGGTTCATTCCTAGAAGGGTCTTGACTGCGAATAGGAGTAGACTGGAAATTATACCATCTGATTTTCTTCGTGCAGGCGGGCCCAGGATGAGTTCGCTGCTTGCGTGGTCTGATAGTTTTCTCGGTGTGTCCTGCTAGAGCGGCCCTACGGTGCGCACGCGGAAGATAACTGCCCGAAATTCTGCCAAAGTGGCACGATCGAGACTGTCCCGTTGTCCGGCAAACAGGAGTTCAGTAGATTACCAGGGACGACCGGCGAACGTAGCGCAAAGATACTGGGACCGACTCGGATTACCGCTATCTATGAACGTCAAGTAACGGTTGCACTCAAATCAACGAGTCTCTTTGTCACTGCGCTACGGCTGCATCCATGAAAAGATAATGAAAATGCTTTCTCTTTTTTTCACCCAGAGTCTCGGCTGCTGACAGAGGCCTTCAATCGCGCCCTCAGAGTGGCCGTCCGTCCAAGGCACGCACCACCAATTGTACCTCACACTCCGCGTGGTCTTCGCAACACATCCAGGTTCAAAGAATTACAGTACGCTTAGGTTTTTTCTTCTCTCTTTTGTTTCGACAAAAGGTCAAGAGTTTATGCAAAATGCCCCATTTTCTGTGGTATTGTTCGATGTGCCAGTAATCATAGATCTAAGAAACATCGCTAACGCTATGAGTATCATCTGTTGATTTTAAACCCTCTTGTACTGATGCTAGCAGTTGCAAGCAATACTCCTTTTGTTAAATTCCCTTAACCCGGTATTCCAAATCGCTGCTCGCTTTCATGGTGTTCCCCACCTTAGCCGTTGCTGCTCGATCTCGACAACGGCCAATTGACGCTGGAGGGAGCGTTTTTGATTCGTTTTGTAGAACGAAAGACTGTTCTTATTTCTCAGACTTCCATTACAACAGATATCATAGACTGCTGTGTCAGTCATTCCTGCACAAGAAAAGTGATATTGTGATACCCTTATAACGTCCTCCATATCACTGGCTCTTCGAAGTAGTGCACAAACTTAATGTACGAATTTTGAGGCCCAACTTCATTGGCTTAGTTTTTAAGCTGACAACTTGTGGCTCATGTGTTGTTCGTGGAAATCTTATTTCCCAATTATGTATGTTACCGAAGGAGCGTAGGATTTAATAAAGGGTTGTACACTTACGTGGTTTTTTAGTGAGAGGCGTAAGACATGAATGCATCATAGTGGATGCTCTACCACGTTTTCGCGCCTGGAAATCCGTTAACATAACGACTTCGTCACGTCTGCCCCGTTTCGCCTCCGAACCGTGTCACTATTTCTCTGTCCCCCATGCTTGGTTTGACCTATTCGGTAAAATTTCGAAGAGTTAGCGGCGATTTTTTTCTCAGTTATTCTAAGCGTGGTCCGCCTTCACGCCTAAAAATCGCGCTTCCTATGAATGAGTGAGCGGTGCGTTGCTTACGCTTGTCAAGCATGATTGATGGCAATTTTTGTGCGCCCTTGTTTTAGGCGTGGTGCACTTTCACACTTAAATATCACGCGTAATTCAAGATTTGTAGGCGTTATCGCATGCCTGCTCATGTTTGGCATGCTTGAAAGCCTTTAGCACCCCCCCTCCATTCCAGTTTAGCACCCCCCCTTCTTTGTAGTTTACTTCGTCCAGGGGTCCTAAATGGGTTGAACACCCTGTTGTAAACTGTTGAAAAATCCAAGAACGAGTGTTGGGATCTCGCGCAAGACGGGCCAACCACGTGACGGATTTTGCGTAGTGTGAATTAGAATACAATCAGGCTGTGGAGTGAAAGACAGTGGACTCAGTATTGGAATAGAATCATAATTTGAATAGATTCTTATATAAATCAATTTCTGCATCAGTCTAATTTATCTCCCCTAATTTTTCTTAAATGTAGAAATGAATTCTGCGGCTTGCTAGCGCCCTGGTTTTCCCGACTACCATCTTTCAGCTCCCAAATCCTTTCAATTATAAGTGTTTACATCCTCGCACCAGACCTGACTGATATGTCTATCACAGTGGAAGTTCAACTTGGACAAATACTGCTGTCCCCACAGGTTTAAAAGCGCACGCTTCACACGTACGTGATCGTACGTACCACCTTCCATCCGGAACAGGAAGTATAAGTATAAAAAGAAGATAGCCTGACTAGAAAACAGAAGCTTAATTTTGGCCGGTATGGAATGCTTTTTTACAACAGTTCAACCGAGCGGTCCTGTGATGTATGAGCAACATAAGAAAAAGACTGTATGGTACGGCAGAACACCGCGTGTAAATATTACTGTTGTCTGAGCCTTGCGATTTTCTGCAATAGGCCAGTCCATGACTACTTGCGTCGAGACCCACGGAGGGTTTTACTCCATCTGACGTTAGTGACATTATCAGCTAGCCCAAATAATAAACTAAAAAAACATTTGCTTAAAACTGCACCAACCCACTATTCGGGGCCTAGCTAATCAAAAGGATATGAAATTACGACAGTGTTCAGCCTGAAAGTCTCCAGTACGCTTTTATATTGAGTGAACCTTTCCCGAGGTGCTCGCATATTTAAGTTGTTATGCCTGGTATTCTCCAGCAGTATCGGCCACTTGGAAGTTGCTACCCGCCCCGATCCGCGATTAGCCGGCTTTCTTCGAGAAGCTGCATTCTTCACGGTTTATTAATCATTAGCGTACAGGAAAGCAACGTTGGACTCCTATGCTGTGCCTATGAGTTGACGCGATAGCGTACGCCGTTTAATGCGTCATCTGATGATGATGCGACTCTTTATTTACCTGATTATTTGATTAGCACGGCGACATACGCCGATACTTAGTATCACCAAACATTCGCTTACCGTTCTGAGCAGTTTCACACATTTGAAAGCAATTTTATTTTTATCAATTGTTTCATTTGATTGAAAATTTATTCGCCCTAAATGTTCTTAACTAGCCTCACCAATAATTTACTTTTCGTTGTAAGCATTTTGACACCTCTGAAATGAAAATGAAAATTCGTTTTGGGGAACGGAAATGGGCAGCATCTGTCTCTCGTATTTTGGTGGACACCCCAACCGCGCTGTAAGGGCAAGGATAAGGGAGAGGCTGAGAGAAGAAAGAAATAGTGGCCGTGGGTGTAGCTGCCGCGGTCGGGTTCGAGCCCGTGTACCCCGGCTCAGTAGCCGGGCGCCCTAACCACTGAGCCACGACAGCAGGACACCTTTAAAACACCGTTTTTCCGAATTTTAACTAATTATTCAATTAATAAATTTATTTCATTACTGGTTATCTCCTACCACACGCCAATAAATCATCCTTCACTACTATTACTTCTACACCGCCGGCTTTTCGATTGAACGAGCTGTGTACGCTCTCGCGTAATCCGGGAGTAGCCGTGAATTCACCCGGCGATACGAAATCACAGAAATGCGACACTACACTAACAGCAAAAATTCAGTGAATTAATCCCACTCTTCTCGCCGGAATTAATAAAATGGCAGCACCTTGCCTTTCCGGGCCCAATATTTGAAGGAACGAAATATAAACTGGAGAATCACTTACTGTTTGGTCGGGTCCCTTCGCAGGAGTTTAAGTTTTACTCGTTTTTCAATTGCAGCGTCTGCTATTCGAATGCGGCATCCAGGAACAATTATGCTTTTGTCGGCTTATTCGACCTGAACTAGAGGTGCGTGCCGGAAACACTGCGCGTGCCTGAGCCCTCTTTCCAGCTGCAGCTAAGTAAGTGTTTAAATTTCAATGTGATTTGCTCAAGAAGAATCCTATGCAAAATTCGTTCCCCAATGGGCGCGAAAACAGCAACGATTTTCAGTCAACTTATGCTTTGCAGACTTTTTGTTTTCGGACACTAAGGACAAACTCAAATTGTCTTATCTGGATTGAATACCGCGTATTAATGACACAGAGGGTCAGAGGACTGAAAACAGTCTCAGCGAGCGTTGCTCAGCTTGGAAAGTGTTAGTGGGTTAGCATTGGTAAGCACTAAATATTCCGCGAAATGTGGATCGGCCGGCGTGCATCACTGCCTGCGAGCGCGACTGAGCTGCCCAATGACCCGGGAGCCAGTTATGCACCTTTCCTTTCCTCAAAATCATTGGCGTCTATAACGTTGCCAACGCCAATGAACCCATTGAACCCCGGCAGCCTACTGAATACTTCTAAGATGCAAGACCACGACAGGACGCTGTGTTTATCTCGCATTTTATCTAAAACTCACAATTTAGACCGTATCTGATAGCACGAGATTTTAGTGCACACACTCCTGAATGAGGAAACCGAAGACAGTAGAGGCCAAGTCATCGAATATTTTGTTTTGTCCAATAACATCTGCTTCCTGCATGCACGTAAATATTGATACTGTTCATGCAGAATGAGATGCCCGGATAAAAGTTTTTGTTCAATAACATTTGCCTCCTATATACACGTAAACATTGGTACCGTTTTATAAGTTTATTTATTTCAGAATACTGCAGGCCACTGCTTGGCCCAAGCAGGAGGTTCATGTAAAATGAGTTGCCCGGATAAGTTTTTTTTCAGGGTGTCTTTATCGATCTTTATCACAGAGTGCCTTTATAACAGAGTTTGTTTATAGATAAATCATCAATCGATTGATGGTTGATGACTGAGTATATTGGCATAGTCACCAATAAAAATTATGAGGTGCACTTCCTTACGTGCGGAAGTGCTAAAGCTGTGTGCCGTTCGCCACCTGTGCCATTTGCTGGGCCAGCACCGTACATTGTGAGGGAGGTTTTAGTGTCTTCCGCATTACGGCGCTATGATAACACACCAAGCATGGAGTAAATTTGCCGGATATGAAAAAAATTTGTTCACTTAACTGCGACATCTGAAATTGACATGTCACAATTACTGATACATGTGGCACTTTTAAACGGTGCCTCCGAAATGATGTACTACACTTTCTGACATTCAAGTTCTTCACAGCACTCACCAACTGTTAACAGCCGCCTCTGTGGGCACTCTGGTAAACGAGAAAAATATTGCGAGAAAAATTTGCTTATTGTGTTTCAATACGCCATGCTCCCGGGAATCACCCCCACGTGAATCACTGCTAATCATTCCCACGGGCACATAACGTGAAGCTGTAAAAATATATCGCTTTCGAAATAACGCTTCGTACTTTCAGAATGAGTTCTATAATTACTTGGTTGTTCTTCACGAAGGGACGACATAATAGGTGCACTGAAGAAAACTGTTTTGAAAACTTTTGCTTCCATGTATTCCTATGGGCGCTAAGCCTACTTATCACCTCCATACTTTTTCCTCAGTCGCTACAGCCAGTGAAGCACCACCGCTTCTTGCTTACATCATAGATCGGTGTTGGTCTCTAGACGTAACCACGTACACAAACCCACGTGCTTATGCGTTTTTAGAGTGAGGGCTCCACTCAGCCATGTTTCGCAAAGGTCATCGGGTGTTGCAGTTTGTCCTTCAGCTGGAGGTAGGCTGGACATGTGGCTGTGATGTCAGACCCCGTGAATCACTCCAGCGGCATCCGCAGCGCCACTGCTCCGACCGCGCTACGATGAACGGCTCTTCGCCAGATGTGGTCATGTGATTATGCACGTGGCTTAGCGTTCGCTTAATTATGTGACGCTGCTCTCGCATGCAGTTTCGCCATGGATGAGAGCGCGGCTAGCAGTGCCCGTCAAACGCAGGTATTTCAATCGTCTAACCGAGTGCAGCTAAGTGTGTTTAAGTTTTCGCTGTAACTAGGTTTAGAAGAGTTAGTCCACTGCCAATTTTTTTAGTATAGTCGGCTGCCAGCGGTCAAGTGATATGTTCCTCAAATGTGGTCTTCTGTGCGGTACAGGGGTCCGATCAACAGCCTGGACCTACTCTAATCACAGAAAGGCTCCAGGCTAGGAAATTTCCGAAGGTAAGGAGTGCCCTGAAGTGCTAACTTGGGCTACCTGGTACTTGAGAGAAGGGGCGAAATAGCGCGAAGATGTGTCGACAGCAAGGAGTGACACACACCGAGAGGCTCTGTGCGTGTCACTTTATGTTGTCATGTATTCACGCTATTTCGCAATTTCTGCACGAACGCGCCCACATTGGTCACTGATGCCAGAGCACGCAAACAAAATGCATTTTCCGGTCAGAGTTAACCTATGTCACGACAGGGGACGCCATTGTTCTCGAAAGCATGCCCTCCATCCAAGAGCGCTTGAGAAGGATGCGTAAGCCTGATATCCAGGAAAGGCAGTAGTATACAAATATTAAACCTGCAGTACATAAATACAAAGGCTCTTTAATGAAGAGACTTTAGCCGGTGTTAGCAAATCGCTTACTTGCGGCTGCGTTGGGGAGAAGATTCGGGAGACAAAAGCATAAGGACCTTGGCAGGGAAAAATATTTAAATAAAAATCGATGGCGCATGTAATGAAAGAGTTAAAGATGTAAACCTGAAGGGTGTTCAGGCAGGCTGCCCTTCACTGTGAAGGAATGATGCGGGGATTGAAAAGAGAAGGGGTGAGGAGCACAGTAAACGAGAGATCTGGAAAAGGATTTTTTTGCAGCATTTAAAGTGCATTCCTTTCTGCATCTTTTCCCTATCTCACTTCTTCCTGTGTAGCATATTTTCCTCTAGGTTATGGGCGTTGTGCCAGGCACATGGAATGAAGTTGTCAGGAAAAATTGACAAACAGCAAAACTTACTAGTTACTAAGTTCGTTTTTATTTTCCACTCATCTCAAAATAAGATTTTTGTTACAATAGTACCATTAAACATTAAACGCGACAATCGACCAAAAGCAAAATTTTTCCTCTATTTTATATGAACAGGTGTGAGTATACTGCAACAAAATTTGGCATGGAAGCGTTTTGATTTGTGAAGAGAAAACACTAAAGTTGCCTCGAGTGTAGTCATAATAAAATAGCAAATATTAGTGCTCTTCTTTCCTTTTGGTAGCCGCCAAACTTATTCATTGTTAACAAAAATGTGTAGGATTATGCCCTAGAATGCATGGGAAGGATAGGGCTTACCATGTGGGTGTAGCCGCAGTTAAAAAGCAGGGCTTCTATCTGCAATGGTTCAAATGCACTTCTACAGAGGTTTTAATGGGCGTTTACTTTATTTGTCTGCATTTTCCTTTTCGCAAAGCATTCATTGGTTATTTTTTCCTTTTAAACTGTCCAAGCAATGCCTTCCAAAGCATGACTGTGGAGGGCCTGGTAATGATTCGCAGTAATCGTCTCCCGACGGCGCCGCTGCCATAGATTTTCGTGCCATTGCTGGCAAGTGTCCGTTACACCGTGGCCGGAGCAAATTCTGTGCAGCTAGAACAAACCTCCCCTCATTTTTTGACCGCATCCCTATATAAGGACACGTTTCTAGGAGCTTTCTATGTGGGCAAAAATGACAGCAGTGGTTAGCTCGGAAACTAAACCGTATGGTGGGCGAAGTCAGCGCATATTAATGAAACAGCGCTGAACAAAGGGAATGTGAAAACGCGATAAGGTAATGCATGATTGCGGCGAGAATGCGTAGATATTCTTAGCACCTTTCACATGATGCTTGTACACTACACTTATTTCTAGTTTTTCCTTGGCAGAATCGGTGATTTGGATGTGGCAGCGTAGACAGAGGCTTCAGCTGTCGGCTTCTTTTTTTTTTTGAACTAGAAAAGCTTCGGTGCCCCAACTGGAAGCCTTTCTAGGGTAAGCCTACAAGGAGTGGCATTTTTTTACCGGCTTTAATTGAAATTCATGTTGCGCGGGGTTGATCGATAAGTTATTCTTCAGCTGCAGACTTGTAAAGGACGACCTTTTTACCTTCGGCTACACTACCTTCAAAATGGGCGAAGATAGCGGAAGTCAGTTATCATGCGCCGAAGTCGCCTACTAAGTAATTACTAGAAGAGAGGTGTGGGGGGAGGGGGTGAGTTTGTGCAATGAACTTTAAAAAGGAAGCAGTTAGCGTTTTTACTGTCCAAATCAATGCGCTGTCTTAATGCGCGCAGCCTGTACTTCTACGTCGAAACGTAAACTTTAATTTTTGCATCACGTCATGATTGCATCTTGTTCTGTTGCCGCGAATTATGTTGATAGGTAGTAGGTGCCCACGTCTGGATACCGAACAACACACCATTTGTCAAATATTTTTATACCTCACCCTATACTGAAAAGTTATGGCTTAGGGGTATAGGCAAGAATAGAGTATAATTTCACATTCGGAAACTGTGCTGAATGGGGCGCTCCGCTTTATTCATAAGGTTAGTCGTGGCAGGTTGAGTGTTTATTCTACCAATCTTTCTCCAATTTTTTCCGCTTCAAATTTCTTTTCCGGTTCATCGGTAGTAATTAATACACCTAACAAATTCCGATGAATATCTCGGGTAAAAGAGTACGTTCATAGTGCGAGTTAATACGGTAGCTTTACATACTGCGCAGTACAATCTGTGACAGTGTGAAGTTGACCTAAAAGTATTACTTTAGGCAAAAAAGATAAGGGTATAACCACGATAGTACCCAGTGGTCGAGCGAAAGCATTTTGGCAATCGCCGAGGGCAAATTGGGAGCCTGGCGTCTTGTCAGACGCGCTCAGTTATGGCTGGACATAGGCTATTGTCCATATCGGCCCAGGTAAAATTTTTGGGGTGGCCTTGGCAAAATTTGGAGACTACCAACGTGTCGCGTACACTCAATTCAGCCTGGCCATCGATCTTTGTCCAAATCGAAGGCGAAGTTTAGAGGGGGCGAGGCGCAAATGTTTGAACGGAATGGGTCACACTTGGAGACCATCGCATCGAGCGCATTCAAATTAGCCCGGACATCGATTTCGGTATATATCGATGAAGGTAATATTCCGCAGGTGGGGTCGGACAAATCTTGCGGGTGGGATGGACTATCTTTTGGAAACGACCTGAGTGTAATTTAGAGGTACCGTCGCACTGGCCATAGTCAAAACGTGCTTCGTCTTCTGACTTAAGGCTCTTAATAAGAAATCTCCAAGTGCGAAGGTCATTTCATTCCCAAATATATCCGCCGCGGGTGCTGAGTGGTTATGGCGCTCGGCTGTTGGCCCGAAAGACGCGGGTTCGATCCCGGCCGCGGTGGTCGAATTTCGCTAGAGGCCCGTGTGCTGTGCGATGTCAGTGCATGTTAAAGAACACCAGGAGGTCGAAATTTCCGGAGCCCTTCACTACGGCGTCTCTCATAGCCTGAGTCGCTTTGGGACGTTAAACCCCCATAAACCAAACCAAACCAATCATTGCCAAATATGCAACCGGTCTGACTTTTGTGTTGAGTAGAGCTATCGCTCTAAAAGCGAATATTACTCCAAAGTTAAAGCAACACTGCAAAGTCAGTACGAGCAGTATAGATCATTATCTACAAGAATTTGTGGCGGTGTATTTTCGAACACAACACAGTGCATCTTTTCTGACTCTATCATGCCCACTGCAGGAGCTGTGACTCTGCGTTAAACTCACCGTGCATGACCCTGCCATAGTTTGCAACTTCACTCGCGAGTTCAGCTGTTTCTAGCTGCATTGAAATAACTTTATCAATCTTTTTGATATGCGCAACACGTTTCCGGGAACCGGGACTCTGATCACTGGTGAGGAGACTGCCACCAGTGGTCAAAGTCAACGCATATATTGTGTGTGTCACCATTCTGTCCGTCTCTTCAAGTTCTGTTTTTGATAAAAAGAAAACCTGTGTGTTGGTGCATGTGCAGGCAGCCTCCAGGTGGTATCCTGAGCTGATGACCCGCTGTCTCATGCGGAGGTGGCTCTAGCTCTCCAAGCAACCTGCCACGTCGGATAAGGTGGCGAAGACGAGGGATGGCGGTAAGGATTTCTTGAGCGGGAGGCCTTTCATCCCTCTTTCCCAGGTTGGCGAACAGAAAGACAGAATGGTTTGGTTTGGTTTGGTTTATGGGGGTTTAACGTCCCAAAGCGACTCAGGCTATGAGAGACGCCGTAGTGAAGGGTTCCGGGAATTTCGACCACCTGGGGTTCTTTAACGTGCACTGACATCGCACAGTACACGGGCCTCTAGAATTTCGCCTCCATCGAAATTCGACCGCCACGGCCGGGATCGAACACGCGTCTTTCGGGCCAGCAGCCGAGCGCCATAACCACTCAGCCACCGTGGCGGCTAGAAAGACAGAATAGGCCTCCATGGTAGTAGCACAGTGGTCATGGCACTCGGTTCTGGACCCATAGGACGCAGGTTCGATCCCGTCCGCGGCGCTCGCACTTGTCATGAATGCAATATTACTGAATTGCAAAACTATTTTCAAAACTAAAAATAAAGGTGAGGATAATTTTGTCAAAGGTAAAAGCTCTAAGAGAGTTGTTAAAGATGGGACACCTAAGACCAGCCAGTGAAATGTGCTGATGTGTGTGTGTGTGCTTGCTCTTGTTCAGCTCACCTTGCGTTCGGGTTACAACAGCACTGATGCCAGAGGTGGTGGCGATCGTGACTAGCGTTGGCAGGGGTGCCTCAGTGGTCCACGTTGTACAAAGGCAAGCGCGCACACGCTCTCGTACGCTTCAGGCTGGCGCACAATCTACCCCGGCCCCTCTTTGGAGTGCCACGCAGATCACGTGACCACGGGGCAGTCTCGAATGTTCTTGGTTACAAGGAGCGAAGAACATTCAGTGCGCTGTATTTCCATTCAAACGACTAAGGCTAGAAAAGTAGTGTTGCTCAGGAACGGCACCACGCCTATAGCTTGTTAAATAGTTGCGCATAAAACCAGGCGCCTGTAACAAAAAGGATCGTAACTGTCTTTGTTATACAGAGTGCTTCAGCTAAGACTCTCCGCAGTTCTTAAAAATAAGCTTTCTGAGTTAGAAATTTTTTTCGGCATGGCTTTCTCACCGGCGTAGTACTTCAAAATACAGCTCATGCTAACGAGCAGGCTGGTTAACTGATACTGAATAACAAAGTAGAAGGTTGTAGATAAGATACCCCTGGGTGTTCATGCTGCCCTGGATTGGTCGCCGACGAACTTGGGTTCTTGCTCGAGTGCTATGCCCTATTGTGGCGCCCGGTGCGTAGTGGGGGACACTAGGCCCCAGATGCTGGGATAGAAAGGCAGGGTCGAGGTCGAAGAGGTACGCGGTGGCTCATCCGTTCGTGCACGCTCAGGGATGTCTCGGGCAGTGGTCCGTCGCTCAATGCCTACTAACTACGATAAGCGGAGTGCACAATCAGTCAGACGACCGTAATCCCTTTCTCCGCAGGGGGTCGGCTTCCTTTTCCTGAACTAGCCCTCTTCGCATGGCCCATGCACAGGATGCTACAGGGTAAGTGTGTTAAGAGCACCACTTCGGAACCTATTTCACTGTTTATCAGGACATGATGGTATTTGTGTATAGGCAGGATGCCGCGCGGGCTTGTATAAAAGTTCCCTTACAAAAATTTCTATACTCTATAGATTGTCCATAGACTTTTGTCTATACACTTTTAGCAGACTTTTGTCTATAGACAGTCTATAGGCTGCGGATAGACAAAAGAGAATATCTACAGGAAGGCGATAGTCTACAAGAAGTCTATAAACAGTCTATAGACCATTTTCAAGGGTTGTACGTGGTTGGATGTGTATCGATCGCAGCGCCATATGATCGTCGGACGTAGGTAGGCGGCTTGAAGCAACAGCTTGAATACCGAAAGGTGCTCGATTTAAAGCGCAAAAAGTGGCTTCTGCACCACACAACTTGACTGACCATGTGCTCCGAGCATGGGAGTGGCAGTGATCAACAAAAAAACTATTCCGTAGGAGCTTCGGACAATCAAAAGCGCTACGAACTGTCACAGGAAGTTACTTCAGGATTGGCGTGCTTTGCTTGGGAAATGCACTTGATGCGCCATTTGTGACGCGCAGTTGCTGATTCCTGCGAGGTCGTAATTGCTGCTACTTGAAGTGAAACAAGATTCGCAGCGCTAATTCCACTTCTATCCTGTTTGATGAAGCGATCACTTCCTTAAAATTATTTTCATATCCGACTTTGTCTCAAACCGGCTGTCATTGAATGGCTTCACATGCTTCCTACGGTAAAAAGATTATCTATATTGGCACTGCACCGTCTAGAGCGCATGGATTAATTTTCGGTGCTTCTTCATACCAGGAACGTTGGTTTTATTTTTATTTTTAAGATTTCATTCTCCAGATTAATTTTTGCTGGCAGTTTGGTTTGCTTGTAAAGTTTCCACATCCAGGTTGGAAATTCACGCCGCTTAGACATTACCGGTGTTTCCATCACTCATGGGGAAAAAACATGCGCGGCTACATTTGGATGCAGCGCATCTTACAGGCTTGGTGCCGCCCTGACACATGGTTTTTCGACATCCCATTCAGCGCATCGAAACAGAATAGACTGGCTACAGTTAGGCCTGCCGTAAAGGGGCCGTTTTTAGAACCTAAAGCCTGTTTGAACATGGCGTATGTCGCTAACAACTCCTAGGTTGGCCGAAATCATATGGAACAATTCTGGACAATGGCATTCTTGAACCGGAAAGAGTTGATGAGCGCAAATTTTTCGTTTATTTTAAGATTTCACTTTTGAGCCGCGGTGGCTCAGAGGTTATGGAGCTCGGCTGCTGACCAGGAAGACACGGGTTCGATCCCGGCCGCGGTGGTCGAATTTCGATGGAGGTGAAGTTCTAGAAATCTGTGTACAATGCGATGGCAGTCGCGTCGAAGTATAAGTCCCTCATAGCCTTAGTCGCTTTCGTACGTTAAACCCCCATAATCAAAGAAACAAGATAGTCCCCATATGGTTTTCGATGGAGCCTTAACTGCTCGATGCGAGCGATGGAAATACAATAAAAGAACAATTTTGCTACATGTCTGAAAAATGGACCATTACCTTCAACATTTCCATACCAGTAGCTCGCAGTTTTGCGATAATTAAAATTGTTTCGCAAAAATGTTGGACATGATTCTATGTGGAGACCTTTCAGCGCCGAGACGAATGAATGGACAAAATTCTGCGTGTTCGTTTGGCGGGAAAATGGCTGTTGCCGGTCACTGCTCTCACCGAACGTGGATCTTGGCCTACAAGATACGGCGGCAGCGCAACCAGAAAAAGAACGAACGCAAGCGCTCAACGTAGTTCCTCGACAGCCGTGAACCAACTAGCCCCAGAGACCGCAGCGGTGGCCGAGTGGTTGAGCATCTGCCTCGCATGCAGGAGGTGCGAGGTTCGATCCCCAGTGCCGCCGGGTACCCACCGGTGATACAATGGGCGCAATCTTTCCCCTGGTATGGTGCTCGGCTTATTTAGGGTGAAATGCTTGGGAAATGGGTCTTTGACCCCACCTTGAGAAATCAAAAATACCTTGAGCTATGGCGCTCTTTGGCCTCAGATGCCCTTGCGCCATAAAAATTCGTCATCACCATCACCAGCTAGCCCCACTCAACACTCTGGGTTAGAGAACCTTGGCGTATTAAAGATGTGAACGAAGTGAGGGAGAAAATTTCTACTGATGTGTGAAAAGCGCAGCTTTGAAATGTCGTGTCTTGACTGGAGTGTTTTCCAGCTTTATGAGTTTGGGTGTCATTTCCCCCAAGCCGGCGGTGCGTGCACCTTTCGCCGAGCTATGTATTCCGCATGCGCGCTGTCTCCACCTCTCTATCCCCCTAGCTGGGGGGTTCAAACACACTCCACCCAGCTGTTCACCTCTTCTCCACTCTCCCGAAACGCCGCGTGCCCACCTGACTCCCTAAGTAGCGGGCCTCCACACGGAAGGAATAATCGGTGGTGAAACCAATTTAAAGACACCACGGGACCGCGATAAACGTTAAGGCGAAGTGTGCAACCACAACTGACAACGCAGATTTGGTAGGTCAAACCATATCACCTGTAACTTTTTTTCTGTTGAGCGTGAAGTTTTCTACGATGTGTAGACCCGAACTTCACCTTTTGTTTTAACGTATAGTAAAGTCGTTCTTATTCTTACTGTGATGTCGAGGCTACGCTACGGCGTTCCTTATAGCCCGTATATGTAGCTGTGGGACATTTCACACCCCTTTTACTTAAGAGCCCCGATCGGGTTGACGAACAAAGCGCGGCGGCATGTATTATGGCGAAGAGGGTAGTTAGAGATACCGTGATGTGATAGAATGGTTGCATTGTCCGCCTTATTTCAAGGAATTCTTGAAGAACGTACTGTCATTCATTGACCGCGAACACTACAAAAGCACCCGTTTCGATAAACTAGAACGAAGGAAACAGAAAGTTGCAACAGGGTATAATGCATGACAGCTGCGAGAATGTTCAGATATTTTTGGCACCTTTGGCGTGATGCTTGCAGACTGGATTTCTTGTTTCTGCTTTTCCTTTGGCAGCATCGGTCGTTTGGATGTGGCAGCCTGGGACGCGGATCAAGCGGCCGCTTTCTTGCGCCTGAGTAAGTGCAACAACAGTGGCATTTTGAGACAGCGTTGATTGCAATGTATTTTATCAATATGTTAGGTCTAAATCGCCTACTTTAAATGAATATTTAATTACCTTCGGCTGCACTAGCACCCCGAACGTGGGGGAAGACTGTCACGATTGTTATACTTCATAGAAAAAAAAACTATTGTATGCCAGTCGAACGAGAACCATGGTGTCTATCAGCCCCGCGTATGTCAGACGATCAGAGTGTAAAGGAAAACATTTACAAATTATACCTAGTAAGGCTGATGAATTTCCAAGTTCTAAGCCTTTATAGGCTAAGCCGAAACTTGGGCGAGTTGCATAAAATTGTTAAATAGCGCGAAAGGAACACGAGGGACCGAAAGGACGATCTAAGCTTGTGTCGTACTAAGCCTTGTTTCCTGGAACGAAGTCAGATTTCAGCTGAGAGAGTTTTCAAAGAATTGGCAGCAGCGCAAAAAAATGCTTCTACAAAATTCCACCGTCAATTCAAAGCCTGTTCGTGGCGTTGGTGTGTTTTTTTTTATTCACACGTCGAGTAGTTCAGTACAATCGTATCTTCTTTCTATTCTCTGTATTCGCTAGAAATGCGGCATAGGAAAGCGGTGCCGCACTGTAGTGGGCAAAGCCAACCACTGCAGTCTTAGCATGGAAATAAAGGTGTCTCTTAACCACCTTGCTAAGAATCATTGCTCGCTATGCCTTGCATTGTACGATGTGCTAAAAATGAATATTTTGTACTACTGTCCAAATAACAGAATGACATCTTTAGGTTCATATCTGTCCCTGGTGAGAAGTGTGGCTGCGTATTCGAGCGCCTGACTTTGTGAACCACATTTCTTGCAGGCATGGTAGGGAATTGACACTCAGCGTTTGGGTAACGCGTAGACGTGCAAGAAAAAAAGTCACAGGCGGTTCAGTTTCGGGTTAACCACGAATAATCGTGCGCAAGCAACATTAGCCCTGGTTTGTCATGGTTCATCTTGACTTTGTATGCTTCTGCTTGACCTGAACTGGCTTACTCTGGTTGATGTGTCATATAATGTAAGTTTCCATGATATTGCATCATATTAAACTTGTACTGCGAAACAATTATTCATTCTCTAAATTCACAGAACTCTGGGAGACCTGATTCAGCTCCTGGCGCAGAGCTGCAGCGGTGAAGCTACGCGCCACTGCATGCGATGGCAGGTGCTGCCATCGGTGGGGCTTGTGAGACCCACGTTGTTCTTGTGGAAAGTCTCGCGGACTAATCACTAATTTAACGTTCATGGTGACCAGTTTGCTCACAATCCTGATGACGTCACAACGTCACGTGACCAAGGTGGTCAACGTGCTAGAAGCAGGCCTCAGACACCTCAGACAAGACAACCGCTTCTCGGCGGAGTGCTAGCGCTAGAGGGCACTGAAATGGCAACCATAAGAATCGTTCACTTCAGATGGGGGCAACCTAGCTCACGTGACACTGTGACGTCTTCCCAACCTTCCCGCCGGATTGTCAGCAAGCTGCCCACCGTGACGAGAGTCAGTTCAGTTAGTGATCTTTCGCGACAGGTTCGTCGGGAAGAGCGAGATGGATCTCAAGCCTCACCAACTGCAGCACCAGCCAGCGCAGTGCAGAGGTGCATCGCTTAACCGCCGCACCAGTGCGCCAGTAGTGGTGTGAGAAATTCCAGGGATATACGAATGCAGAGAATGGCTTTCTACTGCAGTGAAATTGAAAATAATGCAATATCAAGAAAAGCATTATCTTCTAATACATTAACCAGGGTAAGACAGTTTAAGTCCAGCAAAACCATAGAAAGTCAAGACGAATTGTGCAAAGCCAGAGCTAACGGTAATGGCGCGGGATGATTCGCGATAAGGCCGAAGCGCTAGCGCCTGCGATTTATATATTTGCTCTGGGCAAATGGCGACGGCGGCGCCTTTTCTACGAATCGGGGCCCTTAACGCTATGGCGTTAATATCCTCCGAGAATCAACCTAGGTTGAAGAATGGGCCTCCTAGGTCACGTGACCTTGTAATATCACAACGTGCCCACCGTAAGTTAAATTATTAACTGGTCGCGAGTGGTTTCTCCGGAAGAGCAATCTAAGCCTCGCAGCGCTACTGGTGGAAACACCTGCCATTAAGTGGCGCACCACCTAACTACTGCAGCATTGCAGTGGAAGTGGCATGAGGTCTCCCAGGCCTCTATGAATGGAGTGCTTATGCCACTTTTAGCACTGTGGTGCAGCGGTTGAGTGACGCGCGCCTGCCCTGCGATTGCAGGTGCTGCGACCAGTGGGGCTGCGAGGCCAATTTCGCGTGTATCGGCATTAATCCATTAAAGGTACCGCGTCATACGCTCAAAGCGAGCCCACGTTTCGCCTCCAGTTCTCCTATTGGGACGCAACTTGGGAAACGGTCCCAGGCCACGGTCACGCGTCTAGCTTCCAGACGAAGGCGAACACGACGCACCAGTCTGAAGCCAATATTTGACCACTGTCTCTGATGTTGGGCGCTCTCTGCTGTCCTGGCTGTGACAGGATAGTGAAAGCCCCGGAGACAAAATAAAAACAGCGCCTTGGAAAAGCATCTCCGGGCCCCTTGCTACTCGTTAGTTGGTTACAATGGAGTTTTGCCATGTCTGGCAGCGTCCGTGCTGCATCATTCAAACCTTGGCTATGTTTTCTTTGAGGAAGCGCGTAGAGTCATTGTCTTGTACGAAGGCGTCTTTAAAAAACTCGGCCACGTCAACAAGCGGGCTGATGGGAAATATTTCGAGCAGTGAAGGTGCTGGAACCGGTGGTCGTCGCTCTTGAACTCTATAACACGCACTGGGAAGTAGTTATGCGCCAGAGCATTGCGTCTGCAAATTTTATGCAGCCGGGACGCTGAAGAGGAGACGGCGGATCCCTCCCAAGACAACAGGCATAGACGCGATTCCGTCCGGGAGCACAACATCGCGCACAGTCTCTGCACAGCCGAGTCTCTGCCGTGGTGAGCACAGGAGGCTGCTCGTTTCTTGGATCTCACTTCGCTGTTTGAAATTCCAGCGCCGCGCCCTTATTTTTCACGAGTTACCAGGGCTCTGCAGCACTTTATGAACATCGTACGTAAACTGCTTGCGTTGTGTTGCCAAGAAGATCTAAGCTAAATTTCCGCATCTACATAAAACAGAGAACACAGAATTAAGCCCGCGAGTTGGCTTGCTCTTCTGGTTCGACTGTCTCAACCAGCACGCTATTCTTAGATGAGGCTGCCGTATATATCTCGCAACAGCTTTTAGTCGCATGCTCTCGGAAATCATAAGAACGTTACGCAGAAGCTCCAGCGAAGTAGATTACCAAATAATGAGCGTATTAAACGATGCTGAACAAGCTTGGAAGCCTGGCCAATCACGTGCACCCTTACTCGA
The DNA here is from genome assembly GCF_052857255.1 of Amblyomma americanum. Taxonomy (NCBI): domain Eukaryota; kingdom Metazoa; phylum Arthropoda; class Arachnida; order Ixodida; family Ixodidae; genus Amblyomma; species Amblyomma americanum. Next base: position 89,616,073 of record NC_135498.1, on the reverse strand, counting down.
TGGAGCTACCTTGAGGAATAAAGAAAACAGTCAAAGCAAGGCCATACGATTACGCCCACACCATGACGTTTCGCAGGGTGTGGCCGGTGGAGAGGCGCCCAGCTTTGGGCATGCTAGGAACCACGACAAGGGAAGAAAGCTGTGAAGAGGACGGGGGGTCAGTTTTGTATAGCGAAAACTGCGCTGCCAGGGAAAGCGTAAAAATATTACTCGAGCGCTTTTTCTAATTGTCATTGAAGGCCTCTAACTATCACAAGTAATGTCAAAGGGTGACTTGTTTTATGGCGTACTTGTACATCAGCGAGAAGAGCATGGATGCATAAGGTCCTTATGCGTCGGGGTTTCTAGCGTTGTTTCTACTTAATTTGTTTTAAAAGAAATTTTCTACATCTTTGAGGAAAAATTTGGCTCAGCCACCTAGAAACTTTTATGTTTCGAATATAGTTGTTTTAAAATTAATCTCAGCCGTTGTGTGAAAAAACATGGCTCCGCCCTGAAATTTTTTTTCTTGGCAGTTGTGATCTTGCTTCGACAAATAGAATTGGGTTAGCTGCATCAAGTACTAAATAAAAATGAAGGAAAGTCAATTAGGATGCAGAATAAGTTTAACTGCACTGAGCAATGTGTTTTCTTGTAACAGCAACTGGAATTGTTCAAACGTAAAAATAATTTACTTTGTGCAACAGTTACTTCGCGACGCAAGTGATTTAAGGGGGTATCGTATGTAAACTTGGAGTACTTATGAAATTAACTACTCTTCAAAAGATTGTAAGAGTGAAGGTTTCCTGCTTTTCTTGCCTTGAAAAGTCAAACAATAGAACTCAGAAAAAATGCACCTGCAAAAATAGAAAATCAGCGCATAAATATCAAGGGGAACCTAAGTGGAAAAATTGAGAGACAATCAACGGAAAGAAATAAAAAATAATATACTCCTCCCGGTAACGCTTTGCATACCAGGCTCCTATTCTCTACAAGAGGAGAGGAGAATTTTCCGTCCTCGACTTTGGCACCAGCCAACCGTGGCAGATGGTTCACGGAGGCTCGAGAGAACACCGGACTCCGGGCAGTATTTCCCGACAAGGGGGCTCTCATATGGACAAGACTCTTGATTTTTACTTTAGAAGCTGCCTACATTTAAACTGAATTTACTCGAAAAAGCTTGTGGCTTACAAAATGCATTTCATTTTGGTTAATAATAATTTGTTTTGGTAAAAGCATTTTTGAATTTAATTCGTAAAATTGTCTCGTGATATTGTGAAACAAGCAACCCTTAAGACCAATGGAAGAAATTAATACTAAGGCGTTCATTAAGAAGTCCAGGCAGATTTGAAAGCTTGCAAAACGAACAGGACACGTTTCCTGTTTTTCGGACCAGCCACAACTGGCCCACGTTTCGACATCGGCTTCATTGCGACTCTATATGACTTAGAACGATGTTTTATGTGGTTTTGCGATGCCTAAAAAAAGGAGCAGTGATGATATCAAACGAGTCTATGGTACTTATCGCCCTCTACGGTCAGCGCATGACCGCTGACCAGCGTTGTGGACAGATGAAAAGGACGCCTTGAATGCGGCCTTCAAGCTAACTTTGCAAATTTCGTCGCTTTATTCGCAGGACTTAAGCCATGCTCTCTCGAATGCCTGGTTGTGGAGCGTGATAGTTTTGCTCTGAGAACGAAAAATGCCAATAGACACTGTTAGGCAGACTGGAAGTCAGTAAAGCCACGTAAAGGGCCTCATTCAGACACAAATTCGTCACGGAACTATTAATTATTCTTCTGCTGCGTCAGCTGCCTGTCCTGGATTCGCAGAGGTTCCAGCGTCTGGTCGATAGATTTATGAGCAAAAAATGAATAAAAGCATCTGGATCGGTTTAATGTTACAAAATTACACGTGGGCTATTAAAGTTGGCCGTATTCCACTTTTCGAATCAATTTCGAGCCCGTGGGGTTCTTTAACGTGCACTGGCATTGTGCAGCACACCAGCGTTTAGCAGTTCAAGTCCATCGAAATTCCACTACAAAAAACGGGATTCGATCCAGTGGCCTTGGACTCAGCAGGCGATATATCATGGTCACTTATTCAGAGCAGCGGGTAGGCTTTCCTTAAAATATCGGCTTAATTTTGTAACAATAATTTTGATGGTGGTTTAAAAACGCGAACACATTTTGTTGGGTCGCGCAATTTCTGTAATACTACTCGAAAACATGTCTAAAGCCCCAATTCGATGGACACATCCAAGGGGCGGCTCGCCACCGCGCCCAGCGCCGCGCCGCGACGGGCGTCAAAAAATGGCATACACCTCCATGCTCCCTGTGCTGGCGCGTTCCCCCTCTCGAGCCGACTGAAGGAATTTCGAGCGTGAAGGGAGGGAATTTGGGGGGCGTGAAAGGACAACTTACACCGCGAAAAGTTCCAGGAACGTGAAAGAGCTTCAATCCATGAAGAAAAGAGTTCCCGAGAACCCCGCGGTCCTCCCATTGTTGTAAACCGGATCCCGCTTCCAACACAGGCTTCCAACGCTCAGGCGCGGATATGTGACATGTACGGAAATCTGCGCCCAACTCGCGCTTCAGGCTTTGCGCATGCGCAGACATGATCCAGCGTACGCCCGTACGCGTAGGCGCTCTGCCGGTACGCGTAGGATGCGTCCATGGAGCTGAGGCTTAAGTCGTCGAAAAGGCCGTTTAGGCCGTCGTAGAATCCTGTACCGGAGCCCACTCGCTAAAATTGCAAAGAGCAGTTTCCGTTATCGCTTTCTGTAGTTTCTTTTCGAGCTTTTAAATTTAACACACCATTAACAGACATTTTTTGATGAAAACTACATGAACTAACACCTTACTGCCATCGCTACTGAGCTGCGTGTGTTGGCTCACTGCAGCTCCCGCGGCAAGAGATGTGTGGCAAGGCTCGGGACGAGTGGCTGCCCCAGAATGCCAGTGGCCCGACCGCAACTGCTTGTACGCCCCCACAGAGAAAGTGACGCGCCTACAACAACCATTCAAAGGTACGCGGCGGGGATGGCTTGTTCCCGTAACCGCGGCGCTGGACGAAAACCCAGTTGGCCCATTTTAAATTTTTGATTGCACCACCAAAAAGAGCAGCTTTTTAGATGCGTTTAATGTGTTCTCTTTGTCTGCGTACAAAGCTACATCACAGTGCTTTGCACTAGAATAAAAAATTAGCCGGGGTTAACTCCGCCTAAACCGATGTATGACGTGCGAAAGCTCGGCAACTTAAATGGTTACGCCACAAGCGGCGTCATAGCAATGTGATGGCCAAATCTCAAAGCCATGAACTACATTTTCGGGGATGGCCTTGGGCTAAATTTCTGGAGATCACCCGAGCCAATTTCGGAGATCGCCATCCATCGTTTACAGCACGGTCAATTTGGTTCGATATCGACTCTGGTCCAAATCGGCAGCTGTCAAATTTTGGGGGAGGCCCGGGCCAAATTCTTGCCTCTTTGCATCACATTTGCTAGAGCAACGTGCAATGCACAAGCAAGATACACGCGCTACCTATACGTAGGCTTAATATTGGCGTCAGAGTTGCTATAGCAACGTGCGATGCACAAGAAAGAGTTGTGCTCAACATAGTCGTCACAATTTCTTCGGCAAAGAGCGGTGCACAAGGAAGATGCGCAAGCATGATTCCTGCTCGACTCTGGACACGTTGTGAGTGCTTTCACGCTAAAATGAGGCTTGTCATGGACGCAGGGCCTACCTCGATCCCGGGCTCCGCTGAGTAGTGTGTCCGACCCTTCGGGCTGATGAAAGATGGAACTTGGAGTTTGCGAAAATAATAACAAGCGGGGTTAATGATACTTCGAAGAAACATTTACACTATGGAGAAAAGCAACCAGTCAAAATTCAACAGTTCATGCATCGAGCGACTGGATGAGCATTCTCGTCTGTTCCCAGACCGTCTGTTCTCACTCAGAACGCTCCTTAGATCCCCTAAAGTCCGGCTTTTCATACGGTGGTGGCGAATTTCTCCAAGAGGGGAATAGTTGCACAGCATGTAGGAAGCGGAGGCACTCGTTGCAGAGTCCATCCGTGGGAACTGGCGAAGAGGAATCGCAAGTCCGCTTCTATTACGCATAGAGGTGCAACAGTATTGCAACCGACACAGGTGATTCGTGCGGCGCCGCGGGCCACAACTAGAGCAAGGTCTCTCCGGTCTCGGCCGGCTTCTGACGGATACGGCTAATTACTTGAAAGCACTGCTCTTTTATTCCTTTGTTGTCTGCCCATCGTCGGTCGCTGCTCCAGGCGTCCTTCTTGCTGGAAACCAGTCAAAGGGAAGGCCATCTCCCGCCCCCCACCGAGCCAGGCGTGGGCTAATCTCCGCGGGTATTTTCACAGCCAGGCATCCTTTTTTGTAGGGTCATCGGATGATGAAATGTCGTGTCGCCAGCAAGGTTGTAACAGCTTCTTCCCCCGCCTAGAGGAGGCTCATCGGGTAGCAGTCGCCGCTGCTGCACGAAGAGACGACTGAATTGCTTGCAGAAGAACCAACACTTCTCCGTCACTAGTAATATTGTCTTCTTTTATGTTGACCAAATTCTTAGAGGTTTCTCTGAAACAGCAACCACATGCCCCAGCAAGCACTCAATTGCCCTCCAAGAAAACCAGTTCAAACGAGGGATTACTACAATTTGGTTTACTATAGCTCCTCGAGAAACGTCCACACTGAAAGAAATCGGGACCCACGTATGCTGAGAAAGCCAAGCATTCTTCGACATGCATTCCCACAAATAAACGCAAGAATTAAAAATAAGCTTAATTATCAATTCTGGATTCCTGAATAGCACGCCGGGCTGCTTGGAAAGAATGACTAAGTGCGTCCGCGTTTGCATTCAATTTACCCTTATTGTAACTTATGTCCAAATTATATTGCTGCAGAATCAAGCTCCACCTCAGAAGGCGATTGTCCTTTGATGTCGAGGTTTGCAGCCAGAAAAGGGGACAATGGTCCATTTATACGATGAATTTGGCACCTCTGCGATAGCATTGTAGTTTTTGGATTGCCCAAACAATGCAAGCGCAGACTTTTTCCCGACGCGCAGTACGTCATCTCTCGAGAGCTCTAGTTTTCGGCTTAGGTAGAACACGAGATGTTCGTTGCCGTCGTCATCCATCTGGCAGAAAATTGCCCATAGCCGTCGATCACTCCCATCACATTGTACTGTAAATTCTCGGTCGTAATCCGGAGCTCGCAAAACCGGGCGGCAAATCATTACAACCTACAGCTTCAAGAAGGACGCTTCCGGCTTTTGGTTCCATACTACATTGGTCGGCTCAGTCCTGCGGAGAGCATCGGTCAGGGGGCTTTTCAAAGCGGAATAATCAAGGATATAGTGATTGTAATATCCCGTGAACCCAAATAATGCCCGAATGTCCGTCGTTGTCCTCGGCCGCGTGTAGTCTGCTACCGCTGATATCTTAACCTCACTGCCTTTCCTGTAACCTTGGCCTACGTTGTGATACAAATAATCGAATAATCAAATAATAATCAATAAATGTTCCGCCCATGAATCTGAGAAGACAGCAATGTCGTCCAAGTAGGGCACCGCTAATGCTGCACAGCCCTGTAGAACCCGGTCCATTAGGCGCGAGAAACAAAATGGAGCATTTATGGGCCCGAAGTTCATCATTGTTGGCTGATAGCTTCCTGTTAGAGTGAGGAAAGTTAAAATATGTGCTCGCGCGTTCAGTGAGCGTCACTTGCCCCTGCCCTCGAATAAGGCCTAGCGTAGTTACTTAGGCTGCTCGACTGGCCTTTTCCACTCTCTCTTCGATATTGGGAATAGGGTACGCTTGATCTTTGGAAACATCATTTAACTTCCGGTAATCTACTACAGGCTTTGGGTCTTTAACCGGAGCTTCCACCAAGAACATAGGCGAAGCGTACTCGCTTTCAGAGTGCTTGATCATTCTTAAATCCACCATGCTCTTTACCTCCCTATCAGGGATATTTTTCTACCTTGGAGAGAGTCGATAGCACTTTGACATCACTGGCTCCTCGGAATTTAGCTCATTATGATTAATCAAAGCAGTTCTGTCGGGCCTGTCTACGAAGCAGTCATAAAAAACTGCTATAAGATCGCGAAGATCAGACAACTGAGATTTTTTTAGTTCTCCTGTCCTCCTAGTTTTCGTAAGGAGTTCCTTCGCACTGTTTTCATCTCCGCTTAGACAGATAAGGTCATCTTCCATCTCCTCAGGAAGGTTCAGCGTTAGTTTTACTGTGGCCTCTCTCGGCACGTAAGGCTTCTTTAGGTCACAATGGTAAATGCCCGCTTCTTTACGCCTTCCCAGGGTATTCCCTACGTAGTCGGTGTTAGAGAGCTTGGTAACTACTTCAGCAGGCCCTTCCCACTGTACTTCGAGCCTATTCTGCCTTGAAGCACTCAGCAACATTAATTTGTCACCGCTACAAAACGTCAGTTGTGCGGGCTGACCAATCATATCAGACTTTAGAACGAACATGGGTCGACTTTATGCTGGCCTCTACGAGTTCTTTAGTGTTATGTAGACAATCCAGTAGAGTAAACACGAATTCTACTACCGTCGGGTCTTCTCCGCGCCCCCTTCCAGGCTTCGCGTTCCATTCGCAGAAGTCAGCGCAGTGACCTTTCGTACACCAACTCGGCGAGGATAAATCCAGTGGATTATTGCGGCACTGAACGCAATGCGAAAAGTGCCACAGGAATAAAAGCGGCCCAGTGAAGCTTATTTTCATAGCACAGTCCCCTAATTACGCGATTTAGAGAACAGAATGCCACCTTTCTACGCTGTTGCTCTGTGTATGATGGATTGAGCTGTGCACAATCCTAATGCCGCATCGTTCTAGAAATGAGGTGGTGAGGGCACTAGGGAATACACTACTCTGATCAATTTGGATCTCGGAAGGGAATCTCACTCGGGCAAAGACTAACAGTGAATTCACAACACTCTCTGTCATCACCTCGCGCAGCGCGAGAGCCTCTGGAAACACCGTGGCAGGGAATAACATGCTGAGAATATCACAACACCCTGACTCTATCACGGGAAATGGCCAAACTACATCTATCACCAAGCGCTGAAACGGCTTAGTAATAATCGGTACTAAAACCATCGGTGCTTTCCACTAATCTCGCGACTTTCCGGCCTGCTGGCACGAGCTTACAAAACGCTCCAGGTCCTTAAACATCCAGGCCAACAGTACCCTCGAAAGCCTCTGCTCCGTTTTCCTGATTCCCAGGTGGCATGACCACGAAATGCAAGGGGAAAGTTGCATTAAGTCATGTCGGTACTTCTGGGGAATGACTAATTGGTCTAGCTTCATTCCATGCTTATCATTGTATAAACGATAAAGCACACCGCCTCTCATCTGGAAATTCTCTTTTTCTCACTTGCTCGTTCTGTGGAGCTTTCTGATCTCCTGTATGGTCGGGTCATAGCATTGTTCCACTGCTAGCTGTTCTGAGTTCGCACTCAGCAACGCCGCGAAACTGCTTCACACTGGCGGCAAAAAGCCATTCTCTAGGATTTCCTCGTTCCGTAGTCTGTCATACTGACCGGTCCCAGGCTGACCGGTCTCGGGTGCCTCGTTAGCACGATTTTCTCAACCTTGTTCATTCGTTTCTTCCCCAATTTTAACGGCTGTTTCCTTCGCAGTGGCATTCTCAGGAGTAAGCTGCGTTGCAAGTTCTCGCGACTTCGAACTTCTTAAAGCCTGCGCAACTCGGTCTCCAAAAAGGATGCCCTTCTTTCGTATTCACTGTCCTATTTGTTGGAGAACAAATACGGATGGCATTTAGGTAGCTTTCCTGAAACTGTGGCTTCGGTTGTAAGCGTACCGAAAGAGCCCTCAATTACCACTCTGGCTAGAGATAAGCACACGCTTTGTTCCTCCACTGCCTCGGGTCCATGAGCCTCTGATACCAGGTGTCTCGACTGAAGGACAATTTCTCGCACGTTCATTCAAAATTTGCACGGTACAGACCGATATCCTCTGATACCACATATGGGTGCATGTACCTTGCCATCTTGAACTCTGACTCTTTGAGAAGAGCCACTTTCAGGGGAGAATTGCTCGACCTCTTCCTCAACTCCATTTCTAACTTACGGAGCTCTATCTCCCGCTCCAGATTTGTTTGCTTCATTCACACTTTCACGCTCATGCCTCTTTTCCTCTTATTTCTAGTCTTTCTCCTGTCCGTGCTGCTCTTCCTTTTTGTTCTAGGCTCCATGCTTTACTGAGCTCGTCATCATCTGCCCCCAGCTTAGTGATTGCGTGAATATTAACGGGTTTTCGTGCCAAACCATCTGTATAATAATTGGTTTTGGGGGGAAAGGAAATGGCGCAGTATCTGTCTCATATATCGTTGGACACCTGAGCCGCGCCGTAAGGGAAGGGTAAAGGAGTGAGTGAAAGGAGAAAGGAAGAGAGAGGTGCCGTAGTGGAGGTCTCCGGAATAATTTCGACAACCTGGGGCTCTTTAACGTGCACTGACATCGCACAGCACACGGGTGCCTTGGCGTTTTTCCTCCATAAAAACGCAGCCGCCGCGGTAGGGTTCGAACCCGGGAACTCCGGATCAGTAGTCGAGCGCCCTGACCACTGAGCCACCACGGCGGGGTCCAAACCCTCTGTATCAATCTCTAATTCTTCACACAGTAGCAACAGGTCCGGCTTCTGCAGGTTCTGTAGGTGCATGATAGTCTGAGTCAAGGATATTTCTAAAACCACTCTGAAAAAATACCAAACCTCGAGGATTTAAGCACAGATCTCTACCAGTTGCAAACTGTAACCATCCTTTAGAACCTGATCCACATCAGATGGAAGCCAAGCCCTCGCCCTCTCAAGTGATCATGTCCCGAGACAGCTGCTCTCGCGCTGGCCTACCGTTATTGCCGCTCATAGCTTCGTACCCCACCGCTGATCAACAGTTGTCATGGACGCAGGGGCTAAATCGAACCCGGGCCCCATTGAGTAGCGTGTCAGAGCCTTCGGGCTGAGGAAAGATAAGAACTTTGACATTGGGAAATCGGTAACAAGCGGGTTGAATGGCACTTTGATGAAACTTATTATATAATTAAGAAAAAAAAGTCAAAATTCAAGAATTCATGCGTCGAGCAACTGGATGAGCCTTGTCATCAGGACCCAGAGCGTTCGTTCTCACTCACTCAGAACGCTCCTTAAATCCCATTAGGTTCCACCCCTTCATACGATGGTGGCGAATTTCTCCAAGAGGGGAATAGTTGCACTGCATGTAGGAAGCGGAGGCACTCATTGCAGAGTCCATCCGTGGGAACTGGCGAAGATGAATCGCAAGTCCGCTTCTATTTCATACAGAGGTCCAGCAGTATTGCAGCCGACACATATGTGATTCGTGCGGCGCCGCGGGCCACAACTACAGCAAGGTCTCTCCGGTCTCGGCAGGCTTCTGACGGATACGGCTAATTGCTTGAAGGCACCGTTCCTTTATTCTCTTGTCGTCGGTCCATCGTCGGTTGCTGCCCCAGGTGTCCTTCTTGCTGGGAACCAGTGTAAGGGAAGGCCATCTTCCTCCCCCTTTCCCCTTGCCAAACGTGGGCTAATCTCCGCGGGTATTTTCACAGCCAGGCATCACTTTTGTATGGGGTCACCGAATGGTCAAACGTCGTACCGCCAGCAGGGTTGTAACAAGCTACACACAACCAGCGCGCGCGCACATTCGCCCACCCAGCGCAGTCCCCCCCACACACCGCTGCGCCCTCCCCCCCACGCACACCCGCACAAGCGCGCGATCATCAACTACCCAGTACACGCAACCCGCGCCATGTGGCTCGTTCTTCTTTCGTCGTCTGTTTGCCCGGTGTTAATAACACTTCGCTATCCAACGCGGGAAGCGGCACGAAAAGATCATCGACGTCGCATGAATGTACTACACAATTGAAACCAATTCAACACAGTCGAAGATCGCAAAGGAGGTGCATCAGTTTAACGTTCAGCCGGCAGTGGCGTGTAAAAGCTAATACGCTCATTCGCTTATTACGCCCCTTCACAATTACACCCCCAATCATGCAAAAGAAAGTTACCTATCCTTCCAATGAAGTATCAATTCCGGCTTGTTACACGGACTTGTTTTGCGGCTCTTGAAAAGCTTTCAATTTTGGCGCTAGAAAAGGAAATGTTTTGTAGCTTGAAATTCAGAGTTTTTCCCACGAGCTGGCACATCGCGTATATTCTTGACCGCTATTGTCCCAGTGAGGCTGCGGAACGATGTGAGTTACATTAAACGAGGTTCGAAAGGAGAAATACTAAAAGGCTGTGCTCGAAAGAGATGCTCTCAGAATGATCGCTTCAATGGCCGCCGATTCTGTTGATTCCTACGTTTTGAAGCGTCACAAAAAAACTGCGCGCTGTATAACGACGAGCTTGGCTGCACAAAGCTATCGGTTGGCTTCACCCCTGCTTCGCGCTTTGTCTTCGTTCAAGCCGTGCAAACATCCGTACTTTAACGAGAATGTGCCATTATAGGCGCCAAGTGGGTCTAAATATCTAAGCTTAATTTCGAACGCTGTTATCGGGTTCGACTGGGGTAGGCTTTATTCTTGAGTATTTAAACTGAAAAAAATATAGCGGTAACCACTATTCATGAAGCAAAAACTGGCCTCACCTTTTAATCGCTGCCAGACTGCGAATGGACGTCACTTATATGGTCGCACGAATTCGACGATGCTAAAATCCCTGTGTCGATACTGCGGAGAGCCCGAGAGCCCGACGGGTCGACGCACAGGGAGCAGCCGGCCAAACCAACGCAGACGACACCTCGGCCGCAGCTACTCCAGGCTCGTCGCGGCAGGGGTCACGCACACGCTCGACGAAGGAATCCCTGCCATGGGCCTCGGTGAGGCGGCCCCGTTAGGCAGTCGTGGCCGCTCGCCTTCTGCCACGAGTCTTTGGACTAGCGTGCTGGAGCTTTCGCTGTAATATATATTTTTTGGTTCACTACTGTAGATCGATGAAGGCGAAATATAAAAAAGCTGTTAGCTGCAAACGTCTCCATATGGTTTCCTGGCCGTGCAGTAGCGATTTTCTGAACGGCGTAAATTTGCTTCCACTCCTAAAAACATTTCGAATCACTCATCTCTCTCACTAACGAGAAATGTTTCGTTTTATAGCGGGAGCTCTACTCCTCGGGGGACAACTTCTGATTTCTATCTGGCTAAGACAATGACCTTCAATGCCTCACAAGGTCAAACTGAACTTAAATGCATGGCGGTATGGCCCAAGCTATGGTAGTATGAGCAAGCGATCATATGACTATAACCATTCGGCACCTAATCTTGACCCTTGACCCTGAGCCCTGACTTTAACCCTTTACCTTGGTTTTTGATTTGAGACAGTGGAAACATGCTTGAGAGAGCTTTTTTCTCGTATAACTAAGTTCAAGTCATATTGAACCGCAGCCTTTTCTTTATGCAAAAATGTTTCAATATACTATTCAAATTTATTGGAAGGATCCATTCGTAGTCTGACCTACTTCCGGGCGAATAAAACTTTGAAGCATCTAACTGAGACGCGATGGTCTGTCCAGGACATGCAAGGGAGTGGCTTTTGTACTTTTCGCGAGAGATCAATTCCAGGTTATCGTCCAAGGCATGATTTCGATTGTCACTCAACCCGTCACTGTTCAACGTATCATCGGCATTTGCAATTAACTATTACCACCTAGGCAATAAGCATTCCCGCATGCATCTATCTTGTCTTCAGCACAATTAAACACTAAGGTATTAAAACAGATGGAACAAGTAGCATAAGATGTGCCTATAGAGAGAATAGCGGCTAATCAGTTATCTGAGCCCATTGACTAGTGAAGATTTTCTCGCTAACACTGTCTGTTTAAGCTTCCACAGCTCTTCTGGGGCTCGTTGTAATGCTTGTATGCATGGCTTTCGCACACAGCAGCAGCGCTTTTGATGTGGGGACGTCCTATGGAGCGGCAGCACTTCGTCGGCTGCGACGTCCTGTACTATTCCGGCAATCATGTCCATGCTAAAAGCGGTGAGGCTTTTTTCTTGGTGCATCTTTGTCGCAAGTTAACTACTGCCGATTGAGAGTTGAATGAGAAATGGGGAGGCGAGGAAAAAAGAGAGTAAAGGTACAAACGCATTAGCTGCTGATGTAATGTGAGGGAAAGGAAGGCAAGGATGACGCATATGTACAGGGGGTGGAAAATATCTATCTAGACTGATCTCCACGGCTATGGCTCCTCTCTAGAGAAAAATGGAGGGTCTGAGTGTCTCAGTCAAGGCTCCACAATATCTCAGATGTTTATCCCTGCATGTCAAGAAGAGGTTCACAAGTCAAAACGGCTATGTTAAAGTGCCCGAGTAATCTTTTATTGGTTTTTGATAAGTACCCCATAAGTCACTTAGGAGATAATTAGCACGTAATTTCTACACCGTTGCTTCAGTATGAAACAGGCTTACTTGACTAAATTGATGATCTACATTCCAGGAATTGAAATTAATGGAATAGAAATGGCGTACAATGCACTGCAGAGTGTTGTGGGGCGACCAGCTTACCCCTATTCTTCAAGAAGACTGTTCATGAAAAGTTGAATCTCGTCAAGTTATGGCTGAAGCTTGAATGTAGAGGCCGCAAACATCGCAGTCACAGTGTAGTTTTTGAGGCATGAGCCACAGGAAGGCGGTATGCGGTTACCTTCGTGGACAGTAGTAAAACTGATCACATCGAAACTTCATGAATCAGTGCTCTGAAATGAGACCGCTACCTTTACGTATCGAGCAACTGCTTTCGGCATCGTCAAGGTCGATGAAGTGTGGTGAACAGTAGCACAAATTCGAAGGGAAACGGAACAAAACGTGTAGTAGTAGAAAACATTTATTCCAAAAAGGTAGGATAGATAGGCGAAAATACAGATTTTGGGTGGAGTCCTTATTTCAGGACACCAATGTCCATCGCAGTTGCTCTTGCTTGGGATATCAGCTTTCGCTGCGTCGCAAAGTCAGGGCTAAGCAGAGCAGACTGCCACGATTCCTCGGAGTGATGGGAGTCTGCCTGTAAACTTGTTTTATCTACGAATATAAAATTTGCAGCGAATGGCACAAAAAGTATAAAGGTTTTAGGCTGTACTATCAGCAACAACAGTTCAAACATCTAAGCGAAATATCCAACATAAAACTCGTGTAAGCGGGAACGTATTTTTGCTGCAATATTTTCAAAAGAACGGTTTACGTGCGAAAAACAGTTTTACTCAGACGTGCTGGGACGAGCCAGACTGCAGGGAGCTCAAGTGAGGAAGACGACAAAGCACTAGTCCCTAGCATGTCCAAGGCTTGCCAAGAGCCAGGTAAAACAGTTTGGCCGCAATACGGTGCCACTGGATGTGCCGAACTGTGGCATTACTCCCCCTCTCTGAAGAGCACCGACTCGGTGCCGCAGCAATGGGAAGCAGGGTGAGAAGGGACGTCGCATATGTCTGGCGTCTGGTGTAGACACGCCTGAAGCGCTAGTGGGCATAGTACGGCTTCATCTGTGTGACGTCGACGACTTCGAAGACTTCCGTCTAGAGGAGCGAACTGTTTATTGGTGTAGAGCTTCGTAGTTCAACTCAGTTGGCGGAGAACCTAGTAGGGGCCAAAATATCGATGCAGAAGCTTTTCGGTGTGCCCTCGTATGCAGATTTGGCTCCAATCCCAGACTTGTTCGCTTGGTTGGTAACTAACATCCCTGTTGGTAACTAACAGACTACACCGCGTTCACTGCAGCTGGCCGCTAACTATAATTTTTAAGCTAATTTATGACACCATCAAATTCCACCAGTTGACAAGGTATGGCGCTCTCTAAACAGTGGATGATAATTCGTTTTGTGCGTTAAAACCAGACACCAACTGCGCGTATCCGGTCTCACGTGTGTCCTTCCAGATAGAGAATTGCGCATGAGCTGCATAAGTTCGTGCTCGCAAGAGAACAACGATAGATAGACGTGCATGCACAGGGCGCACACTCCGACACGCCACGTGACCGCACCTCCTCACACCTCTTCTCTGCGCGTGTGCACCCTGTGCATGCACGTCTATCCACCGTTGGTCTCTTGCGAGGATGAACTTGTGCAGCTCATGCGCAATACTCTATCTGGAAGGACACGCGTGACACAGGTCGTGCGCAGTTGGTGTCGGTTTTTAACGCACAGAACTAATTTTCATCCACTGTTTAGAGGTCGCCATACGTTTTCAACTGGAGGAAATTGATGGTGATATAAATTAGCTTAAAAATTAGAGTTAGCGGCCAGCTGCAGTCAACGCGGTATAGTCTGTTAGTTACCAACAGGGATGTTAGTTACCAACCCGGCAAACAAGTCTGTTGACAACACAATTTTCTTAGAGAAAAGAAGACAGTGTAACTAACACTTGGTAGTGACCATTACATTAAAAACCTTTACAATATTTGAAGGCTGCGCAGTTCTCTTGTAGCGAACGCTCATTTACTCCCTGCTCTGGACGGGTCTGCCACGCTTTCATGCATTGTACACCGCGCGGCAGATCGGAGTAACGCTACCGGCCTCACAACCTCGCCATGCGAGTTGCCCATGTGTCAGTTACCCAATCTGTACCTCACTGTTTCACTTCGCTTTCCTCTCCTGCAATTACTTCTAATGAAACTAAACACTGAAAGCTATAATCTCGTGTCCGTTTTTGCCTCTCGGGTGGACCTAAGCTAGCAGCCAGCTACTCACTGCCTATGCAGATGTGAAGGACTCTGCTCTAGCTGCAGACATCTGTGAAGAGGTGCGGTCGAAATGTTTGGTGATTCATATCTTCGTTGGAATGTGTGTGAAGTTTTTAAATCACGTTACTTTGTTGCGATGCAGAAGCGGCGCCCCCGGTGTCATAATCATAAAAAAGAGCCGGTGTCAACACAACGCTGCCGGGTGCCCTGTGCCTGTGAAGTGCAGTCGTCATGTGGGTGCCACCGGAAGAAGTCAAGACCGGCTTCTCCGCCGGAAGGAAGCCCTGTGTAAGATAAATTGCAGACGGCCTTGCACTTCTACATTCGTGCACTGTATTACCTGGAACGCAGCACTAGCATGGTCTGTCGCAGAGCGCTAACGTTATATTACTCTCGCCGATGTTTTCGTGATGCCGCCGCTTCCAGCCGCCTCGTATCACAAGCTCGGAATCGTGCATTCCCCGAGGCTTTTACTGATTGACAAGGATTGCTTCCTCGTACATCCCGTTCCTCTGCCCACTCATCTTTGTGTGTGGCGGCAAACAGCTACCGTTAGCGGCGAGCCTTCCTAGATATTGTCTCAACGGGCAACGAACAGCCTCGGCTGGCTACTTTACAGCTTTGAATGCTTTGCGATTACGCGCATTGTAGGCTGTATTTCAGACATGATAGTCTTAGCAGCTTTTGCGTAACATGGTGACGGTCGAGGGAAAAAAACAAACAGAAATTGTGGTTTCGCATGCCCCTCGGTCCCATACCCAGACTAACCAAAAAAGGACTTTTTCACTGGGGTTCCCGAATGGAACTTCATTCGCGATTACCAATAATTCGGGACAGTGCAGCACGAGCGCGTCTGATCCTAGGGGCCTCTGAACTTTTTTTCTGTACCCTCTCGGTAACAATCTTATTACGTCACGGATGATGTCAATTTAATGCTGATAGCCATGCTCCATGATGTGCCAGTGAAGTAAACGGAGTGCTTGTCCCTAATTCTCGGTAAAAATGCCCCTTAATGTCTATGCAAGACATACTCTGGCAGTCAACCGATTACCCCTTCTATGCAAAATTTACTACTGCAACTAGCCGACAAATCGGGCACCACTTTTCGCACTCCATGCTGCGTGCTGTGAGATTTGACACGCCCTTGTTGCCTGCACTCTTATAAGGCGAAGTTTGGGAGCACCTTGGAGGACCGTTCAAGAGTGCGATTGGTTACGGTCGCGTAGCGTCGTACTCCGGATCCAGTGCTTCCATTCGTTCCTCTTTGTTCTTTTTCTGTGCTGCTCCAGGTTCGATGTCATCCCAGAAACTTCCGCCACACTCCGGCCCCACTCACCGCAACCGGTGTGATGGCTTCCGCAGCTCCCAAGTCAGCGTGTTCGACCCGATCTGTAAGTTTGAAGCTCGTCACTTCGCCACAATTGTTGTAAGAAATTTCATCACAGTGGTTGCAGCTACACTCTTGTGATCATAACGGCCGCAGCGTATGATGGCCCACCAGGGGAAAAATAACAATGACAAACCGAAGTAAAAAAAAAACGGCCAGATATGGGAATGAAGGGGCTGGTGCCATTCGTTTTGAGGGGAAGGCGGGGAAGGGGAGGCAGAATTTTTATACATTTCTCTGTGCATGTCATGTTCAGTTGATCGGTCAGCAGTTTTTCAAAATTATAAGTCTCATTTGCTACCAACCTCGCAGCCGTCGACTACAAAAGTGCTCATGTAAAATACCACGTCGTCTCCGTGGTATCGCTTATTAGATTTCTTCCAAAGCTGCGGGCAATCGAAAGCAGCACTTTTATACTGTGTGGCGAGCACAGAAACCATAGGCCACAGTACAGTGTTGCATGTTCTCGAAAAGATGTGAACCTGGAGTAGGCGTTCAGTATTTGAATTACCGGTTGCATCTATGGCACATTTGCTGTGAAGCCCTCCGACTAATTGGAGGCACCTCTTCCAAAGACCGGAAACGCGGCTGGAATTCGAAAACCGAAAGTCAGCAGAACAGTGGTAACGGCGGTGAAAGTGTAAATGCACGCCGTTTTAGCCGTCAGCCTCACCCACCCCCCAATGAAAGACCTCTCCGCTAGATCCGGTGCAATTGCCGCCGGCATCTCCAGCATCTCTGAGGCGGCCAGCACGATCAGCGTCCTCAGATTTTCGTGTTTTACGTGGTGCCGATGCTTCCAGCCGGTTCGTTTCACAAGGTTAGGAGCGCGCTTTCCACGAAGCTTTCCCTTATTAACTCCTTTTATACCTCCCGTCCCTCTGAGGTCTTACAAGCGCAATCGGCAACTTGTTCATTTTTGTGTGGGGCCGCATACAGCTGCTGTTAGCGACATAGACGAGCCTTCGTAGACATTTTCTTTTCGGGCATTATTGCACTGCTTCGGCTGACGTATTTTACAGCCGTCAGTAATTTAGCTTTAGCATTATGGACGTTGTAGACGCTGTATTTCAGGCAGGATAGTCTTAGCCGCTTTTGCATTACGGAACTTGACTGTCCGAATAAAGCCTGCTTCTGTTGGGCTTGCATAGAAGCTGTCATTGCCATTAATAGAAATTCGTGACATCGCCGAACCAGCACCTCTGACCCTAGGATCCTATGGCATTCTTTTCTGCATCCACACAGTCATTTTCTTACGTCACAGATGAAGACAAACCTCTATAATGCTCCAAGCCATGCGCGGAGTATTGGCACCAAAGTAAACTAAAAGTGTTTCTTCCTAGTTCTCGGTGAAGGTGCCCCTTCCAGCAAAAATCTATGCAAGACACACTCGGGAAGTCTTCCTTTTTGCCTGCTTATGAAAAATTAGGAAAAACTTGCCGACCAACCGAACACTTCAATTTCCACTCCATGCTACGCCTGAGAGCTCTGAGGAGACCTTGTAGCGTGTGCTGTATTTACAAATGCGAAGTTTGGGAGCAATTTAAATGCCCGGCCAAGAATACAATTAGTTACGGCCGCGTAGGGTCCTACTGTGTCCAATGGTTTCATTGGGTCTCCTCTGACGACGTCGCTCCTACAATGTTGCAGGTTCCTCGTCGAGGCGAGGCGAGCTTGGCTCCACCGTCCGGTCTCTCTTCCCGCATACCGTATGATGCGTTCTCCGGCTCAAGAATCAGCCTGTCTGCCCCGATCTGTGCGTTTGCAACTCGTCATTCGTGACAATGTTTTACATGTCCACAATCTATACCTTTGCCATCGTTCCAGCCATATGTATGGAAACCCGTCTTAGAAAGCAGCCCCAAATTAGCCCCCTTCCATGTTGCGGCGGATACGGAAGGGTGGTCATTTTTACACACAGCCATTGGCGTGGAATGTTAAATTGTCTAGGAAGGTTTTCGGTATGCCACCACCCCGCTATCAATGAAAAATAAAATTTCTTGCGAATGCACCAGTAATTGTACCCTGGACTTTCACATCGGGCGCGAGCATGCAAACCATTGGTCAGGAAACCAGGTTGGTTTTTGAGGCAAAAAAAAGTGAATCTAGCGTATGGGGTGGCTTACAACTGTAGCGATTTTCTGTTGACATATTCTTAAAATATAATCCGGGGGATGCTTTGCAGCGCTTGACAGCGCACCAACGTCAGACAAGCTGTACTAAATTGATGATCAGTGTTATGGTAAAGGAAGGTAGAAGGCGAATGGCGCCGAACACAACGAATGCAATGCGGAGTCTCTCGGGTCAGAAAGACCGGCTTGCTGCTATTCTTCAAGAATAGCTAGTTGAATCTCGCCAATTAACTTACGCCTGAAGCTTGAGATCAGAGTTTTTGTGTAGTATCTGAGGCGTCGGATGTCAAGGGCGTTCGTGTTACTGCTAGGAAAAGAGCGATAATAATCTACCGCTGCTATGCGGCTGCTTTTGAGAAGACGTATACCCGGTAACGTCGAAATTCCGTTATTCAGTGTTGGCAAATGGAACGGCCAGCTAGCCACATCGAGTAGTGAAGACTGCTTTCGGGAGCGCCGAGGCCGTTGAATTTTTGAACGGGAGCTCTAGCTCGAAGGGAATCCGAACTGAACTTTCGTTCACTTCGTCGATTCACAAAAAAAAAGAAAATCCAGCTAATGGAGCAACAATTGTGTAGGTTGTGTGCTGTCAGCAACAGTTCAAAAACTGATTGACTGAACAGTGCAAATTACAATATAGAACGCGCATATACGGGTGGATTGTGCATTCTGGTGGATTGTGGTCGTTTGAAGAATAGTCTTTGTAGTATTAAGTTGAATTAGGGGATTAGGGTGCATTGAAGGCTGATTACAGTGTATTTGAGGGTGGATTAAAAAGAAGTCATTAGTGTCATCTTCACAGCAATGGTATTACTCTTATGTATCCTCCTGCACCATTCTATACGAAACCTGCCAGCTGAAAACTAATGTCTCTTTATCGCCTCTCGGTTGAGGAAAGCTCGCCCCTACATGCTCACTGCGTAAAGAGTTGTGAAGGAACGTACTCTGGCTGTAAACATCTCTCAAATAGCCCAGTACATGTTTTCTTGATTCGATTCTTCTTTGGTGTATGTTTTAAGCTTTTCTTACACTGACGCACTCGTTTTCCTTTTGGAACAGCAGCATCTCTGGGTCAATCAGCCCAAGCTCCGAAGTGCAATCGTCATGTGGGTGCCACCGGAGGGCGTCGAGACCGGCTTCCTCGCCCAAAGTAAGTGCGATGTAAGGAGCATTTCAAACGGTCATATGAATTTACAGTCTCGCTCACTATCACCTGCAACGCTCCGGTGGCTCTTGCTATGGCCTGCGGATAAGTCTGCGTGTTATAGCGGGAGGTTGCGGCCAGATGCACTCTGTAGAAGGCGGCAGGATTTTTATGCGTAATAGATTCATAACATCATGATTTTTCAGTCTACCATTGGTTCTTGAAATAAGCCTGAACCACTTATTACGTGTTAAGTAATAACGCGATCCAGCCCTTTATGACCAGCGAACCGCTTTTTCACTGTGTATGTTCGCATTGTCGGTAGTAGT
Source organism: Amblyomma americanum (assembly GCF_052857255.1). Lineage (NCBI taxonomy): Eukaryota > Metazoa > Arthropoda > Arachnida > Ixodida > Ixodidae > Amblyomma > Amblyomma americanum. The sequence continues at coordinate 89,596,351 of NC_135498.1, read as the reverse complement.
AGTAGTAAGTGGATGAAAGGGAAAGAGGAAAGGAAAGTGCACGGGCCTGTGACTGATGTTACCGCGCCACCAACACTGCCAGCGTGCAGATAGAGAGAAGGATAGGTAGAGTTTTAAAGGAAGGAGAGAAAGGGGAAGTATAGAGAGGTGGGAGACGCAGTCGTATCAGACAGTCAGTAAGCTGCTTTGGGCTGGCAATAGCCGTCCAGGCCCGTCTCCTCCAGGAAGGCTAGGAGAGCCCGGAGCGCTTTGGAAGCGTTGGGACCGGTGGACAAGAGGAGGGCACTGGCCGAGTCATATGGAAGGCTCAGGTCTCGGTAGCAGGCAGCCAGCTTTGCCTGGTGGGTGGCCAAGGCAGGGCAATCGAGGAGGAGGTGATCGGTGGTCTCCTCCATATGGCCGCAGCTGGAGCAGTCCGCCGTGAGGGCCAAACCCTTGCGATGGAGCCTAGCCCCGGTCCAGGAGCATCCGATGCGGAGCCGGAGAAGGGACCTCTGCCGTCTGGTGAGCCCTTTATCTGGCAGGCGTTGAGGGTGTGTCTCTTGGGCAACCCTGGGGTCTGGGTGCTCCATTAGTAGCTGCCGCTCCGTGACGGTTCTGGCAACATCCAGGGGCACCACAGCGGTAGAGCAGGGGGTACAGCTTCCGTGGGCAGCCTTGGCCACGGCTTCTGCTTCCTTATTGCCTGGGACTCCGACGTGACTGGTGATCCAGGCTAGGGAGAGTGAGAGGCACGGGAACAGATGTTGTCCAGTCTGGCGGCCAGCTTGCGTACGACGGGCAGCCGGCTCCGTGGCTCTTGCAGAAGCTGGAGGGCAACCATGGAGTCGCTCAGAATGGCTGCAGACTGCAGTGCGGGGTGGGACTCCAGGATGTCGGCAGCCAGGTGGAGGGCCGCCAGCTCTGCTGTGGTCGAGCTGGCCACGGACGGATGTCTGGCCTGCCGGCTTTCTTCCAACGAAGGTGCGGTGCAGGCAGCCGCAGCAGACGGGCAGGCATACATGAGGACCGACCCCTCCGTTTATAGCTGCGTGCAGCCGGCCAGGGCCTCCTCCAGGATCGCTGCTGCTTCCTGCTGGAGGCCAACTGCAGGGGTGAGGCGCTTCGGCTTGGCGCCCCGTGGTGGCATGAGCACCCTGAATAGGTGGCCCAGGTCCGGTCGTGGAGGGGGAGGAAGGTGCTCTGGCTGTCCACCCACCAGCTGCTCGAGCTCCTGGGCAAACTTCCCCATTCGCGAATGAGGGTGGCCTAGGAGGCGCTCCAGGAGGGGACGTCCGTCTGGGGCGAGGTGCAGTCGCTCAGCATGGCGGAGTGCCGTCCGCTGGGCCTGCAGCATCATGGGCCACACGCCGGCCTCTGCAAGTGTGTCCGGGACCTGGGAGCCACGGGGAAGTCCCAGACACAGACGAACTGCAGCCCTCTGGGATCGCTCGATGGCCAGCTGCTGGTGGATGGTCATCTGGACCAGCTGGAGGGCATACAGGAACTGAGCCCCTGCCATAGCCTGGAAGAACCGGGGCCTCATTTGTGGGGTGACGCCGTTCCCCCCAGCCAGGAGACTCCGGATGGCGCCACGGACCCTGGTTGCCAGTCGGTAGAACGCCTTGACTGCTCGACGCCAGGTGAGGTGGCGGTCAATAAGGAAGCCCAGGTAGCGGCAGGAGTGCCGCCATGGGAGCTCCCTTCCTGCGACGCTGAGGCAGGTCTTTCCCGGGCGTGCTCCTGGCCGGATGTTGAGCAGCATGGCCTCCGACTTGGTGGGGGAGAGCTGCAGGCCAACCCGTTCTAGGTAGGAACTGACCCTGGTGATGGCTCGTTGTACATTCCTGATGACCTGAACCCTCTGGCGCCGTGGTCCGCGACACCAAAGGGCAATGTCGTCCGCGTAGATGGCAATGCGGACGTGAAGTTTCAGGCCATCTGGGAGGCAGCTGGGCAGCTGGGCCATCACCAAGTTGAACAGCATGGGGCCCAGCACGCTGCCCTGGGGAACCCCTCTGGTGAGAGCCTGGCACTGGTAGCACCTCCAGACCGGACACAGCTCCTCCGGTCCTGCAGGAACCCACGGATGTACCCCCGAAGGTTGCTGGTGACTCCAAGGCAGTCCACGGCCTCGAGGATCGCCTCATGGTAGACATTGTCGAATGCCCCCTTCACGTCCAGGAGTGTGAGGCAGATGACGTGGTGGGAGTGGCGTGCATCCTCGAGGTGGTACACGATGTCCGCTATGGCGTAGGCAGTACAGCGGGGTCTCCGGAACCCGGACTGCTGCTCGGGCAGGAAGCCTGTGGCCGCAGCGATCCACTTCAGCCTCCCCAAGGCCATGGATTCCATGAGCTTCCCAGGAACCGAGGTCAGAGACACCGGCCTGTATGACAACAGGTCGGCCGGTGGCTTGCCCGCTTTGAGGACTGGGACCACCAGGGCTGTGCGCCAGGCCTCAGGCAGGCGGCCTGTGGACCAGACCTCGTTGTATGTCTGGAACAGGTGACGCCATCTGGTCCAGGGGCACTGCTCGTGAGGGCCGTAGAGCAGACAGCCGTGATGTCCGCCGCGTGTCTGCAGGCTGGCTGGAGGCGGTTCCGCCTTGGGTACAGCCCTGCAGGAGGAGGCTCCCGGGGGAGGAGGGCCTCTGCCAGCTTGTCAGCCAGTTGCTGGTAGGTGAGACCCCCTGCCACTGCGATGGCCAGGTAAGGGGCCCGTTGTATGGGAGGTTCCAGCAGCGAGCGGAAGAGACGCCACGCCCTGGCACTCCCCCAGGCAGCCACCAGGGAAGCACATATGCCCCCCTCGACTCTCTGAGGCGTCGGTTGTGAGACCGGCGGCACTTCGCGTCGAGCCGGTTGTGTAGGTTCCAATGCTCGGATCGATCTGTGCATTGTCGGCCCAGTTGAAAAGGTCGCATTGAAGTTGCACTTTAACATACTATCCTGAAACGCGCCAAATGGCACCACCGCCTGCACTGCATGGTGTGTCGCAGAGCACTGGCATTGTGCTCCGAAGCGCACTTGTGATATAGTTAATCCTCAGAAGAGCATTGCTTTGTTAAGCCCTATTTGCAATGTGTACACATCCTAAATTGCCAGACCTACAAAAAGCAATGCTTACAAGATATTTATTGAAAAGAGCCACGTTATTGCGTCACGTGGACGTTTCCTGCACTTAAGTTAGCCCTATGATTAGTCGTCAAGAGTACGAATCATAATTGGAAGGCGTCAGCATTCAATAAGAATTTGCCAGGTCTAATTGCTACTGGAATCGCCGCCGGCTTTTCCCGAGTCTCCGAGCTAGGCGCCACGCCCGGCATCTTCCATCGATTTTCAAGATTTGCATTGTGCCAGTCATTCTGTTCGTTTTGCCATCTCCGCGGTGAAACCGTTTCACAAGTTCCGATATGGATGTTCTCGCTCATTGATGCGTCCTGGCGCTCACCCTCTACATTCTTAGTGATGCTCTTTACCGCCTTCTCATCGTTGTGCGCGACCGCATTCTGCTTTTGTTAGCGACAAAGGCGAGACTTCGTCGATCTTGTCTCATTCGGCACCATGCCACGTCCATGGCTGCCATAAATTGCATTTTTAGCACACTTTTATTATTCAGGCATGATAGCATTTTCCGCTTATGTGTAACAAAACCGAAGGAACCAAAAAACAGTTTCGTTGGGCACGCAAGAAGGAACCGTAAGAGTCATTAGTCCCGCAGTCGGTGTAATTGGCTGCTGCAGCTTCGAAGTCTACGACTTCGACCTGACCCGTGAGCTTTCAGCTTCTCATTCGGGTCAGTTCTTAGATGAAGTTGATAAGGACGCACAAATCCTTTACCCTCGTGATCGTACCGGGCACATTGTATAGTGCCCGATTATTGTATTCTCAGTGTATCTGTGTGCCCAGTTAATGGCATAAAGCATAAAGGACCTTCACCGATAATGTTTGTAGGTTTCGCACGATATCTCGCTCTTTACGCAGGGAAAATACGGTCAGCACAGTGTAAACAAGTGGTCTGTTTAAAACTTTCATCCGGTCTGTCCCACTGTCCGCATGCTGCCTGCGCCCTCAAAAAGACGACGCAAGAACTGTGCGTATAGTCTTTAAACCT